>NC_084904.1:10042390-10790724 GCF_949316345.1 Pungitius pungitius
ATTAGGGTGGGTGATCAATGGCTTAGGAAAGGATTCTAAAGACAATATGAACGGCATTGGCTATCCTTCTGTTTCTGTAAACAGATTATCTGTAGAATCACTTCAGCTGTTATTGGAGAAGCAGTACCAAAGTGACTTCAATGAGAAAATCGCCGACGACAATGAAGAAATGTCAAGGCAAGAGGCAAGATTCATTAAAATAATGGATCAATCTGTAAAGTTAAAGGACGGACATTACAGTTTAAAGCTGCCATTTAAAGCCCAAGAGGTAACTCTGCCAAACAACCGTTGTATTGCTCAACAGCGCCTCATTGGACTAAGAAGGAAAATGGAAAGAAATGAGAAATTCCACGAAGAATACACAAGCTTTCTTGAAAATGTCATCAGCAGTGGCTATGCAGAAATGGTACCACAGGATGAGTTGCGTTGTGGAGAAGATAACCTGTTCTATATACCTCATCATGGCGTATATCACCCAAGGAAGGGCAAGTTGCGAGTTGTCTTCGACTGTGGAGCTAAGTTTAAAGGAACTTCTTTGAACGAACAACTTCTGCAGGGTCCGAACCTTACAAGTTCCTTAATAGGAGTGTTTCTACGATTCAGACAAGAACCAGTTGCTTTTATGTCTGATGTGAAGTCTATGTTCTATCAAGTTAGAGTGGCCGATGAAGACAAAGACTTTCTAAGGTTCCTGTGGTGGCCTAATGGAGATCTGCACAAGCAAGTTGAAGAATATAGAATGACTGTACATCTCTTTGGAGCAGTGTCGTCGCCTAGTTGTGCATGTTATGCTCTAAGGAAGACAGCAGACGACAGTCGGAATGGATTTTCGGATGAAGTGATTGACACGGTATATAAAAATTTCTATGTGGACGATTGTCTGAAAAGCTCACCGTCTGCGCAGAAAGCAGTACAGATTGTCCAGGACCTGACTGAACTTTGCCAGAAAGGAGGGTTTCATCTTACACAGTGGATAAGTAGCAGTCGCAAAGTCCCTGAAACAATTCCTGAGAAAGAACATTCTCAAAGTGTGAGTGAACTTAATTTTAGACATATACGAACTTCCGGTGGAAAGAGCACTGGGGCTACATTGGTGTCTGGAAAATGACAAGTTTAACGTCCATGTGAACTGCAAGGAACGGATGCAAACACGGCGAGGGATCTTATCAGTCACTAGTGCAGTGTACGATCCCTTAGGGTACGTTGCGCCAGTCCTTCTTCCAGCCAAGCACATATTACAAGAGTTGTGCAAAAGGAACTATGGCTGGGATGAAGAAGTTCCACAAATCTTAAAACAGCAGTGGATAAAGTGGTTAACTGACCTGAAAGAGATCTCAGAGTTCCGAGTGAGTAGGTGCTTGAAACCACATGACTTTGGAACACCAGTCCACGCCCAGTTGCATCACTTTGCCGATGCCAGCGAAAGGGGATATGGTACGGTAACTTACCTAAGGTTGCAGAACAAAGCAGGTCATGTTCATATTTCCTTTCTTCTTGGAAAGTCCAGAGTAACACCTCTTAAACCCGTAACCATTCCTCGTTTGGAACTCACTGCTGCCGTTTTGGCTGTTCGAGTGGACAGGATGGTAAAATCAGAGTTACAGCTTTCTTTGTCAGAATCCTGTTTCTGGACTGATAGTACTACAGTCTTAAAGTACATCAGCAATGAAAACAAAAGGTTTCGAACATTTGTGGCCAACAGAGTAGCCATCATTAGGGAATCTTCAGAGCCAGCGCAGTGGCGCTATGTTCACACAAAACAAAATCCTGCAGATGACGCATCTAGAGGACTGACAGTCCATAAGCTTTTGAACAGCAAAACATGGCTATCGGGTCCGGAATTCCTGTGGAGAGCAAGAGAAACATGGTTACAGTACGAAGTGGAGTCCACATTGGAGGAGGAGGATCCAGAGGTCAAAGTGGAAATCTCCACAAACGCAATAACCATTCAAGAGGATAATGCAACCAGCCAACTCATCACCTATTTCTCTGACTGGAAAAGGTTGAAAGTCGCAGTTGCATGGTTGCTGTTGGTCAAAGGGACTCTATTGGAGTTGAGTCAAAGAAGGAAGCAACTGGTGAAAGATGGAATGGCTAATCTTGATGTTGACAGAAAAATGTTGGAAGCCAGAAAGTCATTGAAACGAGAAGGTGTATCAACGGAGGATCTATTAGCAGCAGAAAATGCTATCCTTCAGTTCTGTCAGAGGGAAAGATTTGACACTGAGATTTGTGCACTAAAGACAGGAAAACCTGTTAAAGGGTGTAGCCCTATCTACAAGCTGAATCCTGTCTTAGAGGAAGGACTGGTAAGAGTTGGTGGAAGATTGTCCAGGACTGCAATGCCCGAAGAGAGCAAACATCCAGTCATCCTGTGTAAAGATCAGCACATCTCCATGTTAATTCTTAAACATATTCATGAACAGACAAGACACGGTGGGAGAAATTACATCCTTTCCAAATTGAGAGAAAGGTTCTGGGTAACTCATGCCAATGCAGCGGCAAGGAAAATCTTGTCAAGTTGTCCTTTTTGCAGACGTCACCAAGGAAAATTGTGTGACCAAAAAATGTCGGATCTCCCCAACGAGAGGATTACTCCAGACTTGCCTCCATTTACTAATGTGGGAGTGGACTATTTTGGGCCTATTGAAGTAAAACAAGGACGTTCTTATGTGAAACGTTATGGGGTTATCTTTACATGCATGGCCAGCAGGGCAATTCATTTAGAAGTGGCACACTCGTTAGACACAGACTCCTGCATCAGTGCTATTCGTCGATTCATATGCCGGAGAGGACCCGTGGCACACTTTCGCTCAGACAATGGCACAAATTTCACCGGTGCAGAAAAGGAACTAAAAAGAGCAATTGCAGAATTAAACCACAGATCAATTGAGAAGGCTTTAATTCATGACAATATCAAGTGGACGTTCAACCCACCTGCAGCTTCCCATCATGGCGGTGCTTGGGAAAGCATGATCAGACTGGTCAGGAAGGTCTTGGTATCTGTTTTACATCTACAGACTCTAACTGATGAAACGTTAGTCACAGTCTTATGCGAAGCCGAAGCAATCTTGAATGACCGACCAATTACGAGAGTTTCAGAGGATCCTAATGATTTAGAGCCACTAACACCTAATCATCTTCTTACTTTGAAAAGAAAACCAGTTTTGCCTCCAGGTCTGTTTGATCAAAAGGACCAGTACGTAAGACAAAGATGGAAACAGGCTCAATATCTTTCAGATTTGTTCTGGAAAAGGTGGACGAAAGAGTATCTTGCAACGCTACAGGAAAGACAAAAGTGGAACAAAACACAACGTAATCTTTTGGAAGGAGATATTGTTTTGATTGCAGATGCTACAGCACCACGAAATTCTTGGATGATTGGAAGGATTATTAAAGCCTTTCCAGACAAATCAGGCATAGTTAGATCTGTGCAAATCAAAACCAAAACAAATGTAATTGAAAGGCCAGTGACAAAATTAGGACTATTGGTAGAGCAGTCAATGTAAAAGTAAAACAAACGCACCAAAAGAGGGTCAATTTGTTTGTTTGTTTATTATTTTTGTTTGCAAACGTAAGTTTCGTTGTATGAATGTCTCCATACATGAATTGTTTATAATTGTCATGTCTTGAAGTGTCATGAACAATTAGGGGCCGGTTGTGTTGGAGCCATTCTGAATACTGCAATGGGATGGCGCTGTTTTTGCCACCAGCCTATTTAACACCAGGGCTAATTAGTGCAGGAGTGGCGCACAGCGAGGCAGATAACTTTTGACCGTGAGGCACGGCGGGTTGTGAACCGAATTGTTTGTTTTTCTTTTCGTTATATAAATAAATGGATTGACATATCCGACGTTAAGTTAAGAAGTTTGAAAGTAAGTTATTTTTAGTTTAAGACACAAACAGCACGCCGGAAACCACGAGTACAAAACAACTTAAATGTGCGCCAACAGTTAGTATGTGCTAGTTAAAACAAAGTAGCGAACGTTAACTACACATCGTCTGTCCTTTAAGACTGAAAACATTGTCTGAATCAGACCGACAGTTGTTGGCAAACCTTATTGCTTTTATTGTACGGTTGTCTATGACATTATAAGTAAACAGCTGCCTTTCAGCACAACACAAGTTGTAGACACTATACTTTGTGTATCGCTTTTCAGTAGCCAACAGAAAGATGCTATGCATTGATTACGAAAGCTCGCTTTTCACAAAACCCATCATTTGCACATTTTCGAGCTGTTTTTAGCCGATCGCCACCGAGCTAAAAACCAAAATGACAACCAACTGCGTAAATTCTAAATGTTATTTTGATCACCGCACTGAAACAGGTACATTATGGCTCAATTCAGTACACCCAGTGACTCACTCAGAACGCTTGATTTCATCTACCTGTATTATAAAAGAATACACAATATGGGAGTAGTCAATGTGAAAGCTGTCATATGAATGGTGAATTCATGCTTCTTTGTTGAATTCGTCAATCTGACTTTGAAAGAGTCAGTGCCTCCCCAGCCACCAACCTCACCGCACGTCACTGGAAGCGCACATTGCGTAGCTGATTCAGAAGTCACCAGTTAGGTAATCTCTGATTTCGTTATTAACGTGTTTAAAAGGAGCCTATGTTTTAGGCCTCTATTCGAAAATTGCATAGCCATTTATCTGTCTCTGCAACCACATATTTTAATAATTTTGTGATGTAATAAAGGGAACACCTATGCGATTTCTTCAGATGTGTTACTGGTTAAGAGTAAAGGAAGATGTCACACAGCAAAACAAAAAATTCAGGATTTTTATCTCTTTGGAATGATTGCAGTTGCAGCTTTAAATCTCCCAAATTATTGCTCAATATACTTTCTCTGCAGAGTTTGACTGAAACAGTGAAACGGAACAACATTAGGGAGTTTTTAGTACAGGCAGTTCAGACATTTTTGTCACCATCTGTGCCATTTCTATATTGTGTTTCACTTGTAGATCACTTATGATACATTCAAAAAAGGTTTTGTGCTTTAAAAAATGACACAAGTTGAATCCAAATGGAGCAGATTCCCTTACAGACATCTGTAACCATAACACAACTAACAATACAATCTAAAAAAACACAAAACCAAAACTATTTGCACCATCTCACTCAATAAATCTTGTTGCAGTAAGGGGGAGACTAAATTGACACTGAAATTCTGTGTTGCAGTCAACAGAACTGGTATTATTATAACTGCAGTTTATCTGTCTTATACATTTTTATTTTTAACATAATTAGTTCAGAAATGTGTGTATTTGTATTGCAAATATTGTTGACAATATGTTCAATTGATATCACAACTAATTTGACATCTTATTTGACATATTACCATGAAGTATTAATTGTTTTAAGGAGTTAATATTTAATTTTAAGAATCACTGCTTGATATGACATCAAAATGTTGATTATATTTGAATTGGGGTTAAGAGATCAGTAATTCTAACGATAACTACATTTTTATTTGACCTTATCCTTAATTGTAGTCTTACTGCATAAAACTTGGTGGCCTAATAGCACAAAAGGTACCTCAATAAGATCCTTCATCAGAGGGGTCCACCTGGAGAGCTGGTAGGTCTGCTCACTGATTCGCTCCTTGCGATCTGCCTTCTTAACTTTTTTTGTTGTGCCCTATGATAAAACAATGTTCATCACACATCAGCTTTCGCAGTTGACACATAAGTATTACTTTATAAACCACATATACTTATGTACATCAAGCAACATTCTGTACATAGTGGTGACATTTTTATATACTCCTCGGTGAGCTTTGTGGTCGATTTTTGGACATATGTCTACTTCTGTCCATTTACATTGAGAGTAGTGAATTACCTTGAATTTGTTACCAAGTATTAAGCCAACAAAAGTTTTAGTTATATGGAAAGATTGTGAGTAATTTGTAAACAAAAGTCTTCAGTAAGAATCTTTCATTTTGGGTTGGTAATAGATTGTCATCTGTCATCAGTTGATGATGTGTAACCAGCTCATCAAACATGCTGACAGGGATCCACTGAGGGTTTACTGTTTTCCCACCAATTCCCTCTTGGTATTTTTCCCCAGACAGCCTTCATTCAGGCATGTCTATAGAAAACCCAACTGTGGATTCCACACTCACCTACGTGAGTGAGGATATCTTTCTAAAATGTGCTTTTCAATGTCCACTTGTTTAATTTGTGCAGTTTTTTCAAAAAGAAATGTCCATCTTGGCGGGACACAAATAAGATGAATGCAACAAACTAACTAATGGAAGTTAGGTCAAGGACGTTTTAATGAACACTTATTAACTTATTGATATGGTTCATGATGAGATATTGAGGTCCTGGGGCTGGAGAGCTCACCTCAGAAACAATGGGAAGGCCCATGTGGGCCATGTTGGAAATGATGTCACTGTCCTCAGGTGGGATGTTGGCATGCTGAAGGAGCTTACACAGGTTCTCCTCAGTCACACCTGACACACACATACAGAAACGAAAACACATTTCCAGTCTATACATGAGGCAGTATGAGAGCATGCACACTTACAAGTATGACAATGCATGCATACAAGAAAGAAACATAAGGACAAAAAATAAATGCTTATATTTATGTGTGCTTTTCTGCTTTTGTCATATGATATGTAGGACAGTGGATATCTAACCATTCTTAAGGAAGATGTAGAGCAGAATAATGCGTATCTTGTCAGATACACTGACATTAGCATCCAGTAGAATGGGTACAATAAGCCTCATGGGGTCCTTTATTTTCTCTCCCTCTGCATCCAAGCCCATTGCAAGATCCTTAAAAACAATGGAGAGAAAAGGAGAGAAAAGCTCAACACGAGTTACACATTCTATATGAACAATATACAGGATCTGGGTTTTCTGAGTGAAACGACATCAGCAGGAAGCTGTCACATCTAATCCACAAAACTCCACTCAAATTTAATTCAGCCCCCCCACTTGACACAAAGTTGGTTTTACACTTTGTGTCAAGTAGGGACAAGGGCAGGCTGCAGTCCTGGACTTGTTTGCCTCTAGGACTCTGAAGCGGGCAGGAAAAATTGTAGCCGACCCATTTCCCCCCCCCCAGGTCACAGACTCTTTGAGCCCATTCTCTCTGATCAAGTTGGCACCTTTAAAAACAACTTATTAGCTCATAGCAGTTCTGTTTTGGAACCTGTGGGTTCAGAGCTGATTAAACTAAATGGTTCACAGCTATTAGCAATGCAAAGTTTACTTCCATAATGACACAGTTTCTTTGCCTAATCATCAGGCTAATCATGTCCTTACTAAAAGCTTGGTGTTGTGGAAAGAAAACAAGTTAGCACAGCTGATCAGTTCCATCATAAATACTCCCGCATAAGCAAGCTGAAGGCAGTATCACATTGACTTACCTGCTCTACACGGCACAGTTTGTCCACGGTACCCTGGTAGCGGTTCATACAGTCTTCAGCCAGGTGCAGATGGGTAGAAAACTAAAAAAGTCACAGGGGAGAGATCAGGTTGGTGAATTGTGGTGAACTGCGAACTCAATTAGATACAAACAATAGAAAATAGGCAGCTTTTTTTCAGGGATCATTTTCCCGGAACTGGGAAATCTACAACATAAAATTGACAGTTCCACTTTATACAGCGTATGCTCAAAGTTTTATAGTCTGATTAATTAGGGCCTGAGCTGACTGAAAGTCATAATAATTCTTTGAAACTATTGAGTTTCAAAGAATTATTATTATTATTATTAGGGCCTGAGCCGACTGAAAGTCGGGCGAAGCCCTATTGAAATTGCAAGAATTATTAGGGCCTGAATCATAGGGAAGGATGGTCCCGTCTGGAGTAACGTTGTGGTCGAAAAGGTCTAACGCAAGGGTCCCCACACCTTTTCGGCTCGCAATCTACTTTTTACTCAACTCCTGATCTGGCAGTTCACCTTTGTTTGTTTTTTAAAAAACAATGACGAGCCTCTCGTCCGTCAAAAGTGATTGCGCATGCGTGGTGACCAACGTTTTTTCCAATGGAATGGATTTACCGCCATTGCATTGGTTAACATCCTGGTCTAACGCATGCGCTCATTCAAAGAGTGCGACCCTCAGAGGACTTTTTAGGAGTAGCAGCTAGCTTTATAGAAATGCAATTTATGTCTTTCTGTGATTCTCATAATAGGAAAGTCATCCGACGGGTCACACTGAACCGACATCTATGGTTTAGATGTACAGTGACACTTCAGGCCTTACCTTACTGAGCTCTTTCTGATACTGAGGCATCTTCTTCAGCATCTGAGCCAGTTCCTTCATTGTGGTCTGAAAGACGCATAGAATTTATTCAGTGTGAGAGGCAGCCAATAAAATCTGTGAAAGTTACCTGTTTAAGGCTCAGTCATAACAGTGACTACTCTACCTTTTCCCCAGTGTTCATCTTTTTGCTAGCAGAGAAGTCTTTCAGTGATCGAGTAACCGCACTGACAAATGAGACAGAAATAGAAACACATATAACATAAATTATCACAATGACAACATTGTGTGATTGTTTGTCCATGACAGCAGTCTGTATGTTTGAAAGCCAAAGCCACCCACGTTGACACTTCTGCAATGTGTTTGTGTCTCAGAGTCAGCCACAGGTCATCATCCTCATCTAGAACTACTTCCTTCATTCTCGTCTCACCCATCCCACTGGTCTCGAACCTGAGTGAGATAAAAGAAATATGCAGATCAACTCTGAACAATTGTATTATAATTTTTACCCTATTCTTGTGCAGTGGATTCATGAAACAGTTTGCGTCTCCTTTGTAGGGTGTTGTTTCAACATATTGCCTTTTTTTTAAATACATGGTTTTAGTATTAATGGAGCTTTTTTCAGGTTGATCGAGGTGTTGGGGAAGGAGGTGGAGACCACTGACACCACTGAAATATCTATCTGACTCCCAGCAGCTGACAGGCCTGTCTTTGTAACATCTTTACCTATAAACGTCATTCTCAATGCCCAGCAGGTCGTAAGACATGGCCTGCAACGTGAGCTCATGCAGAAGAGGCGACACAGGATCAAAGCCACGATCCAGAATGAGCAGCTGAGTACGAGACTTGTCTGGACCCTGGATGCAGCAGAACAGAAATAAAACACACTTCTTAAAGATAGATGTATGAACTTTGTACATGCAGCTCATTCAATATAGCTAAATTACACAGGATTCATAATCAACTGAAGTCTTGTAATTTTGCTAAATAGTCTAATCCAATAAAGGAGGATATAATCCTCAAAAGTAAAACCTTTCTGGGAATGTAATTTGCTTGTAATGCCAGATTGCGCTGCCCATAAGTTAATAGACTTCCATACCTCTCCCATGGTGGGGTCATCAGCTTTGTAGCCATCCAACTTCTCCTGTAACATCTGGGCGAGAATTGCGCAGTCTTTGTATTCCCTGAAATAACAGACATTCAAAACATTGAATATGCTATTTATCATAATATTTTCACCTACAAAGCCCTAAACAACCTGGCCCCTACCTACCTCTAAGACCTTCTCCCCCACCACTCCCTATACACGTTGGCTCAGGTCCGCTCATGTTAACACCCTGAAGACCATCAGGACCAAGCGACGGACCTGGGGCGACAGGGCCTTCTCAGCTGCTGCACCTCCCCTCTGTAACGCCCTCGCCATCCATATTCACCAGGCTCCCACCGTATTGTCATTCAAACAAGCCCTCAAAACCCACCTGTTCAAAACTCTCTTTCAAATGCTAACCCCTACATGACTCATTCTCCATTTTTTGTGTTTCTGTCTCTCTTATCTGTAAGTTTCCCTTACTTAGATTCACATTGTAAAGCGTCTTTGGGTACCCAGAAAAGCGCTAAAAAAATAAAGTATTATTATTCAATATGAATCTGTTTGAGCAAACTGTACAAACATGTGCTGATGTGGTCTGAGTGGACGAGGAGTAGTAGTAGTATGTCTCAACTGTGTGTATTTCTGAGGGTTCTGTGTGGGAACATGTCAGACATGAACGGAGGGCGAGGAGGACATTGACAACCATCTGCGCTTGACCTTATAATATGTTTTTTGTCAAATCCAAAAAAAGCTTTTTACCATGGTTTAAGCATATAGGGCAATTTCAAACAAAATTTGATCACTCAGCTATTGTCAGAGTGGAAACCTATTCTGACTGACCTGAATGAGTTGAATATGTTAATAGGTGCAGTACGGTAGCCATGTTAAGAACAAACAATTTAAGCTGAGAAAATTTTGCAAACCTTTACTCGAGTGAGTTTACTCGTCTGACTATTTGTGGTTAATTTCCAATATTTCATTTATTTTACATTACATTACATGTTATTTAGCTGACGCTTTTATCCAAAGCGACTTACATTGCATTTTAACCCATGCATTACATTTTTGCCTGGGGAGCAATTAGGGGTTTAGGCGTCTTGCTCAGGGACACTTGGACATGGCACATGGGGCAGCCATGTGCCATTTCATTTGCTTTGTTCATTAACGGCAGCAGAATAGGGGTGATGACGGTCAGAGCATCTCAACGCTAATTGGCTTTTGCAAGACAACATTGGGCAAATTGTTTGCCAAATGCTAACCTCTCTGCTGTTCTCTGTTGGTCAATTATGTTCCACTACTCTCAAAGCCAGAGATCCCATCTACTTCTCTTTTCGGAAACAACAGATTCATATTATTTATGACAAGGTTCATTTTGTTCTTTAATGAAATCTTTCAAAATGTGCTTAAAAGAACATTGAACTGCTGTTTTGTAAATGCTTTTTTGTGATATGTAATTGTATGTATTATTGTCCATGTATTCCTTGTGTAGGGGTACACCCAGAGTGAGACATACAGTATTTCTTTATATACAGCCCCTGTGATTACTTTGGGACGTCAATCTCAAGTTCCACACCCAATAGCACCCCGGAACTTTGCCCTAGGTCCGGCCAATCATTGACTAGGAAGTTGGTGTGCAGGCGAGCGGAGGGGGCGGGACAAGGGTGAGACGGAGAACGACGAGGAAGAAGGATGGCGGCGCCCGGAGAAAGCACACCTGTTATTGAGAAAGCGTGACGGTAGGATAAGTCAGCCAATTGAAAGTTTAGCTCCAAGTTAAGTTTAGGGTCTGTGCCACGGAAGAATGACGGTCGGAGTGGCTGTGTGATGGAAGAGAGAGTCTACACACCCAGCTTTGAAGAAGCTCCGGTGCCGCGGTTAGCAAAGTATAGCTCGTTGTAGTGCGAGGCGGGGTCTCCTCGCTAGCTAGTGAAGAGTGTTTAGGCACTTTAGAAACTTTATTAGCTCGTCGCCAACGTCGAAGGCTTCACCGCGCCAGCGAACAAGGACAGCCAGCCACCTCGCCTCTACAGCCCTTGATGTGCCTGCAGCTCACCTGCTTTTTCCCCCTCCCTCTCCCACGCCACTAACTGACGTTTGTGAGTATTACCCTGCTGTGGTATTGTCTTGTCCTGCATGCACGTAACCCTGTGCAATCTGACCAGCAGCTAAACACCATCCCGCATCAAACACTGGAGAGTAGGATCGTCTTAGCTCCGTTTATTTGAATTAGAAAGGGTGAAACTGGGAAATGAAACAAGATGCAAATATTATATAATGGCAGTTGTAAAGACAATATCACTACATACCAATGCAATGCGGTAGTACACACAGTAGCTAACATTCAAGCTAAAACAAAGGAAATATGTAATGCATTGCTATACAATGTACGTAACATAACCTGCATTGTTTATCCAAATATAGCACATGTAGCACAACCCATGATAACAGAGGCAAACTAGCCCACTACACCCTCAGCCCAATATGCACATCAAACCTACTGACAACACTTAATATATAGGAACAGTATGTTGGTGTCTATTTTACATACCGAGAATGCTACCAAAGGCATGGAGCGTGGAAGATTGACGTGGATAGTATGGAGAGATAACACAAAACGTGAGGCTGTCCTGATCACATTCAACTTCCTGACTAAATCCCATGGTGCAACAGTCCCACAGTTCTTAAAGAAATACACGCATGTAAAGCGACCACTGCCAGCAATGAGAGAAAGACTAAACATTTAAGTGAACTAATGTGCTGATGGGGACAGAACAGGTATTGTTCATGTTACTCGTTGTTACTGGATTGACATGTAGGTTTAACCAATAGGATGGGGGAGTGACTGTGGGCTAGGGGGGAAGTTGGAGGGAAATAAAGATGTCAACCTTACCACACAGTCTGTCTCACGAGCATTATTAAGCGAACACGACATGGTGTCAGAAGTGCTACGTAGCTAAGGCAGGATAAGTTGTTGTAAGTTGTACTGTGGTAGGGACGTAAGTGGAAGTTTCCAAAGTGTTCGGTGAAGTTCGATGAGTGATAACAAGCAAGACCGGGAAGCAGCTAGCCTTAGCATGGCGGCCAACCCTCCCAGCGCTACGTTTAACATCCAGCCACCGGAGCCCTTTGACTTTTCCAAGCTGAACGAATGGACGAAATGGATTCGGAGGTTTGAGAGATTCCGTCAGGCAAGCAACCTGTCTGCAAGCTCCGAAGTAGAGATTAGCGAATACGGCATTATCTGTATCTGTTGAACCATATGAATTATCTGTATCCGTATCTGCACTGACTTACTAGTGTGGGGGCGGGACCAGGACGAGCACAGCCCCTATTACAAGACGTCGGAAACGGTGTGCGAGGAAGCAGAAGAGGGGCAAGCGCGGAGGTATCCGAGCTAGGCTAGCGGCTAGCCCAACTCGCTCAGCCATACCATCCATCATCATGGCTAACGTACGATCCTTGGACAACAAAATGGCCCACATACGACTACTGAGATCAGCGAATCGGACAGTGAGTAACTGCTGTGTGCTTGTTTTCACGGAAACATGGCTAAATGACAACATCCCCGACTCCGCTGTACATCTTGAGCAGCTAACATGCTATCGAGCGGACAGAGCCCACGTTAACGGAGGTAAACAACGCGGGGGAGGAGTTTATGTTTACATACAGATGCGTGGTGCCAGAACGCTGAGGTAGTATGCAGACACTGTTCGGAGTTTATAATCATAAAGTGCCGTCCTTTCTATCTTCCGAGGGAATTTACTGCGGTCTTGCTAATCGCGGAATATATCCCTCCAACCTCCAGCAGCAGTGACAGGAATGCGGCACTTGGTGAACTACAGTATATCAGGACATCAGCGAACAACAGACAGCTCACCCAGATGGATTCATTATCGTCGCCGGAGATTTTAATCATGCTAATCTTAAAAATGTACTACCAAAACTCCACCAGCATGTTGATTTCCCAACAAGGGAGAAAACCACCTTGGACTTGGTCTACACCCCACACAAAGAAATATAGAAGGCCTCCCCCCTCCCCCACATCAGACTTTCCGACCACATCACCGTTATGCTAATGCCAGCATACAGACCCAGGGTGAAAGTGGAAAAACCGGTTCGGAAAGAGATTACAGTGTGGCCCGATGGATCAATGTGTGCTCTTCAGGGCTGTCTTGCTACAACAGACTGGGACATGTTCAAGCAAGCAGCTACACACAACAACCACATAGACCATGAGGAACTTACAGACACTGTCTGCTCTTACATCCGCAAATGCACACATGATGTGACTCACACAAAGACCATCATCACTTGGGCTAACAAGAAGCCATGGCTGACAGGAGCTGTCCATCGGCTGCTGAGGGCCAGAGACAAAGCCTTCAGAGCCGGGGATCGAACTGGCCTGAGAACAGCGAGAGCCAGCCTGTCCCGTGGCATTAGAAGAGCAAAACGACCTCAACAGCTTCTTTGCACGGTTCGAAGCAACAAATCACACAAGCCCACAGAAAACTCCACCCCCCCCCAAACGACCCGGCCCTGTGCCTGTCTGCCGCAAGTGTGAAGAGGGCACTCTCCTCTATCAACCCCCGAAAAGCAACAGGCCCTGACAACATTCCAGGCCGTGTACTGAGGGACTGCGCAGAGGAGCTTACGGATATCTTCACGGATATCTTCAACACTTCTCTGAGGCAACATTTCAAGACCTCCATCATCATACCTGTGCCAAAGAAGCCGGCTCCATCCTGCTTCAATGACTATCGCCCTGTGGCACTGACCCCCATCATAATGAAGTGCTTTGAACGGCTAGTCATGTCTTACATCAAGTCCATCCTCCCCCCCACCCTGGACCCCTTTCAGTTTGCATACCGGGCCAAACGTTCCACAGAGGACGCAATCTGCTCTGCTCTCCACCCAGCCCTCACCCACCTGGAAAAAGCAGACTCACATGTGAGAATGCTTTTCATCAGGAATCAGGAAAAGTTTATTGCCATAATGTGTTGTACATACATGGAAATTGTCTTGGCGGAAGGTGCATGAAGACAGTACAATAAAGACGACATAGTGCAAATAAGATAAAAATAAAATCGGAGGGGTCGGCTACAATCTTTTTGGCCCGCTTCAGAGTCCTGGCAGCGAACAAGTCCTGAAGAGACGGAAGATTGCAGCCAATCTCCCTCTCCGCAGAGTGGATGACACGCTGCAGTCTGCCCTTGTCCTTAGCTGTGGCTGCAGCGTACCACACGGTGATGGAGGAGCAGAGGATGGACTCGATGATGGCCGTGTAGAAGTGCACCATCATCGTCTTTGGCAGGTTGAATTTCTTCAGCTGCCTCAGGAAGAACATCCTCTGCTGAGCCTTTTTGGTGATGGAGCTGATGTTCAGCTCCCACTTGAGGTCCTGGGTGATGATGGAGCCCAGGAAACGGAAGGAGTCCACAGTGGTGACGGGGGAGTCACACAAGGTGAGGGGGGAAGGTGGGGCTGCGTTCTTCCTGAAGTCCACGACCATCTCCACTGTCTTCAGGGCGTTAAGCACCAGGTTGTTCACGCTGCACCATGTCACCAGGTGGTCAGACTCCCACCTGTAGGCGGACTCGTCCCCACCAGAGATTAGTCCAATGAGGGTGGTGTCATCAGCAAACTTCAGGAGCTTGACGGACTGGTGACTGGAGGTGCAGTTGTTGGTGTACAGGGAGAAGAGCTGAGGGGAAAGAACGCAGCCTTGGGGGGAACCGGTGCTGATGGACCGAGAGGAAGAGACGTGTTTCCCCAGCTTCACGTGCTGCTTCCTGTCGGACAGGAAGTCAGTGATCCACTTGCAGGTGGAGTCGGGCACGTGCAGCTGGGAGAGTTTGTCCTGCAGTAGAGACGGGATGATGGTGTTGAAGGCAGAGCTGAAGTCCACAAACAGGATCCTGGGGAGTCCAGATGCTGGAGGATGAAGTGGAGGGCCATGTTGACTGCATCGTCTACAGACCTGTTGGCTCTGTAGGCGAACTGCAGGGGGTCCAGGAGGGGGTCGGTAAGGAACTTAAGGTGGGACAGGACTAGCCGTTCAAAGGACTTCATGACTACAGAGGTCAGTGCGACGGGCCTGTAGTCATTCAGTCCTGTGATCCTGGGCTTCTTGGGAACAGGGATGATGGTGGAGGCCTTGAAGCAGGCTGGGACGTGGCATGTCACCAAGGAGGTGTTGAAGATGACGGTGAACACAGGAGACAGCTGGTCAGCACAATGCTTCAGGGTGTGGGGCGAGACTGAGTCCGGACCGGCTGCTTTCCGGGGGTTTTGTCTTTTGAAGAGCCGATTGACGTCACTCTCCAAGACAGAGAGGGGCAGTGGGGGAGGGGAGAGTAGTCCAGAGGTGTGAGCACCTGATGGGTCGGGGGAGGTGGTGGAGTTGTGGGTGATGGAGTCAGGACATTGTCTTTCAAATCTGCAGTAGAACTCGTTGAGCTCATCTGCCAGGCGGAGGTCATTCATGGAGTGGGGGGTTTTCGGCTTGTAGTTCGTGAGGTGTTTAAAGTCTCTCCAAACCGAAGCAGAGTCGTTAGCTGAGAACTGATGTTGGAGTCTCTCAGAGTACAGTCGTTTAGCGTCTCTCACCGCCTTGCTAAACCTGTATTTAGACTATGTGTACAGGTCTTTGTCCCCACTCCTAAATGCCTGATCCTTCTGCAGACGTAGTTTCCTGAGTTCCGCTGTGAACCAGGGTTTGTCGTTGTTATAACTCACCCTGGTGCATGATGGTACGCAGATGTCCTCACAGAAGCCGATGTAGGAAGTTACAGCCTCTGTGTCCTCATCCAGATTGTCAGAAGCAGTCCTGAAAACATCCCAGTCTGTGCAGTCAAAACACGCCCGA
Organism: Pungitius pungitius; assembly: GCF_949316345.1. Lineage (NCBI taxonomy): Eukaryota > Metazoa > Chordata > Actinopteri > Perciformes > Gasterosteidae > Pungitius > Pungitius pungitius. The sequence goes on from NC_084904.1 coordinate 10,058,568, forward strand.
AGATGCTCTAGCGCCTCGCTGGTCCACTTCTTGGATTCCCTCACCACAGGTTTACAGAGCTTAAGTTTCTGCCTGTATGCAGGAATCAGGTGGACCATGACGGGTATCGGACTTTCTCAGTGACCGATCCCAAGCAGTATGAGTCGGCAACAACATCTCGAGCAGCATCACACTCAGCACAGGGGCCCCACAAGGCTGTGTGCTCAGTCCCCTGCTCTTCACCCTGCTGACTCATGACTGCACAACAACCCACAGCACCAATCACATGGTGAAGTTTGTAGACGACACAACTCTGGTGACGAGACCCACTAAAGGAAGGAGGTCAACCTTTTGACCACGTGGTGCAGAGACAACAACCTCCTGCTGAATGTCAGCAAAACAAAGGAAATTGTGGCTGACTTCAGGAAAAGCCACAATGTACACCCACCACTGACCATCGATGGTGCTGCTGTGGAGCGAGTGAGCGGCACCAAATTCCTGGGGGTGCACATCAGTGAGGACCTCACATGGGCCACCAACTCTGCATCACTGGCAAAGAAAGCCCAGCGGCGCCTCTACTTCCTCCGTAAACTCAAGCGGGTGAAAGCTCCCACACCAATCCTGAACACTTTCTACCGGCATCATTGAAAGCATCCTGTCCAGCTGCATCACTGTGTGGGGCAGTAGCTTTATTGAACACAGCATGAAAGTACTGCAACGCATAGTGAACACAGCTGGTAAGATCATTGGCGCCCCACTCCTTTCCCTGAAAGACACATACACCACCCGCCTCATCCGGAAAGCTACCTCGTTTGCGAGTGACACCACCCACCCCGCACACAGTCTGTTCAGCCTCCTACCAGAGGTGGGACAAAGTCATTGTTATGCAAGTCACAAGTAAGTCTCAAGTCGTTGCCCTCGAGCCGAGTCAAGTCGAGTCAAAGATGAGGCAAGTCCCAAGTCGAGTCAAAAGTCAAAGCCAACAAGTCTCAAGTCGAGTCCAAAGTCTTACCATTTTAGTTTCGAGTCATTTCAAGTCCTCTTATTACAGAAAATCCCTTATAACCACATGTTTTATTTGAAACTATTCTTTACTCATATCAATGTTGTGTTAATATTCATTGTCTATTGTACACTAAGGTATACGATAATACATTTCCGTTTATGCAATATTAAGAATATTTTCACTGCTTCAAAAGCCCTTCCCTCATGAAACCGAAGTCATATGCTTTAAAGCAAAGTGGGGACGGGGAACCCTGGGTGATGGTGCGCTGCCTCACAGATCTAGACTACGTAGGGAAGGGAAGGGTAATGGTGGATCGACTGTGACTGTGTTATAGTACTTTAAAACGGACGTTGACATAATGTTGGCGAGGATTTCCATCAGAGTCTGAATCCGAGTTCAAAAATCCCGATTTTTGTAAGCATGAACGAGCTGTCTCGTTGATACGGTAAAATGCTAGTGAGTTACGGTACATTCGATAAGGTGCTCAGCATTCGTTCAAAACTTACCTTTCTTTGTGCAACTTCAGGTGTCGAACAAAGTTGGACGTTGTGGCAGCTCCGTCTATAATCTTCGACCCGCCTGTTTTGCAAATAGCAACTCGTTTTTTGTCGACTACCTCGTAATTTTTATAGCCAAACGAAACTATCTTCGGTATAATTTTTCCAACTGGCGCGTTGTTGCGCTTCATTGGTTGTCTTGCAATGTGCCTGTTTAGATGCTGTCGAATCAGAACCAGGTGGGACTGCAGTGATTGGATGTCGTGCAGGCAGCGCTCTCTGCATACAGGTGGCGCACATTTTTTTGACAGATGCAGATAAACAGAGCGGGGGAAAATGTTTTCCCCCAGTTTTCATGGGAAGTAGCAAGTCTTCTCGAGTCAAAAGGCTCGAGTCCAAGTGAAGTCACGAGTCATCGATGTTAAAGTCCAAGTCGAGTTGCAAGTCTTTGTACGTTTTATCGAGTCGAGTCTGAAGTCATCAAATTCATGACTCGAGTCTGACTCGAGTCCAAGTCACATGACTCGAGTCCACACCTCTGCCTCCTACCCTCTGGAAGAAGGTATAGGAGCCTCCGCTGCTGTACCACCAGGCAGCTTCATACACCAAGCTGTCAGACAGCTAAATTCTCTCCCCTCACTCCCCCTAGCCATATCCGTCAGTCTGACACGGGGCTGAAATCCCCCCCACATCCCCTTAAATCACTTGGGACTCTGCCAACAAAACTGTCTCTTGCACTTTTTATCACTTACTGCTATATCTATTTGTATAAAAATGCAAAACGCATCATCGGATCGGAGCGTACTTTTTCTTTGGTACAGCGCGTCACAATCCGCTACACCCATAGCTTAGCCTCTCAGCGACTGTTTGTTTGAATACATGTCGCTACACCATCCATCAGTGCTTGTAGCTTTAATTAGCGCCTGAGGCGACTAAAAGTCGGGCGAAACCCTATTGTGTTTCGAAGAATTATTCTTATTATTTTACTGATACAGTCACACTTTTGAGGCCTTTATCATATTCAAAAACTCTTTCCTTAAAGTATTCCAACGCACTGATTTTCAAAAATTATAGCGCTACCTATTGGCATAGGGAAATGCAAAAATTTTACACTTTGATGAGCTACCGCGTGTGTGGCTAGCCCTTTGTTCTAATCAACCTAAGACCTTGATGATTTTTTACAGCAAATATTAGGAGTTTTTCAAAGTTTTTTCTGTGAGAACACTGTCTTCGCATGAAAGTTCAAGCTGAGGTTTTGGTGCCTCAGCAATTAAAAAACCCTTAAAACGTTTGTCAGTATCCTAGGTGATGACATTAAAGAGCTGATGTGGAGTTTTAGCTCTAAAATGGCAAATTGCTTCTATAGCACCCCCTGGCAGTTATTGATGATACAAGAATTTTGATATTTTTAGGGTCTCTCATTTGGTTTTGAAAAAATGGCAGACAGGTGCTCTTGGATGTAATACACATTAGGTAAGTATAGAAGGTGTTTTGTTACTACTAAGATGTACACTTGATTACACAGATGCAAAATATGAAAGCGTCACAGTTAAACAGAAAGGACAACAGAAAAGCGTTGCTTGCAGGTCTCACCCTCTGTAGCGGACGCCAGGATACTCTTTGAGTGTTGCACAGAGGGTGGCGATCTGTTCAGCACAACGCTCCAGCATGTTGGCCTTCACGTCAGCCTTGAATGGGCTATAGAAGTCCTGAAATGCATCCACTTTGTCCAGGGAGAAAACCTGGAGACAGAAGACACGACAATCTCAACTCCAACCTAGACCCAACATTAAAATGATTAGTGCTACACTCTTTATCAATGGGGAGTCTCAGGGAAGACCTTACCTTGAAAACGGCAAAAAGAAAGAATAGGTTGTGATGCAGGCATGCATAAATATACTTTATTATTTGCTGCTTTGATGAAGAGTTTTGGTAATGTACCTTGCTTTTTGCTAGGAAAAATGCTTAATGGACAAACTATTAAGTTGTCATTCGACCACTCATACCCTGTTGACAGGAGCTACCATACACAGTACCAACTTTTCACTTGTGTTCACACAACGTAGTCACAGCTACAGTGGCAATGTTGGAGTTAAATACCAACATGTGGTTTACCAGGGCCTGGGATCAAACTGACAATCTTCTGATTGTAGGACGACCATAGTCTCCACTCACCCACAGTCGCCCCTGCATAATATATATATGAATATAAGTAAGAGTCCACCAGGAGCACAAATCTTTTCCACATCCTCACTCAAAAACAAACTAATACATATATATCTGTTACTGACTACATCTGTTTTTTGTCCAACATTTTGTCCACATATGTGCTCTCATTGGTTGGCAAAGAAGAAGCAGATGCAATAAAAGAATGAGAGCAAGGCAGGCGAGCAGGCCGGCAGGGTTGGTGGGATGTGTCCCTCCTTCTTTGGATTAAAACAGCAAAGGATTTAAAGCTAAAGCCGATCTAATTCAAAACACTGCTGGTCTGCACTATTTCTCCATATATTTGGGGAACTAACATAATTTGGCTAAGGGGCTTGAGACCCCTAACCCCATGCTGTTTCCCCACCCTTACATTTATCTAGCCTTCTAGACCTTTTCTTTTTAGATGAACCCACATGGCAATATGTAATCATCAGCAAATGTCAAAACATTGTTTTTGTTTCTAATTTATTCTGACATATCTTTAGTAATGTTCCCAGATATTACCTTTAAACTTTACTGTTAGTAAATTATTATTGTTGCTCAAAGGAGCGCTGTGAAATGCACCTAAGGGAAATAATGCCTCACTGAATGGATACCAAAGATACAAGTTGAAAAATAATGTAAGTAATTGAATTTGCTACACAAATTGCATGTAACTTTTTGTTTTGTCAGTCTTTGTGACATAACCAGTACTCATGATCTCTCTTGTCCTTGCTTGATTGATTAAAAATATTGTATCTATCCTTTTCGAAAATCCCCTTAAGTACATACACACAGGGTAAAAATTGCGCAATAGCAGGGCCCTAGACTACATCTTACCATGAAATCAAAGAGAGAGAAAAGAGAGAAAGCAATACACACTGATTGAAATCCTTCCACACCAAATCAGATCTATGATTAGCATTACAAATCAGCTAATGTGATCTAATCCCCCTCTAAATATTTTTTTACCTGAGATTCATAGGGCAGAAAGGCGATGTGGATCTCAGTCAAGGCCTTCATGGCTTTGGATGCGCGGGATTTGGTCAACAGTCTAAACAAGGTGTCTGGGATCGCTGGTGCACATCACAGAATAACATGGGAGCTTGGTGAGAAAGCAGCTAGATAAAACAATGTCAACAACTTCTCCATCAAATCAGAAAGCATTTACATGTAATGTGTAGGTAAATAAAATAATCTTGTTTGTGCATTGGAAGATTAAAAAGGGAGAGAAACAAGGCTTTTAAGTTACTCTTCATGGCAGAATGGATTCACTCACTGTCAGTAAAGAAGACGTGAGCTCCTCTGTACCTCTGGGACTGCGGGTCTCTGAAGTCATCAATTAGGCCCTCAACAGACTGAGATCGAAAAGAACATTATTACTCTAATGAAGAGATGTAAAAGAAGAAAACACGTTTATCTTAATTCTGTTCAACTGCTCCATTGAAGATGCTCATTGTGCTTAATTTATGATTGTACAGCTTTCAGGTGTAAATTTGGTTATGTGGATGTTGTATAATCCTGAAAATAAATAAAATTATTGCAATTTTTATGACCAGACTAAATATATAACCCACTGGAGCTGCAGCTTTAGGTGACTCAGGACAAAGCCGAAAAACACTCTAGGATAAAAAGAATCAATGAACGTCCGGATGTGCTGTTCCATATAATCATTTACCTCATCTGAAGGTGTGATCAGGTAGATGGCCTCCATGCTGGGCAGAGGCTCGCGGCGCTTGGTTATGTCTTCGACAACTGGAGAGCAAAGGAAAACAATAACTTAACTCAGCCTTAGCTTAATTAGACTTGACCTAGACTTTCCAAATCATATTAAATCAGAACTTCTCTGCCTGAATGACTGGGACTGTCCTTGACTTTTAGCGAATATTTAAAACACTAACAGTTAAAGGTTGCTTGGTTTTTTTAAATATGTCTTTGTTAAACTAATTTGAAAAAGATTCTTCACCATTTGTTTTAACCGGTGCCAGTTATAGGAACTATGTGATTGAGTCACCCCTAAACTGACAAGTGCAATTCTAAAAGGTTAACTACATTCAAGCATAACTTAAACGGTTTGAAATTAATGTATTTGCTGAATGCCGCAACAGAAATTGAGTCAATGTCAATCCGACACTTCTTTTTGATGAACATCTTAACGATTGTCATTTATATTTCACACAGTTTACAATACTTTATTAAATAAGGGTTGGTTGGTGGACCCTTCACTCTTCTCCCATTCAAATGGACATATCACAATGGTCGGGCATCTACATCTATTTGATTGACTGATCAGATTTCATTGCCTGGTGATAACCAGCTGGCCAACTGGTTGGCTGAGATTCACTTCGAGACTAAAGTGATGCTGCTAAACTGAATGACTAACGTCACCAGCATCACTTGGCCATTTACCACATGTGATTTACCACATGTGATCAAAGCATGTGATTGCTGCTGCTCTCAGATGCTGTGGAAACAGCAATTTTTCAAAAGTTTGACTTCCCCTTACAGGTGAATATGAAATGGGTGTTGCAGACGTGTTCAATATCCCCATGGTCAGACTTGCTGAATCTGGTCACTGGCCATGGAACATTATATAAAATGTTAGAAGAGTAAGTAAATGCACCAAACATAATGGATCCATTTCCGAATCTTGGTAATTTAGTGCAATATATTAAAATTCTTTATTATGTTACAAACACCAATAGGTACTACTTTTTACTGGCTAAAACCTGGCTTTTGTAGTTAAATCTTTGTATGGTTCATCAACAAACACGTTTTTGGAATTTTGACGATCACAAGTCAAAGTGGTATGGAAGTTACTTGTTTGTATGGTGGTGTGCTACTTAAAAAATGTTTATCATCTTTTAAAGAAAATAGCATTGAAGAAATATTTTTGAACATAAATTGAATTGACGTGCCTATTACAGGCAAGACGTGCAGCAAAAGCATATATTTTTAAGCGGATATCATGTTTTACAAATATTCCTGGGTACATTCCATATTTCAAAAACACAATTATTAATATCTACTATCATTTTTTCTTTGTTTTTGGGGCGCTCCAGGTGGGGCGCCACCCCATTGCTCTCCATTGGCTAGCTGCTACTGCTGTCACGTTACCCATATGTTTCTGAAGCTATTGTGAAGCTTAAAGTGTGTATTTCCATGCCTGAACGTTTTATGTCTTATAAAAGGTGGGACATTTTTTTTGTCTTTGTCTCATTTTTTACATCACAAAAAACTAGGGTGTGTAGCCTTTTTATATCCACTGGATGTGATTACAGGAATCAGATTGAATAAAAACTGAAGTTCGAGTGTGTGCCTTTTTTATCCGGTATTTTACAGTACCTTTAAAATTTGGACAGGCATGATTAGCCAGGCCTAGAATAAAGACTGAACTAAACTGAATGAAAGCCAACCAACACGCTTGTTTGACTATTTTTCCACAAACGACATCAGGCCCCTGTATTTTTTACATAAATACATGTTATTGATATTTGACTTGGTTTAATTCATTCCAGAAAAAAATCAAAGCAATGTTATTTGATAAATTACAGACTGATTTTCCTGCATGGCTCTAGAAGGGCCTCGAGCCTCTGCAGTTTATCCCACTCTGCTGCGGTCGGCAAAACGAGTTTGTGCTCCTGGTGGTTCATCGCGAGTTTGTGCTCCTGATATTTCCGGGAGACTCCGGAATTTCAAAGCCCTTCCCGAAAATCGGTATGGCGATGACGGCCTCTTTATGTCTTGACCATTCGAATTCGAAAATTTTGCTATAGTGTTGGTCAAATGATCTGAGGTTGATTTGGTTAATGGCCTGCGAACGTTCAGCGTGGACTCGTGTACGACTTGCTGAACCTGACGGCCTGACATATGCCTACAGGTGGCAGTAATGTGTTGTATAGGAAGAGGTACTTTCCTGACCTGAATAATTTGTCACACTGCGCATGCGTGAAATGTGTTTAAAAAATTGACGTAATTAACAACAAACAACTAATTAACGTCGCTAAGGCGCTATTTTTGACAGCCCCAATATATATATATCGTTACCCATTTTTCAACAAAATATGTATATCCAGAAATGTTTGAACTGAAAATCTTATTGACAAAACAAAAAACAAAGGTCCATTTAGGGGACTTGGTGGTACTTACTGGTTATTCCTTCTGACATGATATCTGTCATCTTACAGCACGAGGAAATCATCTTCATACTCAGTTTGTCCACCACCAGCACCTATAACAAAATTACACACAGCAGGGTGCTTTTTGAGGATTTGATTTTGATAAGTGCGTCTATTCATATGCTTTTTTTCGAGAATCTATCAGAATAACAGGAGCCGTACCTTCCATTTTCCCTTCTCTCTTGCCTTCTTAATGACATTATTCATTATCTCTGTAAAGAAGCGCAATGTTATTTGTGTTAAGACATACAAATAAAATGTTGAGCACAAGACCGTAAACACTTGATTAAAGAACTCGTGATAGGATAGGACTTACAATAACAGTTAACATACTAAACAAAAATGCATAAAATGTCACACAAAATCAGTTTCCAGCAAGGAACGACTAGGCAGAAGTGTAATCATACAGGTGGGAAATACAGGGTCAGAAAAATACCATGATCCCACATCCAACTAAATGATACCATATGCACTGACTTATAATGAACATTGGGTTGAACCTACCAGAAACCAAATTTTATCTGGAGGTATGTGTTTATGAGCTGTAAATCAAATCGAACACAGCCCTGTGTTGACAAGGATCAACTGAGTTTCTGTCACTGGGGGTTAAAGCATCTATCCTGGGCTTGGTGCTGGGAGGGAAAAGCCCACTGCAATCACTGCCTCTAATCTGCCAATCCTCTAAATCCTCTTATCCCTTCAACTGCTCCCCACTGCTATTTCTGCGCCAGGTCAGCGGATGTGATGTCACAGGGAAGCAGAGTCTCTGCTTCTCACACACACAGATGATTACACAGCACACTTTCTAAAAGAATAAGTCAACATGACCCAGCTCAACAGAGAGCCACGATGACATTTTACTTTCACTTGCTAATCCAAAAAATCTTCTGCACACATTACATTTTGACCACATGATAACAGTAAGATGGTGTGTGGCTCTTGTCAATATTTTTAAATTTGATATCTCATTTGAATAAGAAAAATAAGAATAATCAAATATGGAAATCCAGTCCATCATAACTAAATAGTAGCATATTGAAGTCCCAAGTTCGAGGATGGTCTTGGCAATCTTATCCTTGGGCTTTCTCTTCTCAGCCACTGACTGAGTGTTCGTTTACGAAATTTACGCCTTGACTGTATTGTAACTGCAAACCACTCAACAACTCAAGATCTCAGCTGGTACACAAGGAAGAAAGTAGCATCACTGGAGGACATACAGATTGTACATCATTATGCATCATGTATGAAACCTGGGTGAAACACTACAGCAGGGACTGAGTGAACACCAGACATGTATTTATCATCAAGGTAGATCAGATTATATATATTTCAAATTCTAGTTGCAATATTAAGTCAGCAAGAACCATTTATAACAATGTATTTAGTCTCAATAACTAGCTGTAACTGCATTGGGGAGCAGCTTTTCTTCAATTAAACCAGTACATTGCAAGAAAAGGAGATTGTACTGTTCACTGGGACATTAGTTACAACACTCTCCGACTTCCACCATCTAACCTCGCCAAACCTGCCCCAAGCACTACTGTGTCCATGTAAATAGTGTATTCAATAACAGTCTTTTGAAATAGAGTGTGTACAAACCTAGCATGTACAATATTCTGTCGGGAAATTGTATTGCAATCATCACATTCATTCAGAGCCGGGGCAGATTTAGACAGGATTTAGTGAGATAAAGAAACACAATGAGAGTGAATTAGGTAACAATAATTACAGCAACTTGTGTTTTCTCCTATCCAAGTATTGCAGTGCACCTATATCTCAAATTAAGTTTGTCAGCATAGGATATGCAGTGCAAGCAAAGTTGATCCACATTCAGCAGAGCCGCATCTGAGTTTTTGTATGTTCTACAATTTTGTATTTTGAATATATTGAATCTGTTGATACGGGAGATACCTACGTACTAAGTACTCTATCTTGTGCTGCCATTTTAAATTCAGCTGACATCTTTTTGTTAAGTTCCTTTTTATATTGTCTTAAGGACTGTTGTTTTCCTTGTTCTTGTTTGGTTTTCTTTGCACTTTGTGAAAATGTCAGGAGGCCATTATTTAACTAATGTAGGTATCTGAACGAATATAGGACGCACTATTTAATAAAACACTAAAACTAAAATGTATAACTGAGGGTCAAAGTTTTGCTTTTGGGGTTTTATATTTTATTTTGAAAATCTCCTCTGAGAATGATGTCAAAGCACTTAATCCGTTCAGACACAGATTAGGGAGACTGGATTTAAACCAACGGACTCTATACTAGACTATACACGTCACTGAACATTAGCATATTTGTGAGTCAACAACAACACAACCGAACATATTAATTAATGTCTGTGACAATACAATCTAGAGAAACAACCACTGGCAAAATGCGTGGCTTGAATGGGTCAGTGTCTGTATTATGCATTGAACAAGCAACTTGACCCAAGCGACAGGGCACAGAGTTTGTAAATCAAATGAGTGAGCAAATCCTGTTTATTTAAAAAGGATGTCACCAAGATATGCTTTGTCTTACATTAATTTATAATTTGAAACGTTACATAAATCAAGAAGCCCGTATCTCTCTCACGTTTGGTAACAGTTAACTTAACACTTAAAATACATGATTTTTGAATAATGCTAGTTAAGTGGATCATTTTTCAACACGTTAGTAGATCAACAGTAAAAATTATGAAGCAAAAAAACAGACTCACTTTCTCCAACAATGGCTTTTAGTCCAAGTGGTGACATGATGAGCCTTCTGGTGCTTGCCCGACCTCGCTACACAGAAAAAGAGATCAGGAAGGGATTTAACCTCAAGCACGTAGGAATAATTCACACACTTCCGTTGCGTTTAAACCAAAATAAAAGCCTACAGAAAGAGCGTAGTGCAGTGACGTATTGCCATATTTATTCCTTATTAATGAACCGCTGCGGTTCAGTGTTGGGCCCAATATTATTCATTTTATATATGTTGCCTGGTTATTTGCAATTTTAACATTTCTTATCATTTTTATGCTGATGACATACAGCACCATTTCACTTTTAAGCAAAATGAAACACACAAACTTACTAGGCTCCTAGATTGCATAGTTGCCATAAACAACTGGATGGCTGAAAGCTTTTTGCAGTTGAACCCAGATAAGCCATAGGTTTTAATCAAAGTGCCAGACAGTGCTATTCCTCTGATCAAGCAGAATATTGTGCCTTTGTTTGACATGAACCAAATATGGAAGTCTAGTCCATCATAACCTATAGTAGCATATTGAAGTCCCATGTTCGAGGATGGTCTTCGCAATCCCAACATTGGGCTTTCTCTTCTCAGCCACTGACTGACTGCTCGTCTACGAAATTCACGCCTTGACTGTATTGTAACTGCAAACCACTCAAAAACTCAAGATCTCAGCTGGAACACAAGTGTAGCAGGATGACTGCTTTTCTAGTGGCTCTGCCCACTCGCATTATTGTCCCCCTTAATTTATTATAAAAGGAGGGACCTGTAGATCTGCTCGCTCTCTGACAGCTGATACGCACCTCCCCCTTCCGGGTTTACCTGGCTGCAGGTCTGGCAGACGCTCGGCACTCTCAGCAGGGTTGCGCATATTGTTCCACCGTGCAGGTATGTGGCAGTCTATTGCGCGTCTGCGATTTAGTCTCCACCGTAATAAACTTGGCGTTGCTGGCAGGATTTATACTGAAAGAAAAAAAAGGCAGAGACGTGTGTTCCTTTGTGTTTTTTTTTGTTTTGTTTTTCTGAATAAGACAAAGCAGCAGCAGTCCCCTGGCAACCATGGAGGAAGAAATGCAAGAGTTGCGAGCTCTGGTGGCGCAGTTAAAGGCTGACAATGAGAGGTTGCGTCAAGCTTCGTTGGTGCCGCCCCCTAGTGCTACACCTTCAACCTCCTCAGTACTGCCTACTGCCCTTACTTCTGCCAGTGCCCCTGCAGCCGAGAGGTTAGTGTTCGTGCCCCGAGACAGAAAGTGCCCTATGTTTAGAGGAAGGTCAGGGATAGCGCTGAGCGAGTGGCTTGAAGAGCTACAGTCGTGTATGCGGGCTCGTCATTTAGCCCCAGCTGATCAGGCCTACTTTCTGTATGACCATTTAGAGGGAGAAGCACGGGAGGAAATTAAATACCGCCCCAGCACAGAGCGCGGGGATCCAGCTAGACTAATCACTATATTACAAGAACTCTATGGCTGTTCTGAGTCGTATGTGGCTTTGCAGGAAGCATTCTTCTCCCGTAAGCAACATGAAGGGGAAACGCTACTTGAATTTTCGCTCGCTCTCATGAGCCTTATGGAAAGGGTGAAGCAGCGTGCACCGGCTGGAATGCTAAATACAGATAGTCTGCTGCGGGATCAGTTTGTTGAGCAGGACTTAGACAGCACCCTGAGGCGAGAGCTTAAACAGTTTGTTCGTCATCAACCTGCAGCTACCTTGCTCGACGTCAGAGGGAAAGCCATTAGGTGGGAGCGTGAAGGTCTGCCCAGCGCCTTCAGAGGCCGCAGTAACTCCGTCCCTTCCATCAGTGGCATTCAGTATGGAGTTCAGGGTGCTCATTCTGTTGTATGTGTCCCTCCGTCCTCAGAAATGGTAGAGTTGAAGGAAATGTTGAGGCTACAACAAGAGCAGCTCAACCAGTTAACCCAGACCCTCGCTCGTATGCAGCGCCCTCATGCTGGTAGTCATACAGCGCATCGTGGGCCCCGAGTGTGTCATCGCTGTCAGAGACCAGGCCATTTTGCGAGAGACTGTGATGGTGTGCGCAATTCCCGCCCCCAGTTTTCTTCACCAGATTCCAGGCCGTCTGCTAGGCAGGCAGAACCCAACACGGCTCCGGAAAACTAGCACCCACCAAACTGCAGAGCCACAGTTTGGGTGGGGCCCTTCATGGCTCACGCCCTGTGTCTGGTGGGCTAGCTCAAGGCCCCAGAATGGTGTCGTCCTGTCCCTATTTAGAGGTTCTCATGGGAGGAGTCAAAGTGCCATGTTTGATTGACACCGGCTCTATGGTTTCTACTGTTACAGAAAGCTTCTTTCAAAAACATTTTGAACCTTGGGGTCAGGAGCGGCTCAAAGCCTGTAGCTGGTTACAGCTAAGGGCAGCTAATGGTTTGAGCATCCCGTACCTGGGTTATTTGGAGCTCGATGTTGAGTTGTGCGGTAAACTAGTTTCACTGTGTGGCATTTTGGTGGTAAAAGACCCCATTGGTAATGCTTCTCTTCAGGCCCCTGGTGTGTTGGGAATGAATGTGATCCAGAAATGTTATCAAGAGCTCTTTGTGCAGCACGGTTTGTCCCTGTTTAATCTGCCCTCTGTCACGCAGGCCCCACAACCTGTCACGCAGGCATTACAGGAGTACCATCAGGTGACCACGCAGACCTCCCAGGAGCTGTCTGGGAAGGCAAAGGTCAGAGGTAGGCGTGCCTGTCGTATTGCAGGTGGTGTGATGCAGATAGTCGCAGCTACTTGCTCAGGGCAGGGTACCGATAGCACAGTATTGTTTGAGCCCCTTGACTCTGGTTTACCTGCAGGTTTGTTGGCTTCTCCATCTGTGGTGAGGGTAGTTAGAGGTACAGCATACATACCCATTGTAAATGTTGGCTCTATAGAAGTACTGCTGTACCCACGCACTGTTCTTGGCACTTTACAAAAAGTGAGTGTTGTCAGCCTCCCTGCAGGAATCGCGGAGGTCCCATCCACTGTAGCCATTGTAGCTTCTCACACCGCCTTACCTACCGTGCCTGACCAGATTGAGGGTTTAGATCTGTCTTCTCTTTCCCCTGAAGAGCAAGGTCAGGTGAGGTCTCTCCTTAGAAAGTACAGTCCTATTTTCTCTACTCATGACGGTGATTTAGGCTGCACTAACCTCATCTCTCACGACATTCCCCTGTTAGACGAGACCCCAGTCGCGCAACGCTACAGGCGTGTATCCCCTTCTGATTATGAGGCTGTTAAAGACCACATTAATCAGCTTCTTTCTGCTCAGGTAATTAGAGAGAGTTGTAGCCCCTATGCCTCCCCCATTGTGCTTGTAAAGAAGAAGGATGGGAGCCTGCGTATGTGTGTCGATTACCGGCAACTAAATGCCAAGACCAGGAAAGATGCGTTCCCGCTGCCACGCATTGAAGAATCATTGGATGCCTTGACGGGTGCACGCTGGTTCTCTACCATGGACCTGGCCAGTGGGTACAACCAGGTTGAGGTCACGGAGAAGGACCGACCGAAGACGGCGTTTTGTACACCATTCGGCCTGTTTGAGTGGAACCGTATGCCATTCGGACTCTGTAATGCACCTGGCACTTTTCAAAGATTAATGCAGAGGATCTTTGGCGATGAACAAGGTCTGTCTCTGCTTTTATACCTAGATAACATTGTTGTTTTCTCTTCTACTGTAGAGCAGCATCTTCAGCGACTTGACGTGGTACTAGCCCGTCTGAAACAGGAGAGACTCAAGGCCAAGCTCTCCAAATGCACCTTTTTCCAGCCAGAGGTGCGGTATCTCGGCCACATTATATCGGCCAACAGTGTCGCCACGGACCCATCCAAAATAGAGGCCGTGGCAAGGTGGCAGCCTCCCCAGACGGTCTCTGAGCTTCGGCCGCTTCGTGGAGGGCTTTGCAACGCTGGCAGCCCCCCTCCACCGACTGATTGCTGAGCTTGGAGGCACAAAGTCTAGACGGGTCCAGCGGTCCCCACAGCTGAGCCCTGAGCACTGGAAAGAGGAGCTTAAAGACTGTTTCGAGACACTTAAGACCAAGCTCACTAATGCCCCTGTGCTTGCTTACGCAGACTTTTCACTGCCCTTCATCCTCGAGGTTGACGCCAGTTATGGTGGGTTGGGTGCAGTGTTATCACAAGAGCAAAACGGCAAGGTGAGGCCCATAGCTTATGCCAGCCGTGGACTGAAGCCCACCGAGCGCAATATGGCAAACTATAGTTCCATGAAGCTGGAGTTTTTAGCCCTAAAGTGGGCTATGACCGAAAAGTTCCGAGAGTATCTGTTGGGCCACCGCTGCATTGTCTACACGGACAATAATCCACTCAGTCATTTGGCGACTGCTAAGCTTGGCGCCACGGAACAGCGCTGGGCAGCTTAGTTGGCCTCTTTCGACTTCGAGATCAAGTACCGTTCCGGCAGAAGCAACAGAAATGCGGATGCTTTGTCCCGTCAGCATCCTCCTGGCCCATTAGATATGACTGCCATGCTCCCTGGCACACCACTCCCGGAACCACTCCAACAGGTCCTGAAAGTGAATAAAACGGTCGTGACACAAGCAACTGTGACTGTTTTACCTGAGAGAACCCCTGACGACATCCACAACCTGCAGCAGGCTGATTCGGTCATTCGGGAAGTCCAGAGGTACTGGGAGGAAGGACGGCGTCCCAGTTATGCAGAGCGACAAGAGCTCTCACCTCCCGCATTGATCCTGCTGCGTCAATGGGGCCGGCTGGTTAAGAGGGGCGACATCCTGTATAGGCAGACCTTGCGCCCTGATGGAGCTGAGCCCATCCTCCAGCTGCTCCTGCCTGCAGTTTTAGTTCCTGAAGTGTTGACACAGGTTCACCAAGAACATGGCCATCAGGGTGTGGAACGGACCCTCGCTCTTCTACGATCCAGGTGTTATTGGCCGGGTATGTCAACAAAGGTCGTACAGTGGTGCCAAGCTTGTGAGCGGTGTCAGGTTGCCAAGGACTGTCAGCCTGTTGCCAGGAATCCCATGGGACACCTTTTTGCAGCAAGACCAAATGAGATCCTCGCCATTGATTACACCCTGCTGGAGCCTGCCCGAAATGGCATGGAAAATGTCTTGGTGATGACCGACATCTTCAGTAAATATACGCTCGCCATCCCCACCCGTGATCAACATGCTTCTACTGTAGCCCATGTTTTGGTGGTGGAGTGGTTTTCAAAGTTTGGGGTTCCTGCAAGGATACATTCGGATCAGGGACGGAACTTCGAGAGTGCACTTATCCAGCAACTTTGCAGTCTTTATGGCATCCAAAAATCTCGCACCACTCCATATCACCCAGCCGGCAATGGTCAGTGTGAAAGATTTAACCGAACTCTCCATAACCTCCTCCGCACACTGCCTCCATCCCGGAAAAGAGACTGGACCTCTTGCCTCCCACAAGTCCTTTATTCTTACAACACCACTCCCCATCAAACCACTGGTGAATCACCATTCTTTTTAATGTTTGGTCAGGAGCCCAGACTCCCCATTGATTTCCTGTTGGCCAGAGTCCAGGACCCTGTCAGTGGAGGTGTTCATGAATGGATCCAAGAGCATCAGGCCCGGTTGCAGATTGCGTTTGATGGTGCAAGAGAATGCATGAAGACTGCAGCGGAGCGCAGAAATACGGCGCATGATCAGCACCTCAGAGGTGAACCACTGAAAGAAGGTCAGTCAGTCTTCCTACGCGACTTGAGTACCAGGGGGCGTCACAAGATGAAAGACCGCTGGAGCTCGACAGTGTATTCAGTCCTCAAAGCACCAAAGGAAGGAGGCGCCGTCTACACCATAGCCCCAAAGGATGATCTGTCTAAAGTAAAGCATGTTCACCGTACCTTGTTGAAGGCGGTGGTTGGAGCAGAGCCCCCTGACCCTGCGGTGGCCAGTCATGCACCGCCCCCTGACAGCCCAGTCTCTGAGTCCTCCTGTGATGGTGACTTGTTGTTCCTGGTCCCCAGGACTGCTCCCCTCCCCACTTTTCCAGCCACTCGGGCTGCGGCCGAGACTAAAACCGCTCCTCAACAGCTACACCATCGACCTAACATGGATCCCACTGTGCCAGGTCCATCAGTGCCCGCTGTTCTGAATCCAGACCTGCCATCTGCATCCCCAGTTGCTCCGTCCACCAGCTCCTCTGACCCCATCAACTTGCCACCCCGGAGGTCAACGCGGTCAACTGCTGGCCACCATCCTAATGTCCACCGCATTCCAAGGCCAGTGGGGGACTTGGCATCGGGGGCTGCAATTTCCAAACACCCCGTATCCCACTTAGTCACTGCACTCTTTAGACCCTGGAGTTAAACACGCATTTAGTTTATCGTCGGGACGGCGATACAAAGAGTGGGGGTAGATTGTAGCAGGATGACTGCTTTTCTAGTGGCTCTGCCCACTCGCATTATTGTCCCCCTTAATTTATTATAAAAGGAGGGACCTGTAGATCTGCTCGCTCTCTGACAGCTGATACGCACCTCCCCCTTCCGGGTTTACCTGGCTGCAGGTCCGGCAGACGCTCGGCACTCTCAGCAGGGTTGCGCATATTGTTCCACCATGCAGGTATGTGGCAGTCTATTGCGCGTCTGCGATTTAGTCTCCACCGTAATAAACTTGCGTTTATGTGCAGGCGCTGGCAGGTCGGACTGCGTGTTTGCTCGTTTTGTCCCGGAGCTATGCCACGCTGAGGTCCCGACTACCCTGACCCGTTTTGGACTGCTGCTGCTTTGTGGGGGAATAAAACCCACACTTTTTACGGACATTGCCTGCTGCTGTGTTCGGGTGTGGAAATCCCGTTGTCCGCATTTTAATGCCTATTGTATTATGTTTTCATGGTTAGCTGCCTGAAATAGGAGGTGGATGGCAAGGGAGATTTTTCTTTATTATTTTTGTAGCTATTTTTGATTATTTGATGGTTTAGTTATTTGAGTTCAAACTGTAACCTGTATTGATATTTTCCTTTCTTTTTTGATTTGTATTGGATCTTTATTGTTGTTGATATTATTTCCAGTCTCCCATTAACTGTCCATCTTTGTGATTCCAGGCGCTGAGGGCCTCACTGGTGATCCTGTTTGGTGATGGTGTCCCTTCATGTGTAGTGTCTTATTCACTCCCCTCCTTTGTTTTGCTTTGTCTTTGTGTGTTTGGAAGGTTAATTTTGGATTGTGGTGCTCCCATTTTAAGTTTATACCTCCACCCCTCACTCACCTTGAGCACGAAGGCCCCAGCCCTGGAAAACATGATAATTTATACCAATAGGATAACCTTTTTTTAAGATTTGAATTGTGCCTAATAAACTGTTGTATATGCTTTTGGAAACACGTCTCTTGCCTGCTCAGTGTAACGAACTTGTGTTGTCCTTTTGTTAGATTTAGTAATTTACCTTATTCATAGATTTCTTTCTTTTCCCTGGGTGATTTCTCCCAGGGTGGCGTTGCTGGTTTCCTTTAGTTTCCTTTTTTTTCCCCTAGTTAAAACATAGATTATCGGGGTAGTTTCTACCCCACCTCACGCTTGCCACACAAGGAAGAAAGTAGCATCACTGGAGGGGGACTTAAAGGATGTACATCATCATGCATCATGTATGAGACCTGGGGGGAACACTAAAGCAAGGACTGAGTGAACACCAGAAACATATCTATATGAATACCAAAGTGCACACAGTATCCTTTGTGTATACAATTTAGCAGTGCTAGCTGCCAAAATGACTGTCATTTAGACATCAGGCCATAGTTTTTCTAAAACAATAAACCTGGTAAAAAATAGATAAAGGTAGATGACATGTATTTCAATGAGAGACTTATAATATTACAGTTCAAAGGCTTGCATAGTTGCATAGTTTGTTTGATACAGGTGAAACTCTAAAAATGTATTTCAGTAATTCAACTTAAAAGGTGAAACTAATATATTATATAGCAAAGTAAGACATTTCAAGCACTTATTTGATTTCATTTTGAATGATTATGGCATACAGCTTATGAAAACCCACAATTCAAAATTAGAATATTATATGAAATCAATAAAAAAAAACGCCAGCCCTCTGAAAATGTCACAATATCCGGTGCTGGTGCAGGTTGAAATAGGCAGGCAGGCAGGACTCAACTGCAGGTCTTCCAGAAGGTGCTATTTATTTCACCACAAATATCAAATCAGAAGCCAAAGACCGTGCACCAACGAAGACTGACATCAGACAATGACGCGACAAGGGACAACAGGCACACGGGGCTTAAATACACAAGGGAGGTGCAGGTGATTGGACACAGGTGGAAACACTCAGGCAATCACAGGACAAGGCAGGAAGTGAAGTTAACCCAGGACCACAAGGAACATGAAACTTCAAACTAAATCAGGAAGAGAGACCAAACCGTGACAGAAAAGTGTAATCATGCATATGTACTCAGCCCCTTTTGCATTATTTACTGCCTCAATGCGGCGTGGCATCGATGCTATCAGCCTGTGGCACTGCTGAGGTGTTATGGAAGACCAAGATGCTTCAATAGCGGCCTTCAGCTCTTCTGCATTGTTTGGTCTCATGTCTCTCATCTTTCTCTTGGCAATGCCCCATAGATTCTCTATGGGGTTCAGGTCAGGGGAGTTTGCTGGCCAATCAAGCACATTAATACCATGGTCATTGAACCAGGTTTTGGTACTTTTGGCAGTGTGGTTAGGTGCCAAGTCCTGCTGGAAAATGAAGTCAGCATCTCCATAATGCTTGTCTGCTGAAGGAAGCATGAAGTGCTCTAAAATGTCCTGGTAGACGGCTGCGTTGACTCTGGACTTAATAGCACAGTGGACCAACACCAGCCGGCATATTCAAATTTTCAGAGTTTCACCTGTATATACAATATTCCGAATGTAGTGGTAAAATATATCAATCTTTGTTTGTGTTTAATTGGCTTGTCTTGGCACTAACCGCCAAAAAACCTTCATTCTCAGGTAGAGAGGAGGGGCATATGCGGTCAGTTTCAGTGTATCGGAGATTACTTATTCACTGTCAAGTGAATAAGTAATAGTGTAAGAGAGCAATGATGTTCATGACTTAAGGGCTGAAAACCAGTGGGTTTATATGAGAGAGACAGATCCCGGCCGGTTAAGCAGGTAGGCATCCTGCTGGCTAGCAAGAAATGTGGCAGTCAGGTATGAGAAGACCGACCGCTGTGAACCAAACTTGGAAGGACTGGGGCTAGCGGGCGAAATACTCTTGCAAGTTAAATTTTAAAAAGTGGGTGTTAAAAAACAACCAGGAGGCTGAGAGCTAAAAACTGCTAAAAGCTTAAAAAATATGAGACCGCAAAATAGACGCTGCCATCCACGGTCATCTTCGATTCCAGGACAGTACACACTGTACTAACAAATACAAATGTACCTTAACAACCCGACAGAAAACCAATTTTTTTATCAACATATCTCAGCCAGTTTAGGGTTGCTTTATAGTCCAAAATCTGGCTCAAATTCAGCAGCCATCAACGGCCCGGACCGTGTTCAGTGCCGGTTGCCGATAAAACAAGCTGCCATGACTCAACCAGATTAGGCTGGATAGTTTCCTAACATGACATTTCACAATCACATTTAAACATTTTGCGAAAGGAGAAAGAAACTAAAACAGACAGCATTGACAGTGTTTTCATCAACCTATTACCTCAGGAATGTACAAGAATGGTGTTCCGGTTTAAGAGCACGTAGGGAGCAGACACCTGCGGATGAGCTTCCAACTTCCTTTTATTTCAATAGGGGACATATTATGAAAATTCCATTATTTAAGTGCTTCTGCGTGTTAATTTGGGTATCTGGCATGTATACCGTCTAACTTCCTTATCATTCTCTCTCGTCACAATGAAATTGTCTCTACATGGCCTTGCACCCACCCACCCGAATCCCCTAATCTCCCCCAATCACTGGCCGCCTCCTGCCTAGCATGTAGAGTGAGTCCCCATGGTTGGCCGGAGTAAGGGGGTGACGTGACACACAGAACTGACACACTCCTAAACTGGGGCGCTACAATACGATATTTGCCAAAGCACTTCACTTCGTTTTTGTAAACTTCGGATACACTTGGAGCTCTAGCTAGCAGCATGAAGCAAATCCCTCAAGATGCGGTGTGGTCGGCTGCACAGATCGCACAGAGGGGAGAGCTGGCTCATTAGCAATAAAAGGAACAGGCACTCAACCCACGCAACTCTGGCTAACACTTCAATGTCTGGAAAGCTAGCTAAGATGGCGACGGACCCAGACCTCTCCCCAGGAATAAAGGAATCCACTCCGTCCTCGAGAGCGCCGCCAAGCCCGTCACAATGCAACAGCTGTCCTCCCTGCTGGAAATCCACCATACCGGTATGAAAGACGACATGACGACGCTGAAACAGAACTCATCTGAATCACTACACGCTTCTATGGAAGCGGGTCCATGTACCTTTTGAATTTTTTGTGATCCAGACGTTTTGTGACCCAAATGACGTCTCTTAATCTCATGGAAGCCCATTCCGGCCACGAAAAGAAGGATTAAAAAATAAAACCAGATAATGTCTCTGTCACGGTTTGGGTCCTCTTCCAGTTTTATTTTGTAGTCTGTTGTCTCTCGTGTCTCTGGGTGAGCTTCACTTCCTGTCCTGTGATTGCCTGAGTGTTCCCACCTGTGTCCAATCACCTGCACCTCCCTTGCGTATTTAAGCCCTGTGTGCCTGTTGTCCCTTGTTGCGTCATTGTCTATGTTTCTCGTCGTTGGTGCACGTCGTCCTGTTTGGTTAAAGAATAAAGAGCACTTGGTTGGAAGACCCTGCATTTGAGTCCTGCCTCCTTCTGCCTGCACCAGCATGTTCCCTGACAGTCTCTGGAAGAGGGTTTGGATAGTCAATTTACCAAACGACGAAGGAGCATGTGCATGCGCATATCTTCAGTCGTTTTCGGTAGTTTTATTTGTAGCGGAAATGAGCTTCCATAAGATTAAGAGACAATATACAAAGTAATTTGGGTAACAACTTTGAGGTCACAAACTTTTAAAATAAATGTCGGCTAGTGGCCCATATTTCGATTGGGTTTTTCGTTCTTGGTTTCTCAATTGAATAAAGGAAAAACAAATCGTTTTTGGTTTTCGATTTATCAATTGAAAAATGAAAGAACGAATGATAAACGGATTCAATTCCGTGTCGTTTTCTCATTTTTTGTTTAGAAACGAGACAAACTCACAGCTTTTTACTCGGTTAATCCCTTTTGAGTTTTACTCATGAAACAAAAATATGAAGCGTAGCCGCTAAACCGGAAGTACGTAGATTTTCACAGTAAGAGTCAACGCAGTGGAATGTTTGTATGCTAGAAATCCGTCTGCAATGTTAGCGGTTACTGGAGAAATATTGGGAGAAAAGTTAATTAATATGAATAACTAATCCTGGTCCGACAGGATGTGTTAGCACCTGTAGTTGACTACACGTACTCATTGCTCTTGGCTCTGATATTTATTTGCCACGCATAGTGTTGTTTCAGTGATTTAATGCTGTTTATTTCATTTGATGTTTAGGATTTATTTCCAAACATTGTTTTCTACATCTTGTTATATTTATTTAATTTAAGAATCAAACATAACTAACAAAGAGGGATGATTTTTTGATCACAATGATTCGTTTTGACCATTTGTGTTACTTTCAAAGCTTTTGCTGAAGGAGAGAACAGCTGAAATGGACAGTTTGAAGAATGCTTTAGGTTACACTGTTTCTATCAAGCAAATTACCTTTTTTATCATTTTTATTATGGTACTGAGGAATAGGTATAGTTTTACAACCTGATTAATTTAACTATGTTTTAACATTTTAGTTACTTTTAAAGCTTTTGCAGGAGGAGAAAACGCCTAAAACAGATAGTTTGAAGAATGCTTTAGCTTACACTGTTTCTATCAAGGCTCTTAAAAACTGTTAGTCAGAAATTCTTACAACTTCATTTTAGAAAAATATTCTGAACTTATTTTAAAATTGTTAGTTTCATGGTCAAATGTTGTTTTAATGAACTGTAAGAATGTTGTTTGTCATACTAGATGCATACTTTTTTTCCTCACATCTCTAGTTTGAATCACTGACAGCATTGGGCCATCTCAACACATCACTTGTGTGAATCACAGACAGCATTGGGCTATCTCAACACATCACTGGTGTGAATCACTTACAGCATACATCACTAATGTGAATCACTGACAGCTTTGGGCTAAAATAAGTTTTGACCTGTTTATGAGCTTTTGCTGGAGGAGAAAACATCTAAAACAGAAAGTTTGAAGAATGCTTTAGCGTACACTGTTTCAATCAAGCAAATGAGCCTTTTTTATTTATTTATTATTTTTAATCATTGTCATTTAACCCTAATCTCTAACACACGGATGCCCCACACTCCCCAACCCTCCCTTATAACCACCTTGCTCTCCCGTGTAGTAACACCATTTCTTTCCTCTCCTCAGAAGTCATACAACAGTCGAGGGAGCCGGAGTCGGATGTCACGCAGTCTGCTGACGCCCTTACAACAATGGAGGCGGATGTTAAAAACACCGTGATGATGACAGGGAAAGTTAATAACACCATGACTTTAATCCCACCACCTGAAACGCCCGCCTCCGATTCCAGCAATGACTGCGTTTCACCACCCGGGTCCCAGGCACGCACAGAACCCCAAACCCACCGTGATGGCTACCAGAAGGGCCGGATCTGGTCGTTGGATGTCTGTAGGAGGGTCATCGTCATTGGGGACTTGAACCTTTCACGCATCCCTTCCTTCATCTCCCTGACATTCAAGTAGACAGTTACCTGGGCGCATGCTTTTCACACATTAACACCATCCTGTCTAGACTCACACCCCACCCAGAGACCACTCAGGTCATTCTGTCTGTAGGCCTGGTCAATTGCCTCAAACTTCAAACACCGGTGACCATATTCAAAACCTTAGCCCAATTGTGGAGAACAGCCCAAATCACCTTTCCGAACGCTACCATCTACATCCCCATTATTAATTTCTCACCAAGTTAGACCCCAGCATCATTTCTCTCCTCAACCGCCTTAACAATACACTTTCTGACAAATACAACTTCATCCCAGAAATAAACCCTCTTCTCTTTCAGGTCACTCGGGACAACATACACTGGACACCCCACATCTCAGAGGGGACCTTCACACATTCCACAGGAGGCTCAAGCTCATAGACCACTTCTGGGGAGCCCCGAGGCGGGAGCCTGTACCCTTCACCGGTCCGTCCACCTGGGAACCACGCCCCAACACCTCCTCAACAGAAATCCACCAACTCGTCCAGAAAAATTTAGCAACACTGACAAGATGGCGCCCCCTCGCACACACGCAGCCTAACATTAGCCAACAAGACAAACACATTCTTAAAACATTGGGTAATAGCAAACACATAGTCATTAAACCAGCAGATAAAGGGGGCCAGATAGTTTTTCAGGACAGACATAACTACATATTAGAAGCAGAAAGACAGTTAAAGAACCACACATATTATGTACCACTCACCCACCCACTACAATTAGCCACACAACAATTAATCAGGGACATAACACATCAACTCCAAACAAAAACAATACCTGGATGGCCCGGATGAACCCAGGCCCCGCCTCTTCTACCTGCTCCCCAAGATTCATAAGCCTCACTCACTTTACACAAATATAGAAACCCCGTTAGGCCTCATTGCCATTCAAGATATTTTCAGTCGACATCCCAACCCGGCCAGACCAGACAAAGAAATCATACAACTTCTACACATCACCCTGATTCGGAACGACTTCACTTTCAATAACCAATTCTACCTCCAGCTGTGCGGTTGTGCGATGGGCCGGAGGTATTCGCCCGCGTACGCCGATATTTACTTGGCCCATTGGGAGAGGGCAGCCTTCAATAAACTGCAGTACAAACCCCTCCTCTATTTCCGGTACTTGGATGACATCTTCGGTGTCTGGGATCACACTGAAGAGCACTTCCACACATTTTTGGACATCTTAAATGAACATCACCCCAAAATAAAACTCAAACATAACCTTCAACATCTTTCAGTCGAGTTCCTCGATACGGTGGTCTTCTTCCGGGCATCCGACGACCAGACCAAAACCTTGGCCACAAAGGTTTATTTTAAGGACACTGACCACCACGCCCTTCTCCATAAGTCCAGCTATCACCCCAAACACACGTACAGAGATCTCATCAAGTCCCAGTTGATCCGGTTCCACAGGATCTGCACCCTCGACATCCATGTGGAGGAGGCAACCAAAACCCTTTTTGGCGCGTTGAGACTCAGGGGGTACTCGAAGCGCTTCCTCAGGACGATCAAGGCGGAGGTCGCTGAATCCTTCAGGAGCGGCAGAGGCAACCCACGACCAGCAACCCAGTCTCTCGTCCCCTTGATTTTAACATACAACAGTTGCACACACAACTTTTTAAAAACCATTAAGCAGAATTTTCAGGGGACGAGGGAACACTGTGCCGCCCTGGAGGACACTCGAGTGATCTCTGCCTTTCGCCGCAACAAAAATCTTAAAGACATCCTGGTCCACACCAACCTTAACAAAAAAGATTCCAGGAAGGAAGCGCTTCGAGAACAGGAGATTGTTTCATTCATCTCCCCCACATTTTTAACCCACAATCAAGGATTGGTTTTAACATCGGGCAGGTCCTGCGACCTATTGATTCCAATGTGATCTATGCCATCAGGTGCGGGACCTGCCACTAACTGTGTCTTGGGGAGACCAAGAACGAACTACACTCACCGGCCACTTTATTAGGTACCCCATGCTAGTAACGGGTTGGACCCCCTTTTGCCTTCAGAACTGCCTCAATTCTTCGTGGCATAGATTCAACAAGGTGCTGGAAGCATTCCTCTGGGAGTTTGGTCCATATTGACATGATGGCATCACACAGTTGCCGCAGATTTGTCGGCTGCACATCCATGATGCGAATCTCCCGTTCCACCACATCCCAAAGATGCTCTATGGGATTGAGATCTGGTGATTGTGGAGGCCATTTGAGTACAGCGAACTCATTGTCATGTTCAAGAAACCAGTCTGAGATGATTCCAGCTTTATGACATGGCGCATTATCCTGCTGAAAGTAGCCATCAGAAGTTGGGTACATTGTGGTCATAAAGGGATGGACATGGTCAGCAACAATACTCAGGTAGGCTGTGGCGTTGCAACGATGCTCAATTGGTACCAAGGGGCCCAAAGAGTGCCAAGAAAATATTCCCCACACCATGACACCACCACCACCAGCCTGAACCGTTGATACAAGGCAGGATGGATCCATGCTTTCATGTTGTAGACGCCAAATTCTGACCCTACCATCCGAATGTCGCAGCAGAAATCGAGACTCATCAGACCAGGCAACGTTTTTCCAATCTTCTATTGTCCAATTTCGATGAGCTTGTGCAAATTGTAGCCTCAGTTTCCTGTTCTTAGCTGAAAGGAGTGGCACCCGGTGTGGTCTTCTGCTGCTGTAGCCCATCTGCCTCAAAGTTCGACGTACTGTGCGTTCAGAGATGCTCTTATGCCCACCTTGGTTGTAACGGGTGGTTATTTGAGTCACTGTTGCCCTTCTATCAGCTCAAACCAGTCTGGCCATTCTCCACTGACCTCTGGCATCAACAAGGCATTTCCGCCCACAGAACTGCCGCTCACTGGATGTTTTTTCTTTTTCGGACCATTCTCTGTAAACCCTAGAGATGGTTGTGCGTGAAAATCCCAGTAGATTAGCAGTTTTTGAAATACTCAGACCAGCCCTTCTGGCACCAACAATCATGCCACGTTCAAAGTCACTCAAATCACCTTTCTTCCCCATACTGATGCTCGGTTTGAACTGCAGGAGATTGTCTTGACAATGTCTACATGCCTAAATGCACTGAGTTGCCGCCATGTGATTGGCTGCTTAGAAATTAAGTGTTAAAGAGCAGTTGGACAGGTGTACCTAATAAAGTGGCCGGTGAGTGTACATCTCCGCATCAAAAAACACCTTAATATTATTAAGAGTGGAAAAGGTACCAGCGTCCTCTATGAGCATTTTAAACTGCATGGCTCACACAACCTCCATAGTGTGGGCCTCCAGGGCAACAGGCAGTGGAGCACAGCACAGCGGCGAGCAACAGAGAGAAGGTGGATCCACAGACTGGGTACCATCGACCCCAATGGACTTAATGAGAAATATTGACCCAGTCTGTTTTTAACCTTTTTATTTTCTCCCTTGATTTTATTCATTTGTAATTCCTTTTGACTCTTTCCCCCTCCCCCTTTTTTTCTTATCTTATTTTTTTCCAATTTTTCAGTACTTTATTTTACATTTATTTTTTATCCCAATTTTAATATTTATATTAATTGCTTCATCCTTAATTTTAGCTTATATTTTATATATATTTTTTTTTTACCTTTTATCATTATTTTTTGGATTAAGTCGATTGACAGATTTTAACACCTTTTATGGCACTTATTCTTACCTGGTGTTCCCTCCACCTGCATGTTTTCTATTCTTTTCCCCTCCTTTAGGGTATGGCACTTATTCCCCTTGTCCGCCGGTTGCACTTATTTATTTTATTTATTTACTTATTCGTCTTACTATTTTCATACCTTTTTATTCATACATATATATATATAAATATATATATAAAAAATATATATATATTTTTTTCCTAGAGGTGGTGTGCTGCATGCTTTTGGCTTTTATGAATTTAATGAATTTTATACTTTATTTTAGTGAGGGAACACCTGTGTTTTAATCTGTCTTTCCCACTCATTCCAATTTAAGCAGGTCCCCCTCACAACTTTTATGGACACTAAGGATCCCCCTGCCCTCCCCTTGCACTCAGGTTTTTATGAGGGCCCCCATGTATTTATGGTTTTATTTCAGTTTATTCCTTCTATTTTAATTTTTTAACTTTTTTCATGTTTTATTTTTTTTCTCTTGCTCTGCCTCTTCTAATTCGACTGTGCTGTTGCCCTTTTTACCTCCTGCCTACGCTCTACACTTTTAAGGTTTTATTAAACCATTTTCTTTTAAACTCCAGTACCCCTCGTGGCTCTCTTCGGAAAGCCGCGTTTACCACAAAACCTAACCTCCCTATATTTGATTGAAGCCTAGTCTGGCTCTCCATGCCTAAACACAACCTTAGTGTTAGAACATGCTTACCTGCAGCCTCTTTTGGTCCTCCCCGCCTAAAAATAACACTGTTGTTGGAACATGTGTACTTGTTTTTTATTGTGGTTCTCCATTTTAAACACAAAATAGTGTTAAAATGTACTCATCTGAAGCCTAATTTGGTTCTCAATATCAAAAACTACCCAGTGTTTTGA
Organism: Pungitius pungitius; assembly: GCF_949316345.1. Taxonomy (NCBI): domain Eukaryota; kingdom Metazoa; phylum Chordata; class Actinopteri; order Perciformes; family Gasterosteidae; genus Pungitius; species Pungitius pungitius. The sequence continues at coordinate 10,086,438 of NC_084904.1, forward strand.
GCAACAACAACAACAACAACAACAAGAGCAACGTAAACAACGTGAACAACATGAGCAACGTGAAAAACATGAGCAATGTGAACAACATAAACAACATGACCAACATGAGCAACGTGAACAACATGAGCAATGTGAGCAATATGACTAACGTGAACAGCATGAGCAACGTGAACAACATAAACAATACGAGCAACATGAGCCACTGAACAACATGACCAATGTGAACAACATGAACAACATGTGAACAACCTGGACAACATGAGCAATATGAGTAACATGAACAGCATGAACAACATGAGCAACGTGAACATTATGAGCAACATGAGCCACTAAACATGAGCGATGTGAACAACATAAACAACATGAACAAAATGAACAACACGTGCAAGATGAACAACATGAGCTACATGGGCAACATGAGCAATATGAGTAACGTGAACAACATGAGCAACGTGAACAACATAAACATTATGAGCAACATGAGTCACTGAAACAACATGATCAATGTCAAGAACATATAAAACATGTGCAACATGAACAACATGAGCAACGTGGGCAACATGAGCTACATGGGCAACGTGAACATTATGAGCAACGTGAACAACATGAACAACATGAGTAACGTGAACAACATGGACAACATGAGCAATGTGAACAACATAAACATTATGAGCTACATGAGCAACGTGAACAACATGAACAACAGGAGCAACATGAGCAATGTGAACAACATAAACAACATGAGAAATGTGAACAACATAAACAACATGACCTACATGAGCAACGTGAACAACATGAGCAACATGGACAACATGAGCAATATGAGTAACGTGAACAACATGAGCAACGTGAACAACATGGACAACATGAGCAATATGAGTAACGTGAACAGCATGAACAACATGAGCAACTTGAACAACATGGACATTATGAGCAATGTGAACAACATGAGCAACATGAACAACATGAGCCACATGGGCAACGTGAACAACATGAGCAACGTGAACAACATGGACATTATGAGCAATGTGAACAACCTGGACAACATGAGCAATATGAGTAACATGAACAGCATGAACAACGTGAACATTATGAGCAACATGAGTCACTAAACATGAGCGATGTGAACAACATAAACAACATGAGCAACGTGTACAACATGGACAACATGAGCAACGTGAACAACATGGACAACATGAGCAATGTGAACAACATAAACATTATGAGCAACATGAGTCACTGAAACAACATGATCAATGTCAAGAACATATAAAACATGTGCAACATGAACAACATGAACAACATAAACAATATGAACAACATTAACAACATGAGCAATGTGAACAACATGAGCAACGTGAACAACATGTACAACATGGACAACTTGAACAACATAAACAACATGATCAATGTGAATAACATAAACAACATGTGCAACATGAACAACATGTGCAAGATGAACAACATGAGCAACGTGGACAACATGAACAACATAAACAATATGAACAACATGAGCAACGTGAACAACATGTACAACTTGAGCAATGTGAACAACATGGACAACATGAGTAACGTGAACAGCATGAACAACATGAACAAAATGAGCAACATGATCAACATGAGCCACATGGGCAACGTGAACAACATGAACAACATGAGCCACATGGGCAACGTGAACAACATGAACAACATGAGCAACTTGAACAACATGGACATTGAGAGCAATGTGAACAACATAAACAACATGAGCAACGTGAAGAACATGTACAACTTGAGCAATGGGAACAACGTGAAGAACATGTACAACTTGAGCAATGGGAACAACATGGACAACATGAGCAAGATGAGTAACGTGAACAACATTAACAATATGAGCAATGTGAACAACATTAACAACATGAGCAACGTGAACAACATGAATAAAATGAACAACATGAGCAATGTGAACAAAATGAGCAACGTGAACAACATAAACATTATGAGCAACATGATCAATGTGATCAAAATGAACAACATCAACAACATGAGCAATGTGAACAACATGAGCAACGTAAACAACATGTACAACTTGAGCAATGTGAACAACATGGACAACATGAGCAATATGAGTAACAGCATGAACAGCATGAACAACATGAACAACATGAGCAACGTGAACAACATGGACATTGTGAGCCACTGAACAACATAAACAGTGTGAACAACATGAAGAACATGAGGAACATAAACATGAGCCACATGGGCAACGTGAACAACATGGACAACATGATCAATGTGAACAACATAAACATTACCCACATGGAAAGAACCTATATAAACATATAGGTTTTAATATATGTTTTGATATAGGTAATTGATATATGTGACATATATAAAATTGGCCGTTTTCCTATATGTTTTATTATATATGTACATATATGCGCCACATATATGCCCGCACATATATGCGCCGCATATATGTGGCGCATATATGCCCACATGTATGCCCGCATACATGTACACATACTGTATATGCACGCATACATGTACACATATATATATACACGCATACATGTACACATATATATATACATGCATAAATGTACCTATATATACATGCATAAATGTACCTATATATACATGCATAAATGTACCTATATAGATACATATATGCACATATGTCCACCTATACATTAGTAAAATGATTAAAATCCAAACTAGGAAACAAAAATAAAAGCCCAAAATGTGGAAATTTACATTATTTATTTAAGGACTATCAAAATGTACAAAAATGACAACAAAAAAAAAAAAAATCATTTAATGGATCTTTGCATCTCTGCGAGCTTGGAATTTATAGCTGTGCCTATCTGCCCTCGGCTGGCTGCCGGCCATTTCTTCAATGTAGCATCTAGAGAAGACAAAAATAATTAGACAATATAATAATATTGTAACAATAATGAGCGAATGGCATTCAGCCATCTGTTCTGAATTAACAAATCCTGACTTTTTAACACATTCCGTGTTCTCTGGGCTGGGCTTTGAGCAAACAAGACCTTTGTTTTACACACACACACACACACACCATGCTCGTAGAAGGTATGCATTAAAATCAAGCAAATCAATTACCGGCATAGACAAAATAAGGCAGGACAGAGGGGATTAAGGGTGAAGGAGGGGTGAATATTATTTATGAACACTTCAGACAACAACAATATGCCATGAGGTTATTTGCAACAATATATGTTCTACAAAATAGAGGACTTCACACCTTACAGCACATTGAGCGCAATACCCCAGAAATGTGGCTTTAGAAAAGGAAAGGTGGGATCAAAAAGTGAGCAAGCAATGAATTAGTATTATAGGTGCTAAGCAGATACAGTAACAATAATGGGACCTTATCCAGTCTCCATTGATGCCTAATATACATTGATACAAGTAGGCTGTGGTTAAAGTGGTGAACTTATAAAGTCTTAAAAGTTTTGTTTTCCCTTCTCAACACATTATGCATTTACTCACCAATAATGGCTGCCTTTTTTATTTTGTCCAGGGCAACCAGCTGCTCCCCGTCCCCTCTGGTTGGCTTCCCACCTTAAAGTAATATTTCAAAATTATTATGAAAGGCGGGTAAAATGAAGGTGGAGTAAGCAAGAGTTTATTTTATATATACACACACATCACATTTTCTTGAGGTGCAAGGAAATACAAAAAAAGCAAGTAAAAAAGCGATGGTATGCCCGCACACAAACATGATTTATTCCACTGCATGTAACGCCTCGGCTCGCTTTGCTTTTCCACTGCGTGGTACGACTCGTCTCAGTACGGCACAGCTCGGTTCGCTTTAACTGAGTTGCTTTTCCACTGCAGAAGTACCACTTCAGTGTGTTCATGTCACGTTTGAAGTACCGTTACGGTACGCTTAGAACATCAACAGACCAGGTACCATTTAAAGCGAGCCGTACCATGCTGTACTATGCAGTGGAAAAGTGCCATAATTGGATCCTACAAAGCATACAGTTTATACTCATCCTTACTACATAATGTTATTCACCTGTGGTTTCGCTGAGTTTTTAGTTGTTGCCGCAGTCTTGTTAGAGAAGAAAAACATCTTTTCAACAATTTTATGCATGTGGGGCAAGTAAATTACATATTACCACTAACTATCCAAACATAAAAATCTCTATAGCTTAGTTAATAACACACACTGAATGCAGACTGGTAGTGTACCTTGTTCTTTGTGTCATGACGCGCCTCATCATCCACTTTCTCCTCCTCCTCCTGTCTCGTATTTAGAAACATTTTTCTTTTTCATGACAACCTTTGGAGGGAGAGGGAGAAACAGAGGAACCATGAATGTATTGTAATGTAATGTAACAGCACACACACAGGATGCAGACTGGTAGTGTACCTTGTTCTTTGAAAGTCTGTCATGACCCTCCTCCTGCTTCTCACCCTCCTGGTGCTTGTTTTTGGAAGACCCTCCCTTTTTACTGTCAACCCACAAGACACTGACTTTTAGCCCAACTCTTATTAACTTGCGTTACACCACCTTGCACATATATCTTGGCAAAGCACATTAAATCATCATAGATGACACAATTACAAACCTACAAACATACACATTAAGAAACAAGAGAGGGGAGATAACTTAAACTAAAGCACCAATTGGTGCAGTCAGTTACCTTTTTTTAAGCCTTCTCAGTCTTCCCCTGCCGAATTAAGAGACTTAACATTAACATTAGCAAATAGCTAATGTTTGCTAATGTAGCTAACAGCCAGCATGCTAAGCTAGTCAGGTAACAAGATCCATTTTACACTTCTTTACGTGCGAGCAAAATTTAATGTAATATATACATAATAGAATGTAACATAACTTACTTGCCACGTCAATAATTTTGGCTGGGTGAACCGGCCAGGGTTGGCGGCCGTTTCGCCATTCCACCAGCTTCTCGTTTTGTTCAGTCGAGGCAAAAAAATCTTGAACTGAAAAGTTCCGGACACAGTCAATCGCCAAAATACTATGCGCCCCACTATCATCACCCTCAGTCCATTCAAGTAGTAAAAAGCAGTAAAAATGGAGACATCAGCGTTTCGCTATGCAGCCGTTATCTTTGGGCGCGAAAGATACGATCGCAGCTGCATGTGAATGACGTCATTCGCACGCGACGCTGTAGCGGAGCTGTACAAGTATCAGACAAGTGTCTTCGTTAAAACCGTGTACGGAAATGTTGACATTGTGTTAAAATTAATTAACCACAGTGAAATGCTCAGATAGATATGGGATGATTACTTTTTTTTGCTACATTTAGACTAATGACCTTTCAGCCATTTAGAAACTGCATTAATGTGAATGTGTGGATGTTACGGCCCTTGGCCTGTTTCTGGTCGTTCTCCTGCCCCTCCTCTCGTTTCAGGCCTAATTGCGGACACCTGGGACGATGGGGGTTAAATGGAAGGTTCTCTGCTGCATGAGGTGGTTCTTCCTGCGCTGGTCTGGCGACGGGAGGATCAGATGCCGCTCGGTTGGCCGTTCCGGCTCCATACCTCGCTTGGGGCTCCAAGGACGTGACAGATGCACATTTAAGTTTATTTTCGGTTATGTCTTTTATTTGTACAACCAACACTTGCTCACACACATACAACACATCCCTACACTTGCTTTACACCACTGATACTGCCGTTCACACCTCATCGTTGGTTTTGTTGTTTAAAGTTGTGTTTGAGGCACAATAAACTTATGTTTGGCACCGTTGCTCGTGGCATGGTCTCCCCTCTTTTGTTGCGGCCTTGAGTCAGCCGTAACAAGTTGGGGGCTCGTCCGGGATGCGCGTGATTTATGCTAGTCATTTGGTTTTGTTTAGTGCGCGTTGTGTTTGGATTTAGTAATTTGTATATGAGCGCTTGAGGGGCATATGAGAACTTGAATGGTGACTTTTTCCGTGCGTGTTGGTTGGCGGTTGAGGGGAGATCCCGTGACGCCGTTGCCCTTATATGGTTAATTGTTGCGCTCTGGGAGACGTGCCTGAGTTTGATTAGTTGTAATTTGTGTGCTGGCGTACTCGAGTGGGAAGGATTGGGCGTGTGTTTTGGCCGTGGGGGGCTGTTTTTGGAGACGTGTGAAGGTAAGTGACAGTTTGTTAAAGTGCACTTAAGTTGTGGGCTGGCGTTTTTCCTTGTAGGCCTAGCAGCGTGTCCCAATAGGGGGTTAGCTGCGTTATTGTTTTAGTGTGGAGGTACGGCGGGTAGAGCTTCCCATTTTCCCTTTCCCTACATCGGCTCGGGAGCATGTCCGTGGTTTCAGGGGGGTTGCCAGTTTGCTGGTCGCCTTTACCGGACCATCGGGTTGTAAATGCATAAAAACCCACCGCTACGCCTCACGAAGACTAGGGTACAGTAAGTTAGCGTTTGGGATAGGTAGTTGGCGGGGAAACGCCGTCCTTGGGGCTGTGGTTGAAACTGAAAGCCTTTGTGTACTGATAAATTTGTCACTTAAGCTTCGTCTCTATTGGTGAATTTGTTAGCCATGGATGAAGTGGTGGAAGATTTTATTGAATCGCCACAGGAATGTGGATTAGATATTTGTACTAAGAAACAATTGATCAGGATTGCTGAGTATTTTAAGGTTGATATTGGGGATAGCCGAAAGACAAAGGACTATGTTAAAGGTAATTTGAAAGCGAAATTGTTGGAAAATGGGGTTTTGATGCCAGGTAAGGTTGACACTTTGGGTGAATCATCTCTGTCGGGAAGAGGAAGCCCAGTTGGTTTATCGTTTGAGCAGCAGAAAGAGTTGCTTTTGTTACGTATTAAAGCTGAACAGGAGAAAGAGCAGGCGATGGAAAGAATGAGGCAGGATTTGGAGCGGGAGAAGTTAGATGTGGAGAGACAAAGACTGGCGCTGATCAGAGAAGGTAAGCTGGAGGGCGAGGTACTCCGGGCTGACCGACCCGCGATGGTGAGCATGAAGCAAGATGACTTGAGTGATTTGAGATTAGTTCCCAGGTTTAATGAGGAGAACCCCGAGACATTTTTTTCCTTGTTTGAGCGTCTGGCAGAGGTTCGAGGTTGGGCTGATTCTACGCGTATGTTAATGTTGCAGTGTGTGTTAACAGGAAAAGCACAACAGGCATTTTCAGCTTTAAGCAGCACTGATTGTGGCAAATACTCTGTGGTGAAAACAGCTGTTCTAAAAGCTTATGAACTTGTGCCAGAGGCGTACCGACTGCGTTTTCGAGGTGGGAGACGTGGCGATAAGTCACATTTAGAGTTTATGCGTGATTTGGCTAGACATTTTGACTGTTGGTGCTCAGCGGCTGGGGTTGCCTCCTTTGAAAACCTCCGTGAATTAGTCATTTTGGAGCAGTTTAAAAACTCTGTGTCGGAAGGCGTTGCCACTTATATTAGTGAGCGTGGGGTCAAGTCTGTTGGTGAAGCTGCTGCGCTGGCTGACGATTATTTCTTAATTCAGACTTCAAGAAATGGTGCTGGCCCTTATGAAGCAAGAGCAAGTAGGCAGTTTGAAGATAAAAGTAGTCGTGTTTCAGGGGAGTCAGAAAAAGTCTGTAATTACTGTCACAAGCGAGGTCATTGGAAAAATGATTGTTATGCTCTTAAGTCTCGTCCAAAACAAGCGTTTCCTAGGGCTAATCCGGTGATGTGTGCTGCGTCGGTTACGGACCAGGAATTAGCTGGAATCACTGGAGAAGGCAATTCAGAGTTGAAATCTTACTTGCCTTTCATTACAGAAGGTGTTGTTTCGTTAGTGGGAAGCAAAGAGCAGGTGCGCATAAAGATCTTACGTGACACTGGTGCGTTTGACTCATTTATTGCAGCTGCAACTTTGCCATTTTCAAATGACACCTTTTTGGGCTCAAGCGTTCCTGTAGTGGGAATGGGTTTAAAGGTTTTGAATGTACCACAACACAAAATGATGCTGCACTGTGATCTTTTCCAGGGGGAGGTGTCCGTTGGCGTGCGCCCAGCGTTGCCGATGGATGGCGTTGCTATGATCCTGGGTAACGACATAGCCGGTGATAAAGTATGGGCTGATGTATCTCCGCCTGCCAGAGTGACGGTGACTCCTCTGGTGTGCAGTAAGCCTGATGAGAGTGAGGTACACTTCCTTGATGTGTTCAGGGCCTGTGCAGTAACTCGTTCAAAGCGTGTGGATGGTGATCACTCTGAAAGTGTGGCCTCCAGTCCTCGCCTACTTTTACCTGTGGTCCCCTGGTCTGTTTCTCATGAGGAGCTGATGCATGAGCAGAAAGTTGACAGCACTTTGAAGTCTTGTATGGATGGGGTTTGTTCCCCTGAAGAGGTCAGAAATCGGTCGTGTTGTTATTTTTTGCACAATAATGTCTTGATGAGAAAATGGACGCCTCAGTTTGAGGGGTTTATTGGTGATCCGATTTATCAGGTGGTTGTTCCTTTAAAGTATAGGAATATTGTGTTGCAGATTTCTCATGACCAGTCTGGACATATGGGGGTCAGGAAGACGTATGACCGAGTTCTGCTGTATTTTTTTTGGCCTCGTTTGAAAAGGGATGTGGCGGCGTACAGTAAGTCGTGTCACACCTGTCAATTGACAAGTAAGCCTAACCAGGTTTTGAAGGCCGTTCCACTGTGTCCAATACCAGCTATAAGTCAACCATTTGAGCATCTAATTATTGACTGTGTTGGTCCATTGCCTCCGTCAAAGTCGGGTTCCAGATATTTGTTGACAGTGATGTGTCAAAGTACTAGGTATCCTGCAGCCTACCCACTGCGTAGTATAACGTCTAAGTCGGTGGTTCGTGCATTGTCCCAATTTATTTCTATTTTTGGAGTTCCACGGGTCATTCAGTCAGATCAAGGGTCAAATTTTTGTTCAAAATTGTTTGCTCAAGTACTAGAACAGTTGAATATAGTTCATAATTTGGCGTCTGCCTATCATGCTCAAAGCCAGGGTGTTTTGGAGAGGTTTCACCAAACACTTAAGTCCATGCTGCGCTCATTATGTGTTCAGATGCAGGGTGATTGGGAAGAGGCTTTACCGTGGATGTTGCTGGCTGCTAGAGAGGTAATCCAAGAAAGTACAGGATTTAGCCCTAATGATCTGATCTTTGGTCATAAAGTGCGGGGTCCTCTGGCTCTGTTGCAGGACAACTGGAAGGAGGCTCAGCCTCCAAGTAACCTACTGGACTTTGTGAATGGGTTCAGGTATAGGCTCTATATGTCTCAGGAGGTGGCCAAGAAGAATTTAGCAAGGGCACAAGCTAAAATGAAGGAACGTTATGATTGTCGAACTGAGCGTAGAGAGTTTCTCCCAGGTGACCAGGTTTTGGCTCTGTTGCCCATAGTTACCTCTCCGTGGCAAGCAAGAGTTTCGGGCCCATTTTCGGTGCTGAAGAAGCTGTCTGATCAGAACTATTTAATTTCTACTCCTGCTCGTAGGACCAAGGCCAGGCTCTGTCATGTTAATCTTTTGAAGCCTTATGTCTCCCGTGCATCATTTGGGAGCGAGGGGGAGGTGAAGTTGTCTGAAGCTCGTCCTGTCTGTTTGGCTATGCCATCGTCCTCAGTTGTGTTAGAGGTGGAGGATCTAACAGGGCCTGATGAGGTTATGTTTTCTGGTCGGCTAAGAAATAAGGAAGCTTTAGATAAACTGGAAAGCGTTTTGGGTCATCTAGAGTCTGGTCAGCGGGTACAGCTAGTTAAACTGATTAGAAGATTCTCTTGCCTATTTGGAGATACGCCGTCACGTACAACTTTACTAAAGCATGATATAGACGTTGGAGGTGCGAAGCCCATTAGGCAAAGATTCTACCGTGTTCACCCAGAGAAGCGTAAAAACCTGGAGGATGAGATTAGATACATGCTTCATAATGGAATAGCAGTTCCCTCTGACTCTAGTTGGGCCTCACCCTGTCTCTTGGTCCCAAAGCCAGACAATACTCCTCGGTTCTGTACAGATTTTCGTAAAGTGAACGCAGTTACCAAGCCTGACTCCTTCCCTCTTCCTCGTATGGAGGATTGTGTTGATCAAGTGGGGGGGGCGAAATTTGTGACTAAGCTGGATTTACTTAAAGGTTACTGGCAAGTGCCATTGACAGACAGGGCAAGGGAGATTGCTTCTTTTATTACACCAGGGGGGCTGTACTCCTACAATGTTATGGCTTTTGGTTTAAGGAATGCACCGGCAACTTTCCAGCGCCTAATGAACTTGGTGGTGCGTGACCTGGAAGGATGTGCAGTGTATTTGGATGACGTGGTGGTATACGCTGACAACTGGGAACAGCATTTGGGGCGTGTTCAAGCTTTGTTTATGCGTCTAGCTCATGCTAGTTTGACAGTGAATTTGGCAAAGTGTGAATTTGCTAGGGCCACAGTGGTCTACTTGGGTCGTGTGGTTGGCCAGGGGTCGGTGAGACCAGTGCGTGCTAAAGTATGTGCAATTGATGACATCCCAACACCAACGACAAAGAAGGAGCTCATGAGATTTCTCGGTATGGTGGGCTACTATAGGTGTTTTTGCAGGAATTTCTCTACAGTGGTCGCACCTCTAACTGATCTTCTGAAAGGGAAGACGAAGTATGTGTGGTCTCCGGTATGCCAGCAGTCCTTCGAGAGGGTAAAAGCTCTGATATCGAATGCTCCGGTTCTAGTGGCTCCTAGGTGGGATCGTGAGTTTTGCCTGGAGGTGGATGCCAGCATGGTTGGGGCTGGGGCAGTGTTGCTGCAGAAGGATGATGAGGGGATTAACAAGCCTGTGTGTTTCTTTTCCAGGAAATTTAATTGCCACCAGCGAAATTACTCCGTCATAGAGAAAGAGACGCTTGCGCTTATTTTGGCGTTACAGCATTTCAGTGTGTATCTGGGCTCCGGTCCGGTGGTAGTTTTCTCTGACCACAATCCTCTAACCTTCCTCAGCACTCTACAGACTCCTAACCAGCGCCTGATGCGCTGGGCTCTCCACCTCCAGTCCTACACTTTGGACATTCGACATATCAAGGGGCGGGACAATGTGGTGGCAGACGCGTTGTCCCGGTCTCCAATGTGTTGGGTAAGATATGCCGCTTAAAAATTTGCGTAGTTTCATGGGATACCTGCAGCTCAAGGGAACCCGTAGGTGGTCCCTGTTTTGTTAGGGGGGGGTGTTACGGCCCTTGGCCTGTTTCTGGTCGTTCTCCTGCCCCTCCTCTCGTTTCAGGCCTAATTGCGGACACCTGGGACGATGGGGGTTAAATGGAAGGTTCTCTGCTGCATGAGGTGGTTCTTCCTGCGCTGGTCTGGCGACGGGAGGATCAGATGCCGCTCGGTTGGCCCGTCCGGCTCCATACCTCGCTTGGGGCTCCAAGGACGTGACAGATGCACATTTAAGTTTATTTTCGGTTATGTCTTTTATTTGTACAACCAACACTTGCTCACACACATACAACACATCCCTACACTTGCTTTACACCACTGATACTGCCGTTCACACCTCATCGTTGGTTTTGTTGTTTAAAGTTGTGTTTGAGGCACAATAAACTTATGTTTGGCACCGTTGCTCGTGGCATGGTCTCCCCTCTTTTGTTGCGGCCTTGAGTCAGCCGTAACAGTGGAAGTGACTTGACATTGCAAAAAAAGGCTTGATTGACAAAATAAAAGAAAAACACGAGTGATGTTGTTATACATTTTCTTCTTTACCACTATCTTCATACAAGAAATATTTGAAATTGTATAGCCATCATAGCTTTCCATCTCCTCTCACTTAATTGCCATAGTTAAATTCCATAACATCACATTACATGTGATACTAATTTCACGTGTTTGCATTTATACAAGTTCTTGCAGAATTTTTATTATAGTTAGTTCTTAATTAATGCTTTGATGATAATATGAGCTAGGCATCATGTATGACAGTAAGATATGAGCTACATAATGACCAGATCCTGCCATGAGCTATATAAGACATATTTTGTTTGTACATTGGGTGTACATTGGGCTTATATGTGGATATAAGAAATACAGGAGACCTATATGGTCTGTATATGCACATATAAGCACCACAATTTAGCCTTTATGTGGCATATATGCAACATATACACTCACCGGCCACTTTATTAGGTACACCTGTCCAACTGCTCGTTAACACTTAATTTCTAAGCAGCCAATCACATGGCGGCAACTCAGTGCATTTAGGCATGTAGACATTGTCAAGACAATCTCCTGCAGTTCAAACCGAGCATCAGTATGGGGAAGAAAGGTGATTTGAGTGACTTTGAACGTGGCATGATTGTTGGTGCCAGAAGGGCTGGTCTGAGTATTTCAGAAACTGCTAATCTACTGGGATTTTCACGCACAACCATCTCTAGGGTTTACAGAGAATGGTCCGAAAAAGAAAAAACATCCAGTGAGCGGCAGTTCTGTGGGCGGAAATGCCTTGTTGATGCCAGAGGTCAGAGGAGAATGGCCAGACTGGTTCGAGCTGATAGAAGGGCAACAGTGACTCAAATAACCACCCGTTACAACCAAGGTGGGCATAAGAGCATCTCTGAACGCACAGTACGTCGAACTTTGAGGCAGATGGGCTACAGCAGCAGAAGACCACACCGGGTGCCACTCCTTTCAGCTAAGAACAGGAAACTGAGGCTACAATTTGCACAAGCTCATCGAAATTGGACAATAGAAGATTGGAAAAACGTTGCCTGGTCTGATGAGTCTCGATTTCTGCTGCGACATTCGGATGGTAGGGTCAGAATTTGGCGTCTACAACATGAAAGCATGGATCCATCCTGCCTTGTATCAACGGTTCAGGCTGGTGGTGGTGGTGTCATGGTGTGGGGAATATTTTCTTGGCACTCTTTGGGCCCCTTGGTACCAATTGAGCATCGTTGCAACGCCACAGCCTACCTGAGTATTGTTGCTGACCATGTCCATCCCTTTATGACCACAATGTACCCAACTTCTGATGGCTACTTTCAGCAGGATAAAGCGCCATGTCATAAAGCTGGAATCATCTCAGACTGGTTTCTTGAACATGACAATGAGTTCGCTGTACTCAAATGGCCTCCACAATCACCAGATCTCAATCCAATAGAGCATCTTTGGGATGTGGTGGAACGGGAGATTCGCATCATGGATGTGCAGCCGACAAATCTGCGGCAACTGTGTGATGCCATCATGTCAATATGGACCAAACTCCCTGAGGAATGCTTCCAGCACCTTGTTGAATCTATGCCACGAAGAATTGAGGCAGTTCTGAAGGCAAAAGGGGGTCCAACCCGTTACTAGCATGGTGTACCTAATAAAGTGGCCGGTGAGTGTATATTGTCATATATGCCCATATATGCCACATATGACAATATATATGCTGCATATATGCGCATATATGCCACATATGACAATATATATGCTGCATATATGCCACATATGCCACATATGCGCATATATGCCACATATGCGCATATATGCCACATATGACAATATATATGCTGCATATATGCCACATATAGGTCGCCTATATGTAGCATATATACGCATATAGGTTTCATATATGTGCATATATCCACATATAGGTTCTTTCCATGTGGGTATGAGCAACATGAGTCACTGAAACAACATGAGCAATGTGAACAACATAAACATCATATGCAACATGAACAACACGTGCAAGATGAACAACATGAGCAACTTGGGCAACATGGACATTATGAGCAACGTGAACAACATAAACAAGACGAGCAACATGAGCCACTGAACATGACCAATGTAAACAACATGAACAACATGAGCCACATGGGCAACTTGAACATTATGAGCAACGTGAACAACATGAACAACATGGACAACATGAGCAATGTGAACAACATAAACATTATGAGCTACATGAGCAACGTGAACAACATGGACAACATGAGCAATGTGAACAACATAAACATTATGAGCTACATGAGCAACGTGAACAACATGGACAACATGAGCAATGTGAACAACATAAACATTATGAGCTACATGAGCAACGTGAACAACATGGACAACATGAGCAATGTGAACAACATAAACAAAATGATCAACAGGAGCAAAGTGAACAACATGGACAACATGAGCAACATGGACATTATGAGCAATATGAGTAACGTGAACAACATGAGCAATATGAGTAACATGAAGAGCATGAACAACATGAGCAACGTAAACATTATGAGCAACATGAGCCACTAAACATGAGCGATGTGAACAACATAAACAACATGTGCAACATGAACAACATGAACAACATGAACATGAGCAACATGAGCCACATGGGCAACGTGGCTAACATGAACAACATAAACAATATGAACAACATGAACAACATCAACAACATGAGCAATGTGAACAACATAAACAACATGTGCAACATGAACAACATGAACAACATGAACATGAGCAACATGAGCCACATGGGCAACGTGGCTAACATGAACAACATAAACAATATGAACAACATGAACAACATCAACAACATGAGCAATGTGAACAACGTGTACAACTTGAGCAATGTGAACAACATGGACAACATGAGCAATATGAGTAACATGAACAGCATGAGCCACATGGGCAACATGAGCCACATGGGCAACGTGAACAACATGAACAACATGAGCAACGTGAAAAACATGGACATCAAGAGCAATGTGAACAACATAAACAACATGAGCAACGTGAAGAACATGTACAACTTGAGCAATGGGAACAACATGGACAACATGAGCAAGATGAGTAACGTGAACAACATTAACAATATGAGTAACGTGAACAACATGGACAACATGAACAACATAAACAACATGAGCAATGTGAACAACATGGACAACATGAACAAAATGAGCAACATGATCAACATGAGCCACATGGGCAACGTGAACAACATGAACAACATGAGCCACATGGGCAACGTGAACAACATGAACAACATGAGCAACGTGGACAACATGATCAATGTGAACAACATAAACATTATGAGCAACATGAGTCACTGAAACAACATGAGCAATGTGAACAACATAAACATCATATGCAACATGAACAACACGTGCAAGATGAACAACATGAGCAACTTGGGCAACATGGACATTATGAGCAACGTGAACAACATAAACAAGACGAGCAACATGAGCCACTGAACAACATGACCAATGTAAACAACATGAACAACATGAGCAACATGAACAACATGAGCCACATGGGCAACGTGAACAACATGGACAACATGAGCAATGTGAACAACATAAACATTATGAGCTACATGAGCAATGTGAACAACATAAACATTATGAGCTACATGAGCAACGTGAACAACATGGACAACATGAGCAATGTGAACAACATAAACAAAATGATCAACAGGAGCAAAGTGAAAAACATGGACAACATGAGCAATGTAAACAACATAAACAACATAAACAACATGAACAACATGAGCAAAGTGAACAACATTAACAACATGAGCAACATGGACATTATGAGCAATATGAGTAACATGTACAACATGGACAACTTGAACAACATAAACAACATGATCAATGTGAACAACATGTGCAACATGAACAACATGAACAACATGAGCAATGTGAACAACATGGACAACATGAACAACATGAACAACATGAGCAATGTGAACAACATGGACAACATGAGCAATATGAGTAACGTGAACAGCATGAACAACATGAACAACATGAACAACATGGACATTATGAGCAATGTGAACAACATAAAAAATACGAGCAACATGAGCCACTGAACAACATGACCAATGTGAACAACATGAACAACATGAGCAACATGAACAACATGAGCCACATGGGCAACGTGAACAACATGAGCAACGTGAACAACATGGACATTATGAGCAATGTGAACAACCTGGACAACATGAGCAATATGAGTAACATGAACAGCATGAACAACATGAGCAACTAAACATGAGCAATGTGAACAACATAAACAATACGTGCAACATGAGCCACTGAACAACATGACCAATGTGAACAACATGAACAACATGAGCAACATGAACAACATGAGCCACATGGGCAACGTGAACAACATGAGCAACGTGAACAACATGGACATTATGAGCAATGTGAACAACCTCGACAACATGAGCAATATGAGTAACGTGAGCAACGTGAACATTATGAGCAACATGAGCCACTAAACATGAGCGATGTGAACAACATAAACAACATGAGCAACGTGAACATCATGGACAACATGAGCAATGTGAACAACATAAACATTATGAGCAACATGAGTCACTGAAACAACATGATCAATGTGAAGAACATAAAAAACATGTGCAACATGAACAACATGAGCAACGTGGGCAACATGAACAACATGTGCAAGATGAACAACATGAGCAACGTGAACAACATGTACAACTTGAGCAATATGAGTAACGTGAACAGCATGAACAACATGAAAAATATAAGCAATGTGAACAACATGAACAAAATGAGCAACATGATCAACATGAGCCACATGAGCAACGTGAACAACATGGACAACAAGAGCAATGTGAACAACATAAACATTATGAGCAACATGAGTCACTGAAACAACATGAGCAATGTAAACAACATCAACAACATGAGCAACATGATCAATGTGATCAAAATAAACAACATCAACAACGTAAACAACATGTACAACTTGAGCAATGTGAACAACATAAACATTACGAGCAACATGAGCCACAGAACAACATGACTAATGTAAACAACATGAACAACATGAGCAACATGAACAACATGAGCCACATGGGCAACGTGAACATTATGAGCAACGTGAACAACATGAACAACATGAGTAACGTGAACAACATGGACAACATGAACAACATGAACAACATGAGCAATGTGAACAACATGGACAACATGAGCAATATGAGTAACGTGAACAGCATGAACAACATGAACAACATGAACAACATGGACATTATGAGCAATGTGAACAACATAAAAAATACGAGCAACATGAGCCACTGAACAACATGACCAATGTGAACAACATGAACAACATGAGCAACATGAACAACATGAGCCACATGGGCAACGTGAACAACATGAGTAACATGAACAGCATGAACAACATGAGCAACTAAACATGAGCAATGTGAACAACATAAACAATACGTGCAACATGAGCCACTGAACAACATGACCAATGTGAACAACATGAACAACATGAGCAACATGAACAACATGAGCCACATGGGCAACGTGAACAACATGAGCAACGTGAACAACATGGACATTATGAGCAATGTGAACAACCTCGACAACATGAGCAATATGAGTAACGTGAGCAACGTGAACATTATGAGCAACATGAGCCACTAAACATGAGCGATGTGAACAACATAAACAACATGAGCAACGTGAACATCATGGACAACATGAGCAATGTGAACAACATAAACATTATGAGCAACATGAGTCACTGAAACAACATGATCAATGTGAAGAACATAAAAAACATGTGCAACATGAACAACATGAGCAACGTGGGCAACATGAACAACATGTGCAAGATGAACAACATGAGCAACGTGAACAACATGTACAACTTGAGCAATATGAGTAACGTGAACAGCATGAACAACATGAAAAATATAAGCAATGTGAACAACATGAACAAAATGAGCAACATGATCAACATGAGCCACATGAGCAACGTGAACAACATGGACAACAAGAGCAATGTGAACAACATAAACATTATGAGCAACATGAGTCACTGAAACAACATGAGCAATGTAAACAACATCAACAACATGAGCAACATGATCAATGTGATCAAAATAAACAACATCAACAACGTAAACAACATGTACAACTTGAGCAATGTGAACAACATAAACATTACGAGCAACATGAGCCACAGAACAACATGACTAATGTAAACAACATGAACAACATGAGCAACATGAACAACATGAGCCACATGGGCAACGTGAACATTATGAGCAACGTGAACAACATGAACAACATGAGTAACGTGAACAACATGGACAACATGAACAACATGAACAACATGAGCAATGTGAACAACATGGACAACATGAGCAATATGAGTAACGTGAACAGCATGAACAACATGAACAACATGAACAACATGGACATTATGAGCAATGTGAACAACATAAAAAATACGAGCAACATGAGCCACTGAACAACATGACCAATGTGAACAACATGAACAACATGAGCAACATGAACAACATGAGCCACATGGGCAACGTGAACAACATGAGCAACGTGAACAACATGGACATTATGAGCAATGTGAACAACCTGGACAACATGAGCAATATGAGTAACATGAACAGCATGAACAACATGAGCAACTAAACATGAGCAATGTGAACAACATAAACAATACGTGCAACATGAGCCACTGAACAACATGACCAATGTGAACAACATGAACAACATGAGCAACATGAACAACATGAGCCACATGGGCAACGTGAACAACATGAGCAACGTGAACAACATGGACATTATGAGCAATGTGAACAACCTCGACAACATGAGCAATATGAGTAACGTGAGCAACGTGAACATTATGAGCGATGTGAACAACATAAACAACATGAGCAACGTGAACATCATGGACAACATGAGCAATGTGAACAACATAAACATTATGAGCAACATGAGTCACTGAAACAACATGATCAATGTGAAGAACATAAAAAACATGTGCAACATGAACAACATGAGCAACGTGGGCAACATGAACAACATGTGCAAGATGAACAACATGAGCAACGTGAACAACATGTACAACTTGAGCAATATGAGTAACGTGAACAGCATGAACAACATGAAAAATATAAGCAATGTGAACAACATGAACAAAATGAGCAACATGATCAACATGAGCCACATGAGCAACGTGAACAACATGGACAACAAGAGCAATGTGAACAACATAAACATTATGAGCAACATGAGTCACTGAAACAACATGAGCAATGTAAACAACATCAACAACATGAGCAACATGATCAATGTGATCAAAATAAACAACATCAACAACGTAAACAACATGTACAACTTGAGCAATGTGAACAACATAAACATTACGAGCAACATGAGCCACAGAACAACATGACTAATGTAAACAACATGAACAACATGAGCAACATGAACAACATGAGCCACATGGGCAACGTGAACATTATGAGCAACGTGAACAACATGAACAACATGAGTAACGTGAACAACATGGACAACATGAGCAACATAAACATTATGAGCTACATGAGCAACGTGAAGAACATGGACAACATGAACAACATGAACAACATGAGCAATATGAGTAAGGTGAACAACATGAACAACATGAGCAACGTGAACAACATGGACAACATGAGCAATATGAGTAAGGTGAACAACATGAACAACATGAGCAACGTGAACAACATGGACATTGTGAGCCACTGAACAACATAAACAATGTGAACAACATGAAGAACATGAGGAACATAAACAACATGAGCCACATGGGCAACGTGAACAACATGAACAACATGAGCAACATGAACAACATGAGCAATGTGAACAACATAAACAACATGAGTAATGTGAACAACATAAACAACATGACCTACAGGAACAACGTGAAAAACATGGACAACATGAGCAATGTAAACAACATAAACAACATGTACAACTTGAGCAACATTACGAGCAACATGAGCCACAGAACAACATGACTAATGTAAACAACATGAACAACATGAGCCACATGGGCAACGTGAACATTATGAGCAACGTGAACAACATGAACAACATGAGTAACGTGAACAACATGGACAACATGAGCAATGTGAACAACATAAACATTATGAGCTACATGAGCAACGTGAAGAACATGAACAACATGAGTAACGTGAACAACATGGACAACATGAGCAATGTGAACAACATAAACAACATGAGAAATGTGAACAACATAAACAACATCACCTACAGGAACAACGTGAAAAATGTAAACAACATAAACAACATGAACAACATGAGCCACATGGGCAACGTGAACATTATAAGCAACGTGAACAACATAAACAACATGAGTAACGTGAACAACATGGACAACATGAGCAATGTGAACAACATAAACATTATGAGCTACATGAGCAACGTGAACAACATGAACAACATGAGCAACGTGAACAAAATGGACAACATGAGCAATGTGAACAACATAAACAACATGAGCAATGTGAACAACATAAACATTATGAGCTACATGAGCAACGTGAACAACATGAACAACATGAGCAATGTAAACAACATGGACATCATGAGCAATGTGAACAACATAAACAACATGAGAAATGTGAACAACATAAACAACATGAGCAACATGGACAACATGAGCAATGTGAACAACATCGACAACATGAGCAATATGAGTAACGTGAACAGCATGAACAACATGAACAACATGAGCAACGTGAACAACATGGACAACATGAGCAATGTGAAAAACATAAACATTATGAGCAACATGAGTCACTGAAACAACATGATCAATGTGAAGAACATAAAAAACATGTGCAACATGAACAACATGAGCAACACTAACATTAACAACATGAGCAATGTGAACAACATGAACAACATGGACAACTTGAACAACATAAACAACATGATCAATGTCAATAACATAAACAACATGTGCAAGATGAACAACATGAGCAACGTGGGCAACATGAACAACATAAACAATATGAACAACATGAACAACATGAGCATTGTGAACAACATGAGCAACGTGAACAACATGTACAACTTGAGCAATGTGAACAACATGGACAACATGAGCAATATGAGTAACGTGAACAGCATGAACAACATGAACAAAATGAGCAACATGATCAACATGAGCCACATGGGCAACGTGAACAACATGAGCAATGTGAACAACATAAACATTATGAGCAACATGAACAACATCAACAACATGAGCAACATGAGCAATGTGAAAAACATGAGCAACGTAAACAACATGTACAACTTGAGCAATGTGAACAACATAAACAATACAAGCAACATGAGCCACAGAACAACATGACTAATGTAAACAATATGAACAACATGAGCCACATGGGCAACGTGAACATTATGAGCAACGTGAACAACATGAATAACATGGACAACATGAGCAATGTGAACAACATAAACATTATGAGCTACATGAGCAACGTGGACAACATGAGCAATGTGAACAACAAAAACAACATGAGCAATGTGAACAACATAAACATTATGAGCTACATGAGCAACATGAACAACATGAACAACATGAGCAACGTGAACAACATGGACAACCTGAGCAACGTGAACAACATGGACAACATGAGCAATGTGAACAACATAAACATTATGAGCTACATGAGCAACGTGAACAACATGAACAACATGAACAACATGGACATTATGAGCAATATGAGTAACGTGAACAACATGAGCAACGTGAACAACATAGACAACATGAGCAATATGAATAACGTGAACAACATGAGCAATGTGAACAACATGGACAACATGAGCAATATGAGTAACGTGAACAGCATGAACAACATGAACAACATGAGCAACGTGAACATTATGAGCAACATGAGCAACTAAACATGAGCAATGTGAACAACATAAACAACATGGACATTATGAGCAATGTGAACAATACGAGCAACATGAGCCACTAAACATGAGCGATGTGAACAACATAAACAACATAAACAACATGAGCAACGTGAACAACATGGACAACATGAGCAATGTGAAAAACATAAACATTATGAGCAACATGAGTCACTGAAACAACATGATCAATGTGAAGAACATAAAAAACATGTGCAACATGAACAACATGAGCAACGTGGGCAACACTAACATTAACAACATGAGCAATGTGAACAACATGAACAACATGGACAACATGAACAACATGAGCAACGTGAACAACATGGACAACCTGAGCAATCTGAACAACATAACAACATGAACAACATGAACAACATGAGCCACATGGGCAACGTGAACATTATGAGCAACGTGAACAACATGAACAACATGAGTAACGTGAACAACATGGACAACATGAGCAATGTGAACAACATAAACATTATGAGCTACATGAGCAACGTGAACAACATGAACAACATGAGCAACGTGAACAACATGGACATTATGAGCAATATGAGTAACGTGAACAAGATGAGCAACGTGAACAACTTAGACAACATGAGCAATATGAGTAACGTGAACAACATGGACAACATGAGCAATATGAGTAACGTGAACAGCATGAACAACATGAACAACATGAGCAACGTGAACATTATGAGCAACATGAGCAACTAAACATGAGCAATGTGAACAACATAAACAACATGAACAACATGAGTAACTTGAACAACATGGACATTATGAGCAATGTGAACAATACGAGCAACATGAGCCACTGAACAACATGACCAATGTGAACAACATGAGCAACATGAACAACATGAGCCACATGGGCAACGTGAACAACATGAGCAACGTGAACAACATGGACATTATGAGCAATGTGAACAACCTCGACAACATGAGCAATATGAGTAACATGAAGAGCATGAACAACATGAGCAACGTGAACATTATGAGCAACATGAGCCACTAAACATGAGCGATGTGAACAACATAAACAACATAAACAACATGAGCAACGTGAACAACATAAACATTATGAGCAACATGAGTCACTGAAACAACATGATCAATGTGAAGAACATAAAAAACATGTGCAACATGAACAACATGAGCAACGTGGGCAACACTAACATTAAAAACATGAGCAATGTGAACAACATGAACAACATGGACAACTTGAACAACATAAACAACATGATCAATGTCAATAACATAAACAACATGTGCAACATGTGCAAGATGAACAACATGAGCAACGTGGGCAACATGAACAACATAAACAATATGAACAACATGAACAACATGAGCATTGTTAACAACATGAGCAACGTGAACAACATGTACAACTTGAGCAATGTGAACAACATGGACAACATGAGCAATATGAGTAACGTGAACAGCATGAACAACATGAAAAATATAAGCAATGTGAACAACATAAACATTATGAGCTACATGAGCAACGTGAACAACATGAACAACATGAGCAACGTGAACAACATGGACATTATGAGCAATATGAGTAACGTGAACAACATAGACAACATGAGCAATATGAGTAACGTGAACAACATGGACAACATGAGCAATATGAGTAACGTGAACAGCATGAACAACATGAACAACATGAGCAACGTGAACATTATGAGCAACATGAGCAACTAAACATGAGCAATGTGAACAACATAAACAACATGAACAACATGAGCAACATGAACAACATGAGCCACATGGGCAACGTGAACAACATGAGCAACGTGAACAACATGGACATTATGAGCAATGTGAACAACCTCGACAACATGAGCAATATGAGTAACATGAAGAGCATGAACAACATGAGCAACGTGAACATTATGAGCAACATGAGCCACTAAACATGAGCGATGTGAACAACATAAACAACATAAACAACATGAGCAACGTGAACAACATAAACATTATGAGCAACATGAGTCACTGAAACAACATGATCAATGTGAAGAACATAAAAAACATGTGCAACATGAACAACATGAGCAACGTGGACAACACTAACATTAACAACATGAGCAATGTGAACAACATGGACAACTTGAACAACATAAACAACATGATCAATGTCAATAACATAAACAACATGTGCAACATGAACAACATGTGCAAGATGAACAACATGAGCAACATGAACAACATAAACAATATGAACAACATGAACAACATGAGCAACGTGAACAACATGTACAACTTGAGCAATGTGAACAACATGGACAACATGAGCAATATGAGTAACGTGAACAGCATGAACAACATGAAAAATATAAGCAATGTGAACAACATGAACAAAATGAGCCACATGGGCAACGTGAACAACATGGACAACAAGAGCAATGTCAACAACATAAACATTATGAACAACATGAGCAATGTGAACAACATCAACAACATGAGCAACATGATCAATGTGATCAAAATGAACAACATCAACAACATGAGCAATGTGAAAAACATGAGCAACGTAAACAACATGTACAACTTGAGCAATTTGAACAACATAAACAATACAAGCAACATGAGCCACAGAACAACATGACTAATGTAAACAATATGAACAACATGAGCAACATGAACAACATGAGCCACATGGGCAACGTGAACATTATGAGCAACGTGGACAACATAAACAACATGATCAATGTCAATAACATAAACAACATGTGCAAGATGAACAACATGAGCAACGTGGGCAACATGAACAACATAAACAATATGAACAACATGAACAACATGAGCATTGTGAACAACGTGAACAACATGTACAACTTGAGCAATGTGAACAACATGGACAACATGAGCAATATGAGTAACGTGAACAGCATGAACAACATGAACAAAATGAGCAACATGATCAACATGAGCCACATGGGCAACGTGAACAACATGAGCAACGTGAACAACATGGACAACAAGAGCAATGTGAACAACATAAACATTATGAGCAACATGAACAACATCAACAACATGAGCAACATGAGCAATGTGAAAAACATGAGCAACGTAAACAACATGTACAACTTGAGCAATGTGAACAACATAAACAATACAAGCAACATGAGCCACAGAACAACATGACTAATGTAAACAATATGAACAACATGGGCAACGTGAACATTATGAGCAACGTGAACAACATGAATAACATGAGTAACGTGAACAACATGGACAACATGAGCAATGTGAACAACATAAACATTATGAGCTACATGAGCAACGTGGACAACATGAGCAATGTGAACAACAAAAACAACATGAGCAATGTGAACAACATAAACATTATGAGCTACATGAGCAACATGAACAACATGAACAACATGAGCAACGTGAACAACATGGACAACCTGAGCAACGTGAACAACATGGACAACCTGAGCAATGTGAACAACATAAACATTATGAGCTACATGAGCAACGTGAACAACATGAACAACATGAACAACATGGACATTATGAGCAATATGAGTAACGTGAACAACATGAGCAACGTGAACAACATAGACAACATGAGCAATATGAATAACGTGAACAACATGAGCAATGTGAACAACATGGACAACATGAGCAATATGAGTAACGTGAACAGCATGAACAACATGAACAACATGAGCAACGTGAACATTATGAGCAACATGAGCAACTAAACATGAGCAATGTGAACAACATAAACAACATGGACATTATGAGCAATGTGAACAATACGAGCAACATGAGCCACTGAACAACATGACCAATGTGAACAACATGACCAATGTGAACAACATGAACAACATGAGCCACATGGGCAACGTGAACAACATGAGCAACGTGAACAACATGGACATTATGAGCAATGTGAACAACCTCGACAACATGAGCAATATGAGTAACATGAAGAGCATGAACAACATGAGCAACGTGAACATTATGAGCAACATGAGCCACTAAACATGAGCGATGTGAACAACATAAACAACATAAACAACATGAGCAACGTGAACAACATGGACAACATGAGCAATGTGAAAAACATAAACATTATGAGCAACATGAGTCACTGAAACAACATGAACAACATGAGCAACGTGGGCAACACTAACATTAACAACATGAGCAATGTGAACAACATGAGCAATCTGAACAACATAACAACATGAACAACATGAACAACATGAGCCACATGGGCAACGTGAACATTATGAGCAACGTGAACAACATGAACAACATGAGTAACGTGAACAACATGGACAACATGAGCAATGTGAACAACATAAACATTATGAGCTACATGAGCAACGTGAACAACATGAACAACATGAGCAACGTGAACAACATGGACATTATGAGCAATATGAGTAACGTGAACAAGATGAGCAACGTGAACAACTTAGACAACATGAGCAATATTTGTAACGTGAACAACATGGACAACATGAGCAATATGAGTAACGTGAACAGCATGAACAACATGAACAACATGAGCAACGTGAACATTATGAGCAACATGAGCAACTAAACATGAGCAATGTGAACAACATAAACAACATGAACAACATGAGTAACTTGAACAACATGGACATTATGAGCAATGTGAACAATACGAGCAACATGAGCCACTGAACAACATGACCAATGTGAACAACATGAACAACATGAGCAACATGAACAACATGAGCCACATGGGCAACGTGAACAACATGAGCAACGTGAACAACATGGACATTATGAGCAATGTGAACAACCTCGACAACATGAGCAATATGAGTAACATGAAGAGCATGAACAACATGAGCAACGTGAACATTATGAGCAACATGAGCCACTAAACATGAGCGATGTGAACAACATAAACAACATAAACAACATGAGCAACGTGAACAACATAAACATTATGAGCAACATGAGTCACTGAAACAACATGATCAATGTGAAGAACATAAAAAACATGTGCAACATGAACAACATGAGCAACGTGGGCAACACTAACATTAAAAACATGAGCAATGTGAACAACATGAACAACATGGACAACTTGAACAACATAAACAACATGATCAATGTCAATAACATAAACAACATGTGCAACATGTGCAAGATGAACAACATGAGCAACGTGGGCAACATGAACAACATAAACAATATGAACAACATGAACAACATGAGCATTGTTAACAACATGAGCAACGTGAACAACATGTACAACTTGAGCAATGTGAACAACATGGACAACATGAGCAATATGAGTAACGTGAACAGCATGAACAACATGAAAAATATAAGCAATGTGAACAACATAAACATTATGAGCTACATGAGCAACGTGAACAACATGAACAACATGAGCAACGTGAACAACATGGACATTATGAGCAATATGAGTAACGTGAACAACATGAGCAACGTGAACAACATAGACAACATGAGCAATATGAGTAACGTGAACAACATGGATAACATGAGCAATATGAGTAACGTGAACAGCATGAACAACATGAACAACATGAGCAACGTGAACATTATGAGCAACATGAGCAACTAAACATGAGCAATGTGAACAACATAAACAACATGAACAACATGAGTAACTTGAACAACATGGACATTATGAGCAATGTGAACAATACGAGCAACATGAGCCACTGAACAACATGAGCAACATGAACAACATGAGCCACATGGGCAACGTGAACAACATGAGCAACGTGAACAACATGGACATTATGAGCAATGTGAACAACCTCGACAACATGAGCAATATGAGTAACATGAAGAGCATGAACAACATGAGCAACGTGAACATTATGAGCAACATGAGCCACTAAACATGAGCGATGTGAACAACATAAACAACATAAACAACATGAGCAACGTGAACAACATAAACATTATGAGCAACATGAGTCACTGAAACAACATGATCAATGTGAAGAACATAAAAAACATGTGCAACATGAACAACATGAGCAACGTGGACAACACTAACATTAACAACATGAGCAATGTGAACAACATGGACAACTTGAACAACATAAACAACATGATCAATGTCAATAACATAAACAACATGTGCAACATGAACAACATGTGCAAGATGAACAACATGAGCAACATGAACAACATAAACAATATGAACAACATGAACAACATGAGCATTGTTAACAACATGAGCAACGTGAACAACATGTACAACTTGAGCAATGTGAACAACATGGACAACATGAGCAATATGAGTAACGTGAACAGCATGAACAACATGAAAAATATAAGCAATGTGAACAACATGAACAAAATGAGCAACATGAGCCACATGGGCAACGTGAACAACATGGACAACAAGAGCAATGTCAACAACATAAACATTATGAGCAACATGAGCAATGTGAACAACATCAACAACATGAGCAACATGATCAATGTGATCAAAATGAACAACATCAACAACATGAGCAATGTGAAAAACATGAGCAACGTAAACAACATGTACAACTTGAGCAATTTGAACAACATAAACAATACAAGCAACATGAGCCACAGAACAACATGACTAATGTAAACAATATGAACAACATGAGCAACATGAACAACATGAGCCACATGGGCAACGTGAACATTATGAGCAACGTGAACAACATGAATAACATGAGTAACGTGAACAACATGGACAACATGACCAATGTGAACAACATAAACATTATGAGCTACATGAGCAACGTGAACAACATGAACAACATGAGCAACGTGAACAACATGGACAACATGAGCAATGTGAACAACATGGACAACATGAGCAACGTGAACAACATGGACATTATGAGCAATATGAGTAACGTGAACAACATGAGCAACGTGAACAACATAGACAACATGAGCAATATGAGTAACGTGAACAACATGAGCAATGTGAACAACATGGACAACATGAGCAATGTGAAAAACATAAACATTATGAGCAACATGAGTCACTGAAACAACATGAACAACATGAGCAACGTGGGCAACACTAACATTAACAACATGAGCAATGTGAACAACATGAACAACATGGACAACATGAACAACATGATCAACGTGAACAACATGGACAACCTGAGCAATCTGAACAACATAACAACATGAACAACATGAGCCACATGAGCCACATGGGCAACGTGAACATTATGAGCAACGTGAACAACATGAACAACATGAGTAACGTGAACAACATGGACAACATGAGCAATGTGAACAACATAAACATTATGAGCTACATGAGCAACGTGAACAACATGAACAACATGAGCAACGTGAACAACATGGACATTATGAGCAATATGAGTAACGTGAACAAGATGAGCAACGTGAACAACTTAGACAACATGAGCAATATTTGTAACGTGAACAACATGGACAACATGAGCAATATGAGTAACGTGAACAGCATGAACAACATGAACAACATGAGCAACGTGAACATTATGAGCAACATGAGCAACTAAACATGAGCAATGTGAACAACATAAACAACATGAACAACATGAGTAACTTGAACAACATGGACATTATGAGCAATGTGAACAATACGAGCAACATGAGCCACTGAACAACATGACCAATGTGAACAACATGAACAACATGAGCAACATGAACAACATGAGCCACATGGGCAACGTGAACAACATGAGCAACGTGAACAACATGGACATTATGAGCAATGTGAACAACCTCGACAACATGAGCAATATGAGTAACATGAAGAGCATGAACAACATGAGCAACGTGAACATTATGAGCAACATGAGCCACTAAACATGAGCGATGTGAACAACATAAACAACATAAACAACATGAGCAACGTGAACAACATAAACATTATGAGCAACATGAGTCACTGAAACAACATGATCAATGTGAAGAACATAAAAAACATGTGCAACATGAACAACATGAGCAACGTGGGCAACACTAACATTAAAAACATGAGCAATGTGAACAACATGAACAACATGGACAACTTGAACAACATAAACAACATGATCAATGGCAATAACATAAACAACATGTGCAACATGTGCAAGATGAACAACATGAGCAACGTGGGCAACATGAACAACATAAACAATATGAACAACATGAACAACATGAGCATTGTTAACAACATGAGCAACGTGAACAACATGTACAACTTGAGCAATGTGAACAACATGGACAACATGAGCAATATGAGTAACGTGAACAGCATGAACAACATGAAAAATATAAGCAATGTGAACAACATAAACATTATGAGCTACATGAGCAACGTGAACAACATGAACAACATGAGCAACGTGAACAACATGGACATTATGAGCAATATGAGTAACGTGAACAACATGAGCAACGTGAACAACATAGACAACATGAGCAATATGAGTAACGTGAACAACATGGACAACATGAGCAATATGAGTAACGTGAACAGCATGAACAACATGAACAACATGAGCAACGTGAACATTATGAGCAACATGAGCAACTAAACATGAGCAATGTGAACAACATAAACAACATGAACAACATGAGTAACTTGAACAACATGGACATTATGAGCAATGTGAACAATACGAGCAACATGAGCCACTGAACAACATGAGCAACATGAACAACATGAGCCACATGGGCAACGTGAACAACATGAGCAACGTGAACAACATGGACATTATGAGCAATGTGAACAACCTCGACAACATGAGCAATATGAGTAACATGAAGAGCATGAACAACATGAGCAACGTGAACATTATGAGCAACATGAGCCACTAAACATGAGCGATGTGAACAACATAAACAACATAAACAACATGAGCAACGTGAACAACATAAACATTATGAGCAACATGAGTCACTGAAACAACATGATCAATGTGAAGAACATAAAAAACATGTGCAACATGAACAACATGAGCAACGTGGACAACACTAACATTAACAACATGAGCAATGTGAACAACATGGACAACTTGAACAACATAAACAACATGATCAATGTCAATAACATAAACAACATGTGCAACATGAACAACATGTGCAAGATGAACAACATGAGCAACATGAACAACATAAACAATATGAACAACATGAACAACATGAGCATTGTTAACAACATGAGCAACGTGAACAACATGTACAACTTGAGCAATGTGAACAACATGGACAACATGAGCAATATGAGTAACGTGAACAGCATGAACAACATGAAAAATATAAGCAATGTGAACAACATGAACAAAATGAGCAACATGAGCCACATGGGCAACGTGAACAACATGGACAACAAGAGCAATGTCAACAACATAAACATTATGAGCAACATGAGCAATGTGAACAACATCAACAACATGAGCAACATGATCAATGTGATCAAAATGAACAACATCAACAACATGAGCAATGTGAAAAACATGAGCAACGTAAACAACATGTACAACTTGAGCAATTTGAACAACATAAACAATACAAGCAACATGAGCCACAGAACAACATGACTAATGTAAACAATATGAACAACATGAGCAACATGAACAACATGAGCCACATGGGCAACGTGAACATTATGAGCAACGTGAACAACATGAATAACATGAGTAACGTGAACAACATGGACAACATGACCAATGTGAACAACATAAACATTATGAGCTACATGAGCAACGTGAACAACATG
This sequence comes from Pungitius pungitius, assembly GCF_949316345.1. Classification (NCBI taxonomy): domain Eukaryota; kingdom Metazoa; phylum Chordata; class Actinopteri; order Perciformes; family Gasterosteidae; genus Pungitius; species Pungitius pungitius. The sequence continues at coordinate 10,117,830 of NC_084904.1, forward strand.
AACAACATGAGCAACGTGAACAACATGGACAACATGAGCAATGTGAACAACATGGACAACATGAGCAACGTGAACAACATGGACATTATGAGCAATATGAGTAACGTGAACAACATGAGCAACGTGAACAACATAGACAACATGAGCAATATGAGTAACGTGAACAACATGAGCAATGTGAACAACATGGACAACATGAGCAATGTGAAAAACATAAACATTATGAGCAACATGAGTCACTGAAACAACATGAACAACATGAGCAACGTGGGTAACACTAACATTAACAACATGAGCAATGTGAACAACATGAACAACATGGACAACATGAACAACATGATCAACGTGAACAACATGGACAACCTGAGCAATCTGAACAACATAACAACATGAACAACATGAGCCACATGAGCCACATGGGCAACGTGAACATTATGAGCAACGTGAACAACATGAACAACATGAGTAACGTGAACAACATGGACAACATGAGCAATGTGAACAACATAAACATTATGAGCTACATGAGCAACGTGAACAACATGAACAACATGAGCAACGTGAACAACATGGACATTATGAGCAATATGAGTAACGTGAACAAGATGAGCAACGTGAACAACTTAGACAACATGAGCAATATTTGTAACGTGAACAACATGGACAACATGAGCAATATGAGTAACGTGAACAGCATGAACAACATGAACAACATGAGCAACGTGAACATTATGAGCAACATGAGCAACTAAACATGAGCAATGTGAACAACATAAACAACATGAACAACATGAGTAACTTGAACAACATGGACATTATGAGCAATGTGAACAATACGAGCAACATGAGCCACTGAACAACATGACCAATGTGAACAACATGAACAACATGAGCAACATGAACAACATGAGCCACATGGGCAACGTGAACAACATGAGCAACGTGAACAACATGGACATTATGAGCAATGTGAACAACCTCGACAACATGAGCAATATGAGTAACATGAAGAGCATGAACAACATGAGCAACGTGAACATTATGAGCAACATGAGCCACTAAACATGAGCGATGTGAACAACATAAACAACATAAACAACATGAGCAACGTGAACAACATAAACATTATGAGCAACATGAGTCACTGAAACAACATGATCAATGTGAAGAACATAAAAAACATGTGCAACATGAACAACATGAGCAACGTGGGCAACACTAACATTAAAAACATGAGCAATGTGAACAACATGAACAACATGGACAACTTAAACAACATAAACAACATGATCAATGTCAATAACATAAACAACATGTGCAACATGTGCAAGATGAACAACATGAGCAACGTGGGCAACATGAACAACATAAACAATATGAACAACATGAACAACATGAGCATTGTTAACAACATGAGCAACGTGAACAACATGTACAACTTGAGCAATGTGAACAACATGGACAACATGAGCAATATGAGTAACGTGAACAGCATGAACAACATGAAAAATATAAGCAATGTGAACAACATAAACATTATGAGCTACATGAGCAACGTGAACAACATGAACAACATGAGCAACGTGAACAACATGGACATTATGAGCAATATGAGTAACGTGAACAACATGAGCAACGTGAACAACATAGACAACATGAGCAATATGAGTAACGTGAACAGCATGAACAACATGAACAACATGAGCAACGTGAACATTATGAGCAACATGAGCAACTAAACATGAGCAATGTGAACAACATAAACAACATGAACAACATGAGTAACTTGAACAACATGGACATTATGAGCAATGTGAACAATACGAGCAACATGAGCCACTGAACAACATGAGCAACATGAACAACATGAGCCACATGGGCAACGTGAACAACATGAGCAACGTGAACAACATGGACATTATGAGCAATGTGAACAACCTCGACAACATGAGCAATATGAGTAACATGAAGAGCATGAACAACATGAGCAACGTGAACATTATGAGCAACATGAGCCACTAAACATGAGCGATGTGAACAACATAAACAACATAAACAACATGAGCAACGTGAACAACATAAACATTATGAGCAACATGAGTCACTGAAACAACATGATCAATGTGAAGAACATAAAAAACATGTGCAACATGAACAACATGAGCAACGTGGACAACACTAACATTAACAACATGAGCAATGTGAACAACATGGACAACTTGAACAACATAAACAACATGATCAATGTCAATAACATAAACAACATGTGCAACATGAACAACATGTGCAAGATGAACAACATGAGCAACATGAACAACATAAACAATATGAACAACATGAACAACATGAGCATTGTTAACAACATGAGCAACGTGAACAACATGTACAACTTGAGCAATGTGAACAACATGGACAACATGAGCAATATGAGTAACGTGAACAGCATGAACAACATGAAAAATATAAGCAATGTGAACAACATGAACAAAATGAGCAACATGAGCCACATGGGCAACGTGAACAACATGGACAACAAGAGCAATGTCAACAACATAAACATTATGAGCAACATGAGCAATGTGAACAACATCAACAACATGAGCAACATGATCAATGTGATCAAAATGAACAACATCAACAACATGAGCAATGTGAAAAACATGAGCAACGTAAACAACATGTACAACTTGAGCAATTTGAACAACATAAACAATACAAGCAACATGAGCCACAGAACAACATGACTAATGTAAACAATATGAACAACATGAGCAACATGAACAACATGAGCCACATGGGCAACGTGAACATTATGAGCAACGTGAACAACATGAATAACATGAGTAACGTGAACAACATGGACAACATGACCAATGTGAACAACATAAACATTATGAGCTACATGAGCAACGTGAACAACATGAACAACATGAGCAACGTGAACAACATGGACATTATGAGCAATATGAGTAACGTGAACAACATGAGCAACGTGAACAACATAGACAACATGAGCAATATGAGTAACGTGAACAACATGAGCAATGTGAACAACATGGACAACATGAGCAATGTGAAAAACATAAACATTATGAGCAACATGAGTCACTGAAACAACATGAACAACATGAGCAACGTGGGCAACACTAACATTAACAACATGAGCAATGTGAACAACATGAACAACATGGACAACATGAACAACATGATCAACGTGAACAACATGGACAACCTGAGCAATCTGAACAACATAACAACATGAACAACATGAACAACATGAGCCACATGGGCAACGTGAACATTATGAGCAACGTGAACAACATGAACAACATGAGTAACGTGAACAACATGGACAACATGAGCAATGTGAACAACATAAACATTATGAGCTACATGAGCAACGTGAACAACATGAACAACATGAGCAACGTGAACAACATGGACATTATGAGCAATATGAGTAACGTGAACAAGATGAGCAACGTGAACAACTTAGACAACATGAGCAATATTTGTAACGTGAACAACATGGACAACATGAGCAATATGAGTAACGTGAACAGCATGAACAACATGAACAACATGAGCAACGTGAACATTATGAGCAACATGAGCAACTAAACATGAGCAATGTGAACAACATAAACAACATGAACAACATGAGTAACTTGAACAACATGGACATTATGAGCAATGTGAACAATACGAGCAACATGAGCCACTGAACAACATGACCAATGTGAACAACATGAACAACATGAGCAACATGAACAACATGAGCCACATGGGCAACGTGAACAACATGAGCAACGTGAACAACATGGACATTATGAGCAATGTGAACAACCTCGACAACATGAGCAATATGAGTAACATGAAGAGCATGAACAACATGAGCAACGTGAACATTATGAGCAACATGAGCCACTAAACATGAGCGATGTGAACAACATAAACAACATAAACAACATGAGCAACGTGAACAACATAAACATTATGAGCAACATGAGTCACTGAAACAACATGATCAATGTGAAGAACATAAAAAACATGTGCAACATGAACAACATGAGCAACGTGGGCAACACTAACATTAAAAACATGAGCAATGTGAACAACATGAACAACATGGACAACTTGAACAACATAAACAACATGATCAATGTCAATAACATAAACAACATGTGCAACATGTGCAAGATGAACAACATGAGCAACGTGGGCAACATGAACAACATAAACAATATGAACAACATGAACAACATGAGCATTGTTAACAACATGAGCAACGTGAACAACATGTACAACTTGAGCAATGTGAACAACATGGACAACATGAGCAATATGAGTAACGTGAACAGCATGAACAACATGAAAAATATAAGCAATGTGAACAACATAAACATTATGAGCTACATGAACAACATGAACAACATGAGCAACGTGAACAACATGGACATTATGAGCAATATGAGTAACGTGAACAACATGAGCAACGTGAACAACATAGACAACATGAGCAATATGAGTAACGTGAACAACATGGATAACATGAGCAATATGAGTAACGTGAACAGCATGAACAACATGAACAACATGAGCAACGTGAACATTATGAGCAACATGAGCAACTAAACATGAGCAATGTGAACAACATAAACAACATGAACAACATGAGTAACTTGAACAACATGGACATTATGAGCAATGTGAACAATACGAGCAACATGAGCCACTGAACAACATGAGCAACATGAACAACATGAGCCACATGGGCAACGTGAACAACATGAGCAACGTGAACAACATGGACATTATGAGCAATGTGAACAACCTCGACAACATGAGCAATATGAGTAACATGAAGAGCATGAACAACATGAGCAACGTGAACATTATGAGCAACATGAGCCACTAAACATGAGCGATGTGAACAACATAAACAACATAAACAACATGAGCAACGTGAACAACATAAACATTATGAGCAACATGAGTCACTGAAACAACATGATCAATGTGAAGAACATAAAAAACATGTGCAACATGAACAACATGAGCAACGTGGACAACACTAACATTAACAACATGAGCAATGTGAACAACATGGACAACTTGAACAACATAAACAACATGATCAATGTCAATAACATAAACAACATGTGCAACATGAACAACATGTGCAAGATGAACAACATGAGCAACATGAACAACATAAACAATATGAACAACATGAACAACATGAGCATTGTTAACAACATGAGCAACGTGAACAACATGTACAACTTGAGCAATGTGAACAACATGGACAACATGAGCAATATGAGTAACGTGAACAGCATGAACAACATGAAAAATATAAGCAATGTGAACAACATGAACAAAATGAGCAACATGAGCCACATGGGCAACGTGAACAACATGGACAACAAGAGCAATGTCAACAACATAAACATTATGAGCAACATGAGCAATGTGAACAACATCAACAACATGAGCAACATGATCAATGTGATCAAAATGAACAACATCAACAACATGAGCAATGTGAAAAACATGAGCAACGTAAACAACATGTACAACTTGAGCAATTTGAACAACATAAACAATACAAGCAACATGAGCCACAGAACAACATGACTAATGTAAACAATATGAACAACATGAGCAACATGAACAACATGAGCCACATGGGCAACGTGAACATTATGAGCAACGTGAACAACATGAATAACATGAGTAACGTGAACAACATGGACAACATGACCAATGTGAACAACATAAACATTATGAGCTACATGAGCAACGTGAACAACATGAACAACATGAGCAACGTGAACAACATGGACAACATGAGCAACGTGAACAACATGGACATTATGAGCAATATGAGTAACGTGAACAACATGAGCAACGTGAACAACATAGACAACATGAGCAATATGAGTAACGTGAACAACATGAGCAATGTGAACAACATGGACAACATGAGCAATGTGAAAAACATAAACATTATGAGCAACATGAGTCACTGAAACAACATGAACAACATGAGCAACGTGGGCAACACTAACATTAACAACATGAGCAATGTGAACAACATGAACAACATGGACAACATGAACAACATGATCAACGTGAACAACATGGACAACCTGAGCAATCTGAACAACATAACAACATGAACAACATGAGCCACATGAGCCACATGGGCAACGTGAACATTATGAGCAACGTGAACAACATGAACAACATGAGTAACGTGAACAACATGGACAACATGAGCAATGTGAACAACATAAACATTATGAGCTACATGAGCAACGTGAACAACATGAACAACATGAGCAACGTGAACAACATGGACATTATGAGCAATATGAGTAACGTGAACAAGATGAGCAACGTGAACAACTTAGACAACATGAGCAATATTTGTAACGTGAACAACATGGACAACATGAGCAATATGAGTAACGTGAACAGCATGAACAACATGAACAACATGAGCAACGTGAACATTATGAGCAACATGAGCAACTAAACATGAGCAATGTGAACAACATAAACAACATGAACAACATGAGTAACTTGAACAACATGGACATTATGAGCAATGTGAACAATACGAGCAACATGAGCCACTGAACAACATGACCAATGTGAACAACATGAACAACATGAGCAACATGAACAACATGAGCCACATGGGCAACGTGAACAACATGAGCAACGTGAACAACATGGACATTATGAGCAATGTGAACAACCTCGACAACATGAGCAATATGAGTAACATGAAGAGCATGAACAACATGAGCAACGTGAACATTATGAGCAACATGAGCCACTAAACATGAGCGATGTGAACAACATAAACAACATAAACAACATGAGCAACGTGAACAACATAAACATTATGAGCAACATGAGTCACTGAAACAACATGATCAATGTGAAGAACATAAAAAACATGTGCAACATGAACAACATGAGCAACGTGGGCAACACTAACATTAAAAACATGAGCAATGTGAACAACATGAACAACATGGACAACTTGAACAACATAAACAACATGATCAATGTCAATAACATAAACAACATGTGCAACATGTGCAAGATGAACAACATGAGCAACGTGGGCAACATGAACAACATAAACAATATGAACAACATGAACAACATGAGCATTGTTAACAACATGAGCAACGTGAACAACATGTACAACTTGAGCAATGTGAACAACATGGACAACATGAGCAATATGAGTAACGTGAACAGCATGAACAACATGAAAAATATAAGCAATGTGAACAACATAAACATTATGAGCTACATGAGCAACGTGAACAACATGAACAACATGAGCAACGTGAACAACATGGACATTATGAGCAATATGAGCAACGTGAACAACATAGACAACATGAGCAATATGAGTAACGTGAACAACATGGACAACATGAGCAATATGAGTAACGTGAACAGCATGAACAACATGAACAACATGAACATTATGAGCAACATGAGCAACTAAACATGAGCAATGTGAACAACATAAACAACATGAACAACATGAGTAACTTGAACAACATGGACATTATGAGCAATGTGAACAATACGAGCAACATGAGCCACTGAACAACATGAGCAACATGAACAACATGAGCCACATGGGCAACGTGAACAACATGAGCAACGTGAACAACATGGACATTATGAGCAATGTGAACAACCTCGACAACATGAGCAATATGAGTAACATGAAGAGCATGAACAACATGAGCAACGTGAACATTATGAGCAACATGAGCCACTAAACATGAGCGATGTGAACAACATAAACAACATAAACAACATGAGCAACGTGAACAACATAAACATTATGAGCAACATGAGTCACTGAAACAACATGATCAATGTGAAGAACATAAAAAACATGTGCAACATGAACAACATGAGCAACGTGGACAACACTAACATTAACAACATGAGCAATGTGAACAACATGGACAACTTGAACAACATAAACAACATGATCAATGTCAATAACATAAACAACATGTGCAACATGAACAACATGTGCAAGATGAACAACATGAGCAACATGAACAACATAAACAATATGAACAACATGAACAACATGAGCATTGTTAACAACATGAGCAACGTGAACAACATGTACAACTTGAGCAATGTGAACAACATGGACAACATGAGCAATATGAGTAACGTGAACAGCATGAACAACATGAAAAATATAAGCAATGTGAACAACATGAACAAAATGAGCAACATGAGCCACATGGGCAACGTGAACAACATGGACAACAAGAGCAATGTCAACAACATAAACATTATGAGCAACATGAGCAATGTGAACAACATCAACAACATGAGCAACATGATCAATGTGATCAAAATGAACAACATCAACAACATGAGCAATGTGAAAAACATGAGCAACGTAAACAACATGTACAACTTGAGCAATTTGAACAACATAAACAATACAAGCAACATGAGCCACAGAACAACATGACTAATGTAAACAATATGAACAACATGAGCAACATGAACAACATGAGCCACATGGGCAACGTGAACATTATGAGCAACGTGAACAACATGAATAACATGAGTAACGTGAACAACATGGACAACATGACCAATGTGAACAACATAAACATTATGAGCTACATGAGCAACGTGAACAACATGAACAACATGAGCAACGTGAACAACATGGACATTATGAGCAATATGAGTAACGTGAACAACATGAGCAACGTGAACAACATAGACAACATGAGCAATATGAGTAACGTGAACAACATGAGCAATGTGAACAACATGGACAACATGAGCAATGTGAAAAACATAAACATTATGAGCAACATGAGTCACTGAAACAACATGAACAACATGAGCAACGTGGGCAACACTAACATTAACAACATGAGCAATGTGAACAACATGAACAACATGGACAACATGAACAACATGATCAACGTGAACAACATGGACAACCTGAGCAATCTGAACAACATAACAACATGAACAACATGAACAACATGAGCCACATGGGCAACGTGAACATTATGAGCAACGTGAACAACATGAACAACATGAGTAACGTGAACAACATGGACAACATGAGCAATGTGAACAACATAAACATTATGAGCTACATGAGCAACGTGAACAACATGAACAACATGAGCAACGTGAACAACATGGACATTATGAGCAATATGAGTAACGTGAACAAGATGAGCAACGTGAACAACTTAGACAACATGAGCAATATTTGTAACGTGAACAACATGGACAACATGAGCAATATGAGTAACGTGAACAGCATGAACAACATGAACAACATGAGCAACGTGAACATTATGAGCAACATGAGCAACTAAACATGAGCAATGTGAACAACATAAACAACATGAACAACATGAGTAACTTGAACAACATGGACATTATGAGCAATGTGAACAATACGAGCAACATGAGCCACTGAACAACATGACCAATGTGAACAACATGAACAACATGAGCAACATGAACAACATGAGCCACATGGGCAACGTGAACAACATGAGCAACGTGAACAACATGGACATTATGAGCAATGTGAACAACCTCGACAACATGAGCAATATGAGTAACATGAAGAGCATGAACAACATGAGCAACGTGAACATTATGAGCAACATGAGCCACTAAACATGAGCGATGTGAACAACATAAACAACATAAACAACATGAGCAACGTGAACAACATAAACATTATGAGCAACATGAGTCACTGAAACAACATGATCAATGTGAAGAACATAAAAAACATGTGCAACATGAACAACATGAGCAACGTGGGCAACACTAACATTAAAAACATGAGCAATGTGAACAACATGAACAACATGGACAACTTGAACAACATAAACAACATGATCAATGTCAATAACATAAACAACATGTGCAACATGTGCAAGATGAACAACATGAGCAACGTGGGCAACATGAACAACATAAACAATATGAACAACATGAACAACATGAGCATTGTTAACAACATGAGCAACGTGAACAACATGTACAACTTGAGCAATGTGAACAACATGGACAACATGAGCAATATGAGTAACGTGAACAGCATGAACAACATGAAAAATATAAGCAATGTGAACAACATAAACATTATGAGCTACATGAGCAACGTGAACAACATGAACAACATGAGCAACGTGAACAACATGGACATTATGAGCAATATGAGTAACGTGAACAACATGAGCAACGTGAACAACATAGACAACATGAGCAATATGAGTAACGTGAACAACATGGATAACATGAGCAATATGAGTAACGTGAACAGCATGAACAACATGAACAACATGAGCAACGTGAACATTATGAGCAACATGAGCAACTAAACATGAGCAATGTGAACAACATAAACAACATGAACAACATGAGTAACTTGAACAACATGGACATTATGAGCAATGTGAACAATACGAGCAACATGAGCCACTGAACAACATGAGCAACATGAACAACATGAGCCACATGGGCAACGTGAACAACATGAGCAACGTGAACAACATGGACATTATGAGCAATGTGAACAACCTCGACAACATGAGCAATATGAGTAACATGAAGAGCATGAACAACATGAGCAACGTGAACATTATGAGCAACATGAGCCACTAAACATGAGCGATGTGAACAACATAAACAACATAAACAACATGAGCAACGTGAACAACATAAACATTATGAGCAACATGAGTCACTGAAACAACATGATCAATGTGAAGAACATAAAAAACATGTGCAACATGAACAACATGAGCAACGTGGACAACACTAACATTAACAACATGAGCAATGTGAACAACATGGACAACTTGAACAACATAAACAACATGATCAATGTCAATAACATAAACAACATGTGCAACATGAACAACATGTGCAAGATGAACAACATGAGCAACATGAACAACATAAACAATATGAACAACATGAACAACATGAGCATTGTTAACAACATGAGCAACGTGAACAACATGTACAACTTGAGCAATGTGAACAACATGGACAACATGAGCAATATGAGTAACGTGAACAGCATGAACAACATGAAAAATATAAGCAATGTGAACAACATGAACAAAATGAGCAACATGAGCCACATGGGCAACGTGAACAACATGGACAACAAGAGCAATGTCAACAACATAAACATTATGAGCAACATGAGCAATGTGAACAACATCAACAACATGAGCAACATGATCAATGTGATCAAAATGAACAACATCAACAACATGAGCAATGTGAAAAACATGAGCAACGTAAACAACATGTACAACTTGAGCAATTTGAACAACATAAACAATACAAGCAACATGAGCCACAGAACAACATGACTAATGTAAACAATATGAACAACATGAGCAACATGAACAACATGAGCCACATGGGCAACGTGAACATTATGAGCAACGTGAACAACATGAATAACATGAGTAACGTGAACAACATGGACAACATGACCAATGTGAACAACATAAACATTATGAGCTACATGAGCAACGTGAACAACATGAACAACATGAGCAACGTGAACAACATGGACATTATGAGCAATATGAGTAACGTGAACAACATGAGCAACGTGAACAACATAGACAACATGAGCAATATGAGTAACGTGAACAACATGAGCAATGTGAACAACATGGACAACATGAGCAATGTGAAAAACATAAACATTATGAGCAACATGAGTCACTGAAACAACATGAACAACATGAGCAACGTGGGCAACACTAACATTAACAACATGAGCAATGTGAACAACATGAACAACATGGACAACATGAACAACATGATCAACGTGAACAACATGGACAACCTGAGCAATCTGAACAACATAACAACATGAACAACATGAACAACATGAGCCACATGGGCAACGTGAACATTATGAGCAACGTGAACAACATGAACAACATGAGTAACGTGAACAACATGGACAACATGAGCAATGTGAACAACATAAACATTATGAGCTACATGAGCAACATGAACAACATGAGCAACGTGAACAACATGGACATTATGAGCAATATGAGTAACGTGAACAAGATGAGCAACGTGAACAATTAGACAACATGAGCAATATTTGTAACGTGAACAACATGGACAACATGAGCAATATGAGTAACGTGAACAGCATGAACAACATGAACAACATGAGCAACGTGAACATTATGAGCAACATGAGCAACTAAACATGAGCAATGTGAACAACATAAACAACATGAACAACATGAGTAACTTGAACAACATGGACATTATGAGCAATGTGAACAATACGAGCAACATGAGCCACTGAACAACATGACCAATGTGAACAACATGAACAACATGAGCAACATGAACAACATGAGCCACATGGGCAACGTGAACAACATGAGCAACGTGAACAACATGGACATTATGAGCAATGTGAACAACCTCGACAACATGAGCAATATGAGTAACATGAAGAGCATGAACAACATGAGCAACGTGAACATTATGAGCAACATGAGCCACTAAACATGAGCGATGTGAACAACATAAACAACATAAACAACATGAGCAACGTGAACAACATAAACATTATGAGCAACATGAGTCACTGAAACAACATGATCAATGTGAAGAACATAAAAAACATGTGCAACATGAACAACATGAGCAACGTGGGCAACACTAACATTAAAAACATGAGCAATGTGAACAACATGAACAACATGGACAACTTGAACAACATAAACAACATGATCAATGTCAATAACATAAACAACATGTGCAACATGTGCAAGATGAACAACATGAGCAACGTGGGCAACATGAACAACATAAACAATATGAACAACATGAACAACATGAGCATTGTTAACAACATGAGCAACGTGAACAACATGTACAACTTGAGCAATGTGAACAACATGGACAACATGAGCAATATGAGTAACGTGAACAGCATGAACAACATGAAAAATATAAGCAATGTGAACAACATAAACATTATGAGCTACATGAGCAACGTGAACAACATGAACAACATGAGCAACGTGAACAACATGGACATTATGAGCAATATGAGTAACGTGAACAACATGAGCAACGTGAACAACATAGACAACATGAGCAATATGAGTAACGTGAACAACATGGACAACATGAGCAATATGAGTAACGTGAACAGCATGAACAACATGAACAACATGAGCAACGTGAACATTATGAGCAACATGAGCAACTAAACATGAGCAATGTGAACAACATAAACAACATGAACAACATGAGTAACTTGAACAACATGGACATTATGAGCAATGTGAACAATACGAGCAACATGAGCCACTGAACAACATGAGCAACATGAACAACATGAGCCACATGGGCAACGTGAACAACATGAGCAACGTGAACAACATGGACATTATGAGCAATGTGAACAACCTCGACAACATGAGCAATATGAGTAACATGAAGAGCATGAACAACATGAGCAACGTGAACATTATGAGCAACATGAGCCACTAAACATGAGCGATGTGAACAACATAAACAACATAAACAACATGAGCAACGTGAACAACATAAACATTATGAGCAACATGAGTCACTGAAACAACATGATCAATGTGAAGAACATAAAAAACATGTGCAACATGAACAACATGAGCAACGTGGACAACACTAACATTAACAACATGAGCAATGTGAACAACATGGACAACTTGAACAACATAAACAACATGATCAATGTCAATAACATAAACAACATGTGCAACATGAACAACATGTGCAAGATGAACAACATGAGCAACATGAACAACATAAACAATATGAACAACATGAACAACATGAGCATTGTTAACAACATGAGCAACGTGAACAACATGTACAACTTGAGCAATGTGAACAACATGGACAACATGAGCAATATGAGTAACGTGAACAGCATGAACAACATGAAAAATATAAGCAATGTGAACAACATGAACAAAATGAGCAACATGAGCCACATGGGCAACGTGAACAACATGGACAACAAGAGCAATGTCAACAACATAAACATTATGAGCAACATGAGCAATGTGAACAACATCAACAACATGAGCAACATGATCAATGTGATCAAAATGAACAACATCAACAACATGAGCAACGTAAACAACATGTACAACTTGAGCAATTTGAACAACATAAACAATACAAGCAACATGAGCCACAGAACAACATGACTAATGTAAACAATATGAACAACATGAGCAACATGAACAACATGAGCCACATGGGCAACGTGAACATTATGAGCAACGTGAACAACATGAATAACATGAGTAACGTGAACAACATGGACAACATGACCAATGTGAACAACATAAACATTATGAGCTACATGAGCAACGTGAACAACATGAACAACGTGAACAACATGGACAACAGGAGCAATGTGAACAACATAAACAACATGAGCAATGTGAACAACATAAACATTATGACCTACATGAGCAACGTGAACAACATGGACAACATGAGCAATGTGAACAACATAAGCAATGTGAACAACATAAACAACATGAGAAATGTGAACAACATAAACAACATGACCTACAGGAACAACGTGAAAAACATGGACAACATGAGCAATGTAAACATCATGGACAACATGAGCAACGTGAACAACATGAGCAACATGGACAACATGAGCAATGTGAACAACATCGACAACATGAGCAATATGAGTAACGTGAACAGCATGAACAACATGAGCAACGTGAACAACATGGACAACATGATCAATGTGAACAACATAAACATTATGAGCAACATGAGCAACATGAACATGAGCAACGTGAACAACATGGACAACATGAGCAATGTGAACAACATGGACAACATGAGCAATGTGAACAACATGGACAACATGAGCAATATGAGTAAGGTGAACAACATGAACAACATGAGCAACGTGAACAACATGGACAACATGAGCAACATGGACAACATTAGCAATATGAGTAACGTGAACAACATGAGCAACATGGACAACATGAGCAATGTGAACAACATGGGCAATATGAGTAACTTGAACAGCATGAACAACATGAGCAATGTGAACAACATGAACAACATGAGCAACATGGACAAAATGAGCAATATGAGTAACGTGAACAACATGAGCAACGTGAACAACATGGACAACATGAGCAATGTGAACAACTAGGACAACATAAGCAATATGAGTAACGTGAACAGCATGAACAACATGAACAACATGTGCAACTTGAACAACATGGACATTATGAGCAATGTGAACAACATAAACAATACGAGCAACATGAGCCACTGAACAACATGACCAATATGAACAAGATGAACAACATAAGCAACATGAACAATATGAGCCACATGGGCAACGTGAACAACATGAGCAACGTGTACAACATGGACATTATGAGCAATATGAACAACCTGGACAATATGAGCAATATGAGTAACATGAAGAGCATGAACAACATGAGCAACGTAAACATTATGAGCAACATGAGCCACTAAACATGAGCGATGTGAACAACATAAACAACATGGACAACATGAGCAACGTGAACAACGTGAACAACATGAGCAACGTGAACAACATAGACAACATGAGCAATATGAGTAACGTGAACAACATGAGCAATGTGAACAACATGGACAACGTGAACAGCATGAACAACATGAACAACATGAGCAACGTGAACATTATGAGCAACATGAGCAACTAAACATGAGCAATGTGAACAACATAAACAACATGAGTAACTTGAACAACATGGACATTATGAGCAATGTGAACAATACGAGCAACATGAGCCACTGAACAACATGACCAGTTTGAACAACATGAACCACATGGGCAACGTGAACAACATGGACATTATGAGCAATGTGAACAACCTCGACAACATGAGCAATATGAGTAACATGAAGAGCATGAACAACATGAGCAACGTGAACATTATGAGCAACATGAGCCACTAAACATGAGCGATGTGAACAACATAAACAACATAAACATTATGAGCAACATGAGCAATGTGAACAACATCAACAACATGAGCAACATGATCAATGTGATCAAAACTAACAACATCAACAACATGAGCAATGTGAAAAACATGAGCAACGTAAACAACATGTACAACTTGAGCAATGTGAACAACATAAACAATACAAGCAACATGAGCCACAGAACAACATGACTAATGTAAACAACATGAACAACATGAGCAACATGAACAACATGAGCCACATGGGCAACGTGAACATTATGAGCAACGTGAACAACATGAATAACATGAGTAACGTGAACAACATGGACAACATGAGCAATGTGAACAACATAAACATTATGAGCTACATGAGCAACGTGAAGAACATGGACAAAATGAGCAATATGAGTAACGTGAACAACATGAGCAATGTGAACAACATGGACAACATGAGCAATATGAGTAACGTGAACAGCATGAACAACATGAGCAACGTGAACAACATGGACAACATGAGCAATGTGAACAACATAAACATTATGAGCAACATGAGTCACTGAAACAACATGATCAATGTGAAGAACATAAAAAACATGTGCAACATGAACAACAGGAGCAACGTGGGCAACATGAACAACATAAACAATATGAACAACATTAACAACATGAGCAATGTGAACAACATGAGCAACGTGAACAACATGTACAACATGGACAACTTGAACAACATAAACAACATGATCAATGTCAATAACATAAAAAACATGTGCAACATGAACAACATGTGCAAGATGAACAACATGAGCAACGTGGGCAACATGAACAACATGAACAATATGGACAACATGAGCAATATGAGTAACGTTAACAGCATGAACAACATGAAAAACATAAGCAATGTGAACAACATGAACAAAATGAGCAACATGATCAACATGAGCCACATGGGCAACGTGAACAACATGAACAACTTGAGCAATGTGAACAACATAAACAATACGAGCAACATGAGCCACAGAACAACATGACAAATGTAAACAACATGAACAACATGAGCAACATGAACAACATGAGCCACATGGGCAACGTGAACATTATGAGCACCGTGAACAACATGAATAACATGAGTAACGTGAACAACATAAACATTATGAGCTACATGAGCAACTTGAAGAACATGAACAACATGATCAACATGAGCAACGTGAACAACATGAACAACATGAGTAACGTGAACAACATAGACAACATGAGCAATGTGAACAACATAAACATTATGAGCTACATGAGCAACGTGAACAACATGAACAACGTGAACAACATGGACAACAGGAGCAATGTGAACAACATAAACAACATGAGCAATGTGAACAACATAAACATTATGACCTACATGAGCAACGTGAACAACATGGACAACATGAGCAATGTGAACAACATAAGCAATGTGAACAACATAAACAACATGAGAAATGTGAACAACATAAACAACATGACCTACAGGAACAACGTGAAAAACATGGACAACATGAGCAATGTAAACATCATGGACAACATGAGCAACGTGAACAACATGAGCAACATGGACAACATGAGCAATGTGAACAACATCGACAACATGAGCAATATGAGTAACGTGAACAGCATGAACAACATGAGCAACGTGAACAACATGGACAACATGATCAATGTGAACAACATAAACATTATGAGCAACATGAGCAACATGAACATGAGCAACGTGAACAACATGGACAACATGAGCAATGTGAACAACATGGACAACATGAGCAATATGAGTAAGGTGAACAACATGAACAACATGAACAACATGAGCAACGTGAACAACATGGACAACATGAGCAACATGGACAACATTAGCAATATGAGTAACGTGAACAACATGAGCAACGTGAACAACATGGACAACATGAGCAATGTGAACAACATGGGCAATATGAGTAACTTGAACAGCATGAACAACATGAGCAATGTGAACAACATGAACAACATGAGCAACATGGACAAAATGAGCAATATGAGTAACGTGAACAACATGAGCAACGTGAACAACATGGACAACATGAGCAATGTGAACAACTAGGACAACATAAGCAATATGAGTAACGTGAACAGCATGAACAACATGAACAACATGTGCAACTTGAACAACATGGACATTATGAGCAATGTGAACAACATAAACAATACGAGCAACATGAGCCACTGAACAACATGACCAATATGAACAAGATGAACAACATAAGCAACATGAACAATATGAGCCACATGGGCAACGTGAACAACATGAGCAACGTGTACAACATGGACATTATGAGCAATATGAACAACCTGGACAATATGAGCAATATGAGTAACATGAAGAGCATGAACAACATGAGCAACGTAAACATTATGAGCAACATGAGCCACTAAACATGAGCGATGTGAACAACATAAACAACATGGACAACATGAGCAACGTGAACAACATGAACAACATGAGCAACATGGGCAACATGAACAACATAAACAATATGAACAACATTAACAACATGAGCAATGTGAACAACATGAGCAACGTGAACAACATGTACAACATGATCAACTTGAACAACATAAACAACATGATCATTGTGAATAACATAAACAACATGTGCAACATGAACAACATGTGCAAGATGAACAACATGATCAACGTGGACAACATGAACAACATAAACAATATGAACAACATGAGCAACATCAACAACATGAGCAATGTGAACAACATGAGCAACGTGAACAACATGTACAACTTGAGCAATGTGAAAAACATGGACAACATGAGCAATATGAGTAACGTGAACAGCATGAAAAACATAAGCAATGTGAACAACATGAACAAAATGAGCAACATGATCAACATGAACAACATGAGCCACATGGGCAACGTGAACAACATGAACAACATGAGCAACATGAACAACATGGACAACATGAGCAATGTGAACAACATGAACAACATGAGTAATGTGAACAACATGGACAACATGAGCAATATGAGTAACGTGAACAGCATGAAAAACATGAGCAATGTGGACAACATGGACAACATGAGCAACATGGACAAAATGAGCAATATGAGTAATGTGAACAACATGAGAAACGTGAACAACATGGACAACATGAGCAATGTGAACAACGTGGACAGCATGAACAACATGAACAACATGTGCAACTTGAACAACATGGACATTATGACCAATTTGAACAACATGAACAACATGAGCAACATGAACAACATGAGCCACATGGGCAACGTGAACAACATGTGCAACGTGAACAACATGGACAAAATGAGCAATATGAGTAATGTGAACAACATGAGAAACGTGAACAACATGGACAACATGAGCAATGTGAACAACATGGACAACATGAGCAATTTGAGTAACGTGAACAGCATGAACAACATGAACAACATGTGCAACGTGAACATGGACAAAATGAGCAATATGAGTAATGTGAACAACATGAGAAACGTGAACAACATTGACAACATGAGCAATGTGAACAACATGGACAACATGAGCAATATGAACAACATTAACAACATGAGCAATGTGAACAACATGAGCAACGTGAACAACATGTACAACATGATCAATGTGAATAACATAAACAACATGTGCAACATGAACAACATGTGCAAGATGAACAACATGAGCAACGTGGACAACATGAACAACATGAGCAACATCAACAACATGAGCAATGTGAACAACAGGAGCAACGTGAACAACATGTACAACTTGAACAACATAAACAACATGATCAATGTGAATAACATAAACAACATGTGCAAAATGAACAACATGAGCAACGTGGACAACATGAACAACATAAACAATATGAACAACATGAGCAACATCAACAACATGAGCAATGTGAACAACAGGAGCAACGTGAACAACATGGACAACATGAGCAATATGAGTAACGTGAACAGCATGAACAACATGAAAAACATAAGCAATGTGAACAACATGAACAACATGGACAACTTGAACAACATAAACAACATGATCAATGTCAATAACATAAACAACATGTGCAACATGAACAACATGTGCAAGATGAACAACATGAGCAACGTGGGCAACATGAACAACATGAGCATTGTGAACAACATGAGCAACGTGAACAACATGGACAACATGATCAATATGAGTAACGTGAACAGCATGAACAACATGAGCCACATGGGCAACGTGAACAACATGAACAACATGAGCCACATGGGCAACGTGAACAACATGAACAACATGAGCAACGTGAACAACATGGACAACATGAGAAATGTGAACAACATAAACAACATGATCAACAGGAGCAAAGTGAAAAACATGGACAACATGAGCAACGTGAACAACATGAACAACATGGACAAAATGAGCAATATGAGTAACGTGAACAACATGAGAAACGTGAACAACATGGACAACATGAGCAATGTGAACAACATGGACAACATGAGCAATATGAGTAACGTGAACAGCATGAACAACATGAACAACATGTGCAACTTGAACAACATGGACATTATGAGCAATGTGAACAACATAAACAATACGAGCAACATGAGCCACTGAACAACATGACCAATGTAAACAACATGAACAACATGAGCAACATAAACAACGTGATCCACATGGGCAACTTGAACATTATGAGCAACGTGAACAATATGAACAACATGAGCAACGTGAACAACATGAACAACATGAGTAACGTGAACAACATGGACAACATAAGCAATGTGAACAACATGGACAACATGAGCAATGTGAACAACATAAACAACATGAGAAATGTGAACAACATAAACAACATGACCTACAGGAGCAACGTGAAAAACATGGACAACATGAGCAATATGAGTAACGTGAACAGCATGAACAACATGAGCAACGTGAACAACATAAACATTATGAGCAACATGAGTCACTGAAACAACATGAGCAATGTGAACACCATAAACATCATGTGCAACATGAACAACACGTGCAAGATGAACAACATGAGCAACTTGGGCAACATGGACATTATGAGCAATGTGAACAACATAAACAATACGAGCAACATGAGCCACTGAACAACATGACCAATGTAAACAACATGAACAACATGAGCAACGTGAACAACATGAACAACATGACCAATGTAAACAACATGAACAACATGAGCAACGTGAACAACATGAACAACATGAGCAACGTGAACAACATGAGCAACGTGAACAACATGAGTAACGTGAACAACATGAGTAACGTGAACAACATTAACAACATGAGCAACGTGAACAATATGAACAACATGAGCAACGTGAACAACATGGACAACATGAGCAATGTGAACAACATAATCAACATGAGAAAAGTGAACAACATATACAACAGGAGCAACATGAGCAATGTGAACAACATGGACAACATGAGCAACGTGAACAACATGAACAACATGAGCAACATGGACAACATGAGCAATATGAGTAACGTGAACAACATGAGCAACGTGAACAACATGGACAACATGAGCAATGTGAACAACATGGACAACATGAGCAATATGAGTAACGTGAACAGCATGAACAACATGAACAACATGAGCAACTTGAACAACATGGACATTATGAGCAATGTGAACAACATAAACAATACGATTAACATGAGCCACTGAACAACATGACCAATGTGAATAACATGAACAACATGAGCAAGATGAACAACATGAGCTACATGGGCAACGTGAACAACATGGACATTATGAGCAATGTGAACAACATGGACAACATGAGCAATATGAGTAACATGAACAGCATGAACAACATGAGCAACGTGAACATTATGAGCAACATGAGCCACTAAACATAAACGATGTGAACAACATAAACAACATGAACAAAATGAACAACATGAGTAACGTGAACAACATGGACAACATGAGCAATGTGAACAACATAAACATTATGAGTAACATGAGCAACGTGAACAACATGAACAACATGAGCAACGTGAACAACATGGACAACATGATCAATGTGATAAACATAAACAACATGTGCAAAATGAACAACATGAGCAACGTGGGCAACATGAACAACATGAACAACATGAACAACATGAGCAATGTGAACAACATGAGCAACGTGAACAACATGTAGAACATGGACAACGTGAACAACATGAGCCACATGGGCAACGTGAACATTATGAACAACGTGAACAACATGAATAACATGAGTAACGTGAACAACATGGACAACATGAGCAACGTGAACAACATGGACAACATGAGAAATGTGAACAACATAAACAACATGATCAACAGGTGCAACGTGAAAAACATGGAAAACATGAGCAATGTAAACAACATAAACAACATGAGCAATATGAGTAACGTGAACAACATGGACAACATGAGCAATGTGAATAACATGAACAACATGAGCAAGAAGAACAACATGAGCTACATGGGCAACGTGAAAAACATGAGCAACGTGAACAACATGGACATTATGAGCAATGTGAACAACATGGACAACATGAGCAATATGAGTAACATGAACAGCATGAACAACATGAGCAACGTGAACATTATGAGCAACATGAGCCACTAAACATAAACGATGTGAACAACATGAACAAAATGAACAACATGAGTAATGTGAACAACAAGGACAACATGAGCAATGTGAACAACATAAACTTTATGAGCAACATGAGCAACGTGAACAACATGGACAACATGATCAATGTGAAAAACATAAACAATATGTGCAACATGAACAACATGAGCAACGTGGGCAACATGAACAATATGAACAATATGAGCAACGGGAACAACATGGACAACATGTGCAACATGAACAACACGTGCAACATGAACAACACGTGCAACATGAACAACACGTGCAAGATGAACAACATGAGCAACCTGGGCAACATGGACATTATGAGCAATGTGAATAACATAAACAATACGAGCAACATGAGCCACTGAACAACATGACCAATGTAAACAACATGAACAACATGAGCCACATGGGCAACGTGAACATTATGAGCAACGTGAACAACATGAGTAACGTGAACAACATGGACAACATCAGCAATGTGAACAACATAAACATTATGAGCTACATGAGCAACGTGAACAACATGAAAAAACATTAGCAATGTGAACAACATAAACATCATGAGCAACATGAGTCACTGAAACAACATCATCAATGTGAACAACATAAACAACATGAACAACATGAGCAATGTGAACAACATAAACATCATGAGCAACATGAGTCACTGAAACAACATCATCAATGTGAACAACATAAACAACATGAACAACATGAGCAACGTGAACAACATGTACAACTTGAGCAATGTGAACAACATGGACAACATGAGCAATATGGGCAACGTGGACAACATGAACAACATGAGCAACGTGAACAACATGACAAGCCTTCCTCTTAACAGTCCGTTTTAGCTGCTTACTCCTTCTGGCAACGCTTTGAAAGTAACAATAATGGTCAAAAAGTAGTTGAGTGAATCAGGATCTACAACTATACCTAATCCTTCATACCATAATGATAATGATGAAAATAGTTCATTTGCTTGATAGAAACAGTGTAAGGTAAAGCATTCTTCATAACAGTCCGTTTTATCTGTTTTCTCCTTCTGGCAACGCTTTGAAAGTAAGAATAAAGGTCAAAAAGTAGTTGAGTGAATCAGGATCTACAACTATACCTAATCCTTCATACGATAATGATAATGATGAAAATAGTTCATTTGCTTGATAGAAACAGTGTAAGCTAAAGCATTCTTCATAACAGTCCGTTTTAACTGTTTACTCCTTCTGCAAAAGCTTTGAAAGTAACAATAATGGTCAAAACGTAGTTGAGTGAATCAGGTTCTACAACTACACCTAATCCTTCATACCATAATACCTGTAGCGACAATTTACCATCTTGTCACTAGTAGAGGTGTTTTGTAGGGCTATCTGACGCGTGGTTCCAAATGAATCCAGTTACAGTCCAATACTGCATTTTATCTTCTTTATTTTTTGCTCAGTTCTGATGCTCAAACATGTTACAATCCATAGTTCTGATCCACCATGACTCTTGATCCTCACCCTTGATCCTCACGCTTGATCCTCACGGTCAAAAACTGTTTGCTTCCCCAACACCCCCATTCCCTTGCTCTCTGATTATCTATATACACCTTAAACCCAACACCTGGCTTCCCTTGCTCTCTGATTATCTATATACCTTTTAACCCATACTCCACCCAGTGTTCTCCAGTGGAACTACAACAGTCAAAAAGAGAGCATAATGGCTCTTACACTCCGGCCCCTAATTGTACATGACAAGTAGACATTACTATTCAATACAATATTTATACAAAGAGCCTTTAAAGTCCAAAGCGACACTGTATAACATTGCATTTAAACAATCTTCCATTTTTAGAACATAAGTCTTTGCAATCAGTCCTTTAATTTTCCAGGTTGTCATACATAGACAAAGCTTTGTCACAGGTCTCTCAAGTATATTGGTTTTAGTTTGTACTCGCACAAGTCCATTTTTATCAGGAAAAACTTCCAAGACTCGTCCCATCAACCAGGATCCACGTCTGAACTCCAGGTGGAGGAGGTGGAGGCGGCTCTGCCCCCCCCTGCGGAAGAAGGACGTGCCGTTGGAGGTGGACTTCTTCTGAGGATGCTCCATCTGCTGCTGGGACCTGAGCTGCTGGTTGATAACGATCTGGATATCGTCCTGCCAGGCTTCCAGTTCCTGTGACAACTCCAGCTTACGTTGGATGGCTTCTTATAACTGGTTGTTGAGAGATATCATGTCACTTTTACTTCTCACCAACTCCGCCTCCATCAGGTTTTTCTTGGCTATGGCTTCATCTCGATCTCTGATGGTCTGTTGGACGACGTCGGCCTCCTCCTCCACGTCCTGCAGCTTACGTTTCAACTCAGCGTTTTCCTGCTGCAGATGGACGTTCTGATCTCTCAGCTCATGCGCTGCACTCGGATTCCCACACTGATCGCCCGTCCTGTCGACAAAAGCTCGATTCAGCTCCTGAGGGCCCCACGTCAGTGCCAGAGTCTGGGCCACTCCCTTCAGCTGATGCAGCATTGTGTGCAGGTCTTCCTTTTGATCCACGACCTCTGACCTCCCCGAGTTGTTCAGTTTCGGTGTCAGTGGGAGCAGCAACTGAAGACTGGACCACATTTCTTGTGTAATCTCTTCTTTGCTGACCCCGAGGCTCGTCGTCTCCATGCTGCTCTCCAGCTCGGACACCAGGGAGGCGTCTCCGTGGCTCCTGCCTTCCTGCAGGGACACCTCCTCCTGAAGCTCCTCCACCTGGGTCTGCAGCTGCCGTGAGCGACCCTGTGCAGCCTCCGCCTCTTGCAGCGCCCCAGCTAGCTGCTGGCTGTGCTGCTGGTTGAGTTGGTCTTGTAGAGCCAGGCGTGTGTGCAAAGAGGCCAAACTGGCCCTCAGCTCGGTGTTTTCTTGACACACACTCTCCAAACGCTCCTCCAGCACCTGCTCCTTCTGGGTGAGACGCAGAACCTGCTCTCTCATCGCACTGATAAGCTCCTCCTCCTGCAGCCTGTTGTGGCTTCCTTTTTGTTGGAGCTCCTGTTTCAGCTCCTCCAGCTTGTCTGCGTATCTATTAACAGTAACATCCGGACATTCAATTGTGTTCCCATTGTCCTTGCTTCCTTGTAATGGTCCATTCACGACCCATCCCAGTAGGGTTCTAACTGCATAAGGTCCTTCTCCATCACTGTTTTTAACCTCCCAGGGCTCCATTACCTTGGAAGCATTTGCTCCAATTAGCAAATCCACATCAGCAGGAATATGAGGGATCTTAACACCTTTCAGGTATGGCCATTTATCCAAATCCTCTTCGGTAACCATGTTATCTTTGGACACAGGCATTTTCTCCTGAGTGAAAACTTCCGGAAGACTGTAAAAGATGTCATTATAAAGGCTAGACACTTCCAATCCAGTCAGAATAGAACTACTAACAGACCTTTGATTGCCCATTGTTTTCAAAAGAATATTAGTTTTCTTTCCTTTTAATTTCAAACGGTGCATTAAGTGTTCTGAACAAAATGTGGCAGATCTACCAGGATCCAAGAATGCATATGTTTGAATTACCTTTTGTCCTTTACAGGATTTGACTTGAACTGGTACAATTGATAATGCACATTCTCCATTACCGGCCCCTGTTTGACCACATGCTTGAAGGGCAACAAGCGCACTACTTAGTGATGGACGATTTTGTTCTTGAGTGCATGTTCTCTCCTTCTGTTGAATATGCAGAATGCTGGGATGCATTTGGCCACATACTGTGCAAGTCAAGCGCTTTTCACAATCTCTGCTCATGTGTCCAACACAAAGACAGCCAAAGCAGATACCTTTCTCCTTTAGAAAGTTCAGTTTTTCCTTGTGCATCTTGTTTTGCATTTGTGTACACTGCTCCAATAAGTGATCACGTTTGCAACACAAACATACAACTTGAGATTTTGATCTGAAATCAGACTTGCTGTTAGTAACAACAGTTGTTGCAAAGCTGTTTCTAATTGTATTCCTTGGCTGAGGTTTCTGTTGTACAATTTGAGTACTCTGGATATCCCCAAAAAGTGGATCAGATGACATTTTAACTTGACGTTCCACAAATGTTACGATATCTCTGAACTTTGCCCTTCGATTGTGCCTTTCCAATAGCTCACAAGCAACAGTTCTCCAGTTCTCCCTTAATTTGTAAGGCAGCTTCGTGATGACTGTTTTCAAATTGCTTGGCATCTCCAGCTCCTCCATGTACTCAATTTCTTCCATTGCATTACAGCATCCACGCAAAAAGAGAGCATAACTCTGCAGTGAACTTACATCCTCTGATTTTACTGAAGGCCATCCAAGTACTTTCTCTATATATGCAGCAGCTATTTTGAACTCATTGCCAAAATGTTCCTTTAACAATGCTTTAGCTTGCACATATCCTCTTTGTGCATCCATGTGCTGACAACTGCGCACAAGTTCCTTAGGTTGACCTTGTGTGTACTGTTCCAGAAAGTACAAACAATCTCGATAATTGTTGGTTTTGTCCTCTATTCCATGTTCAAATGCTCTGATGAAAGCTCTATATTGCAAAGGATTACCATCAAACACAAGAATATCTCTTTGAGGCAGTGTGCTGGATTGTTGTTGTTGTACAAGAAGAGCAGTAATCTCATTTTGTTTTTGCATAATACTGCAGATGTTTGAAGTTGATGTTCCATTGCTGTTCGGCATTACATTTGATGTTTGCATTTGTGACACAGAATGAAGATCAGATTGCAGTGCACTGTGAGTTTGCTGAACCACATTCCTTTGGTTCGCTTGCTGGAAACAATTCCTTGGTCTATATTCCTCAACATGAGGGTTAAGAATAACTTCTTTGCCACCCATTGTAGTTCCTTTATCATAATATGCATTCATACCATCAGAAAAGGTTTTACGATGCTGGCCGTCAGAATTGTTTAAAACCGCAATTTTAGCAGTAGCAGCAGCAATATCTGCATCAATATCCATTTGCTCTTGTCTTTGCCTCAGTTGTTCCTGTTGTACCTCCAAGGCATGTTTCTCCTTTAAAGCAGTTGCACGTGCAATTAATGCAGCCTTTTCTGCCTCTGCTATAATTCGTGCTGAAGAAGCAGAAGATCTCCCAGTACGCACACTGCTAGAACATTTCCTACTGGATGGTTTAGTTGACACTCGTGAGGAAATGTTTGAAACGCTATCATTTGGTTCAATGTCATCTTGACAAGCATTGTCATCAACACCAGAACATGAAACTTGACTTTCAGTACTCAACCATTTGTTAACATCATCTTTAAACCCATTATAAATTAACATCTTTCCATTGAACCATGTTTGTTGTCTTTCCTTTTCTTCATTGGGCAAAATAACCATCACAGAATTGTGCATTTCTTTTGCTTCATCACACAGCTTTATGAATTTCTCAAAAGAACATTGCACTTCCTTTTCATACTCAAGGTTACACATCAAATCTCTTATGATAACCATCAAGTTGTTTGCTTTATTTAATTTAGTCTTTCTTGTTTTCTGCAACTTTTCCAATTTTTCCAGTAATGCCCTTGGAGTAAGTTTGATGCCCCGTTTTTCTTTCACCGACTCCATTTCAACTCTCTCAACCGGCACATTAGTCTCTGGTGGTTTACCAGCAGCCATAAAGTCTTCACCACAATTACTCACACTCATTTTCACAGAGTGTTGATTTCATTCAACTTGTCAGTAACTGTAAACTTAAGCAACCAATGCATTGGATTCATGCTATTAAAGGTGTGCACACAAGAGCCATTCATAGGTAGCAGTACACATACCTTGAATTAATTCGCTCGCTTCGTCGCGACTGGTCCTTGATTCATACGTCCAATTATATCCAAATCCACAGCGGAATCCAGTGCTTAGTTCAAAAAAAGTTCCAAAGCGATGCGTGATAATCCACAAAGAAGTAGTTTTTGACAAAGTGTAGCGACAATTTACCATCTTGTCACTAGTAGAGGTGTTTTGTAGGGCTATCTGACGCGTGGTTCCAAATGAATCCAGTTCCAGTCCAATACTGCATTTTATCTTCTTTATTTTTTGCTCAGTTCTGATGCTCAAACATGTTACAATCCATAGTTCTGATCCACCATGACTCTTGATCCTCACCCTTGATCCTCACGCTTGATCCTCACGGTCAAAAACTGTTTGCTTCCCCAACACCCCCATTCCCTTGCTCTCTGATTATCTATATACACCTTAAACCCAACACCTGGCTTCCCTTGCTCTCTGATTATCTATATACCTTTTAACCCATACTCCACCCAGTGTTCTCCAGTGGAACTACAACAGTCAAAAAGAGAGCATAATGGCTCTTACACTCCGGCCCCTAATTGTACATGACAAGTAGACATTACTATTCAATACAATATTTATACAAAGAGCCTTTAAAGTCCAAAGCGACACTGTATAACATTGCATTTAAACAATCTTCCATTTTTAGAACATAAGTCTTTGCAATCAGTCCTTTAATTTTCCAGGTTGTCATACATAGACAAAGCTTTGTCACAGGTCTCTCAAGTATATTGGTTTTAGTTTGTACTCGCACAAGTCCATTTTTATCAGGAAAAACTTCCAAGACTCGTCCCATCAACCAGGATCCACGTCTGAACTCCAGGTGGAGGAGGTGGAGGCGGCTCTGCCCCCCCCTGCGGAAGAAGGACGTGCCGTTGGAGGTGGACTTCTTCTGAGGATGCTCCATCTGCTGCTGGGACCTGAGCTGCTGGTTGATAACGATCTGGATATCGTCCTGCCAGGCTTCCAGTTCCTGTGACAACTCCAGCTTACGTTGGATGGCTTCTTATAACTGGTTGTTGAGAGATATCATGTCACTTTTACTTCTCACCAACTCCGCCTCCATCAGGTTTTTCTTGGCTATGGCTTCATCTCGATCTCTGATGGTCTGTTGGACGACGTCGGCCTCCTCCTCCACGTCCTGCAGCTTACGTTTCAACTCAGCGTTTTCCTGCTGCAGATGGACGTTCTGATCTCTCAGCTCATGCGCTGCACTCGGATTCCCACACTGATCGCCCGTCCTGTCGACAAAAGCTCGATTCAGCTCCTGAGGGCCCCACGTCAGTGCCAGAGTCTGGGCCACTCCCTTCAGCTGATGCAGCATTGTGTGCAGGTCTTCCTTTTGATCCACGACCTCTGACCTCCCCGAGTTGTTCAGTTTCGGTGTCAGTGGGAGCAGCAACTGAAGACTGGACCACATTTCTTGTGTAATCTCTTCTTTGCTGACCCCGAGGCTCGTCGTCTCCATGCTGCTCTCCAGCTCGGACACCAGGGAGGCGTCTCCGTGGCTCCTGCCTTCCTGCAGGGACACCTCCTCCTGAAGCTCCTCCACCTGGGTCTGCAGCTGCCGTGAGCGACCCTGTGCAGCCTCCGCCTCTTGCAGCGCCCCAGCTAGCTGCTGGCTGTGCTGCTGGTTGAGTTGGTCTTGTAGAGCCAGGCGTGTGTGCAAAGAGGCCAAACTGGCCCTCAGCTCGGTGTTTTCTTGACACACACTCTCCAAACGCTCCTCCAGCACCTGCTCCTTCTGGGTGAGACGCAGAACCTGCTCTCTCATCGCACTGATAAGCTCCTCCTCCTGCAGCCTGTTGTGGCTTCCTTTTTGTTGGAGCTCCTGTTTCAGCTCCTCCAGCTTGTCTGCGTATCTATTAACAGTAACATCCGGACATTCAATTGTGTTCCCATTGTCCTTGCTTCCTTGTAATGGTCCATTCACGACCCATCCCAGTAGGGTTCTAACTGCATAAGGTCCTTCTCCATCACTGTTTTTAACCTCCCAGGGCTCCATTACCTTGGAAGCATTTGCTCCAATTAGCAAATCCACATCAGCAGGAATATGAGGGATCTTAACACCTTTCAGGTATGGCCATTTATCCAAATCCTCTTCGGTAACCATGTTATCTTTGGACACAGGCATTTTCTCCTGAGTGAAAACTTCCGGAAGACTGTAAAAGATGTCATTATAAAGGCTAGACACTTCCAATCCAGTCAGAATAGAACTACTAACAGACCTTTGATTGCCCATTGTTTTCAAAAGAATATTAGTTTTCTTTCCTTTTAATTTCAAACGGTGCATTAAGTGTTCTGAACAAAATGTGGCAGATCTACCAGGATCCAAGAATGCATATGTTTGAATTACCTTTTGTCCTTTACAGGATTTGACTTGAACTGGTACAATTGATAATGCACATTCTCCATTACCGGCCCCTGTTTGACCACATGCTTGAAGGGCAACAAGCGCACTACTTAGTGATGGACGATTTTGTTCTTGAGTGCATGTTCTCTCCTTCTGTTGAATATGCAGAATGCTGGGATGCATTTGGCCACATACTGTGCAAGTCAAGCGCTTTTCACAATCTCTGCTCATGTGTCCAACACAAAGACAGCCAAAGCAGATACCTTTCTCCTTTAGAAAGTTCAGTTTTTCCTTGTGCATCTTGTTTTGCATTTGTGTACACTGCTCCAATAAGTGATCACGTTTGCAACACAAACATACAACTTGAGATTTTGATCTGAAATCAGACTTGCTGTTAGTAACAACAGTTGTTGCAAAGCTGTTTCTAATTGTATTCCTTGGCTGAGGTTTCTGTTGTACAATTTGAGTACTCTGGATATCCCCAAAAAGTGGATCAGATGACATTTTAACTTGACGTTCCACAAATGTTACGATATCTCTGAACTTTGCCCTTCGATTGTGCCTTTCCAATAGCTCACAAGCAACAGTTCTCCAGTTCTCCCTTAATTTGTAAGGCAGCTTCGTGATGACTGTTTTCAAATTGCTTGGCATCTCCAGCTCCTCCATGTACTCAATTTCTTCCATTGCATTACAGCATCCACGCAAAAAGAGAGCATAACTCTGCAGTGAACTTACATCCTCTGATTTTACTGAAGGCCATCCAAGTACTTTCTCTATATATGCAGCAGCTATTTTGAACTCATTGCCAAAATGTTCCTTTAACAATGCTTTAGCTTGCACATATCCTCTTTGTGCATCCATGTGCTGACAACTGCGCACAAGTTCCTTAGGTTGACCTTGTGTGTACTGTTCCAGAAAGTACAAACAATCTCGATAATTGTTGGTTTTGTCCTCTATTCCATGTTCAAATGCTCTGATGAAAGCTCTATATTGCAAAGGATTACCATCAAACACAAGAATATCTCTTTGAGGCAGTGTGCTGGATTGTTGTTGTTGTACAAGAAGAGCAGTAATCTCATTTTGTTTTTGCATAATACTGCAGATGTTTGAAGTTGATGTTCCATTGCTGTTCGGCATTACATTTGATGTTTGCATTTGTGACACAGAATGAAGATCAGATTGCAGTGCACTGTGAGTTTGCTGAACCACATTCCTTTGGTTCGCTTGCTGGAAACAATTCCTTGGTCTATATTCCTCAACATGAGGGTTAAGAATAACTTCTTTGCCACCCATTGTAGTTCCTTTATCATAATATGCATTCATACCATCAGAAAAGGTTTTACGATGCTGGCCGTCAGAATTGTTTAAAACCGCAATTTTAGCAGTAGCAGCAGCAATATCTGCATCAATATCCATTTGCTCTTGTCTTTGCCTCAGTTGTTCCTGTTGTACCTCCAAGGCATGTTTCTCCTTTAAAGCAGTTGCACGTGCAATTAATGCAGCCTTTTCTGCCTCTGCTATAATTCGTGCTGAAGAAGCAGAAGATCTCCCAGTACGCACACTGCTAGAACATTTCCTACTGGATGGTTTAGTTGACACTCGTGAGGAAATGTTTGAAACGCTATCATTTGGTTCAATGTCATCTTGACAAGCATTGTCATCAACACCAGAACATGAAACTTGACTTTCAGTACTCAACCATTTGTTAACATCATCTTTAAACCCATTATAAATTAACATCTTTCCATTGAACCATGTTTGTTGTCTTTCCTTTTCTTCATTGGGCAAAATAACCATCACAGAATTGTGCATTTCTTTTGCTTCATCACACAGCTTTATGAATTTCTCAAAAGAACATTGCACTTCCTTTTCATACTCAAGGTTACACATCAAATCTCTTATGATAACCATCAAGTTGTTTGCTTTATTTAATTTAGTTTTTCTTGTTTTCTGCAACTTTTCCAATTTTTCCAGTAATGCCCTTGGAGTAAGTTTGATGCCCCGTTTTTCTTTCACCGACTCCATTTCAACTCTCTCAACCGGCACATTAGTCTCTGGTGGTTTACCAGCAGCCATAAAGTCTTCACCACAATTACTCACACTCATTTTCACAGAGTGTTGATTTCATTCAACTTGTCAGTAACTGTAAACTTAAGCAACCAATGCATTGGATTCATGCTATTAAAGGTGTGCACACAAGAGCCATTCATAGGTAGCAGTACACATACCTTGAATTAATTCGCTCGCTTCGTCGCGACTGGTCCTTGATTCATACGTCCAATTATATCCAAATCCACAGCGGAATCCAGTGCTTAGTTCAAAAAAAGTTCCAAAGCGATGCGTGATAATCCACAAAGAAGTAGTTTTTGACAAAGTGTAGCGACAATTTACCATCTTGTCACTAGTAGAGGTGTTTTGTAGGGCTATCTGACGCGTGGTTCCAAATGAATCCAGTTCCAGTCCAATACTGCATTTTATCTTCTTTATTTTTTGCTCAGTTCTGATGCTCAAACATGTTACAATCCATAGTTCTGATCCACCATGACTCTTGATCCTCACCCTTGATCCTCACGCTTGATCCTCACGGTCAAAAACTGTTTGCTTCCCCAACACCCCCATTCCCTTGCTCTCTGATTATCTATATACACCTTAAACCCAACACCTGGCTTCCCTTGCTCTCTGATTATCTATATACCTTTTAACCCATACTCCACCCAGTGTTCTCCAGTGGAACTACAACAGTCAAAAAGAGAGCATAATGGCTCTTACAATACCATTCGCTTGATAGAAACAGTGTAAGCTAAGCATTCCTCTTAATAGTCCGTTTGAGCTGTTTTCTCCTTCTGCAAAAGCTTTGAAAGTAACAATAATGGTCAAAACGTAGTTGAGTGAATCAGGTTCTACAACTATACCTAATCCTTCATACCATAATGATAATGATGAAAATAGTTCATTTGCTTGATAGAAACAGTGTAAGGTAAAGCATTCTTTATACAGTCCGTTTTAGCTGTTTTCTCCTTCTGCAAAAGCTTTGAAAGTAACAATAATGGTCAAATCGTAGTTGAGTGAATCAGGTTCTACAACTATACCTAACGCTTCATACCATGATAAAAAAGATGAAGAAAGTTCATTTGCTTGATAGAAACAGTTTAAGCTAAAGCCTTCCTCTTAATAGTCCGTTTTAGCTGTTTACTCCTTCTGCAAAAGCTGAATTATTCTTTGCTTGATAGAAACAGTGTAAGCTAAAGCATTCTTTATACAGTCCGTTTTTGCTGTTTTCTCCTTCTGCAAAAGCTTTTAAAGTAACAATAATGGTCAAAACGTAGTTGAGTGAATCAGGTTCTACAACTATACCTAATCCTTCATACCATAATACCATTCGCTTGATAGAAACAGTGTAAGCTAAAGCATTCTTCATAACAGTCCGTTTTATCTGTTTTCTCCTTCTGCAAAAGCTTTGAAAGTAACAATAATGGTCAAAACGTAGTTGAGTGAATCAGGTTCCACAACTATACCTAATCCTTCGTACAATTATGGAAATGATGAAAAAAGTTCATTTGCTTGATAGAAACACTTTAAGCTAAAGCCTTACTCTTAATAGTCCGTTTCAGCTGTTTACTCCTTCTGCAAAAGCTGAATTATTCTTTGCTTGATAGAAACAGTGTAAGCTAAAGCATTCTTTATACAGTCCGTTTTGCTGTTTTCTCCTTCTGCAAAAGCTTTGAAAGTAACAATAATGGTCAAAAGGTAGTTGAGTGAATCAGCTTCTACAACTATACCTAATCCTTCATACCATAATGATAATGATGAAAATAGTTCATTTGCTTGATAGAAACAGTGTAAGCTAAGCATTCCTCTTAATAGTCCGTTTTAGCTGTTTTCTCCTTCTGCAAAGCTTTGAAAGTAACAATAATGGTCAATACGTAGTTGAGTGAATCAGGTTCCACAACTATACCTAATCCTTCGTACCATAATGGAAATGATGAAAAAAGTTCATTTGCTTGATAGAAACAGTGTAAGCTAAAGCATTCGTCATAACAGTCCGATATAGCTGTTTTCTCCTTCTGCAAAAGCTTTGAAAGTAACAATAATGGTCAAAACGTAGTTGAGTGAATCAGGTTCCAAAACTATACCTAATCCTTCGTACCATAATGATAATGATGAAAATAGTTCATTTGCTTGATAGAAACAGTGTAAGCTAAAGCATTCTTTATACAGTCCGTTTTAGCTGTTTTCTCCTTCTGCAAAAGCTTTGAAAGTAACAATAAAGGGTCAAAACGTAGTTGAGTGAATCAGGTTCTACAACTATACCTAATCCTTCATACCATAATACCATTCGCTTGATAGAAACAGTGTAAGCTAAGCATTCCTCTTAATAGTCCGTTTGAGCTGTTTTCTCCTTCTGCAAAAGCTTTGAAAGTAACAATAATGGTCAAAACGTAGTTGAGTGAATCAGGTTCCACAACTATACCTAATCCTTCGTACCATAATGATAATGATGAAAATAGTTAATTTGCTTGATAGAAACAGTGTAAGCTAAAGCATTCCTCTTAACAGTCTGTTTTAGCTATTTACTCCTTCTGCAAAAGCTGAATTATTCTTTGCTTGATAGAAACAGTGTAAGCTAAAGCATTCTTTATACAGTCCGTTTTTGCTGTTTTCTCCTTCTGTAAAAGCTTTGAAAGTAACAATAATGGTCAAAACGTAGTTGAGTGAATCAGGTTCTACAACTATACCTAATCCTTCATACCATAATACCATTCGCTTGATAGAAACAGTGTAAGCTAAGCATTCCTCTTAATAGTCCGTTTGAGCTGTTTTCTCCTTCTGCAAAAGCTTTGAAATTAACAATAATGGTCAAATCGTAGTTGAGTGAATCAGGTTCTACAACTATACCTAACGCTTCATACCATAATGATAATGATGAAAATAGTTCATTTGCTTGATAGAAACAGTGTAAGCTAAAGCATTCTTCATTACAGTCCGTTTTAGCTGTTTTCTCCTTCTGCAAAGCTTTGAAAGTAACAATAATGGTCAAATCGTAGTTGAGTGAATCAGGTTCGACAACTATACCTAACGCTTCATAACATGATGAAAAAAGATGAAGAAAGTTCATTTGCTTGATAGAAACAGTGTAAGCTAAAGCATTCATCATAACAGTCCGTTTTAGCTGTTTTCTCCTTCTGCAAAAGCTTTGAAAGTAACAATAATGGTCAAAACGTAGTTGAGTGAATCAGGTTCCACAGCTATACCTAATCCTTCGTACCATAATGGAAATGATGAAAAAAGTTCATTTGCTTGATAGAAACAGTTTAAGCTAAAGCCTTCCTCTTAATAGTCCGTTTGAGCTGTTTTCTCCTTCTGCAAAAGCTTTGAAATTAACAATAATGGTCAAATCGTAGTTGAGTGAATCAGGTTCTACAACTATACCTAACGCTTCATACCATAATGATAATGATGAAAATAGTTCATTTGCTTGATAGAAACAGTGTAAGCTAAAGTATTCTTCATTACAGTCCGTTTTAGCTGTTTTCTCCTTCTGCAAAAGCTTTGAAAGTAACAATAATGGTCAAATCGTAGTTGAGTGAATCATTTGCTTGATAGCAACAGTGTAAGCTAAAGCATTCTTCATAACAGTCCGTTTTAGCTGTTTACTCCTTCTGCAAAAGCTTTGAAAGTAACAATAATGGTCAAAACGTAGTTGAGTGAATCAGGTTCTACAACTATACCTAATCCTTCATACCATTATGAAAATGATGAAAATAGTTCATTTGCTTGATAGAAACAGTGTAAGCTAAAGCATTCTTCATAACAGTCCGTTTTAGCTGTTTACTCCTTCTGCAAAAGCTTTGAAAGTAACAATAATGGTCAAAACGTAGTTGAGTGAATCAGGTTCTACAACTATACCTAATCCTTCATACCATTATGAAAATGATGAAAATAGTTCATTTGCTTGATAGAAACAGTGTAAGCTAAAGCATTCTTCATAACAGTCCGTTTTAGCTGTTTACTCCTTCTGCAAAAGCTTTGAAAGTAACAATAATGGTCAAAACGTAGTTGAGTGAATCAGGTTCTACAACTTTACCTAATCCTTCATACCATGATGAAAATGATGAAAATAGTTCATTTGCTTGATAGAAACAGTGTAAGCTAAAGCATTCTTCATAACAGTCCGTTTTAGCTGTTTACTCCTTCTGCAAAAGCTTTGAAAGTAACAATAATGGTCAAAACGTAGTTGAGTGAATCAGGTTCTACAACTATACCTAATCCTTCATACCATAATGAAAATGATGAAAAAAGTTCATTTGCTTTATAGAAACAGTGTAAGCTAAAGCCTTCCTCTTAATAGTCCATTTTAGCTGTTTACTCCTTCTGCAAAAGCTGAATTATTCTTTGCTTGATAGAAACAGTGTAAGCTAAATCATTCTTTATACAGTCCTTTTTAGCTGTTTTCGCCTTCTGCAAAAGCTTTGAAAGTAATAATAATGGTCAAAACGTAGTTGAGTGAATCAGGTTCTACAACTATACCTAATCCTTCATACCATTATGAAAATGATGAAAATAGTTCATTTGCTTGATAGAAACAGTGTAAGCTAAAGCATTCTTCATAACAGTCCGTTTTAGCTGTTTACTCCTTCTGCAAAAGCTTTGAAAGTAACAATAATGGTCAAAACGTAGTTGAGTGAATCAGGTTCTACAACTATACCTAATCCTTCATACCATGATGAAAATGATGAAAATAGTTCATTTGCTTGATAGAAACAGTGTAAGCTAAAGCATTCTTCATAACAGTCCGTTTTAGCTGTTTACTCCTTCTGCAAAAGCTTTGAAAGTAACAATAATGGTCAAAACATAGTTGAGTGAATCAGGTTCTACAACTATACCTAATCCTTTATACCTTAATGAAAATAGTTCATTTCCTTGATAGAAACAGTGTAAGCTAAAGCATTCTTCATAACAGTCCGTTTTAGCTGTTTTCTCCTTCTGAAAAAGCTTTGAAAGTAACAATAATGGTCAAAACGTAGTTGAGTGAATCAGGTTCTACAACTATACCTAATCCTTCATACCATGATGAAAATGATGAAAATAGTTCATTTGCTTGATAGAAACAGTGTAAGCTAAAGCATTCTTCATAACAGTCCGTTTTAGCTGTTTACTCCTTCTGCAAAAGCTTTGAAAGTAACAATAATGGTCAAAACGTAGTTGAGTGAATCAGGTTCTACAACTATACCTAATCCTTTATACCATAATGAAAATAGTTCATTTCCTTGATAGAAACAGTGTAGCTAAGCATTCCTCTTAATAGTCCGTTTGAGCTGTTTTCTCCTTCTGCAAAAGCTTTGAAAGTAACAATAATGGTCAAAACGTAGTTGAGTGAATCAGGTTCTACAACTATACCTAATCCTTCATACCATGATGAAAATGATGAAAATAGTTCATTTGCTTGATAGAAACAGTGTAAGCAAAAGCATTCTTTACACAGTCCGTTTTAGCTGTTTTCTCGTTCTGAAAAAGCTTTGAAAGTAACAATAATGGTCAAAACGTAGTTGAGTGAATCAGGTTCTACAACTATACCTAATCCTTTATACCATAATGAAAATAGTTCATTTGCTTGATAGAAACAGTGTAAGCTAAAGCATTCTTCATAACAGTCCGTTTTAGCTGTTTACTCCTTCTGCAAAAGCTTTGAAAGTAACAATAATGGTCAAAACGTAGTTGAGTGAATCAGGTTCTACAACTATACCTAATCCTTTATACCATAATGAAAATGATGAAAATAGTTCATTTGCTTGATAGAAACAGTGTAAGCTAAAGCATTCTTCATAACAGTGCGTTTTAGCTGTTTACTCCTTCTGCAAAAGCTTTGAAAGTAACAATAATGGTCAAAACGTAGTTGAGTGAATCAGGTTCTACAACTATACCTAATCCTTTATACCATAATGAAAATAGTTCATTTCCTTGATAGAAACAGTTTAAGCTAAAGCATTCTTCATAACAGTCCGTTTTAGCTGTTTTCTCCTTCTGAAAAAGCTTTGAAAGTAACAATAATGGTCAAAACGTAGTTGAGTGAATCAGGTTCTACAACTATACCTAATCCTTCATACCATGATGAAAATGATGAAAATAGTTCATTTGCTTGATAGAAACAGTGTAAGCTAAAGCATTCTTCATAACAGTCCGTTTTAGCTGTTTACTCCTTCTGCAAAAGCTTTGAAAGTAACAATAATGGTCAAAACGTAGTTGAGTGAATCAGGTTCTACAACTATATCTAATCCTTCATACCATGATGAAAATGATGAAAATAGTTCATTTGCTTGATAGAAACAGTGTAAGCAAAAGCATTCTTTACACAGTCCGATTTAGCTGTTTTCTCCTTCTGAAAAAGCTTTGAAAGTAACAATAATGGTCAAAACGTAGTTGAGTGAATCAGTTTCTACAACTATACCTAATCCTTCATACCA
Source organism: Pungitius pungitius (assembly GCF_949316345.1). Classification (NCBI taxonomy): domain Eukaryota; kingdom Metazoa; phylum Chordata; class Actinopteri; order Perciformes; family Gasterosteidae; genus Pungitius; species Pungitius pungitius. The sequence goes on from NC_084904.1 coordinate 10,157,229, forward strand.
TGATGAAAATGATGAAAATAGTTCATTTGCTTGATAGAAACAGTGTAAGCAAAAGCATTCTTTACACAGTCCGCTTTAGCTGTTTTCTCCTTCTGAAAAAGCTTTGAAAGTAACAATAATGGTCAAAACGTAGTTGAGTGAATCAGGTTCTACAACTATATCTAATCCTTCATACCATGATGAAAATGATGAAAATAGTTCATTTGCTTGATAGAAACAGTGTAAGCAAAAGCATTCTTTACACAGTCCGATTTAGCTGTTTTCTCCTTCTGAAAAAGCTTTGAAAGTAACAATAATGGTCAAAACGTAGTTGAGTGAATCAGCTTCTACAACTATACCTAATCCTTCATACCATGATGAAAATGATGAAAATAGTTCATTTGCTTGATAGAAACAGTTTAAGCAAAAGCATTCTTTACACAGTCCGATTTAGCTGTTTTCTCCTTCTGAAAAAGCTTTGAAAGTAACAATAATGGTCAAAACGTAGTTGAGTGAATCAGCTTCTACAACTATACCTAATCCTTCATACCATGATGAAAATGATGAAAATAGTTCATTTGCTTGATAGAAACAGTGTAAGCTAAAGCATTCTTCATAACAGTCCGTTTTAGCTGTTTACTTCTTCTGCAAAAGCTTTGAAAGTAACAATAATGGTCAAAACGTAGTTGAGTGAATCAGGTTCTACAACTATACCTAATCCTTCATACCATGATGAAAATGATGAAAATAGTTCATTTGCTTGATAGCAACAGTGTAAGCTAAAGCATTCTTCATAACAGTCCGTTTTAGCTGTTTACTCCTTCTGCAAAAGCTTTGAAAGTAACAATAATGGTCAAAACGTAGTTGAGTGAATCAGGTTCTACAACTATACCTAATCCTTCATACCATGATGAAAATGATGAAAATAGTTCATTTGCTTGATAGAAACAGTGTAAGCAAAAGCATTCTTTACACAGTCCGTTTTAGCTGTTTTCTCCTTCTGAAAAAGCTTTGAAAGTAACAATAATGGTCAAAACGTAGTTGAGTGAATCAGGTTCTACAACTATACCTAATCCTTTATACCATAATGAAAATAGTTCATTTGCTTGATAGAAACAGTGTAAGCTAAAGCATTCTTCATTACAGTCCGTTTTAGCTGTTTTCTCCTTCTGCAAAGCTTTGAAAGTAACAATAATGGTCAAATCGTAGTTGAGTGAATCAGGTTCGACAACTATACCTAACGCTTCATAACATGATGAAAAAAGATGAAGAAAGTTCATTTGCTTGATAGAAACAGTGTAAGCTAAAGCATTCATCATAACAGTCCGTTTTAGCTGTTTTCTCCTTCTGCAAAAGCTTTGAAAGTAACAATAATGGTCAAAACGTAGTTGAGTGAATCAGGTTCCACAGCTATACCTAATCCTTCGTACCATAATGGAAATGATGAAAAAAGTTCATTTGCTTGATAGAAACAGTTTAAGCTAAAGCCTTCCTCTTAATAGTCCGTTTGAGCTGTTTTCTCCTTCTGCAAAAGCTTTGAAATTAACAATAATGGTCAAATCGTAGTTGAGTGAATCAGGTTCTACAACTATACCTAACGCTTCATACCATAATGATAATGATGAAAATAGTTCATTTGCTTGATAGAAACAGTGTAAGCTAAAGTATTCTTCATTACAGTCCGTTTTAGCTGTTTTCTCCTTCTGCAAAAGCTTTGAAAGTAACAATAATGGTCAAATCGTAGTTGAGTGAATCATTTGCTTGATAGCAACAGTGTAAGCTAAAGCATTCTTCATAACAGTCCGTTTTAGCTGTTTACTCCTTCTGCAAAAGCTTTGAAAGTAACAATAATGGTCAAAACGTAGTTGAGTGAATCAGGTTCTACAACTATACCTAATCCTTCATACCATTATGAAAATGATGAAAATAGTTCATTTGCTTGATAGAAACAGTGTAAGCTAAAGCATTCTTCATAACAGTCCGTTTTAGCTGTTTACTCCTTCTGCAAAAGCTTTGAAAGTAACAATAATGGTCAAAACGTAGTTGAGTGAATCAGGTTCTACAACTATACCTAATCCTTCATACCATTATGAAAATGATGAAAATAGTTCATTTGCTTGATAGAAACAGTGTAAGCTAAAGCATTCTTCATAACAGTCCGTTTTAGCTGTTTACTCCTTCTGCAAAAGCTTTGAAAGTAACAATAATGGTCAAAACGTAGTTGAGTGAATCAGGTTCTACAACTTTACCTAATCCTTCATACCATGATGAAAATGATGAAAATAGTTCATTTGCTTGATAGAAACAGTGTAAGCTAAAGCATTCTTCATAACAGTCCGTTTTAGCTGTTTACTCCTTCTGCAAAAGCTTTGAAAGTAACAATAATGGTCAAAACGTAGTTGAGTGAATCAGGTTCTACAACTATACCTAATCCTTCATACCATAATGAAAATGATGAAAAAAGTTCATTTGCTTTATAGAAACAGTGTAAGCTAAAGCCTTCCTCTTAATAGTCCATTTTAGCTGTTTACTCCTTCTGCAAAAGCTGAATTATTCTTTGCTTGATAGAAACAGTGTAAGCTAAATCATTCTTTATACAGTCCGTTTTAGCTGTTTTCGCCTTCTGCAAAAGCTTTGAAAGTAATAATAATGGTCAAAACGTAGTTGAGTGAATCAGGTTCTACAACTATACCTAATCCTTCATACCATTATGAAAATGATGAAAATAGTTCATTTGCTTGATAGAAACAGTGTAAGCTAAAGCATTCTTCATAACAGTCCGTTTTAGCTGTTTACTCCTTCTGCAAAAGCTTTGAAAGTAACAATAATGGTCAAAACGTAGTTGAGTGAATCAGGTTCTACAACTATACCTAATCCTTCATACCATGATGAAAATGATGAAAATAGTTCATTTGCTTGATAGAAACAGTGTAAGCTAAAGCATTCTTCATAACAGTCCGTTTTAGCTGTTTACTCCTTCTGCAAAAGCTTTGAAAGTAACAATAATGGTCAAAACATAGTTGAGTGAATCAGGTTCTACAACTATACCTAATCCTTTATACCTTAATGAAAATAGTTCATTTGCTTGATAGAAACAGTGTAAGCAAAAGCATTCTTTACACAGTCCGATTTAGCTGTTTTCTCCTTCTGAAAAAGCTTTGAAAGTAACAATAATGGTCAAAACGTAGTTGAGTGAATCAGCTTCTACAACTATACCTAATCCTTCATACCATGATGAAAATGATGAAAATAGTTCATTTGCTTGATAGAAACAGTTTAAGCAAAAGCATTCTTTACACAGTCCGATTTAGCTGTTTTCTCCTTCTGAAAAAGCTTTGAAAGTAACAATAATGGTCAAAACGTAGTTGAGTGAATCAGCTTCTACAACTATACCTAATCCTTCATACCATGATGAAAATGATAAAAAATAGTTCATTTGCTTGATAGAAACAGTGTAAGCTAAAGCATTCTTCATAACAGTCCGTTTTAGCTGTTTACTTCTTCTGCAAAAGCTTTGAAAGTAACAATAATGGTCAAAACGTAGTTGAGTGAATCAGGTTCTACAACTATACCTAATCCTTCATACCATGATGAAAATGATGAAAATAGTTCATTTGCTTGATAGCAACAGTGTAAGCTAAAGCATTCTTCATAACAGTCCGTTTTAGCTGTTTACTCCTTCTGCAAAAGCTTTGAAAGTAACAATAATGGTCAAAACGTAGTTGAGTGAATCAGGTTCTACAACTATACCTAATCCTTCATACCATGATGAAAATGATGAAAATAGTTCATTTGCTTGATAGAAACAGTGTAAGCAAAAGCATTCTTTACACAGTCCGTTTTAGCTGTTTTCTCCTTCTGAAAAAGCTTTGAAAGTAACAATAATGGTCAAAACGTAGTTGAGTGAATCAGGTTCTACAACTATACCTAATCCTTTATACCATAATGAAAATAGTTCATTTGCTTGATAGAAACAGTGTAAGCTAAAGCATTCTTCATTACAGTCCGTTTTAGCTGTTTTCTCCTTCTGCAAAGCTTTGAAAGTAACAATAATGGTCAAATCGTAGTTGAGTGAATCAGGTTCGACAACTATACCTAACGCTTCATAACATGATGAAAAAAGATGAAGAAAGTTCATTTGCTTGATAGAAACAGTGTAAGCTAAAGCATTCATCATAACAGTCCGTTTTAGCTGTTTTCTCCTTCTGCAAAAGCTTTGAAAGTAACAATAATGGTCAAAACGTAGTTGAGTGAATCAGGTTCCACAGCTATACCTAATCCTTCGTACCATAATGGAAATGATGAAAAAAGTTCATTTGCTTGATAGAAACAGTTTAAGCTAAAGCCTTCCTCTTAATAGTCCGTTTGAGCTGTTTTCTCCTTCTGCAAAAGCTTTGAAATTAACAATAATGGTCAAATCGTAGTTGAGTGAATCAGGTTCTACAACTATACCTAACGCTTCATACCATAATGATAATGATGAAAATAGTTCATTTGCTTGATAGAAACAGTGTAAGCTAAAGTATTCTTCATTACAGTCCGTTTTAGCTGTTTTCTCCTTCTGCAAAAGCTTTGAAAGTAACAATAATGGTCAAATCGTAGTTGAGTGAATCATTTGCTTGATAGCAACAGTGTAAGCTAAAGCATTCTTCATAACAGTCCGTTTTAGCTGTTTACTCCTTCTGCAAAAGCTTTGAAAGTAACAATAATGGTCAAAACGTAGTTGAGTGAATCAGGTTCTACAACTATACCTAATCCTTCATACCATTATGAAAATGATGAAAATAGTTCATTTGCTTGATAGAAACAGTGTAAGCTAAAGCATTCTTCATAACAGTCCGTTTTAGCTGTTTACTCCTTCTGCAAAAGCTTTGAAAGTAACAATAATGGTCAAAACGTAGTTGAGTGAATCAGGTTCTACAACTATACCTAATCCTTCATACCATTATGAAAATGATGAAAATAGTTCATTTGCTTGATAGAAACAGTGTAAGCTAAAGCATTCTTCATAACAGTCCGTTTTAGCTGTTTACTCCTTCTGCAAAAGCTTTGAAAGTAACAATAATGGTCAAAACGTAGTTGAGTGAATCAGGTTCTACAACTTTACCTAATCCTTCATACCATGATGAAAATGATGAAAATAGTTCATTTGCTTGATAGAAACAGTGTAAGCTAAAGCATTCTTCATAACAGTCCGTTTTAGCTGTTTACTCCTTCTGCAAAAGCTTTGAAAGTAACAATAATGGTCAAAACGTAGTTGAGTGAATCAGGTTCTACAACTATACCTAATCCTTCATACCATAATGAAAATGATGAAAAAAGTTCATTTGCTTTATAGAAACAGTGTAAGCTAAAGCCTTCCTCTTAATAGTCCATTTTAGCTGTTTACTCCTTCTGCAAAAGCTGAATTATTCTTTGCTTGATAGAAACAGTGTAAGCTAAATCATTCTTTATACAGTCCGTTTTAGCTGTTTTCGCCTTCTGCAAAAGCTTTGAAAGTAATAATAATGGTCAAAACGTAGTTGAGTGAATCAGGTTCTACAACTATACCTAATCCTTCATACCATTATGAAAATGATGAAAATAGTTCATTTGCTTGATAGAAACAGTGTAAGCTAAAGCATTCTTCATAACAGTCCGTTTTAGCTGTTTACTGCTTCTGCGAAAGCTTTGAAAGTAACAATAATGGTCAAAACGTAGTTGAGTGAATCAGGTTCTACAACTATACCTAATCCTTCATACCATGATGAAAATGATGAAAATAGTTCATTTGCTTGATAGAAACAGTGTAAGCTAAAGCATTCTTCATAACAGTCCGTTTTAGCTGTTTACTCCTTCTGCAAAAGCTTTGAAAGTAACAATAATGGTCAAAACATAGTTGAGTGAATCAGGTTCTACAACTATACCTAATCCTTTATACCTTAATGAAAATAGTTCATTTCCTTGATAGAAACAGTGTAAGCTAAAGCATTCTTCATAACAGTCCGTTTTAGCTGTTTTCTCCTTCTGAAAAAGCTTTGAAAGTAACAATAATGGTCAAAACGTAGTTGAGTGAATCAGGTTCTACAACTATACCTAATCCTTCATACCATGATGAAAATGATGAAAATAGTTCATTTGCTTGATAGAAACAGTGTAAGCTAAAGCATTCTTCATAACAGTCCGTTTTAGCTGTTTACTCCTTCTGCAAAAGCTTTGAAAGTAACAATAATGGTCAAAACGTAGTTGAGTGAATCAGGTTCTACAACTATACCTAATCCTTTATACCATAATGAAAATAGTTCATTTCCTTGATAGAAACAGTGTAGCTAAGCATTCCTCTTAATAGTCCGTTTGAGCTGTTTTCTCCTTCTGCAAAAGCTTTGAAAGTAACAATAATGGTCAAAACATAGTTGAGTGAATCAGGTTCTACAACTATACCTAATCCTTCATACCATGATAAAAATGATGAAAATAGTTCATTTGCTTGATAGAAACAGCATAGAAAAGCATTCTTTATACAGTCCGTTTTAGCTGTTTTCTCCTTCTGAAAAAGCTTTGAAAGTAACAATAATGGTCAAAACGTAGTTGAGTGAATCAGGTTCTACAACTATACCTAATCCTTTATACCATAATGAAAATAGTTCATTTCCTTGATAGAAACAGTGTAGCTAAGCATTCCTCTTAATAGTCCGTTTGAGCTGTTTTCTCCTTCTGAAAAAGCTTTGAAAGTAACAATAATGGTCAAAACGTAGTTGAGTGAATCAGGTTCTACAACGATACCTAATCCTTCATACCATGATGAAAATGATGAAAATAGTTCATTTGCTTGATAGAAACAGTGTAAGCAAAAGCATTCTTTACACAGTCCGATTTAGCTGTTTTCTCCTTCTGAAAAAGCTTTGAAAGTAACAATAATGGTCAAAACGTAGTTGAGTGAATCAGCTTCTACAACTATACCTAATCCTTCATACCATGATGAAAATGATGAAAATAGTTCATTTGCTTGATAGAAACAGTTTAAGCAAAAGCATTCTTTACACAGTCCGATTTAGCTGTTTTCTCCTTCTGAAAAAGCTTTGAAAGTAACAATAATGGTCAAAACGTAGTTGAGTGAATCAGCTTCTACAACTATACCTAATCCTTCATACCATGATGAAAATGATGAAAATAGTTCATTTGCTTGATAGAAACAGTGTAAGCAAAAGCATTCTTTACACAGTCCGTTTTAGCTGTTTTCTCGTTCTGAAAAAGCTTTGAAAGTAACAATAATGGTCAAAACGTAGTTGAGTGAATCAGGTTCTACAACTATACCTAATCCTTTATACCATAATGAAAATAGTTCATTTGCTTGATAGAAACAGTGTAAGCTAAAGCATTCTTCATAACAGTCCGTTTTAGCTGTTTACTCCTTCTGCAAAAGCTTTGAAAGTAACAATAATGGTCAAAACGTAGTTGAGTGAATCAGGTTCTACAACTATACCTAATCCTTCATACCATGATGAAAATGATGAAAATAGTTCATTTGCTTGATAGAAACAGTGTAAGCTAAAGCATTCTTCATAACAGTCCGTTTTAGCTGTTTACTCCTTCTGCAAAAGCTTTGAAAGTAACAATAATGGTCAAAACATAGTTGAGTGAATCAGGTTCTACAACTATACCTAATCCTTTATACCTTAATGAAAATAGTTCATTTGCTTGATAGAAACAGTGTAAGCAAAAGCATTCTTTACACAGTCCGATTTAGCTGTTTTCTCCTTCTGAAAAAGCTTTGAAAGTAACAATAATGGTCAAAACGTAGTTGAGTGAATCAGCTTCTACAACTATACCTAATCCTTCATACCATGATGAAAATGATGAAAATAGTTCATTTGCTTGATAGAAACAGTTTAAGCAAAAGCATTCTTTACACAGTCCGATTTAGCTGTTTTCTCCTTCTGAAAAAGCTTTGAAAGTAACAATAATGGTCAAAACGTAGTTGAGTGAATCAGCTTCTACAACTATACCTAATCCTTCATACCATGATGAAAATGATGAAAATAGTTCATTTGCTTGATAGAAACAGTGTAAGCTAAAGCATTCTTCATAACAGTCCGTTTTAGCTGTTTACTTCTTCTGCAAAAGCTTTGAAAGTAACAATAATGGTCAAAACGTAGTTGAGTGAATCAGGTTCTACAACTATACCTAATCCTTCATACCATGATGAAAATGATGAAAATAGTTCATTTGCTTGATAGCAACAGTGTAAGCTAAAGCATTCTTCATAACAGTCCGTTTTAGCTGTTTACTCCTTCTGCAAAAGCTTTGAAAGTAACAATAATGGTCAAAACGTAGTTGAGTGAATCAGGTTCTACAACTATACCTAATCCTTCATACCATGATGAAAATGATGAAAATAGTTCATTTGCTTGATAGAAACAGTGTAAGCAAAAGCATTCTTTACACAGTCCGTTTTAGCTGTTTTCTCCTTCTGAAAAAGCTTTGAAAGTAACAATAATGGTCAAAACGTAGTTGAGTGAATCAGGTTCTACAACTATACCTAATCCTTTATACCATAATGAAAATAGTTCATTTGCTTGATAGAAACAGTGTAAGCTAAAGCATTCTTCATTACAGTCCGTTTTAGCTGTTTTCTCCTTCTGCAAAGCTTTGAAAGTAACAATAATGGTCAAATCGTAGTTGAGTGAATCAGGTTCGACAACTATACCTAACGCTTCATAACATGATGAAAAAAGATGAAGAAAGTTCATTTGCTTGATAGAAACAGTGTAAGCTAAAGCATTCATCATAACAGTCCGTTTTAGCTGTTTTCTCCTTCTGCAAAAGCTTTGAAAGTAACAATAATGGTCAAAACGTAGTTGAGTGAATCAGGTTCCACAGCTATACCTAATCCTTCGTACCATAATGGAAATGATGAAAAAAGTTCATTTGCTTGATAGAAACAGTTTAAGCTAAAGCCTTCCTCTTAATAGTCCGTTTGAGCTGTTTTCTCCTTCTGCAAAAGCTTTGAAATTAACAATAATGGTCAAATCGTAGTTGAGTGAATCAGGTTCTACAACTATACCTAACGCTTCATACCATAATGATAATGATGAAAATAGTTCATTTGCTTGATAGAAACAGTGTAAGCTAAAGTATTCTTCATTACAGTCCGTTTTAGCTGTTTTCTCCTTCTGCAAAAGCTTTGAAAGTAACAATAATGGTCAAATCGTAGTTGAGTGAATCATTTGCTTGATAGCAACAGTGTAAGCTAAAGCATTCTTCATAACAGTCCGTTTTAGCTGTTTACTCCTTCTGCAAAAGCTTTGAAAGTAACAATAATGGTCAAAACGTAGTTGAGTGAATCAGGTTCTACAACTATACCTAATCCTTCATACCATTATGAAAATGATGAAAATAGTTCATTTGCTTGATAGAAACAGTGTAAGCTAAAGCATTCTTCATAACAGTCCGTTTTAGCTGTTTACTCCTTCTGCAAAAGCTTTGAAAGTAACAATAATGGTCAAAACGTAGTTGAGTGAATCAGGTTCTACAACTATACCTAATCCTTCATACCATTATGAAAATGATGAAAATAGTTCATTTGCTTGATAGAAACAGTGTAAGCTAAAGCATTCTTCATAACAGTCCGTTTTAGCTGTTTACTCCTTCTGCAAAAGCTTTGAAAGTAACAATAATGGTCAAAACGTAGTTGAGTGAATCAGGTTCTACAACTTTACCTAATCCTTCATACCATGATGAAAATGATGAAAATAGTTCATTTGCTTGATAGAAACAGTGTAAGCTAAAGCATTCTTCATAACAGTCCGTTTTAGCTGTTTACTCCTTCTGCAAAAGCTTTGAAAGTAACAATAATGGTCAAAACGTAGTTGAGTGAATCAGGTTCTACAACTATACCTAATCCTTCATACCATAATGAAAATGATGAAAAAAGTTCATTTGCTTTATAGAAACAGTGTAAGCTAAAGCCTTCCTCTTAATAGTCCATTTTAGCTGTTTACTCCTTCTGCAAAAGCTGAATTATTCTTTGCTTGATAGAAACAGTGTAAGCTAAATCATTCTTTATACAGTCCGTTTTAGCTGTTTTCGCCTTCTGCAAAAGCTTTGAAAGTAATAATAATGGTCAAAACGTAGTTGAGTGAATCAGGTTCTACAACTATACCTAATCCTTCATACCATTATGAAAATGATGAAAATAGTTCATTTGCTTGATAGAAACAGTGTAAGCTAAAGCATTCTTCATAACAGTCCGTTTTAGCTGTTTACTGCTTCTGCGAAAGCTTTGAAAGTAACAATAATGGTCAAAACGTAGTTGAGTGAATCAGGTTCTACAACTATACCTAATCCTTCATACCATGATGAAAATGATGAAAATAGTTCATTTGCTTGATAGAAACAGTGTAAGCTAAAGCATTCTTCATAACAGTCCGTTTTAGCTGTTTACTCCTTCTGCAAAAGCTTTGAAAGTAACAATAATGGTCAAAACATAGTTGAGTGAATCAGGTTCTACAACTATACCTAATCCTTTATACCTTAATGAAAATAGTTCATTTCCTTGATAGAAACAGTGTAAGCTAAAGCATTCTTCATAACAGTCCGTTTTAGCTGTTTTCTCCTTCTGAAAAAGCTTTGAAAGTAACAATAATGGTCAAAACGTAGTTGAGTGAATCAGGTTCTACAACTATACCTAATCCTTCATACCATGATGAAAATGATGAAAATAGTTCATTTGCTTGATAGAAACAGTGTAAGCTAAAGCATTCTTCATAACAGTCCGTTTTAGCTGTTTACTCCTTCTGCAAAAGCTTTGAAAGTAACAATAATGGTCAAAACGTAGTTGAGTGAATCAGGTTCTACAACTATACCTAATCCTTTATACCATAATGAAAATAGTTCATTTCCTTGATAGAAACAGTGTAGCTAAGCATTCCTCTTAATAGTCCGTTTGAGCTGTTTTCTCCTTCTGCAAAAGCTTTGAAAGTAACAATAATGGTCAAAACGTAGTTGAGTGAATCAGGTTCTACAACTATACCTAATCCTTCATACCATGATAAAAATGATGAAAATAGTTCATTTGCTTGATAGAAACAGCATAGAAAAGCATTCTTTATACAGTCCGTTTTAGCTGTTTTCTCCTTCTGAAAAAGCTTTGAAAGTAACAATAATGGTCAAAACGTAGTTGAGTGAATCAGGTTCTACAACTATACCTAATCCTTTATACCATAATGAAAATAGTTCATTTCCTTGATAGAAACAGTGTAGCTAAGCATTCCTCTTAATAGTCCGTTTGAGCTGTTTTCTCCTTCTGAAAAAGCTTTGAAAGTAACAATAATGGTCAAAACGTAGTTGAGTGAATCAGGTTCTACAACGATACCTAATCCTTCATACCATGATGAAAATGATGAAAATAGTTCATTTGCTTGATAGAAACAGTGTAAGCAAAAGCATTCTTTACACAGTCCGATTTAGCTGTTTTCTCCTTCTGAAAAAGCTTTGAAAGTAACAATAATGGTCAAAACGTAGTTGAGTGAATCAGCTTCTACAACTATACCTAATCCTTCATACCATGATGAAAATGATGAAAATAGTTCATTTGCTTGATAGAAACAGTTTAAGCAAAAGCATTCTTTACACAGTCCGATTTAGCTGTTTTCTCCTTCTGAAAAAGCTTTGAAAGTAACAATAATGGTCAAAACGTAGTTGAGTGAATCAGCTTCTACAACTATACCTAATCCTTCATACCATGATGAAAATGATGAAAATAGTTCATTTGCTTGATAGAAACAGTGTAAGCAAAAGCATTCTTTACACAGTCCGTTTTAGCTGTTTTCTCGTTCTGAAAAAGCTTTGAAAGTAACAATAATGGTCAAAACGTAGTTGAGTGAATCAGGTTCTACAACTATACCTAATCCTTTATACCATAATGAAAATAGTTCATTTGCTTGATAGAAACAGTGTAAGCTAAAGCATTCTTCATAACAGTCCGTTTTAGCTGTTTACTCCTTCTGCAAAAGCTTTGAAAGTAACAATAATGGTCAAAACGTAGTTGAGTGAATCAGGTTCTACAACTATACCTAATCCTCCATACCATGATGAAAATGATGAAAATAGTTCATTTGCTTGATAGAAACAGTGTAAGCAAAAGCATTCTTTACACAGTCCGTTTTAGCTGTTTTCTCCTTCTGAAAAAGCTTTGAAAGTAACAATAATGGTCAAAACGTAGTTGAGTGAATCAGGTTCTACAACTATACCTAATCCTTTATACCATAATGAAAAAAGTTCATTTGCTTGATAGAAACAGTGTAAGCTAAAGCATTCTTCATAACAGTCCGTTTTAGCTGTTTACTCCTTCTGCAAAAGCTTTGAAAGTAACAATAATGGTCAAAACGTAGTTGAGTGAATCAGGTTCTACAACTATACCTAATCCTTCATACCATGATGAAAATGATGAAAATAGTTCATTTGCTTGATAGAAACAGTGTAAGCTAAAGCATTCTTCATAACAGTGCGTTTTAGCTGTTTACTCCTTCTGCAAAAGCTTTGAAAGTAACAATAATGGTCAAAACGTAGTTGAGTGAATCAGGTTCTACAACTATACCTAATCCTTTATACCATAATGAAAATAGTTCATTTCCTTGATAGAAACAGTTTAAGCTAAAGCATTCTTCATAACAGTCCGTTTTAGCTGTTTTCTCCTTCTGAAAAAGCTTTGAAAGTAACAATAATGGTCAAAACGTAGTTGAGTGAATCAGGTTCTACAACTATACCTAATCCTTCATACCATGATGAAAATGATGAAAATAGTTCATTTGCTTGATAGAAACAGTGTAAGCTAAAGCATTCTTCATAACAGTCCGTTTTAGCTGTTTACTCCTTCTGAAAAAGCTTTGAAAGTAACAATAATGGTCAAAACGTAGTTGAGTGAATCAGCTTCTAGAACTATACCTAATCCTTCATACCATGATGAAAATGATAAAAATAGTTCATTTGCTTGATAGAAACAGTGTAAGCTAAAGCATTCTTCATAACAGTCCGTTTTAGCTGTTTACTCCTTCTGCAAAAGCTTTGAAAGTAACAATAATGGTCAAAACGTAGTTGAGTGAATCAGGTTCTACAACTATATCTAATCCTTCATACCATGATGAAAATGATGAAAATAGTTCATTTGCTTGATAGAAACTGTAGTGGCTAAAGTTCCCTTTTTTGCGTAAGTCAGATGTTTCTTTTCATTTAACCACTTCACAACGGAAAGAACGAGTCTACGCGTGTTTATGGGTTGAACAACGGTAGAAAACGGTGTGTTCGCTCCGTTTGCTTTACTGAAAAAGATCTGGCCAGCATAACGTTACACAGGGTTTCTTACGTCATAAAGGGTGCGCGCACTCGCGCAGCTCCAATGTATCAAAACAAAGCATGCACACCACACATGCATCAACCAACATGCATATTCATATCCATTTTTTGTAATCATACTTATAATGTAATAAATCATAATAGAACATAAATCAAAATGATCATAATTTAAACCTAAATTATAACGTGGAAAATGGCACTAACATTTCCGGCCCCTAATTGCTCATTATGGGAATGACAATTACATACTAACTAACTAAATAGACATTTTCTGCATCCAAATCCTCACATGTACTTCTTTACTAGGTCTAATACAACATGAACAGCCTAGGTACATTCAGGTGAAACTTACAAGATAGACAATTATAGAAAATAACAAAGTCTAAGTAATAATGTCCTTCATTGCCCGCGAGATTCTTCCATCTCAAGCAGGAGACACAACTTGTTTATAGGTCTCTCCAAGGTGTTGGTCTTTGTTTTGACGAGGACCCGACGGACAAAACCTGAGGAGTCGGGAATTGTCTTCTCCACTCTTCCCATCAACCAGGACCCTCTTGGAGCCCTCTCATCCACAATGAGTACGACGTCTCCCTCTTTCACATTTCTCTTTGTCTCCAGCCACTTCTGCCTTTCTTGTAGAAGGGGCAAGTATTCTCTGGACCAACGCTTCCAGAAGATGTCAGAGATATACTGCACCTGCCTCCATCGTCGTTTGGAGTGCAGATCCTCCTTCTGAAACATGCCTGGAGGGAGTGCCGGTTTTCCTTTGAGAAGGAGAAGGTGGTTTGGTGTCAATGGCTCGAGGTCGTCCACATCATCAGACGATTTGGTAAGGGGTCTGCTGTTGATCACCGATTCTACTTCACACATCACCGTTTGCAGACATTCGTCGTCGAGTGACTGAAGCTTCAGAAGGTTGGTGAGTACCTTTCGGACTGTTCTTATCTGTCGCTCCCAGATGCCACCGTGGTGCGACCCGGCAGGTGGGTTGAAGATCCAGGTGACTCCTCTCTGCAGTAGGGCCTCTGAGATCTGGGATTTGTTCCATTCCTTCATCGCCTGGCGGATCTCGTGATCTGTGGCTACCAGGTTTGTTCCATTGTCAGATCTCATGACCTCCACTTGCCCTCTTCTGGCTATGAAACGTCTCATTGCGTTTATGCATGAATCGGTGTCGAGAGAATGTGCAATTTCTAAGTGGATTGCCCTGACTGTGAGACAAGTGAACAATACTCCATAACGCTTGACTTGCACACGTCCACGCTTTGCCTCAAAGGGGCCAAAATAGTCTACACCGACGTTGGTAAATGGTGGATGGTCGGGCAGTAGACGGTCAGGTGGTAGATTCGCCATCTTCTGTTCACTCACGGCGGCTTGATTCTTCCGACATTTCACACACTTTGAGAGCACACTTCTCACGGCTGTGTTGCCTTTGCAGATCCAGACCCTTTGTCTCAGCCGAGCAAGGGTGTGGTTTCTCCCTCCATGTCCAATTTCTTTGTGAGCATTCCTGATGATCAGGGTTGTGACGTGGTGATCCTTGGCCAGGATGGCTGGATGCTTAGTGTGTTCTGGCAAAGCTGCCTGGTGCAACCTTCCACCAACCCGGAGAACCCCGTCTTGGAGGAAAGGATCCAGCTTCACAATAGAGCTGCTTCTTTTGACCTTTTCAAATCTCAGCAGTGCGCCAAGCTCTTCATGGAAGGTTTGACTTTGGCTAAAGTGAATGATGGCAGTTTCTGCTCTTCTGACGTCCTTGACGGTCAAATGAGTTCCTTTCAGGGTTGATCTCAGTTTCTGCATGTGATTCTCAACTGTTCTGATTTTCACATCTTGACTTTCCGAAGACTGGGCTTGAGACTCAAACGTCTTCCTTGCTTTGCACAGACTTCGAAGCAACTCCTTCAACCTCAACATCCAGGCGACCGCCTTCTTCAGACTGTGCCAGTCGGAGTAGTGATGAGTCAGCTTGAAGAGAGGGTCTGTGCTTAAGTCGATGGTCTCGATGATGTTCACGCTGGCCGTACGCTTCACCTCAGCATCGTCTTCACTTATCTCTCTTGAGAACTCTGATAAGACCGGCCAGTGAGATTCACTCTTGGCTAGGAAGTCAGGACCTTCAATCCAACTCCGACACCTCATGAAGTGCTCTGCCTTCATTCCTCTTGAAGCGTGGTCAGCTGGGTTAGAAGCCGTGTTGACATACTTCCACTGTTCTGGCCTTGTGTTCTCTCTGATTATCGACACTCTGTTTGCCACGAAGGTTTTAAACCGAGCGCCGTCGTTGTCGATGTATCGAAGAACGGTGGTGCTATCTGTCCATAGCACGGACTCTTTGAGGTCCATCCGAAGCTCTCGCTTCATGAGTTTATCCATTTTCACCGCAACGGTAGCCGCGGTGAGCTCAAGGCGTGGTACTGTAACTGGTTTAAGCGGCGTCACTCTGGATTTTCCGAGAATAAATGAGCAATGGACTCGACCATGGCTGTTCTGGATGCGGAGGTAAGTGACGACGCCGTAGCCCTTCTCGCTAGCGTCGGAAAAATGGTGCAGTTGTGCTGACGTTACTGGCCCAAATCCCTCAGGCTTGACGCACCTCCTGACAGAAAAGCTGGCGAACTGGCTCAAGTCAGACAGCCAAGCGAACCACCTGTTCGCCACATCTTCTGGAATCTCTTCGTCCCAGGTAAGCTTCATTTGACAGAGACTCTGGACGAGGGTCTTCGCGAGAAGAATGAACGGCGACAGGAATCCAAGGGGGTCGTATATTGAGCTTACGACCGAGAGGATACCCCGTCTTGTTATGGGCATGTTCTTCACGTGGATCCGGAACTTAAAGGAATCTGATTCTATGCACCAGTCCACTCCAAGGGCCCTTTCCATGGGTAGTTCATCTCTGTCCAGGTCTAGATTCTTGATCTCCTTTGCTCGCTCTTGTTCGGGAAGTGATGACAGCACTTCGCGACTGTTGCTTGACCACTTAGTTAAGTGAAATCCTCCACTTTCACAAAGTTCAATGAGGTCTTTGGTCAAGGTCGTAGCCTCCTTCTCGCCGGACGTTGAAACCAGGCAGTCATCGACGTAGAAGTGCTCTAGGACTGTAGTTACTGCTTCAGGTGATGAGCTGCCTTTCCCATCCTCTGCCGTCCGTCTTAAAGCGTAGTTGGCACAGCTTGGGCTTGACTTGGCCCCGAACAGGTGAACCACCATCTTGTACTCGTGCAGAGGCTGGCTCAGATCCCCCTGTGGCCACCAAAGGAATCGTAGAAGATCAGAGTCCTCGTCGGGGACTCTTACTTGATGGTACATCGCTTCGATGTCGGAGATGAGTGCGATGTGTTTGTGTCGAAACCTCGTCAGGACTCCAACCAGACTATTAGTTAGGTCCGGACCCTGCAACAGTTCATCGTTCAGTGACTTCCCTTGAAACGAAGCGGCACAATCGAAAACAACCCGCAGCTTTCCCTTTTGTGGATGGACCACGCCGTGATGGGGAATGTACCATACTCTGCCGTCGTTGCGGTTGCGCTCGTCTTCAGGAACTTCCACTGCATAGCCTTTGCTCAGCAGGTCCAGCATGAAGGTCTTGTAGTCGTCATGGAAGCTGGAGTTTTTGGCGAGTTTCCTTTTCAGGTTTGATGCTCGTTGCTCAGCAACACACTTGTTGCTCGGCATCACCACATTTTTGTTTCTGAGAGGCATCCTGATGCTGTAGTGCCCATTGACTTTCTTGATTGTCTCAGTCACAGACTTCATGAACTGCACGTCTTCTCGCGACATTTCTGACTTCTCTTCACAGGCTTGTTCTGGAAAGTCGTGATTGTATTGCTGCAGTAGCATACTGTCTACACCGCTGACTGAGATTCTGTTGACTGAAGCCCGTTGACTGTAGTGGTCTGACTTGTGGTAATCGTCACCTCTCTTGAGAGGACCATTAACTACCCAACCGAGGGTCGTCTTCACTGCATAAGGCCCATTGTCTTTGCTGTGGATTATCTTCCACGGCTCCATCGCAGAGTGAGCGTTCATTCCGATTAGCATCTCAACACCCGCGTCGATCTGTGGTAGCTGCACTTCTTTCCGCAGGTACGGCCATCTTTCCAAGTCTTTTTCAACAGGAACATTGTCCTTCGTTACGGGTATGTCTGTGTGGGTATAAACATCTGGCAGGCTTATGTACTCGTTCTCTGTCAGACCGCACACTTCTAAATCTGAGAGCACGTAGCAGGACACAGGCTTCTCCTGACCCATAGTACGGAGTAGCACTTGAGTCTTCTTGCCATGGACGCCAAGCTGTCTCATCAGTCTTTCGGAGCAAAATGTAGCTGAACTTCCTGAGTCCATGAATGCGTACGTTTCTATTGTCGTGTTGCTCCTCTTAGATTTGATGCGGACAGGCACGATGGACAGGATACAGTTGCTGCCTCCGGCCCCGGTGACTGCCGTGACTTCACTCTTGGCTAACGCGTCTTCTCGTGGAGTTGAGTGTCCACTGGTAGAGCTTTGACCTCTCCCAGGCCTGGTGTTCTCTTGGTCGGTGCTCTCGTCCCTTTTACTATGAAGCAGGCTTGGGTGTTTCTTACTGCAGAATTCACACGTGGCTCTCCTTTTGCAGTCCTTTCCCATGTGCCCTTGGGTCAAACACCCGAAACAAAGTCCTTTACCTTTAAGGAACTCGATTCTCTCCTTGTTTGGCAGACTTCTTATTTTGTTACATGCGCTCAGGGTGTGTCTTTTGTTGCAGTACAAGCATGGCTCTTGAAACGCATTGCTTGTCTGGCTGCTCGTACTTGGTTCTGAGGCATCCACTTCGTCTAGCTTAACACTTGTAGCAAAGCCAGTGGTTCTTTTAGGTCCGCCCCTCTTGACAGGTCGAAAGCTTGACTTGCCCTTTTCGTTTACTTCGAAGGACTCTTTCACATCACCAAACAGTGGGTCTGAAGCTATCTTTGCTTGTCTGTTGATGAATTTCACGAGATCTGAGAACCTTGCCCTTCTTCCTTCCCTTTCCTGTATGTCAAAGGCTATGACTCTCCATCTTTCGCGGAGTCTGAAGGGCAATTTTGAGATGACAATCCGAAGATTACTTGAGCTGTTCATCTCCTCAAGATATTCCATGCTCTTCATGACATTGTTGCAACCAGTGAGAAAGATGGAGAAGCTGTGAAGTGACTTGGCGTCTTCTGCTTTGATCTGAGGCCAGTTGATAGCCTTGTCCGCGTAGGCCGCAGCTATTTTGTGTTCATTGCCAAAGTGATGGCTCAAGAGCTTTCTTGCTTCAATGTAGCCTTGTTGTGCGCTCATATGTTGGCAGCTTCTCACGAGTTCTTTTGGTTCGCCGCTGGTGAATTGTTCAAGATAGTATAAGCGGTCTTCATCATTGTCTGTGCGACTGTGAATGATGTGCTCAAATGCCCTCATGAATGGCAGGAACTCGAAAGGATCGCCACTGAATACAGGGACTTCTCGTTGAGGTAGGTTGGCTAGTCTCTGTTGTGTGACTAACATCTCGGTGATATCCTTCTGGTTCAATATCACTTCTTCTGGTTCAACTGGCTTTCCATAGCAACTTGCACTTGTGTTATTGTCGTGTTCGTTACTCTTTTGGACATACAACGTGTGTCTAGTTGGACTGTGAGATGCATTGTTGTCCTGGATAACTTGAAAACTGCTGGTCGACTTTGGTTTGACATCTGGAGCATGATGTTTGACAATTGCTGCTGTAGCCACGGTCTTGCTAAGGTAAGAATTCATACCGTCGTCATCAGAGTTTTCGTTATCGAAAGCTTCCAGAGCTTGTAGCTTTGCTGTGGACTCTGCGATAGCAGTTTCGATGTCTAGCTCTTCCATTCGAGCCTCCAGCTGAATCTTCTTGGCTTTCATCTGTGCTTCTTCCAACTGCAGTGCCCGTTTCTTTGTAAACGCGGCTGCGCGTGCGAGTAGGGCTGCACGATTAGCTTCCTCTATCCTACGCAGAGACGAAGCATGAGAGGACGCTTTGGATGACCTTGAGTGTCTACTGCATACACTACGTGCTGTGACTGAAATATATTTTTCTTGTATAGCAGAAGCACTGTCACCTGGATCCACATCTTCGACGACAGACTCAGCTTGCTGTGTCGTCGCGTCATTTCTTGCAGCTTGTTTGTTAGTGGCGTTGGCGTGCCGTTTTGCATTAATTATCCACTGCTCCAATTTAACCAGAAAGTTCTCATGCTTTGAGCGGTTTGGGTCACTCCAATACTGCTGGTCGGCCTTTCTTTCATCATCTGATAGCAGTTTGCTAACTACATTATTTACTTCAATAAACTCATTCAGGAATTTTGAGTAATCACTAAGATGATCCTTTTCCACCAGAAGTGCATTGGACTCGATTTTCATGAGATTTTCTATTTCTTCTGCTTTGGAGACAAGGCGTGCTAACACACGTTTCCTAAGTTTCATCTGTGTATCAAGTTTCTCTTCTAAGGCCTTTGTGGTCAACTTGATCCTTCTTTTCGTGTTTAGCTCGACGTTGCCCTCCATCTTAGTTTCTTCATCAGACATTTCAGCTGGCTACTAGCGCTACGACAGTCTCTTATAGCAAGCTCTTGCAAACTTCTGAAATCCAGATTAACAGTCCTTTAACCTCAAAGCACGTTGATGCCTTCCACAAATGAGATTTCAGAGCCGTATTTATTTCCAGAATTTACGGAGAGCTTCTTATGGGCTAATATGACTGGCTAGCAATAGCACTTGTAGCAAAATGTCCTGTGTGGCTAGTGGCAATAGCTCGGCCACGTTGATTACGTTGGCAAAACTATCCGTATTTCGCCGTAACTAGCAGGGTCCGCTGGCTATAGCTTATCCGTTCATTCGGTTCCGTTCATTGTTTACTCAACCATCATCGTTGAAGTCGTCTGGAAATCCGGTCGGGTGCACGGCGTTGTCGCTCCAGCTGGCTCACTCGTCAACTCATGTCCCGCGCGGCGCGTATTTCCTCGGCTTCAGATGATCTTGTCTCGCTCTCGGCGATCGTTTTCTACTTATAAACACGCGTAGACTCGTTCTTTCCGTTGTGAAGTGGTTAAATGAAAAGAAACATCTGACTAAACCAAAAGGGAAACTTTAGCCACTACAGAAACAGTGTAAGCAAAAGCATTCTTTACACAGTCCGATTTAGCTGTTTTCTCCTTCTGAAAAAGCTTTGAAAGTAACAATAATGGTCAAAACGTAGTTGAGTGAATCAGTTTCTACAACTATACCTAATCCTTCATACCATGATGAAAATAGTTCATTTGCTTGATAGAAACAGTGTAAGCTAAAGCATTCTTCATAACAGTCCGTTTTAGCTGTTTTCTCCTTCTGCAAAAGCTTTGAAAGTAACAATAATGGTCAAAACGTAGTTGAGTGAATCAGGTTCTACAACTATACCTAATCCTTTATACCATAATGAAAATAGTTCATTTCCTTGATAGAAACAGTGTAGCTAAGCATTCCTCTTAATAGTCCGTTTGAGCTGTTTTCTCCTTCTGAAAAAGCTTTGAAAGTAACAATAATGGTCAAAACGTAGTTGAGTGAATCAGGTTCTACAACGATACCTAATCCTTCATACCATGATGAAAATGATGAAAATAGTTCATTTGCTTGATAGAAACAGTGTAAGCAAAAGCATTCTTTACACAGTCCGATTTAGCTGTTTTCTCCTTCTGAAAAAGCTTTGAAAGTAACAATAATGGTCAAAACGTAGTTGAGTGAATCAGCTTCTACAACTATACCTAATCCTTCATACCATGATGAAAATGATGAAAATAGTTCATTTGCTTGATAGAAACAGTTTAAGCAAAAGCATTCTTTACACAGTCCGATTTAGCTGTTTTCTCCTTCTGAAAAAGCTTTGAAAGTAACAATAATGGTCAAAACGTAGTTGAGTGAATCAGCTTCTACAACTATACCTAATCCTTCATACCATGATGAAAATGATGAAAATAGTTCATTTGCTTGATAGAAACAGTGTAAGCTAAAGCATTCTTCATAACAGTCCGTTTTAGCTGTTTACTTCTTCTGCAAAAGCTTTGAAAGTAACAATAATGGTCAAAACGTAGTTGAGTGAATCAGGTTCTACAACTATACCTAATCCTTCATACCATGATGAAAATGATGAAAATAGTTCATTTGCTTGATAGCAACAGTGTAAGCTAAAGCATTCTTCATAACAGTCCGTTTTAGCTGTTTACTCCTTCTGCAAAAGCTTTGAAAGTAACAATAATGGTCAAAACGTAGTTGAGTGAATCAGGTTCTACAACTATACCTAATCCTTCATACCATGATGAAAATGATGAAAATAGTTCATTTGCTTGATAGAAACAGTGTAAGCAAAAGCATTCTTTACACAGTCCGTTTTAGCTGTTTTCTCCTTCTGAAAAAGCTTTGAAAGTAACAATAATGGTCAAAACGTAGTTGAGTGAATCAGGTTCTACAACTATACCTAATCCTTTATACCATAATGAAAATAGTTCATTTGCTTGATAGAAACAGTGTAAGCTAAAGCATTCTTCATAACAGTCCGTTTTAGCTGTTTACTCCTTCTGCAAAAGCTTTGAAAGTAACAATAATGGTCAAAACGTAGTTGAGTGAATCAGGTTCTACAACTATACCTAATCCTTCATACCATGATGAAAATGATGAAAATAGTTCATTTGCTTGATAGAAACAGTGTAAGCAAAAGCATTCTTTACACAGTCCGTTTTAGCTGTTTTCTCCTTCTGAAAAAGCTTTGAAAGTAACAATAATGGTCAAAACGTAGTTGAGTGAATCAGGTTCTACAACTATACCTAATCCTTTATACCATAATGAAAATAGTTCATTTGCTTGATAGAAACAGTGTAAGCTAAAGCATTCTTCATAACAGTCCGTTTTAGCTGTTTACTCCTTCTGCAAAAGCTTTGAAAGTAACAATAATGGTCAAAACGTAGTTGAGTGAATCAGGTTCTACAACTATACCTAATCCTTCATACCATGATGAAAATGATGAAAATAGTTCATTTGCTTGATAGAAACAGTGTAAGCTAAAGCATTCTTCATAACAGTGCGTTTTAGCTGTTTACTCCTTCTGCAAAAGCTTTGAAAGTAACAATAATGGTCAAAACGTAGTTGAGTGAATCAGGTTCTACAACTATACCTAATCCTTTATACCATAATGAAAATAGTTCATTTCCTTGATAGAAACAGTTTAAGCTAAAGCATTCTTCATAACAGTCCGTTTTAGCTGTTTTCTCCTTCTGAAAAAGCTTTGAAAGTAACAATAATGGTCAAAACGTAGTTGAGTGAATCAGGTTCTACAACTATACCTAATCCTTCATACCATGATGAAAATGATGAAAATAGTTCATTTGCTTGATAGAAACAGTGTAAGCTAAAGCATTCTTCATAACAGTCCGTTTTAGCTGTTTACTCCTTCTGAAAAAGCTTTGAAAGTAACAATAATGGTCAAAACGTAGTTGAGTGAATCAGCTTCTAGAACTATACCTAATCCTTCATACCATGATGAAAATGATAAAAATAGTTCATTTGCTTGATAGAAACAGTGTAAGCTAAAGCATTCTTCATAACAGTCCGTTTTAGCTGTTTACTCCTTCTGCAAAAGCTTTGAAAGTAACAATAATGGTCAAAACGTAGTTGAGTGAATCAGGTTCTACAACTATATCTAATCCTTCATACCATGATGAAAATGATGAAAATAGTTCATTTGCTTGATAGAAACAGTGTAAGCTAAAGCATTCTTCATAACAGTCCGTTTTAGCTGTTTACTTCTTCTGCAAAAGCTTTGAAAGTAACAATAATGGTCAAAACGTAGTTGAGTGAATCAGGTTCTACAACTATACCTAATCCTTCATACCATGATGAAAATGATGAAAATAGTTCATTTGCTTGATAGCAACAGTGTAAGCTAAAGCATTCTTCATAACAGTCCGTTTTAGCTGTTTACTCCTTCTGCAAAAGCTTTGAAAGTAACAATAATGGTCAAAACGTAGTTGAGTGAATCAGGTTCTACAACTATACCTAATCCTTCATACCATGATGAAAATGATGAAAATAGTTCATTTGCTTGATAGAAACAGTGTAAGCAAAAGCATTCTTTACACAGTCCGTTTTAGCTGTTTTCTCCTTCTGAAAAAGCTTTGAAAGTAACAATAATGGTCAAAACGTAGTTGAGTGAATCAGGTTCTACAACTATACCTAATCCTTTATACCATAATGAAAATAGTTCATTTGCTTGATAGAAACAGTGTAAGCTAAAGCATTCTTCATAACAGTCCGTTTTAGCTGTTTACTCCTTCTGCAAAAGCTTTGAAAGTAACAATAATGGTCAAAACGTAGTTGAGTGAATCAGGTTCTACAACTATACCTAATCCTTCATACCATGATGAAAATGATGAAAATAGTTCATTTGCTTGATAGAAACAGTGTAAGCAAAAGCATTCTTTACACAGTCCGTTTTAGCTGTTTTCTCCTTCTGAAAAAGCTTTGAAAGTAACAATAATGGTCAAAACGTAGTTGAGTGAATCAGGTTCTACAACTATACCTAATCCTTTATACCATAATGAAAATAGTTCATTTGCTTGATAGAAACAGTGTAAGCTAAAGCATTCTTCATAACAGTCCGTTTTAGCTGTTTACTCCTTCTGCAAAAGCTTTGAAAGTAACAATAATGGTCAAAACGTAGTTGAGTGAATCAGGTTCTACAACTATACCTAATCCTTCATACCATGATGAAAATGATGAAAATAGTTCATTTGCTTGATAGAAACAGTGTAAGCTAAAGCATTCTTCATAACAGTGCGTTTTAGCTGTTTACTCCTTCTGCAAAAGCTTTGAAAGTAACAATAATGGTCAAAACGTAGTTGAGTGAATCAGGTTCTACAACTATACCTAATCCTTTATACCATAATGAAAATAGTTCATTTCCTTGATAGAAACAGTTTAAGCTAAAGCATTCTTCATAACAGTCCGTTTTAGCTGTTTTCTCCTTCTGAAAAAGCTTTGAAAGTAACAATAATGGTCAAAACGTAGTTGAGTGAATCAGGTTCTACAACTATACCTAATCCTTCATACCATGATGAAAATGATGAAAATAGTTCATTTGCTTGATAGAAACAGTGTAAGCTAAAGCATTCTTCATAACAGTCCGTTTTAGCTGTTTACTCCTTCTGAAAAAGCTTTGAAAGTAACAATAATGGTCAAAACGTAGTTGAGTGAATCAGCTTCTAGAACTATACCTAATCCTTCATACCATGATGAAAATGATAAAAATAGTTCATTTGCTTGATAGAAACAGTGTAAGCTAAAGCATTCTTCATAACAGTCCGTTTTAGCTGTTTACTCCTTCTGCAAAAGCTTTGAAAGTAACAATAATGGTCAAAACGTAGTTGAGTGAATCAGGTTCTACAACTATATCTAATCCTTCATACCATGATGAAAATGATGAAAATAGTTCATTTGCTTGATAGAAACAGTGTAAGCAAAAGCATTCTTTACACAGTCCGATTTAGCTGTTTTCTCCTTCTGAAAAAGCTTTGAAAGTAACAATAATGGTCAAAACGTAGTTGAGTGAATCAGCTTCTACAACTATACCTAATCCTTCATACCAGGATGAAAATGATGAAAATAGTTCATTTGCTTGATAGAAACAGTGTAAGCTAAAGCATTCTTCATAACAGTCCGTTTTAGCTGTTTACTCCTTCTGCAAAAGCTTTGAAAGTAACAATAATGGTCAAAACGTAGTTGAGTGAATCAGGTTCTACAACTATACCTAATCCTTTATACCATAATGAAAATAGTTCATTTCCTTGATAGAAACAGTGTAAGCTAAAGCATTCTTCATAACAGTCCGTTTTAGCTGTTTTCTCCTTCTGAAAAAGCTTTGAAAGTAACAATAATGGTCAAAACGTAGTTGAGTGAATCAGCTTCTACAACTATACCTAATCCTTCATACCATGATGAAAATGATGAAAATAGTTCATTTGCTTGATAGAAACAGTGTAAGCTAAAGCATTCTTCATAACAGTCCGTTTTAGCTGTTTACTCCTTCTGCAAAAGCTTTGAAAGTAACAATAATGGTCAAAACGTAGTTGAGTGAATCAGCTTCTACAACTATACCTAATCCTTCATACCATGATGAAAATGATGAAAATAGTTCATTTGCTTGATAGAAACAGTGTAAGCAAAAGCATTCTTTACACAGTCCGTTTTATCTGTTTTCTCCTTCTGAAAAAGCTTTGAAAGTAACAATAATGGTCAAAACGTAGTTGAGTGAATCAGCTTCTACAACTATACCTAATCCTTCATACCATGATGAAAATGATGAAAATAGTTAATTTGCTTGATAGAAACAGTGTAAGCTAAAGCATTCTTCATAACAGTCCGTTTTAGCTGTTTACTCCTTCTGCAAAGCTTTGAAAGTAACAATAATGGTCAAAACGTAGTTGAGTGAATCAGTTTCTACAACTATACCTAATCCTTCATACCATGATGAAAATGATGAAAATAGTTCATTTGCTTGATAGAAACAGTGTAAGCTAAAGCATTCTTCATAACAGTCCGTTTTAGCTGTTTTCTCCTTCTGCAAAAGCTTTGAAAGTAACAATAATGGTCAAAACGTAGTTGAGTGAATCAGGTTCTACAACTATACCTAATCCTTTATACCATAATGAAAATAGTTCATTTCCTTGATAGAAACAGTGTAGCTAAGCATTCCTCTTAATAGTCCGTTTGAGCTGTTTTCTCCTTCTGAAAAAGCTTTGAAAGTAACAATAATGGTCAAAACGTAG
Source organism: Pungitius pungitius (assembly GCF_949316345.1). Classification (NCBI taxonomy): domain Eukaryota; kingdom Metazoa; phylum Chordata; class Actinopteri; order Perciformes; family Gasterosteidae; genus Pungitius; species Pungitius pungitius. Next base: position 10,183,349 of record NC_084904.1, read on the forward strand.
TTGAGTGAATCAGGTTCTACAACTATACCTAATCCTTCATACCATGATGAAAATAGTTCATTTGCTTAATAGAAACAGTGTAAGCAAAAGCATTCTTTATACAGTCCGTTTTAGCTGTTTTCTCCTTCTGAAAAAGCTTTGAAAGTAACAATAATGGTCAAAACGTAGTTGAGTGAATCAGCTTCTACAACTATACCTAATCCTTCATACCATGATGAAAATGATGAAAATAGTTCATTTGCTTGATAGAAACAGTGTAAGCAAAAGCATTCTTTATACAGTCCGTTTTAGCTGTTTTCTCCTTCTGAAAAAGCTTTGAAAGTAACAATAATGGTCAAAACGTAGTTGTGTGAATCAGCTTCTACAACTATACCTAATCCTTCATACCATGATGAAAATGATGAAAATAGTTCATTTGCTTGATAGAAACAGTGTAAGCAAAAGCATTCTTTACACAGTCCGCTTTAGCTGTTTTCTCCTTCTGAAAAAGCTTTGAAAGTAACAATAATGGTCAAAACGTAGTTGAGTGAATCAGGTTCTACAACTATATCTAATCCTTCATACCATGATGAAAATGATGAAAATAGTTCATTTGCTTGATAGAAACAGTGTAAGCAAAAGCATTCTTTACACAGTCCGATTTAGCTGTTTTCTCCTTCTGAAAAAGCTTTGAAAGTAACAATAATGGTCAAAACGTAGTTGAGTGAATCAGCTTCTACAACTATACCTAATCCTTCATACCATGATGAAAATGATGAAAATAGTTCATTTGCTTGATAGAAACAGTTTAAGCAAAAGCATTCTTTACACAGTCCGATTTAGCTGTTTTCTCCTTCTGAAAAAGCTTTGAAAGTAACAATAATGGTCAAAACGTAGTTGAGTGAATCAGCTTCTACAACTATACCTAATCCTTCATACCATGATGAAAATGATGAAAATAGTTCATTTGCTTGATAGAAACAGTGTAAGCTAAAGCATTCTTCATAACAGTCCGTTTTAGCTGTTTACTTCTTCTGCAAAAGCTTTGAAAGTAACAATAATGGTCAAAACGTAGTTGAGTGAATCAGGTTCTACAACTATACCTAATCCTTCATACCATGATGAAAATGATGAAAATAGTTCATTTGCTTGATAGCAACAGTGTAAGCTAAAGCATTCTTCATAACAGTCCGTTTTAGCTGTTTACTCCTTCTGCAAAAGCTTTGAAAGTAACAATAATGGTCAAAACGTAGTTGAGTGAATCAGGTTCTACAACTATACCTAATCCTTCATACCATGATGAAAATGATGAAAATAGTTCATTTGCTTGATAGAAACAGTGTAAGCTAAAGCATTCTTCATAACAGTCCGTTTTAGCTGTTTTCTCCTTCTGAAAAAGCTTTGAAAGTAACAATAATGGTCAAAACGTAGTTGAGTGAACCAGGTTCTACAACTATACCTAATCCTTCATACCATGATGAAAATGATGAAAATAGTTCATTTGCTTGATAGCAACAGTGTAAGCTAAAGCATTCTTCATAACAGTCCGTTTTAGCTGTTTACTCCTTCTGCAAAAGCTTTGAAAGTAACAATAATGGTCAAAACGTAGTTGAGTGAATCAGGTTCTACAACTATACCTAATCCTTTATACCATAATGAAAATAGTTCATTTGCTTGATAGAAACAGTGTAAGCTAAAGCATTCTTCATAACAGTCCGTTTTAGCTGTTTACTCCTTCTGCAAAAGCTTTGAAAGTAACAATAATGGTCAAAACGTAGTTGAGTGAATCAGGTTCTACAACTATACCTAATCCTCCATACCATGATGAAAATGATGAAAATAGTTCATTTGCTTGATAGAAACAGTGTAAGCAAAAGCATTCTTTACACAGTCCGTTTTAGCTGTTTTCTCCTTCTGAAAAAGCTTTGAAAGTAACAATAATGGTCAAAACGTAGTTGAGTGAATCAGGTTCTACAACTATACCTAATCCTTTATACCATAATGAAAATAGTTCATTTGCTTGATAGAAACAGTGTAAGCTAAAGCATTCTTCATAACAGTCCGTTTTAGCTGTTTACTCCTTCTGCAAAAGCTTTGAAAGTAACAATAATGGTCAAAACGTAGTTGAGTGAATCAGGTTCTACAACTATACCTAATCCTCCATACCATGATGAAAATGATGAAAATAGTTCATTTGCTTGATAGAAACAGTGTAAGCAAAAGCATTCTTTACACAGTCCGTTTTAGCTGTTTTCTCCTTCTGAAAAAGCTTTGAAAGTAACAATAATGGTCAAAACGTAGTTGAGTGAATCAGGTTCTACAACTATACCTAATCCTTTATACCATAATGAAAATAGTTCATTTGCTTGATAGAAACAGTGTAAGCTAAAGCATTCTTCATAACAGTCCGTTTTAGCTGTTTACTCCTTCTGCAAAAGCTTTGAAAGTAACAATAATGGTCAAAACGTAGTTGAGTGAATCAGGTTCTACAACTATACCTAATCCTTTATACCATAATGAAAATAGTTCATTTCCTTGATAGAAACAGTTTAAGCTAAAGCATTCTTCATAACAGTCCGTTTTAGCTGTTTTCTCCTTCTGAAAAAGCTTTGAAAGTAACAATAATGGTCAAAACGTAGTTGAGTGAATCAGGTTCTACAACTATACCTAATCCTTCATACCATGATGAAAATGATGAAAATAGTTCATTTGCTTGATAGAAACAGTGTAAGCTAAAGCATTCTTCATAACAGTCCGTTTTAGCTGTTTACTCCTTCTGAAAAAGCTTTGAAAGTAACAATAATGGTCAAAACGTAGTTGAGTGAATCAGGTTCTACAACTATACCTAATCCTTTATACCATAATGAAAATAGTTCATTTCCTTGATAGAAACAGTGAAGCTAAGCATTCCTCTTAATAGTCCGTTTGAGCTGTTTTCTCCTTCTGCAAAAGCTTTGAAAGTAACAATAATGGTCAAAACGTAGTTGAGTGAATCAGGTTCTACAACTATACCTAATCCTTCATACCATGATAAAAATGATGAAAATAGTTCATTTGCTTGATAGAAACAGCATAGAAAAGCATTCTTTATACAGTCCGTTTTAGCTGTTTTCTCCTTCTGAAAAAGCTTTGAAAGTAACAATAATGGTCAAAACGTAGTTGAGTGAATCAGGTTCTACAACTATACCTAATCCTTCATACCATGATGAAAATGATGAAAATAGTTCATTTGCTTGATAGAAACAGTGTAAGCTAAAGCATTCTTCATAACAGTCCGTTTTAGCTGTTTACTCCTTCTGAAAAAGCTTTGAAAGTAACAATAATGGTCAAAACGTAGTTGAGTGAATCAGCTTCTAGAACTATACCTAATCCTTCATACCATGATGAAAATGATGAAAATAGTTCATTTGCTTGATAGAAACAGTGTAAGCTAAAGCATTCTTCATAACAGTCCGTTTTAGCTGTTTACTCCTTCTGCAAAAGCTTTGAAAGTAACAATAATGGTCAAAACGTAGTTGAGTGAATCAGGTTCTACAACTATACCTAATCCTTCATACCATGATGAAAATGATGAAAATAGTTCATTTGCTTGATAGAAACAGTGTAAGCTAAAGCATTCTTCATAACAGTGCGTTTTAGCTGTTTACTCCTTCTGCAAAAGCTTTGAAAGTAACAATAATGGTCAAAACGTAGTTGAGTGAATCAGGTTCTACAACTATACCTAATCCTTTATACCATAATGAAAATAGTTCATTTCCTTGATAGAAACAGTTTAAGCTAAAGCATTCTTCATAACAGTCCGTTTTAGCTGTTTTCTCCTTCTGAAAAAGCTTTGAAAGTAACAATAATGGTCAAAACGTAGTTGAGTGAATCAGGTTCTACAACTATACCTAATCCTTCATACCATGATGAAAATGATGAAAATAGTTCATTTGCTTGATAGAAACAGTGTAAGCTAAAGCATTCTTCATAACAGTCCGTTTTAGCTGTTTACTCCTTCTGAAAAAGCTTTGAAAGTAACAATAATGGTCAAAACGTAGTTGAGTGAATCAGCTTCTAGAACTATACCTAATCCTTCATACCATGATGAAAATGATGAAAATAGTTCATTTGCTTGATAGAAACAGTGTAAGCTAAAGCATTCTTCATAACAGTCCGTTTAGCTGTTTACTCCTTCTGCAAAAGCTTTGAAAGTAACAATAATGGTCAAAACGTAGTTGAGTGAATCAGGTTCTACAACTATACCTAATCCTTTATACCATAATGAAAATAGTTCATTTCCTTGATAGAAACAGTGAAGCTAAGCATTCCTCTTAATAGTCCGTTTGAGCTGTTTTCTCCTTCTGCAAAAGCTTTGAAAGTAACAATAATGGTCAAAACGTAGTTGAGTGAATCAGGTTCTACAACTATACCTAATCCTTCATACCATGATAAAAATGATGAAAATAGTTCATTTGCTTGATAGAAACAGCATAGAAAAGCATTCTTTATACAGTCCGTTTTAGCTGTTTTCTTCTTCTGAAAAAGCTTTGAAAGTAACAATAATGGTCAAAACGTAGTTGAGTGAATCAGGTTCTACAACTATACCTAATCCTTCATACCATGATGAAAATGATGAAAATAGTTCATTTGCTTGATAGAAACAGTGTAAGCAAAAGCATTCTTTACACAGTCCGTTTTAGCTGTTTTCTCCTTCTGAAAAAGCTTCGAAAGTAACAATAATGGTCAAAACGTAGTTGAGTGAATCAGCTTCTACAACTATACCTAATCCTTCATACCATGATGAAAATGATGAAAATAGTTAATTTGCTTGATAGAAACAGTGTAAGCTAAAGCATTCTTTATACAGTCCGTTTTAGCTGTTTACTCCTTCTGCAAAAGCTTTGAAAGTAACAATAATGGTCAAAACGTAGTTGAGTGAATCAGGTTCTACAACTATACCTAATCCTTCATACCATGATGAAAATGATGAAAATAGTTCATTTGCTTGATAGAAACAGTGTAAGCTAAAGCATTCTTCATAACAGTCCGTTTTAGCTGTTTACTCCTTCTGCAAAAGCTTTGAAAGTAACAATAATGGTCAAAACGTAGTTGAGTGAATCAGGTTCTACAACTATACCTAATCCTTCATACCATGATGAAAATGATGAAAATAGTTCATTTGCTTGATAGAAACAGTGTAAGCTAAAGCATTCTTCATAACAGTCCGTTTTAGCTGTTTACTCCTTCTGCAAAAGCTTTGAAAGTAACAATAATGGTCAAAACGTAGTTGAGTGAATCAGGTTCTACAACTATACCTAATCCTTTATACCATAATGAAAATAGTTCATTTCCTTGATAGAAACAGTGAAGCTAAGCATTCCTCTTAATAGTCCGTTTGAGCTGTTTTCTCCTTCTGCAAAAGCTTTGAAAGTAACAATAATGGTCAAAACGTAGTTGAGTGAATCAGGTTCTACAACTATACCTAATCCTTCATACCATGATAAAAATGATGAAAATAGTTCATTTGCTTGATAGAAACAGCATAGAAAAGCATTCTTTATACAGTCCGTTTTAGCTGTTTTCTCCTTCTGAAAAAGCTTTGAAAGTAACAATAATGGTCAAAACGTAGTTGAGTGAATCAGGTTCTACAACTATACCTAATCCTTCATACCATGATGAAAATGATGAAAATAGTTCATTTGCTTGATAGAAACAGTGTAAGCTAAAGCATTCTTCATAACAGTCCGTTTTAGCTGTTTACTCCTTCTGAAAAAGCTTTGAAAGTAACAATAATGGTCAAAACGTAGTTGAGTGAATCAGCTTCTAGAACTATACCTAATCCTTCATACCATGATGAAAATGATGAAAATAGTTCATTTGCTTGATAGAAACAGTGTAAGCTAAAGCATTCTTCATAACAGTCCGTTTTAGCTGTTTACTCCTTCTGCAAAAGCTTTGAAAGTAACAATAATGGTCAAAACGTAGTTGAGTGAATCAGGTTCTACAACTATACCTAATCCTTCATACCATGATGAAAATGATGAAAATAGTTCATTTGCTTGATAGAAACAGTGTAAGCTAAAGCATTCTTCATAACAGTGCGTTTTAGCTGTTTACTCCTTCTGCAAAAGCTTTGAAAGTAACAATAATGGTCAAAACGTAGTTGAGTGAATCAGGTTCTACAACTATACCTAATCCTTTATACCATAATGAAAATAGTTCATTTCCTTGATAGAAAAACTTTAAGCTAAAGCATTCTTCATAACAGTCCGTTTTAGCTGTTTTCTCCTTCTGAAAAAGCTTTGAAAGTAACAATAATGGTCAAAACGTAGTTGAGTGAATCAGGTTCTACAACTATACCTAATCCTTCATACCATGATGAAAATGATGAAAATAGTTCATTTGCTTGATAGAAACAGTGTAAGCTAAAGCATTCTTCATAACAGTCCGTTTTAGCTGTTTACTCCTTCTGAAAAAGCTTTGAAAGTAACAATAATGGTCAAAACGTAGTTGAGTGAATCAGCTTCTAGAACTATACCTAATCCTTCATACCATGATGAAAATGATGAAAATAGTTCATTTGCTTGATAGAAACAGTGTAAGCTAAAGCATTCTTCATAACAGTCCGTTTTAGCTGTTTACTCCTTCTGCAAAAGCTTTGAAAGTAACAATAATGGTCAAAACGTAGTTGAGTGAATCAGGTTCTACAACTATACCTAATCCTTTATACCATAATGAAAATAGTTCATTTCCTTGATAGAAACAGTGAAGCTAAGCATTCCTCTTAATAGTCCGTTTGAGCTGTTTTCTCCTTCTGCAAAAGCTTTGAAAGTAACAATAATGGTCAAAACGTAGTTGAGTGAATCAGGTTCTACAACTATACCTAATCCTTCATACCATGATAAAAATGATGAAAATAGTTCATTTGCTTGATAGAAACAGCATAGAAAAGCATTCTTTATACAGTCCGTTTTAGCTGTTTTCTTCTTCTGAAAAAGCTTTGAAAGTAACAATAATGGTCAAAACGTAGTTGAGTGAATCAGGTTCTACAACTATACCTAATCCTTCATACCATGATGAAAATGATGAAAATAGTTCATTTGCTTGATAGAAACAGTGTAAGCAAAAGCATTCTTTACACAGTCCGTTTTAGCTGTTTTCTCCTTCTGAAAAAGCTTCGAAAGTAACAATAATGGTCAAAACGTAGTTGAGTGAATCAGCTTCTACAACTATACCTAATCCTTCATACCATGATGAAAATGATGAAAATAGTTAATTTGCTTGATAGAAACAGTGTAAGCTAAAGCATTCTTTATACAGTCCGTTTTAGCTTTTTACTCCTTCTGCAAAAGCTTTGAAAGTAACAATAATGGTCAAAACGTAGTTGAGTGAATCAGGTTCTACAACTATACCTAATCCTTCATACCATGATGAAAATGATGAAAATAGTTCATTTGCTTGATAGAAACAGTGTAAGCTAAAGCATTCTTCATAACAGTCCGTTTTAGCTGTTTACTCCTTCTGCAAAAGCTTTGAAAGTAACAATAATGGTCAAAACGTAGTTGAGTGAATCAGGTTCTACAACTATACCTAATCCTTCATACCATGATGAAAATGATGAAAATAGTTCATTTGCTTGATAGAAACAGTGTAAGCTAAAGCATTCTTCATAACAGTCCGTTTTAGCTGTTTACTCCTTCTGCAAAAGCTTTGAAAGTAACAATAATGGTCAAAACGTAGTTGAGTGAATCAGGTTCTACAACTATACCTAATCCTTTATACCATAATGAAAATAGTTCATTTCCTTGATAGAAACAGTGAAGCTAAGCATTCCTCTTAATAGTCCGTTTGAGCTGTTTTCTCCTTCTGCAATAGCTTTGAAAGTAACAATAATGGTCAAAACGTAGTTGAGTGAATCAGGTTCTACAACTATACCTAATCCTTCATACCATGATAAAAATGATGAAAATAGTTCATTTGCTTGATAGAAACAGCATAGAAAAGCATTCTTTATACAGTCCGTTTTAGCTGTTTTCTCCTTCTGAAAAAGCTTTGAAAGTAACAATAATGGTCAAAACGTAGTTGAGTGAATCAGGTTCTACAACTATACCTAATCCTTCATACCATGATGAAAATGATGAAAATAGTTCATTTGCTTGATAGAAACAGTGTAAGCAAAAGCATTCTTTACACAGTCCGTTTTATCTGTTTTCTCCTTCTGAAAAAGCTTCGAAAGTAACAATAATGGTCAAAACGTAGTTGAGTGAATCAGCTTCTACAACTATACCTAATCCTTCATACCATGATGAAAATGATGAAAATAGTTAATTTGCTTGATAGAAACAGTGTAAGCTAAAGCATTCTTTATACAGTCCGTTTTAGCTGTTTACTCCTTCTGCAAAAGCTTTGAAAGTAACAATAATGGTCAAAACGTAGTTGAGTGAATCAGGTTCTACAACTATACCTAATCCTTCATACCATGATGAAAATGATGAAAATAGTTCATTTGCTTGATAGAAACAGTGTAAGCTAAAGCATTCTTCATAACAGTCCGTTTTAGCTGTTTACTCCTTCTGCAAAAGCTTTGAAAGTAACAATAATGGTCAAAACGTAGTTGAGTGAATCAGGTTCTACAAGTATACCTAATCCTTCATACCATGATGAAAATGATGAAAATAGTTCATTTGCTTGATAGAAACAGTGTAAGCTAAAGCATTCTCCATAACAGTCCGTTTTAGCTGTTTACTCCTTCTGCAAAAGCTTTGAAAGTAACAATAATGGTCAAAACGTAGTTGAGTGAATCAGGTTCTACAACTATACCTAATCCTTCATACCATGATGAAAATGATGAAAATAGTTCATTTGCTTGATAGAAACAGTGTAAGCTAAAGCATTCTTCATAACAGTCCGTTTTAGCTGTTTACTCCTTCTGCAAAAGCTTTGAAAGTAACAATAATGGTCAAAACGTAGTTGAGTGAATCAGGTTCTACAACTATACCTAATCCTTCATACCATGATGAAAATGATGAAAATAGTTCATTTGCTTGATAGAAACAGTGTAAGCTAAAGCATTCTTCATAACAGTCCGTTTTAGCTGTTTACTCCTTCTGAAAAAGCTTTGAAAGTAACAATAATGGTCAAAACGTAGTTGAGTGAATCAGCTTCTAGAACTATACCTAATCCTTCATACCATGATGAAAATGATGAAAATAGTTCATTTGCTTGATAGAAACAGTGTAAGCTAAAGCATTCTTCATAACAGTCCGTTTTAGCTGTTTACTCCTTCTGCAAAAGCTTTGAAAGTAACAATAATGGTCAAAACGTAGTTGAGTGAATCAGGTTCTACAACTATACCTAATCCTTTATACCATAATGAAAATAGTTCATTTCCTTGATAGAAACAGTGAAGCTAAGCATTCCTCTTAATAGTCCGTTTGAGCTGTTTTCTCCTTCTGCAAAAGCTTTGAAAGTAACAATAATGGTCAAAACGTAGTTGAGTGAATCAGGTTCTACAACTATACCTAATCCTTCATACCATGATAAAAATGATGAAAATAGTTCATTTGCTTGATAGAAACAGCATAGAAAAGCATTCTTTATACAGTCCGTTTTAGCTGTTTTCTTCTTCTGAAAAAGCTTTGAAAGTAACAATAATGGTCAAAACGTAGTTGAGTGAATCAGGTTCTACAACTATACCTAATCCTTCATACCATGATGAAAATGATGAAAATAGTTCATTTGCTTGATAGAAACAGTGTAAGCAAAAGCATTCTTTACACAGTCCGTTTTAGCTGTTTTCTCCTTCTGAAAAAGCTTCGAAAGTAACAATAATGGTCAAAACGTAGTTGAGTGAATCAGCTTCTACAACTATACCTAATCCTTCATACCATGATGAAAATGATGAAAATAGTTAATTTGCTTGATAGAAACAGTGTAAGCTAAAGCATTCTTTATACAGTCCGTTTTAGCTTTTTACTCCTTCTGCAAAAGCTTTGAAAGTAACAATAATGGTCAAAACGTAGTTGAGTGAATCAGGTTCTACAACTATACCTAATCCTTCATACCATGATGAAAATGATGAAAATAGTTCATTTGCTTGATAGAAACAGTGTAAGCTAAAGCATTCTTCATAACAGTCCGTTTTAGCTGTTTACTCCTTCTGCAAAAGCTTTGAAAGTAACAATAATGGTCAAAACGTAGTTGAGTGAATCAGGTTCTACAACTATACCTAATCCTTCATACCATGATGAAAATGATGAAAATAGTTCATTTGCTTGATAGAAACAGTGTAAGCTAAAGCATTCTTCATAACAGTCCGTTTTAGCTGTTTACTCCTTCTGCAAAAGCTTTGAAAGTAACAATAATGGTCAAAACGTAGTTGAGTGAATCAGGTTCTACAACTATACCTAATCCTTTATACCATAATGAAAATAGTTCATTTCCTTGATAGAAACAGTGAAGCTAAGCATTCCTCTTAATAGTCCGTTTGAGCTGTTTTCTCCTTCTGCAATAGCTTTGAAAGTAACAATAATGGTCAAAACGTAGTTGAGTGAATCAGGTTCTACAACTATACCTAATCCTTCATACCATGATGAAAATGATGAAAATAGTTCATTTGCTTGATAGAAACAGTGTAAGCAAAAGCATTCTTTACACAGTCCGTTTTATCTGTTTTCTCCTTCTGAAAAAGCTTCGAAAGTAACAATAATGGTCAAAACGTAGTTGAGTGAATCAGGTTCTACAACTATACCTAATCCTTTATACCATAATGAAAATAGTTCATTTCCTTGATAGAAACAGTGAAGCTAAGCATTCCTCTTAATAGTCCGTTTGAGCTGTTTTCTCCTTCTGCAATAGCTTTGAAAGTAACAATAATGGTCAAAACGTAGTTGAGTGAATCAGGTTCTACAACTATACCTAATCCTTCATACCATGATGAAAATGATGAAAATAGTTCATTTGCTTGATAGAAACAGTGTAAGCAAAAGCATTCTTTACACAGTCCGTTTTATCTGTTTTCTCCTTCTGAAAAAGCTTCGAAAGTAACAATAATGGTCAAAACGTAGTTGAGTGAATCAGCTTCTACAACTATACCTAATCCTTCATACCATGATGAAAATGATGAAAATAGTTAATTTGCTTGATAGAAACAGTGTAAGCTAAAGCATTCTTTATACAGTCCGTTTTAGCTGTTTACTCCTTCTGCAAAAGCTTTGAAAGTAACAATAATGGTCAAAACGTAGTTGAGTGAATCAGGTTCTACAACTATACCTAATCCTTCATACCATGATGAAAATGATGAAAATAGTTCATTTGCTTGATAGAAACAGTGTAAGCTAAAGCATTCTTCATAACAGTCCGTTTTAGCTGTTTACTCCTTCTGCAAAAGCTTTGAAAGTAACAATAATGGTCAAAACGTAGTTGAGTGAATCAGGTTCTACAACTATACCTAATCCTTCATACCATGATGAAAATGATGAAAATAGTTCATTTGCTTGATAGAAACAGTGTAAGCTAAAGCATTCTTCATAACAGTCCGTTTTAGCTGTTTACTCCTTCTGAAAAAGCTTTGAAAGTAACAATAATGGTCAAAACGTAGTTGAGTGAATCAGCTTCTAGAACTATACCTAATCCTTCATACCATGATGAAAATGATGAAAATAGTTCATTTGCTTGATAGAAACAGTGTAAGCTAAAGCATTCTTCATAACAGTCCGTTTTAGCTGTTTACTCCTTCTGCAAAAGCTTTGAAAGTAACAATAATGGTCAAAACGTAGTTGAGTGAATCAGGTTCTACAACTATACCTAATCCTTTATACCATAATGAAAATAGTTCATTTCCTTGATAGAAACAGTGAAGCTAAGCATTCCTCTTAATAGTCCGTTTGAGCTGTTTTCTCCTTCTGCAAAAGCTTTGAAAGTAACAATAATGGTCAAAACGTAGTTGAGTGAATCAGGTTCTACAACTATACCTAATCCTTCATACCATGATAAAAATGATGAAAATAGTTCATTTGCTTGATAGAAACAGCATAGAAAAGCATTCTTTATACAGTCCGTTTTAGCTGTTTTCTCCTTCTGAAAAAGCTTTGAAAGTAACAATAATGGTCAAAACGTAGTTGAGTGAATCAGGTTCTACAACTATACCTAATCCTTCATACCATGATGAAAATGATGAAAATAGTTCATTTGCTTGATAGAAACAGTGTAAGCAAAAGCATTCTTTACACAGTCCGTTTTAGCTGTTTTCTCCTTCTGAAAAAGCTTCGAAAGTAACAATAATGGTCAAAACGTAGTTGAGTGAATCAGCTTCTACAACTATACCTAATCCTTCATACCATGATGAAAATGATGAAAATAGTTAATTTGCTTGATAGAAACAGTGTAAGCTAAAGCATTCTTTATACAGTCCGTTTTAGCTGTTTACTCCTTCTGCAAAAGCTTTGAAAGTAACAATAATGGTCAAAACGTAGTTGAGTGAATCAGGTTCTACAACTATACCTAATCCTTCATACCATGATGAAAATGATGAAAATAGTTCATTTGCTTGATAGAAACAGTGTAAGCTAAAGCATTCTTCATAACAGTCCGTTTTAGCTGTTTACTCCTTCTGCAAAAGCTTTGAAAGTAACAATAATGGTCAAAACGTAGTTGAGTGAATCAGGTTCTACAAGTATACCTAATCCTTCATACCATGATGAAAATGATGAAAATAGTTCATTTGCTTGATAGAAACAGTGTAAGCTAAAGCATTCTCCATAACAGTCCGTTTTAGCTGTTTACTCCTTCTGCAAAAGCTTTGAAAGTAACAATAATGGTCAAAACGTAGTTGAGTGAATCAGGTTCTACAACTATACCTAATCCTTTATACCATAATGAAAATAGTTCATTTCCTTGATAGAAACAGTGTAAGCTAAAGCATTCTTCATAACAGTCCGTTTTAGCTGTTTTCTCCTTCTGAAAAAGCTTTGAAAGTAACAATAATGGTCAAAACGTAGTTGAGTGAATCAGCTTCTACAACTATACCTAATCCTTCATACCATGATGAAAATGATGAAAATAGTTCATTTGCTTGATAGAAACAGTGTAAGCTAAAGCATTCTTCATAACAGTCCGTTTTAGCTGTTTACTCCTTCTGCAAAAGCTTTGAAAGTAACAATAATGGTCAAAACGTAGTTGAGTGAATCAGCTTCTACAACTATACCTAATCCTTCATACCATGATGAAAATGATGAAAATAGTTCATTTGCTTGATAGAAACAGTGTAAGCAAAAGCATTCTTTACACAGTCCGTTTTATCTGTTTTCTCCTTCTGAAAAAGCTTTGAAAGTAACAATAATGGTCAAAACGTAGTTGAGTGAATCAGCTTCTACAACTATACCTAATCCTTCATACCATGATGAAAATGATGAAAATAGTTAATTTGCTTGATAGAAACAGTGTAAGCTAAAGCATTCTTCATAACAGTCCGTTTTAGCTGTTTACTCCTTCTGCAAAGCTTTGAAAGTAACAATAATGGTCAAAACGTAGTTGAGTGAATCAGTTTCTACAACTATACCTAATCCTTCATACCATGATGAAAATGATGAAAATAGTTCATTTGCTTGATAGAAACAGTGTAAGCTAAAGCATTCTTCATAACAGTCCGTTTTAGCTGTTTTCTCCTTCTGCAAAAGCTTTGAAAGTAACAATAATGGTCAAAACGTAGTTGAGTGAATCAGGTTCTACAACTATACCTAATCCTTTATACCATAATGAAAATAGTTCATTTCCCTGATAGAAACAGTGTAGCTAAGCATTCCTCTTAATAGTCCGTTTGAGCTGTTTTCTCCTTCTGAAAAAGCTTTGAAAGTAACAATAATGGTCAAAACGTAGTTGAGTGAATCAGGTTCTACAACTATACCTAATCCTTCATACCATGATGAAAATAGTTCATTTGCTTGATAGAAACAGTGTAAGCAAAAGCATTCTTTATACAGTCCGTTTTAGCTGTTTTCTCCTTCTGAAAAAGCTTCGAAAGTAACAATAATGGTCAAAACGTAGTTGAGTGAATCAGGTTCTACAACTATACCTAATCCTTCATACCATGATGAAAATGATGAAAATAGTTCATTTGCTTGATAGAAACAGTGTAAGCAAAAGCATTCTTTACACAGTCCGCTTTAGCTGTTTTCTCCTTCTGAAAAAGCTTTGAAAGTAACAATAATGGTCAAAACGTAGTTGAGTGAATCAGGTTCTACAACTATACCTAATCCTTCATACCATGATGAAAATGATGAAAATAGTTCATTTGCTTGATAGCAACAGTGTAAGCTAAAGCATTCTTCATAACAGTCCGTTTTAGCTGTTTACTCCTTCTGCAAAAGCTTTGAAAGTAACAATAATGGTCAAAACGTAGTTGAGTGAATCAGGTTCTACAACTATACCTAATCCTTCATACCATGATGAAAATGATGAAAATAGTTCATTTGCTTGATAGAAACAGTGTAAGCTAAAGCATTCTTCATAACAGTCCGTTTTAGCTGTTTTCTCCTTCTGAAAAAGCTTTGAAAGTAACAATAATGGTCAAAACGTAGTTGAGTGAACCAGGTTCTACAACTATACCTAATCCTTCATACCATGATGAAAATGATGAAAATAGTTCATTTGCTTGATAGAAACAGTGTAAGCAAAAGCATTCTTTACACAGTCCGTTTTAGCTGTTTTCTCCTTCTGAAAAAGCTTTGAAAGTAACAATAATGGTCAAAACGTAGTTGAGTGAATCAGGTTCTACAACTATACCTAATCCTTTATACCATAATGAAAATAGTTCATTTGCTTGATAGAAACAGTGTAAGCTAAAGCATTCTTCATAACAGTCCGTTTTAGCTGTTTACTCCTTCTGCAAAAGCTTTGAAAGTAACAATAATGGTCAAAACGTAGTTGAGTGAATCAGGTTCTACAACTATACCTAATCCTCCATACCATGATGAAAATGATGAAAATAGTTCATTTGCTTGATAGAAACAGTGTAGCTAAGCATTCCTCTTAATAGTCCGTTTGAGCTGTTTCCTCCTTCTGCAAAAGCTTTGAAAGTAACAATAATGGTCAAAACGTAGTTGAGTGAATCAGCTTCTACAACTACACCTAATCCTTCATACCATGATGAAAATGACGAAAATAGTTCATTTGCTTGATAGAAACAGTGTAAGCAAAAGCATTCTTTACACAGTCCGATTTAGCTGTTTTCTCCTTCTGAAAAAGCTTTGAAAGTAACAATAATGGTCAAAACGTAGTTGAGTGAATCAGCTTCTACAACTATACCTAATCCTTCATACCATGATGAAAATAGTTAATTTGCTTGATAGAAACAGTGTAAGCTAAAGCATTCTTTATACAGTCCGTTTTAGCTGTTTTACTCCTTCTGAAAAAGCTTTGAAAGTAACAATAATGGTCAAAACGTAGTTGAGTGAATCAGGTTCTACAACTATACCTAATCCTTCATACCATGATGAAAATGATGAAAATAGTTCATTTGCTTGATAGAAACAGTGTAAGCAAAAGCATTCTTTACACAGTCCGTTTTAGCTGTTTTCTCCTTCTGAAAAAGCTTTGAAAGTAACAATAATGGTCAAAACGTAGTTGAGTGAATCAGGTTCTACAACTATACCTAATCCTTTATACCATAATGAAAATAGTTCATTTGCTTGATAGAAACAGTGTAAGCTAAAGCATTCTTCATAACAGTCCGTTTTAGCTGTTTACTCCTTCTGCAAAAGCTTTGAAAGTAACAATAACGGTCAAAACGTAGTTGAGTGAATCAGGTTCTACAACTATACCTAATCCTTCATACCATGATGAAAATGATGAAAATAGTTCATTTGCTTGATAGAAACAGTGTAAGCTAAAGCATTCTTCATAACAGTCCGTTTTAGCTGTTTACTCCTTCTGCAAAAGCTTTGAAAGTAACAATAATGGTCAAAACGTAGTTGAGTGAATCAGGTTCTACAACTATACCTAATCCTTCATACCATGATGAAAATGATGAAAATAGTTCATTTGCTTGATAGAAACAGTGTAAGCTAAAGCATTCTTCATAACAGTCCGTTTTAGCTGTTTACTCCTTCTGCAAAAGCTTTGAAAGTAACAATAATGGTCAAAACATAGTTGAGTGAATCAGGTTCTACAACTATACCTAATCCTTTATACCATAATGAAAATAGTTCATTTCCTTGATAGAAACAGTGTAAGCTAAAGCATTCTTCATAACAGTCCGTTTTAGCTGTTTTCTCCTTCTGAAAAAGCTTTGAAAGTAACAATAATGGTCAAAACGTAGTTGAGTGAATCAGGTTCTACAACTATACCTAATCCTTCATACCATGATAAAAATGATGAAAATAGTTCATTTGCTTGATAGAAACAGTGTAAGCAAAAGCATTCTTTATACAGTCCGTTTTAGCTGTTTTCTCCTTCTGAAAAAGCTTTGAAAGTAACAATAATGGTCAAAACGTAGTTGAGTGAATCAGGTTCTACAACTATACCTAATCCTTCATACCATGATGAAAATAGTTAATTTGCTTGATAGAAACAGTGTAAGCTAAAGCATTCTTTATACAGTCCGTTTTAGCTGTTTACTCCTTCTGCAAAAGCTTTGAAAGTAACAATAATGGTCAAAACGTAGTTGAGTGAATCAGCTTCTACAACTATACCTTATCCTTCATACCATGATGAAAATGATGAAAATAGTTCATTTGCTTGATAGAAACAGTGTAAGCTAAAGCATTCTTCATAACAGTCCGTTTTAGCTGTTTACTCCTTCTGCAAAAGCTTTGAAAGTAACAATAATGGTCAAAACGTAGTTGAGTGAATCAGGTTCTACAACTATACCTAATCCTTCATACCATGATGAAAATGATGAAAATAGTTCATTTGCTTGATAGAAACAGTGTAAGCAAAAGCATTCTTTACACAGTCCGTTTTAGCTGTTTTCTCCTTCTGAAAAAGCTTTGAAAGTAACAATAATGGTCAAAACGTAGTTGAGTGAATCAGGTTCTACAACTATACCTAATCCTTTATACCATAATGAAAATAGTTCATTTGCTTGATAGAAACAGTGTAAGCTAAAGCATTCTTTATACAGTCCGTTTTAGCTGTTTTCTCCTTCTGAAAAAGCTTTGAAAGTAACAATAATGGTCAAAACGTAGTTGAGTGAATCAGGTTCTACAACTATACCTAATCCTTCATACCATGATGAAAATGATGAAAATAGTTCATTTGCTTGATAGAAACAGTGTAAGCAAAAGCATTCTTTATACAGTCCGTTTTAGCTGTTTACTCCTTCTGCAAAAGCTTTGAAAGTAACAATAATGGTCAAAACGTAGTTGAGTGAATCAGGTTCTACAACTATACCTAATCCTTTATACCATAATGAAAATAGTTCATTTCCTTGATAGAAACAGTTTAAGCTAAAGCATTCTTCATAACAGTCCGTTTTAGCTGTTTTCTCCTTCTGAAAAAGCTTTGAAAGTAACAATAATGGTCAAAACGTAGTTGAGTGAATCAGGTTCTACAACTATACCTAATCCTTCATACCATGATGAAAATGATGAAAATAGTTAATTTGCTTGATAGAAACAGTGTAAGCAAAAGCATTCTTTACACAGTCCGTTTTAGCTGTTTTCTCCTTCTGAAAAAGCTTTGAAAGTAACAATAATGGTCAAAACGTAGTTGAGTGAATCAGGTTCTACAACTATACCTAATCCTTCATACCATGATGAAAATGATGAAAATAGTTCATTTGCTTGATAGAAACAGTGTAAGCAAAAGCATTCTTTACACAGTCCGATTTAGCTGTTTTCTCCTTCTGAAAAAGCTTTGAAAGTAACAATAATGGTCAAAACGTAGTTGAGTGAATCAGCTTCTACAACTATACCTAATCCTTCATACCATGATGAAAATGATGAAAATAGTTCATTTGCTTGATAGAAACAGTGTAGCTAAGCATTCCTCTTAATAGTCCGTTTGAGCTGTTTTCTCCTTCTGCAAAAGCTTTGAAAGTAACAATAATGGTCAAAACGTAGTTGAGTGAATCAGGTTCTACAACTATACCTAATCCTTCATACCATGATAAAAATGATGAAAATAGTTCATTTGCTTGATAGAAACAGCATAGAAAAGCATTCTTTATACAGTCCGTTTTAGCTGTTTTCTCCTTCTGAAAAAGCTTTGAAAGTAACAATAATGGTCAAAACGTAGTTGAGTGAATCAGGTTCTACAACTATACCTAATCCTTCATACCATGATGAAAATGATGAAAATAGTTCATTTGCTTGATAGAAAAAGTGTAAGCAAAAGCATTCTTTATACAGTCCGTTTTAGCTGTTTTCTCCTTCTGAAAAAGCTTTGAAAGTAACAATAATGGTCAAAACTGTCACGGTTTGGTCTCTCTTCCTGTGTTATTTTGTAGTTTTCATGTCTCTTGTGTTCCTGGGTAACTTCACTTCCTGCCTTGTCCTGTGATTGCCTGATTGATTCCACCTGTGTCCAATCACCTGCACCTCCCTTGTGTATTTAAGCCCTGTGTGCCTGTTGTCCAGTGTCGTGTCATTGTCTATATGTCCCTCGCTGTGGGAGCACGTTTGGGTTTTGTATAGAATAAAGATCACTTTTTTTGGAAACCTGGAGAAGTCTGCGCCTGAGTCCTGCTTCCGCCTGCTCCTCCACGCGATCCTGACAGAATGACACGACCAAAGAAGGACTCAGCAGACTCCTGGTGCGACTTGGGCCCGGAATACCTGGATGTGAGGAGCCCGTTTTTCCAGCGTAAGACGGATTTCATTTTTGGTCCCAGGAGCTATCAGAAGGCGTGCCTGGAACTAAGGGACCTCCTCAACCCGAGAAAGAAGAGCCCGAGGAGGAGGAGGAGACGAACCCCTCCAGCCCCGGCTCCTGACCGGGCCCAAAGACGCCCGTCAGCGCCGGTTCCAGCCCCCAGACGCCCGTCAGCGCCCGTTCCTGCGCCGAGACGCCCGTCAGCGCCCGTTCCTGCGCCGAGACGCCCGTCAGCGCCCGTTCCTGCGCCGAGACGCCCGTCAGCGCCCGTTCCTGCGCCGAGACGCCCGTCAGCGCCCGTTCCTGCGCCGAGACGCCCGTCAGCGCCCGTTCCGGCGCCGAGACGCCCGTCAGCGCCCGTTCCTGCGCCGAGACGCCCGTCACCGCCCGTTCCGGCCCCCAGAGTCCAGTCTCCGCCCGTTCCGGCCCCCAGAGTCCAGTCTCCGCCCGTTCCGGCCCCCAGAGTCCAGTCTCCGCCCGTTCCGGCCCCCAGAGTCCAGTCTCCGCCCGTACCGGCCCCCAGAGTCCAGTCTCCGCCCGTACCGGCCCCCAGAGTCCAGTCTCCGCCCGTACCGGCCCCCAGAGTCCAGTCTCCGCCCGTACCGGCCCCCAGAGTCCAGTCTCCGCCCGTACCGGCCCCCAGAGTCCAGTCTCCGCCCGTACCGGCCCCCAGAGTCCAGTCTCCGCCCGTTCCGGCCCCCAGAGTCCAGTCTCCGCCCGTTCCGGCCCCCAGAGTCCAGTCTCCGCCCGTTCCGGCCCCCAGAGTCCAGTCTCCGCCCGTTCCGGCCCCCAGAGTCCAGTCTCCTGACCCGTCCCCACGGCCCCTGATCGTGCCCCCTCCCTCCCCTCCCTTGGTCCTCTCCCCCCCACCCCTGGGGGCCGTCTGGGATCCGGCCCTTGAGGGGGGGGTGGGGTCAGGGGTTGGGCCGCCGCAGCCGCACTGCTCGGCGCCCCCCGCCACGACGTCGCCGGAGCCGCACTGCTCGGCGCCCCCCTCCACGACGACGCCGCAGCCGCACTGCTCGGCGCCCCCCTCCACGACGACGCCGCAGCCGCACAGCTCGGCGCCCCCCGCCACGACGACGCCGCACAGCTCGGCGCCCCCCGCCACGACGACGCCGGAGCCGCACTGCTCGGCGCCCCCCGCCACGACGACGCCGGAGCCGCTCAGCTCGGCGCCCCCCGCCACGACGACGCCGGAGCCGCACTGCTCGGCGCCCCCCGCCACGACGACGCCGGAGCCGCATAGCTCGGCGCCCCCCGCCACGACGACGCCGGAGCCGCAGAGCTCGGCGCCCCCCGCCACGACGACGCCGCAGCCGCACAGCTCGGCGCTCACCGCCACGACGACGCCGCAGCCGCCCAGCTCGGCGCTCACCGCCACTCCGAGGCCCGGTCGCCGACCCGGCAGGGCCCCCGAGACCCCGAGGCCCGGTCGCCGACCCGGCAGGGCCCCCGAGACCCCGAGGCCCGGTCGCCGACCCGGCAGGGCCCCCGAGACCCCGAGGCCCGGTCGCCGACCCGGCAGGGCCCCCGAGACCCCGAGGCCCGGCCGCCGACCCGGCAGACCCCCCGAGATCCTGAGGCCCGGCCGCCGTAGCGGTCGGTCCCCCGAGACCCTGAAGCCCGGCCGCCGTAGCGGTCGCCCCCCCGAGACCCTCAAGCCCGGTAGCGGTAGACCCCCCGAAGGACCCGACGAGTGGCCGCCATCACCCTGAGTTCCCTGCGCGGTCCAAGATCGTTGGGTTCCCACCCTCCCTCCCCTTGTCTGTGTTTCCCTGGTTCTGTTCCCCTTGAGGACCGTCTGGAATTCGGTCCTTGAGGGGGGGGTTCTGTCACGGTTTGGTCTCTCTTCCTGTGTTATTTTGTAGTTTTCATGTCTCTTGTGTTCCTGGGTAACTTCACTTCCTGCCTTGTCCTGTGATTGCCTGATTGATTCCACCTGTGTCCAATCACCTGCACCTCCCTTGTGTATTTAAGCCCTGTGTGCCTGTTGTCCAGTGTCGTGTCATTGTCTATATGTCCCTCGCTGTGGGAGCACGTTTGGGTTTTGTATAGAATAAAGATCACTTTTTTTGGAAACCTGGAGAAGTCTGCGCCTGAGTCCTGCTTCCGCCTGCTCCTCCACGCGATCCTGACAAAAACGTAGTTGAGTGAATCAGGTTCTACAACTATACCTAATCCTTCATACCATGATGAAAATGATGAAAATAGTTAATTTGCTTGATAGAAACAGTGTAAGCTAAAGCATTCTTTATACAGTCCGTTTTAGCTGTTTACTCCTTCTGCAAAAGCTTTGAAAGTAACAATAATGGTCAAAACGTAGTTGAGTGAATCAGCTTCTACAACTATACCTAATCCTTCATACCATGATGAAAATGATGAAAATAGTTCATTTGCTTGATAGAAACAGTGTAAGCAAAAGCATTCTTTACACAGTCCGATTTAGCTGTTTTCTCCTTCTGAAAAAGCTTTGAAAGTAACAATAATGGTCAAAACGTAGTTGAGTGAATCAGCTTCTACAACTATACCTAATCCTTCATACCATGATGAAAATGATGAAAATAGTTCATTTGCTTGATAGAAACAGTGTAAGCTAAAGCATTCTTCATAACAGTCCGTTTTAGCTGTTTACTCCTTCTGCAAAAGCTTTGAAAGTAACAATAATGGTCAAAACGTAGTTGAGTGAATCAGGTTCTACAACTATACCTAATCCTTTATACCATAATGAAAATAGTTCATTTCCTTGATAGAAACAGTGTAAGCTAAAGCATTCTTCATAACAGTCCGTTTTAGCTGTTTTCTCCTTCTGAAAAAGCTTTGAAAGTAACAATAATGGTCAAAACGTAGTTGAGTGAATCAGGTTCTACAACTATATCTAATCCTTCATACCATGATGAAAATGATGAAAATAGTTCATTTGCTTGATAGAAACAGTGTAAGCAAAAGCATTCTTTACACAGTCCGATTTAGCTGTTTTCTCCTTCTGAAAAAGCTTTGAAAGTAACAATAATGGTCAAAACGTAGTTGAGTGAATCAGGTTCTACAACTATACCTAATACTTTGTACCATAATGGAAATGATGAAAATAGTTCATTTGCTTGATAGAAACAGTGTAAGGTAAAGCATTCTTTATACAGTCCGTTTTAGCTGTTTACTCCTTCTGCAAAAGCTTTGAAAGTAACAATAATGGTCAAAACGTAGTTGAGTGAATCAGCTTCTACAACTATACCTAATCCTTCATACCATGATGAAAATGATGAAAATAGTTCATTTGCTTGATAGAAACAGTGTAAGCAAAAGCATTCTTTACACAGTCCGATTTAGCTGTTTTCTCCTTCTGAAAAAGCTTTGAAAGTAACAATAATGGTCAAAACGTAGTTGAGTGAATCAGCTTCTACAACTATACCTAATCCTTCATACCATGATGAAAATGATGAAAATAGTTCATTTGCTTGATAGAAACAGTGTAAGCTAAAGCATTCTTCATAACAGTCCGTTTTAGCTGTTTACTCCTTCTGCAAAAGCTTTGAAAGTAACAATAATGGTCAAAACGTAGTTGAGTGAATCAGGTTCTACAACTATACCTAATCCTTTATACCATAATGAAAATAGTTCATTTCCTTGATAGAAACAGTGTAAGCTAAAGCATTCTTCATAACAGTCCGTTTTAGCTGTTTTCTCCTTCTGAAAAAGCTTTGAAAGTAACAATAATGGTCAAAACGTAGTTGAGTGAATCAGGTTCTACAACTATATCTAATCCTTCATACCATGATGAAAATGATGAAAATAGTTCATTTGCTTGATAGAAACAGTGTAAGCAAAAGCATTCTTTACACAGTCCGATTTAGCTGTTTTCTCCTTCTGAAAAAGCTTTGAAAGTAACAATAATGGTCAAAACGTAGTTGAGTGAATCAGGTTCTACAACTATACCTAATCCTTCATACCATGATGAAAATGATGAAAATAGTTCATTTGCTTGATAGAAACAGTGTAAGCTAAAGCATTCTTCATAACAGTCCGTTTTAGCTGTTTACTCCTTCTGAAAAAGCTTTGAAAGTAACAATAATGGTCAAAACGTAGTTGAGTGAATCAGGTTCTACAACTATACCTAATCCTTTATACCATAATGAAAATAGTTCATTTCCTTGATAGAAACAGTGAAGCTAAGCATTCCTCTTAATAGTCCGTTTGAGCTGTTTTCTCCTTCTGCAAAAGCTTTGAAAGTAACAATAATGGTCAAAACGTAGTTGAGTAAATCAGGTTCTACAACTATACCTAATCCTTCATACCATGATAAAAATGATGAAAATAGTTCATTTGCTTGATAGAAACAGCATAGAAAAGCATTCTTTATACAGTCCGTTTAAGCTGTTTTCTCCTTCTGAAAAAGCTTTGAAAGTAACAATAATGGTCAAAACGTAGTTGAGTGAATCAGGTTCTACAACTATACCTAATCCTTTATACCATAATGAAAATAGTTCATTTCCTTGATAGAAACAGTGTAAGCTAAAGCATTCTTCATAACAGTCCGTTTTAGCTGTTTTCTCCTTCTGAAAAAGCTTTGAAAGTAACAATAATGGTCAAAACGTAGTTGAGTGAATCAGGTTCTACAACTATATCTAATCCTTCATACCATGATGAAAATGATGAAAATAGTTCATTTGCTTGATAGAAACAGTGTAAGCAAAAGCATTCTTTACACAGTCCGATTTAGCTGTTTTCTCCTTCTGAAAAAGCTTTGAAAGTAACAATAATGGTCAAAACGTAGTTGAGTGAATCAGGTTCTACAACTATACCTAATCCTTCATACCATGATGAAAATGATGAAAATAGTTCATTTGCTTGATAGAAACAGTGTAAGCTAAAGCATTCTTCATAACAGTCCGTTTTAGCTGTTTACTCCTTCTGAAAAAGCTTTGAAAGTAACAATAATGGTCAAAACGTAGTTGAGTGAATCAGGTTCTACAACTATACCTAATCCTTTATACCATAATGAAAATAGTTCATTTCCTTGATAGAAACAGTGAAGCTAAGCATTCCTCTTAATAGTCCGTTTGAGCTGTTTTCTCCTTCTGCAAAAGCTTTGAAAGTAACAATAATGGTCAAAACGTAGTTGAGTAAATCAGGTTCTACAACTATACCTAATCCTTCATACCATGATAAAAATGATGAAAATAGTTCATTTGCTTGATAGAAACAGCATAGAAAAGCATTCTTTATACAGTCCGTTTAAGCTGTTTTCTCCTTCTGAAAAAGCTTTGAAAGTAACAATAATGGTCAAAACGTAGTTGAGTGAATCAGGTTCTACAACTATACCTAATCCTTCATACCATGATGAAAATGATGAAAATAGTTCATTTGCTTGATAGAAACAGTGTAAGCAAAAGCATTCTTTATACAGTCCGTTTTAGCTGTTTTCTCCTTCTGAAAAAGCTTTGAAAGTAACAATAATGGTCAAAACGTAGTTGAGTGAATCAGGTTCTACAACTATACCTAATCCTTCATACCATGATGAAAATGATGAAAATAGTTAATTTGCTTGATAGAAACAGTGTAAGCTAAAGCATTCTTTATACAGTCCGTTTTAGCTCTTTACTCCTTCTGCAAAAGCTTTGAAAGTAACAATAATGGTCAAAACGTAGTTGAGTGAATCAGATTCTACAACTATATCTAATCCTTCATACCATGATGAAAATGATGAAAATAGTTCATTTGCTTGATAGAAACAGTGTAAGCAAAAGCATTCTTTGCACAGTCCGATTTAGCTGTTTTCTCCTTCTGAAAAAGCTTTGAAAGTAACAATAATGGTCAAAACGTAGTTGAGTGAATCAGCTTCTACAACTATACCTAATCCTTCATACCATGATGAAAATGATGAAAATAGTTCATTTGCTTGATAGAAACAGTGTAAGCAAAAGCATTCTTTGCACAGTCCGATTTAGCTGTTTTCTCCTTCTGAAAAAGCTTTGAAAGTAACAATAATGGTCAAAACGTAGTTGAGTAAATCAGGTTCTACAACTATACCTAATCCTTCATACCATGATAAAAATGATGAAAATAGTTCATTTGCTTGATAGAAACAGCATAGAAAAGCATTCTTTATACAGTCCGTTTAAGCTGTTTTCTCCTTCTGAAAAAGCTTTGAAAGTAACAATAATGGTCAAAACGTAGTTGAGTGAATCAGGTTCTACAACTATACCTAATCCTTCATACCATGATGAAAATGATGAAAATAGTTCATTTGCTTGATAGAAACAGTGTAAGCAAAAGCATTCTTTATACAGTCCGTTTTAGCTGTTTTCTCCTTCTGAAAAAGCTTTGAAAGTAACAATAATGGTCAAAACGTAGTTGAGTGAATCAGGTTCTACAACTATACCTAATCCTTCATACCATGATGAAAATGATGAAAATAGTTAATTTGCTTGATAGAAACAGTGTAAGCTAAAGCATTCTTTATACAGTCCGTTTTAGCTGTTTACTCCTTCTGCAAAAGCTTTGAAAGTAACAATAATGGTCAAAACGTAGTTGAGTGAATCAGATTCTACAACTATATCTAATCCTTCATACCATGATGAAAATTATGAAAATAGTTCATTTGCTTGATAGAAACAGTGTAAGCAAAAGCATTCTTTGCACAGTCCGATTTAGCTGTTTTCTCCTTCTGAAAAAGCTTTGAAAGTAACAATAATGGTCAAAACGTAGTTGAGTGAATCAGCTTCTACAACTATACCTAATCCTTCATACCATGATGAAAATGATGAAAATAGTTCATTTGCTTGATAGAAACAGTGTAAGCTAAAGCATTCTTCATAACAGTCCGTTTTAGCTGTTTACTCCTTCTGCAAAAGCTTTGAAAGTAACAATAATGGTCAAAACGTAGTTGAGTGAATCAGGTTCTACAACTATACCTAATCCTTTATACCATAATGAAAATAGTTCATTTCCTTGATAGAAACAGTGTAAGCTAAAGCATTCTTCATAACAGTCCGTTTTAGCTGTTTTCTCCTTCTGAAAAAGCTTTGAAAGTAACAATAATGGTCAAAACGTAGTTGAGTGAATCAGGTTCTACAACTATATCTAATCCTTCATACCATGATGAAAATGATGAAAATAGTTAATTTGCTTGATAGAAACAGTGTAAGCAAAAGCATTCTTCATAACAGTCCGTTTTAGCTGTTTACTCCTTCTGAAAAAGCTTTGAAAGTAACAATAATGGTCAAAACGTAGTTGAGTGAATCAGCTTCTAGAACTATACCTAATCCTTCATACCATGATGAAAATGATGAAAATAGTTCATTTGCTTGATTGCAACAGTGTAAGCTAAAGCATTCTTCATAACAGTCCGTTTTAGCTGTTTACTCCTTCTGCAAAAGCTTTGAAAGTAACAATAATGGTCAAAACGTAGTTGAGTGAATCAGGTTCTACAACTATACCTAATCCTTTATACCATAATGAAAATAGTTCATTTCCTTGATAGAAACAGTGAAGCTAAGCATTCCTCTTAATAGTCCGTTTGAGCTGTTTTCTCCTTCTGCAAAAGCTTTGAAAGTAACAATAATGGTCAAAACGTAGTTGAGTAAATCAGGTTCTACAACTATACCTAATCCTTCATACCATGATAAAAATGATGAAAATAGTTCATTTGCTTGATAGAAACAGCATAGAAAAGCATTCTTTATACAGTCCGTTTAAGCTGTTTTCTCCTTCTGAAAAAGCTTTGAAAGTAACAATAATGGTCAAAACGTAGTTGAGTGAATCAGGTTCTACAACTATACCTAATCCTTCATACCATGATGAAAATGATGAAAATAGTTCATTTGCTTGATAGAAACAGTGTAAGCAAAAGCATTCTTTATACAGTCCGTTTTAGCTGTTTTCTCCTTCTGAAAAAGCTTTGAAAGTAACAATAATGGTCAAAACGTAGTTGAGTGAATCAGGTTCTACAACTATACCTAATCCTTCATACCATGATGAAAATGATGAAAATAGTTAATTTGCTTGATAGAAACAGTGTAAGCTAAAGCATTCTTTATACAGTCCGTTTTAGCTCTTTATTCCTTCTGCAAAAGCTTTGAAAGTAACAATAATGGTCAAAACGTAGTTGAGTGAATCAGATTCTACAACTATATCTAATCCTTCATACCATGATGAAAATGATGAAAATAGTTCATTTGCTTGATAGAAACAGTGTAAGCAAAAGCATTCTTTGCACAGTCCGATTTAGCTGTTTTCTCCTTCTGAAAAAGCTTTGAAAGTAACAATAATGGTCAAAACGTAGTTGAGTGAATCAGCTTCTACAACTATACCTAATCCTTCATACCATGATGAAAATGATGAAAATAGTTCATTTGCTTGATAGAAACAGTGTAAGCAAAAGCATTCTTTGCACAGTCCGATTTAGCTGTTTTCTCCTTCTGAAAAAGCTTTGAAAGTAACAATAATGGTCAAAACGTAGTTGAGTAAATCAGGTTCTACAACTATACCTAATCCTTCATACCATGATAAAAATGATGAAAATAGTTCATTTGCTTGATAGAAACAGCATAGAAAAGCATTCTTTATACAGTCCGTTTAAGCTGTTTTCTCCTTCTGAAAAAGCTTTGAAAGTAACAATAATGGTCAAAACGTAGTTGAGTGAATCAGGTTCTACAACTATACCTAATCCTTCATACCATGATGAAAATGATGAAAATAGTTCATTTGCTTGATAGAAACAGTGTAAGCAAAAGCATTCTTTATACAGTCCGTTTTAGCTGTTTTCTCCTTCTGAAAAAGCTTTGAAAGTAACAATAATGGTCAAAACGTAGTTGAGTGAATCAGGTTCTACAACTATACCTAATCCTTCATACCATGATGAAAATGATGAAAATAGTTAATTTGCTTGATAGAAACAGTGTAAGCTAAAGCATTCTTTATACAGTCCGTTTTAGCTGTTTACTCCTTCTGCAAAAGCTTTGAAAGTAACAATAATGGTCAAAACGTAGTTGAGTGAATCAGATTCTACAACTATATCTAATCCTTCATACCATGATGAAAATTATGAAAATAGTTCATTTGCTTGATAGAAACAGTGTAAGCAAAAGCATTCTTTGCACAGTCCGATTTAGCTGTTTTCTCCTTCTGAAAAAGCTTTGAAAGTAACAATAATGGTCAAAACGTAGTTGAGTGAATCAGCTTCTACAACTATACCTAATCCTTCATACCATGATGAAAATGATGAAAATAGTTCATTTGCTTGATAGAAACAGTGTAAGCTAAAGCATTCTTCATAACAGTCCGTTTTAGCTGTTTACTCCTTCTGCAAAAGCTTTGAAAGTAACAATAATGGTCAAAACGTAGTTGAGTGAATCAGGTTCTACAACTATACCTAATCCTTTATACCATAATGAAAATAGTTCATTTCCTTGATAGAAACAGTGTAAGCTAAAGCATTCTTCATAACAGTCCGTTTTAGCTGTTTTCTCCTTCTGAAAAAGCTTTGAAAGTAACAATAATGGTCAAAACGTAGTTGAGTGAATCAGGTTCTACAACTATATCTAATCCTTCATACCATGATGAAAATGATGAAAATAGTTAATTTGCTTGATAGAAACAGTGTAAGCAAAAGCATTCTTTACACAGTCCGATTTAGCTGTTTTCTCCTTCTGAAAAAGCTTTGAAAGTAACAATAATGGTCAAAACGTAGTTGAGTGAATCAGGTTCTACAACTATACCTAATCCTTCATACCATGATGAAAATGATGAAAATAGTTCATTTGCTTGATAGAAATAGTGTAAGCTAAAGCATTCTTCATAACAGTCCGTTTTAGCTGTTTACTCCTTCTGAAAAAGCTTTGAAAGTAACAATAATGGTCAAAACGTAGTTGAGTGAATCAGGTTCTACAACTATACCTAATCCTTCATACCATGATGAAAATGATGAAAATAGTTCATTTGCTTGATAGAAACAGTGTAAGCTAAAGCATTCTTCATAACAGTCCGTTTTAGCTGTTTACTCCTTCTGAAAAAGCTTTGAAAGTAACAATAATGGTCAAAACGTAGTTGAGTGAATCAGCTTCTAGAACTATACCTAATCCTTCATACCATGATGAAAAAGATGAAAATAGTTCATTTGCTTGATAGAAACAGTGTAAGCTAAAGCATTCTTCATAACAGTCCGTTTTAGCTGTTTACTCCTTCTGCAAAAGCTTTGAAAGTAACAATAATGGTCAAAACGTAGTTGAGTGAATCAGGTTCTACAACTATACCTAATCCTTTATACCATAATGAAAATAGTTCATTTCCTTGATAGAAACAGTGTAGCTAAGCATTCCTCTTAATAGTCCGTTTGAGCTGTTTTCTCCTTCTGCAAAAGCTTTGAAAGTAACAATAATGGTCAAAACGTAGTTGAGTGAATCAGGTTCTACAACTATACCTAATCCTTCATACCATGATAAAAATGATGAAAATAGTTTATTTGCTTGATAGAAACAGCATAGAAAAGCATTCTTTATACAGTCCGTTTTAGCTGTTTTCTCCTTCTGAAAAAGCTTTGAAAGTAACAATAATGGTCAAAACGTAGTTGAGTGAATCAGGTTCTACAACTATACCTAATCCTTCATACCATGATGAAAATGATGAAAATAGTTCATTTGCTTGATAGAAACAGTGTAAGCAAAAGCATTCTTTATACAGTCCGTTTTAGCTGTTTTCTCCTTCTGAAAAAGCTTTGAAAGTAACAATAATGGTCAAAACGTAGTTGAGTGAATCAGCTTCTACAACTATACCTAATCCTTCATACCATGATGAAAATGATGAAAATAGTTCATTTGCTTGATAGAAACAGTGTAAGCAAAAGCATTCTTTACACAGTCCGATTTAGCTGTTTTCTCCTTCTGAAAAAGCTTTGAAAGTAACAATAATGGTCAAAACGTAGTTGAGTGAATCAGGTTCTACAACTATACCTAATCCTTTATACCATAATGAAAATAGTTCATTTGCTTGATAGAAACAGTGTAAGCTAAAGCATTCTTCATAACAGTCCGTTTTAGCTGTTTACTCCTTCTGCAAAAGCTTTGAAAGTAACAATAATGGTCAAAACGTAGTTAAGTGAATCAGGTTCTACAACTATACCTAATCCTTCGTACCATGATGAAAATGATGAAAATAGTTCATTTGCTTGATAGAAACAGTGTAAGCTAAAGCATTCTTCATAACAGTCCGTTTTAGCTGTTTACTCCTTCTGAAAAAGCTTTGAAAGTAACAATAATGGTCAAAACGTAGTTGAGTGAATCAGCTTCTAGAACTATACCTAATCCTTCATACCATGATGAAAATGATGAAAATAGTTCATTTGCTTGATAGAAACAGTGTAAGCTAAAGCATTCTTCATAACAGTCCGTTTTAGCTGTTTACTCCTTCTGCAAAAGCTTTGAAAGTAACAATAATGGTCAAAACGTAGTTGAGTGAATCAGGTTCTACAACTATACCTAATCCTTCATACCATGATGAAAATGATGAAAATAGTTCATTTGCTTGATAGAAACAGTGTAAGCTAAAGCATTCTTCATAACAGTCCGTTTTAGCTGTTTTCTCCTTCTGAAAAAGCTTTGAAAGTAACAATAATGGTCAAAACGTAGTTGAGTGAACCAGGTTCTACAACTATACCTAATCCTTCATACCATGATGAAAATGATGAAAATAGTTCATTTGCTTGATAGAAACAGTGTAAGCAAAAGCATTCTTTACACAGTCCGTTTTAGCTGTTTTCTCCTTCTGAAAAAGCTTTGAAAGTAACAATAATGGTCAAAACGTAGTTGAGTGAATCAGGTTCTACAACTATACCTAATCCTTTATACCATAATGAAAATAGTTCATTTGCTTGATAGAAACAGTGTAAGCTAAAGCATTCTTCATAACAGTCCGTTTTAGCTGTTTACTCCTTCTGCAAAAGCTTTGAAAGTAACAATAATGGTCAAAACGTAGTTGAGTGAATCAGGTTCTACAACTATACCTAATCCTCCATACCATGATGAAAATGATGAAAATAGTTCATTTGCTTGATAGAAACAGTGTAAGCAAAAGCATTCTTTACACAGTCCGTTTTAGCTGTTTTCTCCTTCTGAAAAAGCTTTGAAAGTAACAATAATGGTCAAAACGTAGTTGAGTGAATCAGGTTCTACAACTATACCTAATCCTTTATACCATAATGAAAATAGTTCATTTGCTTGATAGAAACAGTGTAAGCTAAAGCATTCTTCATAACAGTCCGTTTTAGCTGTTTACTCCTTCTGCAAAAGCTTTGAAAGTAACAATAATGGTCAAAACGTAGTTGAGTGAATCAGGTTCTACAACTATACCTAATCCTTCATACCATGATGAAAATGATGAAAATAGTTCATTTGCTTGATAGAAACAGTGTAAGCTAAAGCATTCTTCATAACAGTCCGTTTTAGCTGTTTACTCCTTCTGCAAAAGCTTTGAAAGTAACAATAATGGTCAAAACGTAGTTGAGTGAATCAGGTTCTACAACTATACCTAATCCTTCATACCATGATGAAAATGATGAAAATAGTTCATTTGCTTGATAGAAACAGTGTAAGCTAAAGCATTCTTCATAACAGTCCGTTTTAGCTGTTTACTCCTTCTGCAAAAGCTTTGAAAGTGACAATAATGGTCAAAACGTAGTTGAGTGAATCAGGTTCTACAACTATACCTAATCCTTCATACCATGATGAAAATGATGAAAATAGTTCATTTGCTTGATAGAAACAGTGTAAGCTAAAGCATTCTTCTTAACAGTCCGTTTTAGCTGTTTACTCCTTCTGCAAAAGCTTTGAAAGTAACAATAATGGTCAAAACATAGTTGAGTGAATCAGGTTCTACAACTATACCTAATCCTTTATACCATAATGAAAATAGTTCATTTCCTTGATAGAAACAGTGTAAGCTAAAGCATTCTTCATAACAGTCCGTTTTAGCTGTTTTCTCCTTCTGCAAAAGCTTTGAAAGTAACAATAATGGTCAAAACGTAGTTGAGTGAATCAGGTTCTACAACTATACCTAATCCTTTATACCATAATGAAAATAGTTCATTTCCTTGATAGAAACAGTGTAGCTAAGCATTCCTCTTAATAGTCCGTTTGAGCTGTTTTCTCCTTCTGAAAAAGCTTTGAAAGTAACAATAATGGTCAAAACGTAGTTGAGTGAATCAGGTTCTACAACTATACCTAATCCTTCATACCATGATGAAAATAGTTCATTTGCTTGATAGAAACAGTGTAAGCAAAAGCATTCTTTATACAGTCCGTTTTAGCTGTTTTCTCCTTCTGAAAAAGCTTTGAAAGTAACAATAATGGTCAAAACGTAGTTGAGTGAATCAGCTTCTACAACTATACCTAATCCTTCATACCATGATGAAAATGATGAAAATAGTTCATTTGCTTGATAGAAACAGTGTAAGCAAAAGCATTCTTTATACAGTCCGTTTTAGCTGTTTTCTCCTTCTGCAAAAGCTTTGAAAGTAACAATAATGGTCAAAACGTAGTTGAGTGAATCAGGTTCTACAACTATACCTAATCCTTCATACCATGATGAAAATGATGAAAATAGTTCATTTGCTTGATAGAAACAGTGTAAGCTAAAGCATTCTTCATAACAGTCCGTTTTAGCTGTTTACTCCTTTTGCAAAAGCTTTGAAAGTGACAATAATGGTCAAAACGTAGTTGAGTGAATCAGGTTCTACAACTATACCTAATCCTTCATACCATGATGAAAATGATGAAAATAGTTCATTTGCTTGATAGAAACAGTGTAAGCTAAAGCATTCTTCATAACAGTCCGTTTTAGCTGTTTACTCCTTCTGCAAAAGCTTTGAAAGTAACAATAATGGTCAAAACATAGTTGAGTGAATCAGGTTCTACAACTATACCTAATCCTTTATACCATAATAAAAATAGTTCATTTCCTTGATAGAAACAGTGTAAGCTAAAGCATTCTTCATAACAGTCCGTTTTAGCTGTTTTCTCCTTCTGAAAAAGCTTTGAAAGTAACAATAATGGTCAAAACGTAGTTGAGTGAATCAGGTTCTACAACTATATCTAATCCTTCATACCATGATGAAAATGATGAAAATAGTTCATTTGCTTGATAGAAACAGTGTAAGCAAAAGCATTCTTTACACAGTCCGATTTAGCTGTTTTCTCCTTCTGAAAAAGCTTTGAAAGTAACAATAATGGTCAAAACGTAGTTGAGTGAATCAGGTTCTACAACTATACCTAATCCTTTATACCATAATGAAAATAGTTCATTTCCTTGATAGAAACAGTGTAGCTAAGCATTCCTCTTAACAGTCCGTTTTAGCTGTTTTCTCCTTCTGAAAAAGCTTTGAAAGTAACAATAATGGTCAAAACGTAGTTGAGTGAATCAGGTTCTACAACTATATCTAATCCTTCATACCATGATGAAAATGATGAAAATAGTTCATTTGCTTGATAGAAACAGTGTAAGCAAAAGCATTCTTTACACAGTCCGATTTAGCTGTTTTCTCCTTCTGAAAAAGCTTTGAAAGTAACAATAATGGTCAAAACGTAGTTGAGTGAATCAGGTTCTACAACTATACCTAATCCTTTATACCATAATGAAAATAGTTCATTTCCTTGATAGAAACAGTGTAGCTAAGCATTCCTCTTAATAGTCCGTTTGAGCTGTTTCCTCCTTCTGCAAAAGCTTTGAAAGTAACAATAATGGTCAAAACGTAGTTGAGTGAATCAGCTTCTACAACTATACCTAATCCTTCATACCATGATGAAAATAGTTAATTTGCTTGATAGAAACAGTGTAAGCTAAAGCATTCTTCATAACAGTCCGTTTTAGCTGTTTACTCCTTCTGCAAAAGCTTTGAAAGTAACAATAATGGTCAAAACGTAGTTGAGTGAATCAGCTTCTACAACTATACCTAATCCTTCATACCATGATGAAAATGATGAAAATAGTTCATTTGCTTGATAGAAACAGTGTAAGCAAAAGCATTCTTTACACAGTCCGTTTTATCTGTTTTCTCCTTCTGAAAAAGCTTTGAAAGTAACAATAATGGTCAAAACGTAGTTGAGTGAATCAGCTTCTACAACTATACCTAATCCTTCATACCATGATGAAAATGATGAAAATAGTTCATTTGCTTGATAGAAACAGTGTAAGCTAAAGCATTCTTCATAACAGTCCGTTTTAGCTGTTTACTCCTTCTGCAAAGCTTTGAAAGTAACAATAATGGTCAAAACGTAGTTGAGTGAATCAGTTTCTACAACTATACCTAATCCTTCATACCATGATGAAAATGATGAAAATAGTTCATTTGCTTGATAGAAACAGTGTAAGCTAAAGCATTCTTCATAACAGTCCGTTTTAGCTGTTTTCTCCTTCTGCAAAAGCTTTGAAAGTAACAATAATGGTCAAAACGTAGTTGAGTGAATCAGGTTCTACAACTATACCTAATCCTTTATACCATAATGAAAATAGTTCATTTCCTTGATAGAAACAGTGTAGCTAAGCATTCCTCTTAATAGTCCGTTTGAGCTGTTTTCTCCTTCTGAAAAAGCTTTGAAAGTAACAATAATGGTCAAAACGTAGTTGAGTGAATCAGGTTCTACAACTATACCTAATCCTTCATACCATGATGAAAATAGTTCATTTGCTTGATAGAAACAGTGTAAGCAAAAGCATTCTTTATACAGTCCGTTTTAGCTGTTTTCTCCTTCTGAAAAAGCTTTGAAAGTAACAATAATGGTCAAAACGTAGTTGAGTGAATCAGCTTCTACAACTATACCTAATCCTTCATACCATGATGAAAATGATGAAAATAGTTCATTTGCTTGATAGAAACAGTGTAAGCAAAAGCATTCTTTACACAGTCCGCTTTAGCTGTTTTCTCCTTCTGAAAAAGCTTTGAAAGTAACAATAATGGTCAAAACGTAGTTGAGTGAATCAGGTTCTACAACTATATCTAATCCTTCATACCATGATGAAAATGATGAAAATAGTTCATTTGCTTGATAGAAACAGTGTAAGCAAAAGCATTCTTTACACAGTCCGATTTAGCTGTTTTCTCCTTCTGAAAAAGCTTTGAAAGTAACAATAATGGTCAAAACGTAGTTGAGTGAATCAGCTTCTACAACTATACCTAATCCTTCATACCATGATGAAAATGATGAAAATAGTTCATTTGCTTGATAGAAACAGTTTAAGCAAAAGCATTCTTTACACAGTCCGATTTAGCTGTTTTCTCCTTCTGAAAAAGCTTTGAAAGTAACAATAATGGTCAAAACGTAGTTGAGTGAATACGCTTCTACAACTATACCTAATCCTTCATACCATGATGAAAATGATGAAAATAGTTCATTTGCTTGATAGAAACAGTGTAAGCTAAAGCATTCTTCATAACAGTCCGTTTTAGCTGTTTACTTCTTCTGCAAAAGCTTTGAAAGTAACAATAATGGTCAAAACGTAGTTGAGTGAATCAGGTTCTACAACTATACCTAATCCTTCATACCATGATGAAAATGATGAAAATAGTTCATTTGCTTGATAGCAACAGTGTAAGCTAAAGCATTCTTCATAACAGTCCGTTTTAGCAGTTTACTCCTTCTGCAAAAGCTTTAAAAGTAACAATAATGGTCAAAACGTAGTTGAGTGAATCAGGTTCTACAACTATACCTAATCCTTCATACCATGATGAAAATAGTTCATTTGCTTGATAGAAACAGTGTAAGCAAAAGCATTCTTTATACAGTCCGTTTTAGCTGTTTTCTCCTTCTGAAAAAGCTTTGAAAGTAACAATAATGGTCAAAACGTAGTTGAGTGAATCAGCTTCTACAACTATACCTAATCCTTCATACCATGATGAAAATGATGAAAATAGTTCATTTGCTTGATAGAAACAGTGTAAGCAAAAGCATTCTTTATACAGTCCGTTTTAGCTGTTTTCTCCTTCTGCAAAAGCTTTGAAAGTAACAATAATGGTCAAAACGTAGTTGAGTGAATCAGGTTCTACAACTATACCTAATCCTTCATACCATGATGAAAATGATGAAAATAGTTCATTTGCTTGATAGAAACAGTGTAAGCTAAAGCATTCTTCATAACAGTCCGTTTTAGCTGTTTACTCCTTTTGCAAAAGCTTTGAAAGTGACAATAATGGTCAAAACGTAGTTGAGTGAATCAGGTTCTACAACTATACCTAATCCTTCATACCATGATGAAAATGATGAAAATAGTTCATTTGCTTGATAGAAACAGTGTAAGCTAAAGCATTCTTCATAACAGTCCGTTTTAGCTGTTTACTCCTTCTGCAAAAGCTTTGAAAGTAACAATAATGGTCAAAACATAGTTGAGTGAATCAGGTTCTACAACTATACCTAATCCTTTATACCATAATAAAAATAGTTCATTTCCTTGATAGAAACAGTGTAAGCTAAAGCATTCTTCATAACAGTCCGTTTTAGCTGTTTTCTCCTTCTGAAAAAGCTTTGAAAGTAACAATAATGGTCAAAACGTAGTTGAGTGAATCAGGTTCTACAACTATATCTAATCCTTCATACCATGATGAAAATGATGAAAATAGTTCATTTGCTTGATAGAAACAGTGTAAGCAAAAGCATTCTTTACACAGTCCGATTTAGCTGTTTTCTCCTTCTGAAAA
Organism: Pungitius pungitius; assembly: GCF_949316345.1. Lineage (NCBI taxonomy): Eukaryota > Metazoa > Chordata > Actinopteri > Perciformes > Gasterosteidae > Pungitius > Pungitius pungitius. Next base: position 10,219,797 of record NC_084904.1, read on the forward strand.
AGCTTTGAAAGTAACAATAATGGTCAAAACGTAGTTGAGTGAATCAGGTTCTACAACTATACCTAATCCTTTATACCATAATGAAAATAGTTCATTTCCTTGATAGAAACAGTGTAGCTAAGCATTCCTCTTAACAGTCCGTTTTAGCTGTTTTCTCCTTCTGAAAAAGCTTTGAAAGTAACAATAATGGTCAAAACGTAGTTGAGTGAATCAGGTTCTACAACTATATCTAATCCTTCATACCATGATGAAAATGATGAAAATAGTTCATTTGCTTGATAGAAACAGTGTAAGCAAAAGCATTCTTTACACAGTCCGATTTAGCTGTTTTCTCCTTCTGAAAAAGCTTTGAAAGTAACAATAATGGTCAAAACGTAGTTGAGTGAATCAGGTTCTACAACTATACCTAATCCTTTATACCATAATGAAAATAGTTCATTTCCTTGATAGAAACAGTGTAGCTAAGCATTCCTCTTAATAGTCCGTTTGAGCTGTTTCCTCCTTCTGCAAAAGCTTTGAAAGTAACAATAATGGTCAAAACGTAGTTGAGTGAATCAGCTTCTACAACTATACCTAATCCTTCATACCATGATGAAAATAGTTAATTTGCTTGATAGAAACAGTGTAAGCTAAAGCATTCTTCATAACAGTCCGTTTTAGCTGTTTACTCCTTCTGCAAAAGCTTTGAAAGTAACAATAATGGTCAAAACGTAGTTGAGTGAATCAGCTTCTACAACTATACCTAATCCTTCATACCATGATGAAAATGATGAAAATAGTTCATTTGCTTGATAGAAACAGTGTAAGCAAAAGCATTCTTTACACAGTCCGTTTTATCTGTTTTCTCCTTCTGAAAAAGCTTTGAAAGTAACAATAATGGTCAAAACGTAGTTGAGTGAATCAGCTTCTACAACTATACCTAATCCTTCATACCATGATGAAAATGATGAAAATAGTTAATTTGCTTGATAGAAACAGTGTAAGCTAAAGCATTCTTCATAACAGTCCGTTTTAGCTGTTTACTCCTTCTGCAAAGCTTTGAAAGTAACAATAATGGTCAAAACGTAGTTGAGTGAATCAGTTTCTACAACTATACCTAATCCTTCATACCATGATGAAAATGATGAAAATAGTTCATTTGCTTGATAGAAACAGTGTAAGCTAAAGCATTCTTCATAACAGTCCGTTTTAGCTGTTTTCTCCTTCTGCAAAAGCTTTGAAAGTAACAATAATGGTCAAAACGTAGTTGAGTGAATCAGGTTCTACAACTATACCTAATCCTTTATACCATAATGAAAATAGTTCATTTCCTTGATAGAAACAGTGTAGCTAAGCATTCCTCTTAATAGTCCGTTTGAGCTGTTTTCTCCTTCTGAAAAAGCTTTGAAAGTAACAATAATGGTCAAAACGTAGTTGAGTGAATCAGGTTCTACAACTATACCTAATCCTTCATACCATGATGAAAATAGTTCATTTGCTTGATAGAAACAGTGTAAGCAAAAGCATTCTTTATACAGTCCGTTTTAGCTGTTTTCTCCTTCTGAAAAAGCTTTGAAAGTAACAATAATGGTCAAAACGTAGTTGAGTGAATCAGCTTCTACAACTATACCTAATCCTTCATACCATGATGAAAATGATGAAAATAGTTCATTTGCTTGATAGAAACAGTGTAAGCAAAAGCATTCTTTACACAGTCCGCTTTAGCTGTTTTCTCCTTCTGAAAAAGCTTTGAAAGTAACAATAATGGTCAAAACGTAGTTGAGTGAATCAGGTTCTACAACTATATCTAATCCTTCATACCATGATGAAAATGATGAAAATAGTTCATTTGCTTGATAGAAACAGTGTAAGCAAAAGCATTCTTTACACAGTCCGATTTAGCTGTTTTCTCCTTCTGAAAAAGCTTTGAAAGTAACAATAATGGTCAAAACGTAGTTGAGTGAATCAGCTTCTACAACTATACCTAATCCTTCATACCATGATGAAAATGATGAAAATAGTTCATTTGCTTGATAGAAACAGTTTAAGCAAAAGCATTCTTTACACAGTCCGATTTAGCTGTTTTCTCCTTCTGAAAAAGCTTTGAAAGTAACAATAATGGTCAAAACGTAGTTGAGTGAATACGCTTCTACAACTATACCTAATCCTTCATACCATGATGAAAATGATGAAAATAGTTCATTTGCTTGATAGAAACAGTGTAAGCTAAAGCATTCTTCATAACAGTCCGTTTTAGCTGTTTACTTCTTCTGCAAAAGCTTTGAAAGTAACAATAATGGTCAAAACGTAGTTGAGTGAATCAGGTTCTACAACTATACCTAATCCTTCATACCATGATGAAAATGATGAAAATAGTTCATTTGCTTGATAGCAACAGTGTAAGCTAAAGCATTCTTCATAACAGTCCGTTTTAGCTGTTTACTCCTTCTGCAAAAGCTTTAAAAGTAACAATAATGGTCAAAACGTAGTTGAGTGAATCAGGTTCTACAACTATACCTAATCCTTCATACCATGATGAAAATGATGAAAATAGTTCATTTGCTTGATAGAAACAGTGTAAGCTAAAGCATTCTTCATAACAGTCCGTTTTAGCTGTTTTCTCCTTCTGAAAAAGCTTTGAAAGTAACAATAATGGTCAAAACGTAGTTGAGTGAACCAGGTTCTACAACTATACCTAATCCTTCATACCATGATGAAAATGATGAAAATAGTTCATTTGCTTGATAGAAACAGTGTAAGCAAAAGCATTCTTTACACAGTCCGTTTTAGCTGTTTTCTCCTTCTGAAAAAGCTTTGAAAGTAACAATAATGGTCAAAACGTAGTTGAGTGAATCAGGTTCTACAACTATACCTAATCCTTTATACCATAATGAAAATAGTTCATTTGCTTGATAGAAACAGTGTAAGCTAAAGCATTCTTCATAACAGTCCGTTTTAGCTGTTTACTCCTTCTGCAAAAGCTTTGAAAGTAACAATAATGGTCAAAACGTAGTTGAGTGAATCAGGTTCTACAACTATACCTAATCCTCCATACCATGATGAAAATGATGAAAATAGTTCATTTGCTTGATAGAAACAGTGTAAGCAAAAGCATTCTTTACACAGTCCGTTTTAGCTGTTTTCTCCTTCTGAAAAAGCTTTGAAAGTAACAATAATGGTCAAAACGTAGTTGAGTGAATCAGGTTCTAAAACTATACCTAATCCTTTATACCATAATGAAAATAGTTCATTTGCTTGATAGAAACAGTGTAAGCTAAAGCATTCTTCATAACAGTCCGTTTTAGCTGTTTACTCCTTCTGCAAAAGCTTTGAAAGTAACAATAATGGTCAAAACGTAGTTGAGTGAATCAGGTTCTACAACTATACCTAATCCTTCATACCATGATGAAAATGATGAAAATAGTTCATTTGCTTGATAGAAACAGTGTAAGCTAAAGCATTCTTCATAACAGTCCGTTTTAGCTGTTTACTCCTTCTGCAAAAGCTTTGAAAGTAACAATAATGGTCAAAACGTAGTTGAGTGAATCAGGTTCTACAACTATACCTAATCCTTCATACCATGATGAAAATGATGAAAATAGTTCATTTGCTTGATAGAAACAGTGTAGCTAAGCATTCCTCTTAACAGTCCGTTTTAGCTGTTTTCTCCTTCTGAAAAAGCTTTGAAAGTAACAATAATGGTCAAAACGTAGTTGAGTGAATCAGGTTCTACAACTATATCTAATCCTTCATACCATGATGAAAATGATGAAAATAGTTCATTTGCTTGATAGAAACAGTGTAAGCAAAAGCATTCTTTACACAGTCCGATTTAGCTGTTTTCTCCTTCTGAAAAAGCTTTGAAAGTAACAATAATGGTCAAAACGTAGTTGAGTGAATCAGGTTCTACAACTATACCTAATCCTTTATACCATAATGAAAATAGTTCATTTCCTTGATAGAAACAGTGTAGCTAAGCATTCCTCTTAATAGTCCGTTTGAGCTGTTTCCTCCTTCTGCAAAAGCTTTGAAAGTAACAATAATGGTCAAAACGTAGTTGAGTGAATCAGCTTCTACAACTATACCTAATCCTTCATACCATGATGAAAATAGTTAATTTGCTTGATAGAAACAGTGTAAGCTAAAGCATTCTTCATAACAGTCCGTTTTAGCTGTTTACTCCTTCTGCAAAAGCTTTGAAAGTAACAATAATGGTCAAAACGTAGTTGAGTGAATCAGCTTCTACAACTATACCTAATCCTTCATACCATGATGAAAATGATGAAAATAGTTCATTTGCTTGATAGAAACAGTGTAAGCAAAAGCATTCTTTACACAGTCCGTTTTATCTGTTTTCTCCTTCTGAAAAAGCTTTGAAAGTAACAATAATGGTCAAAACGTAGTTGAGTGAATCAGCTTCTACAACTATACCTAATCCTTCATACCATGATGAAAATGATGAAAATAGTTCATTTGCTTGATAGAAACAGTGTAAGCTAAAGCATTCTTCATAACAGTCCGTTTTAGCTGTTTACTCCTTCTGCAAAGCTTTGAAAGTAACAATAATGGTCAAAACGTAGTTGAGTGAATCAGTTTCTACAACTATACCTAATCCTTCATACCATGATGAAAATGATGAAAATAGTTCATTTGCTTGATAGAAACAGTGTAAGCTAAAGCATTCTTCATAACAGTCCGTTTTAGCTGTTTTCTCCTTCTGCAAAAGCTTTGAAAGTAACAATAATGGTCAAAACGTAGTTGAGTGAATCAGGTTCTACAACTATACCTAATCCTTTATACCATAATGAAAATAGTTCATTTCCTTGATAGAAACAGTGTAGCTAAGCATTCCTCTTAATAGTCCGTTTGAGCTGTTTTCTCCTTCTGAAAAAGCTTTGAAAGTAACAATAATGGTCAAAACGTAGTTGAGTGAATCAGGTTCTACAACTATACCTAATCCTTCATACCATGATGAAAATAGTTCATTTGCTTGATAGAAACAGTGTAAGCAAAAGCATTCTTTATACAGTCCGTTTTAGCTGTTTTCTCCTTCTGAAAAAGCTTTGAAAGTAACAATAATGGTCAAAACGTAGTTGAGTGAATCAGCTTCTACAACTATACCTAATCCTTCATACCATGATGAAAATGATGAAAATAGTTCATTTGCTTGATAGAAACAGTGTAAGCAAAAGCATTCTTTACACAGTCCGCTTTAGCTGTTTTCTCCTTCTGAAAAAGCTTTGAAAGTAACAATAATGGTCAAAACGTAGTTGAGTGAATCAGGTTCTACAACTATATCTAATCCTTCATACCATGATGAAAATGATGAAAATAGTTCATTTGCTTGATAGAAACAGTGTAAGCAAAAGCATTCTTTACACAGTCCGATTTAGCTGTTTTCTCCTTCTGAAAAAGCTTTGAAAGTAACAATAATGGTCAAAACGTAGTTGAGTGAATCAGCTTCTACAACTATACCTAATCCTTCATACCATGATGAAAATGATGAAAATAGTTCATTTGCTTGATAGAAACAGTTTAAGCAAAAGCATTCTTTACACAGTCCGATTTAGCTGTTTTCTCCTTCTGAAAAAGCTTTGAAAGTAACAATAATGGTCAAAACGTAGTTGAGTGAATACGCTTCTACAACTATACCTAATCCTTCATACCATGATGAAAATGATGAAAATAGTTCATTTGCTTGATAGAAACAGTGTAAGCTAAAGCATTCTTCATAACAGTCCGTTTTAGCTGTTTACTTCTTCTGCAAAAGCTTTGAAAGTAACAATAATGGTCAAAACGTAGTTGAGTGAATCAGGTTCTACAACTATACCTAATCCTTCATACCATGATGAAAATGATGAAAATAGTTCATTTGCTTGATAGCAACAGTGTAAGCTAAAGCATTCTTCATAACAGTCCGTTTTAGCTGTTTACTCCTTCTGCAAAAGCTTTGAAAGTAACAATAATGGTCAAAACGTAGTTGAGTGAATCAGGTTCTACAACTATACCTAATCCTTCATACCATGATGAAAATGATGAAAATAGTTCATTTGCTTGATAGAAACAGTGTAAGCTAAAGCATTCTTCATAACAGTCCGTTTTAGCTGTTTTCTCCTTCTGAAAAAGCTTTGAAAGTAACAATAATGGTCAAAACGTAGTTGAGTGAACCAGGTTCTACAACTATACCTAATCCTTCATACCATGATGAAAATGATGAAAATAGTTCATTTGCTTGATAGAAACAGTGTAAGCAAAAGCATTCTTTACACAGTCCGTTTTAGCTGTTTTCTCCTTCTGAAAAAGCTTTGAAAGTAACAATAATGGTCAAAACGTAGTTGAGTGAATCAGGTTCTACAACTATACCTAATCCTTTATACCATAATGAAAATAGTTCATTTGCTTGATAGAAACAGTGTAAGCTAAAGCATTCTTCATAACAGTCCGTTTTAGCTGTTTACTCCTTCTGCAAAAGCTTTGAAAGTAACAATAATGGTCAAAACGTAGTTGAGTGAATCAGGTTCTACAACTATACCTAATCCTCCATACCATGATGAAAATGATGAAAATAGTTCATTTGCTTGATAGAAACAGTGTAAGCAAAAGCATTCTTTACACAGTCCGTTTTAGCTGTTTTCTCCTTCTGAAAAAGCTTTGAAAGTAACAATAATGGTCAAAACGTAGTTGAGTGAATCAGGTTCTAAAACTATACCTAATCCTTTATACCATAATGAAAATAGTTCATTTGCTTGATAGAAACAGTGTAAGCTAAAGCATTCTTCATAACAGTCCGTTTTAGCTGTTTACTCCTTCTGCAAAAGCTTTGAAAGTAACAATAATGGTCAAAACGTAGTTGAGTGAATCAGGTTCTACAACTATACCTAATCCTTCATACCATGATGAAAATGATGAAAATAGTTCATTTGCTTGATAGAAACAGTGTAAGCTAAAGCATTCTTCATAACAGTCCGTTTTAGCTGTTTACTCCTTCTGCAAAAGCTTTGAAAGTAACAATAATGGTCAAAACGTAGTTGAGTGAATCAGGTTCTACAACTATACCTAATCCTTCATACCATGATGAAAATGATGAAAATAGTTCATTTGCTTGATAGAAACAGTGTAAGCTAAAGCATTCTTCATAACAGTGCGTTTTAGCTGTTTACTCCTTCTGCAAAAGCTTTGAAAGTAACAATAATGGTCAAAACGTAGTTGAGTGAATCAGGTTCTACAACTATACCTAATCCTTTATACCATAATGAAAATAGTTCATTTCCTTGATAGAAACAGTTTAAGCTAAAGCATTCTTCATAACAGTCCGTTTTAGCTGTTTTCTCCTTCTGAAAAAGCTTTGAAAGTAACAATAATGGTCAAAACGTAGTTGAGTGAATCAGGTTCTACAACTATACCTAATCCTTCATACCATGATGAAAATGATGAAAATAGTTCATTTGCTTGATAGAAACAGTGTAAGCAAAAGCATTCTTTACACAGTCCGTTTTAGCTGTTTTCTCCTTCTGAAAAAGCTTTGAAAGTAACAATAATGGTCAAAACGTAGTTGAGTGAATCAGGTTCTACAACTATACCTAATCCTTTATACCATAATGAAAATAGTTCATTTGCTTGATAGAAACAGTGTAAGCTAAAGCATTCTTTATACAGTCCGTTTTAGCTTTTTTCTCCTTCTGAAAAAGCTTTGAAAGTAACAATAATGGTCAAAACGTAGTTGAGTGAATCAGCTTCTACAACTATACCTAATCCTTCATACCATGATGAAAATGATGAAAATAGTTCATTTGCTTGATAGAAACAGTGTAAGCAAAAGCATTCTTTACACAGTCCGATTTAGCTGTTTTCTCCTTCTGAAAAAGCTTTGAAAGTAACAATAATGGTCAAAACGTAGTTGAGTGAATCAGGTTCTACAACTATACCTAATCCTTTATACCATAATGAAAATAGTTCATTTGCTTGATAGAAACAGTGTAAGCTAAAGCATTCTTCATAACAGTCCGTTTTAGCTGTTTACTCCTTCTGCAAAAGCTTTGAAAGTAACAATAATGGTCAAAACGTAGTTGAGTGAATCAGGTTCTACAACTATACCTAATCCTTCATACCATGATGAAAATGATGAAAATAGTTCATTTGCTTGATAGAAACAGTGTAAGCTAAAGCATTCTCCATAACAGTCCGTTTTAGCTGTTTACTCCTTCTGCAAAAGCTTTGAAAGTAACAATAATGGTCAAAACGTAGTTGAGTGAATCAGGTTCTACAACTATACCTAATCCTTCATACCATGATGAAAATGATGAAAATAGTTCATTTGCTTGATAGAAACAGTGTAAGCTAAAGCATTCTTCATAACAGTCCGTTTTAGCTGTTTACTCCTTCTGCAAAAGCTTTGAAAGTAACAATAATGGTCAAAACGTAGTTGAGTGAATCAGGTTCTACAACTATATCGAATCCTTCATACCATGATGAAAATGATGAAAATAGTTCATTTGCTTGATAGAAACAGTGTAAGCAAAAGCATTCTTTACACAGTCCGATTTAGCTGTTTTCTCCTTCTGAAAAAGCTTTGAAAGTAACAATAATGGTCAAAACGTAGTTGAGTGAATCAGCTTCTACAACTATACCTAATCCTTCATACCAGGATGAAAATGATGAAAATAGTTCATTTGCTTGATAGAAACAGTGTAAGCTAAAGCATTCTTCATAACAGTCCGTTTTAGCTGTTTACTCCTTCTGCAAAAGCTTTGAAAGTAACAATAATGGTCAAAACGTAGTTGAGTGAATCAGCTTCTACAACTATACCTAATCCTTTATACCATAATGAAAATAGTTCATTTCCTTGATAGAAACAGTGAAGCTAAGCATTCCTCTTAATAGTCCGTTTGAGCTGTTTTCTCCTTCTGCAAAAGCTTTGAAAGTAACAATAATGGTCAAAACGTAGTTGAGTGAATCAGGTTCTACAACTATACCTAATCCTTCATACCATGATAAAAATGATGAAAATAGTTCATTTGCTTGATAGAAACAGTGTAAGCAAAAGCATTCTTTACACAGTCCGTTTTAGCTGTTTTCTCCTTCTGAAAAAGCTTCGAAAGTAACAATAATGGTCAAAACGTAGTTGAGTGAATCAGCTTCTACAACTATACCTAATCCTTCATACCATGATGAAAATGATGAAAATAGTTAATTTGCTTGATAGAAACAGTGTAAGCTAAAGCATTCTTTATACAGTCCGTTTTAGCTGTTTACTCCTTCTGCAAAAGCTTTGAAAGTAACAATAATGGTCAAAACGTAGTTGAGTGAATCAGGTTCTACAACTATACCTAATCCTTCATACCATGATGAAAATGATGAAAATAGTTCATTTGCTTGATAGAAACAGTGTAAGCTAAAGCATTCTTCATAACAGTCCGTTTTAGCTGTTTACTCCTTCTGCAAAAGCTTTGAAAGTAACAATAATGGTCAAAACGTAGTTGAGTGAATCAGGTTCTACAAGTATACCTAATCCTTCATACCATGATGAAAATGATGAAAATAGTTCATTTGCTTGATAGAAACAGTGTAAGCTAAAGCATTCTCCATAACAGTGCGTTTTAGCTGTTTACTCCTTCTGCAAAAGCTTTGAAAGTAACAATAATGGTCAAAACGTAGTTGAGTGAATCAGGTTCTACAACTATACCTAATCCTTCATACCATGATGAAAATGATGAAAATAGTTCATTTGCTTGATAGAAACAGTGTAAGCTAAAGCATTCTTCATAACAGTCCGTTTTAGCTGTTTACTCCTTCTGCAAAAGCTTTGAAAGTAACAATAATGGTCAAAACGTAGTTGAGTGAATCAGGTTCTACAACTATATCGAATCCTTCATACCATGATGAAAATGATGAAAATAGTTCATTTGCTTGATAGAAACAGTGTAAGCAAAAGCATTCTTTACACAGTCCGATTTAGCTGTTTTCTCCTTCTGAAAAAGCTTTGAAAGTAACAATAATGGTCAAAACGTAGTTGAGTGAATCAGCTTCTACAACTATACCTAATCCTTCATACCAGGATGAAAATGATGAAAATAGTTCATTTGCTTGATAGAAACAGTGTAAGCTAAAGCATTCTTCATAACAGTCCGTTTTAGCTGTTTACTCCTTCTGCAAAAGCTTTGAAAGTAACAATAATGGTCAAAACGTAGTTGAGTGAATCAGGTTCTACAACTATACCTAATCCTTTATACCATAATGAAAATAGTTCATTTCCTTGATAGAAACAGTGTAAGCTAAAGCATTCTTCATAACAGTCCGTTTTAGGTGTTTTCTCCTTCTGAAAAAGCTTTGAAAGTAACAATAATGGTCAAAACGTAGTTGAGTGAATCAGGTTCTACAACTATACCTAATCCTTCATACCATGATGAAAATGATGAAAATAGTTCATTTGCTTGATAGAAACAGTGTAAGCTAAAGCATTCTTCATAACAGTCCGTTTTAGCTGTTTACTCCTTCTGCAAAAGCTTTGAAAGTAACAATAATGGTCAAAACGTAGTTGAGTGAATCAGCTTCTACAACTATACCTAATCCTTCATACCATGATGAAAATGATGAAAATAGTTAATTTGCTTGATAGAAACAGTGTAAGCTAAAGCATTCTTCATAACAGTCCGTTTTAGCTGTTTACTCCTTCTGCAAAGCTTTGAAAGTAACAATAATGGTCAAAACGTAGTTGAGTGAATCAGTTTCTACAACTATACCTAATCCTTCATACCATGATGAAAATGATGAAAATAGTTCATTTGCTTGATAGAAACAGTGTAAGCTAAAGCATTCTTCATAACAGTCCGTTTTAGCTGTTTTCTCCTTCTGCAAAAGCTTTGAAAGTAACAATAATGGTCAAAACGTAGTTGAGTGAATCAGGTTCTACAACTATACCTAATCCTTTATACCATAATGAAAATAGTTCATTTCCCTGATAGAAACAGTGTAGCTAAGCATTCCTCTTAATAGTCCGTTTGAGCTGTTTTCTCCTTCTGAAAAAGCTTTGAAAGTAACAATAATGGTCAAAACGTAGTTGAGTGAATCAGGTTCTACAACTATACCTAATCCTTCATACCATGATGAAAATAGTTCATTTGCTTGATAGAAACAGTGTAAGCAAAAGCATTCTTTATACAGTCCGTTTTAGCTGTTTTCTCCTTCTGAAAAAGCTTTGAAAGTAACAATAATGGTCAAAACGTAGTTGAGTGAATCAGCTTCTACAACTATACCTAATCCTTCATACCATGATGAAAATGATGAAAATAGTTCATTTGCTTGATAGAAACAGTGTAAGCAAAAGCATTCTTTATACAGTCCGTTTTAGCTGTTTTCTCCTTCTGAAAAAGCTTTGAAAGTAACAATAATGGTCAAAACGTAGTTGTGTGAATCAGCTTCTACAACTATACCTAATCCTTCATACCATGATGAAAATGATGAAAATAGTTCATTTGCTTGATAGAAACAGTGTAAGCAAAAGCATTCTTTACACAGTCCGCTTTAGCTGTTTTCTCCTTCTGAAAAAGCTTTGAAAGTAACAATAATGGTCAAAACGTAGTTGAGTGAATCAGGTTCTACAACTATATCTAATCCTTCATACCATGATGAAAATGATGAAAATAGTTCATTTGCTTGATAGAAACAGTGTAAGCAAAAGCATTCTTTACACAGTCCGATTTAGCTGTTTTCTCCTTCTGAAAAAGCTTTGAAAGTAACAATAATGGTCAAAACGTAGTTGAGTGAATCAGCTTCTACAACTATACCTAATCCTTCATACCATGATGAAAATGATGAAAATAGTTCATTTGCTTGATAGAAACAGTTTAAGCAAAAGCATTCTTTACACAGTCCGATTTAGCTGTTTTCTCCTTCTGAAAAAGCTTTGAAAGTAACAATAATGGTCAAAACGTAGTTGAGTGAATCAGCTTCTACAACTATACCTAATCCTTCATACCATGATGAAAATGATGAAAATAGTTCATTTGCTTGATAGAAACAGTGTAAGCTAAAGCATTCTTCATAACAGTCCGTTTTAGCTGTTTACTCCTTCTGAAAAAGCTTTGAAAGTAACAATAATGGTCAAAACGTAGTTGAGTGAATCAGGTTCTACAACTATATCTAATCCTTCATACCATGATGAAAATGATGAAAATAGTTCATTTGCTTGATAGAAACAGTGTAAGCAAAAGCATTCTTTACACAGTCCGATTTAGCTGTTTTCTCCTTCTGAAAAAGCTTTGAAAGTAACAATAATGGTCAAAACGTAGTTGAGTGAATCAGCTTCTACAACTATACCTAATCCTTCATACCATGATGAAAATGATGAAAATAGTTCATTTGCTTGATAGAAACAGTTTAAGCAAAAGCATTCTTTACACAGTCCGATTTAGCTGTTTTCTCCTTCTGAAAAAGCTTTGAAAGTAACAATAATGGTCAAAACGTAGTTGAGTGAATCAGCTTCTACAACTATACCTAATCCTTCATACCATGATGAAAATGATGAAAATAGTTCATTTGCTTGATAGAAACAGTGTAAGCTAAAGCATTCTTCATAACAGTCCGTTTTAGCTGTTTACTTCTTCTGCAAAAGCTTTGAAAGTAACAATAATGGTCAAAACGTAGTTGAGTGAATCAGGTTCTACAACTATACCTAATCCTTCATACCATGATGAAAATGATGAAAATAGTTCATTTGCTTGATAGCAACAGTGTAAGCTAAAGCATTCTTCATAACAGTCCGTTTTAGCTGTTTACTCCTTCTGCAAAAGCTTTGAAAGTAACAATAATGGTCAAAACGTAGTTGAGTGAATCAGGTTCTACAACTATACCTAATCCTTCATACCATGATGAAAATGATGAAAATAGTTCATTTGCTTGATAGAAACAGTGTAAGCAAAAGCATTCTTTACACAGTCCGTTTTAGCTGTTTTCTCCTTCTGAAAAAGCTTTGAAAGTAACAATAATGGTCAAAACGTAGTTGAGTGAATCAGGTTCTACAACTATACCTAATCCTTTATACCATAATGAAAATAGTTCATTTGCTTGATAGAAACAGTGTAAGCTAAAGCATTCTTCATAACAGTCCGTTTTAGCTGTTTACTCCTTCTGCAAAAGCTTTGAAAGTAACAATAATGGTCAAAACGTAGTTGAGTGAATCAGGTTCTACAACTATACCTAATCCTCCATACCATGATGAAAATGATGAAAATAGTTCATTTGCTTGATAGAAACAGTGTAAGCAAAAGCATTCTTTACACAGTCCGTTTTAGCTGTTTTCTCCTTCTGAAAAAGCTTTGAAAGTAACAATAATGGTCAAAACGTAGTTGAGTGAATCAGGTTCTACAACTATACCTAATCCTTTATACCATAATGAAAATAGTTCATTTCCTTGATAGAAACAGTGTAGCTAAGCATTCCTCTTAATAGTCCGTTTGAGCTGTTTCCTCCTTCTGCAAAAGCTTTGAAAGTAACAATAATGGTCAAAACGTAGTTGAGTGAATCAGCTTCTACAACTATACCTAATCCTTCATACCATGATGAAAATGACGAAAATAGTTCATTTGCTTGATAGAAACAGTGTAAGCAAAAGCATTCTTTACACAGTCCGATTTAGCTGTTTTCTCCTTCTGAAAAAGCTTTGAAAGTAACAATAATGGTCAAAACGTAGTTGAGTGAATCAGCTTCTACAACTATACCTAATCCTTCATACCATGATGAAAATAGTTAATTTGCTTGATAGAAACAGTGTAAGCTAAAGCATTCTTTATACAGTCCGTTTTAGCTGTTTTACTCCTTCTGAAAAAGCTTTGAAAGTAACAATAATGGTCAAAACGTAGTTGAGTGAATCAGGTTCTACAACTATACCTAATCCTTCATACCATGATGAAAATGATGAAAATAGTTCATTTGCTTGATAGAAACAGTGTAAGCAAAAGCATTCTTTACACAGTCCGTTTTAGCTGTTTTCTCCTTCTGAAAAAGCTTTGAAAGTAACAATAATGGTCAAAACGTAGTTGAGTGAATCAGGTTCTACAACTATACCTAATCCTTTATACCATAATGAAAATAGTTCATTTGCTTGATAGAAACAGTGTAAGCTAAAGCATTCTTCATAACAGTCCGTTTTAGCTGTTTACTCCTTCTGCAAAAGCTTTGAAAGTAACAATAACGGTCAAAACGTAGTTGAGTGAATCAGGTTCTACAACTATACCTAATCCTTCATACCATGATGAAAATGATGAAAATAGTTCATTTGCTGGATAGAAACAGTGTAAGCTAAAGCATTCTTCATAACAGTCCGTTTTAGCTGTTTACTCCTTCTGCAAAAGCTTTGAAAGTAACAATAATGGTCAAAACGTAGTTGAGTGAATCAGGTTCTACAACTATACCTAATCCTTCATACCATGATGAAAATGATGAAAATAGTTCATTTGCTTGATAGAAACAGTGTAAGCTAAAGCATTCTTCATAACAGTCCGTTTTAGCTGTTTACTCCTTCTGCAAAAGCTTTGAAAGTAACAATAATGGTCAAAACATAGTTGAGTGAATCAGGTTCTACAACTATACCTAATCCTTTATACCATAATGAAAATAGTTCATTTCCTTGATAGAAACAGTGTAAGCTAAAGCATTCTTCATAACAGTCCGTTTTAGCTGTTTTCTCCTTCTGAAAAAGCTTTGAAAGTAACAATAATGGTCAAAACGTAGTTGAGTGAATCAGGTTCTACAACTATACCTAATCCTTCATACCATGATAAAAATGATGAAAATAGTTCATTTGCTTGATAGAAACAGTGTAAGCAAAAGCATTCTTTATACAGTCCGTTTTAGCTGTTTTCTCCTTCTGAAAAAGCTTTGAAAGTAACAATAATGGTCAAAACGTAGTTGAGTGAATCAGGTTCTACAACTATACCTAATCCTTCATACCATGATGAAAATAGTTAATTTGCTTGATAGAAACAGTGTAAGCTAAAGCATTCTTTATACAGTCCGTTTTAGCTGTTTACTCCTTCTGCAAAAGCTTTGAAAGTAACAATAATGGTCAAAACGTAGTTGAGTGAATCAGCTTCTACAACTATACCTTATCCTTCATACCATGATGAAAATGATGAAAATAGTTCATTTGCTTGATAGAAACAGTGTAAGCTAAAGCATTCTTCATAACAGTCCGTTTTAGCTGTTTACTCCTTCTGCAAAAGCTTTGAAAGTAACAATAATGGTCAAAACGTAGTTGAGTGAATCAGGTTCTACAACTATACCTAATCCTTCATACCATGATGAAAATGATGAAAATAGTTCATTTGCTTGATAGAAACAGTGTAAGCAAAAGCATTCTTTACACAGTCCGTTTTAGCTGTTTTCTCCTTCTGAAAAAGCTTTGAAAGTAACAATAATGGTCAAAACGTAGTTGAGTGAATCAGGTTCTACAACTATACCTAATCCTTTATACCATAATGAAAATAGTTCATTTGCTTGATAGAAACAGTGTAAGCTAAAGCATTCTTCATAACAGTCCGTTTTAGCTGTTTTCTCCTTCTGAAAAAGCTTTGAAAGTAACAATAATGGTCAAAACGTAGTTGAGTGAATCAGGTTCTACAACTATACCTAATCCTTCATACCATGATAAAAATGATGAAAATAGTTCATTTGCTTGATAGAAACAGTGTAAGCAAAAGCATTCTTTATACAGTCCGTTTTAGCTGTTTTCTCCTTCTGAAAAAGCTTTGAAAGTAACAATAATGGTCAAAACGTAGTTGAGTGAATCAGGTTCTACAACTATACCTAATCCTTCATACCATGATGAAAATAGTTAATTTGCTTGATAGAAACAGTGTAAGCTAAAGCATTCTTTATACAGTCCGTTTTAGCTGTTTACTCCTTCTGCAAAAGCTTTGAAAGTAACAATAATGGTCAAAACGTAGTTGAGTGAATCAGCTTCTACAACTATACCTTATCCTTCATACCATGATGAAAATGATGAAAATAGTTCATTTGCTTGATAGAAACAGTGTAAGCTAAAGCATTCTTCATAACAGTCCGTTTTAGCTGTTTACTCCTTCTGCAAAAGCTTTGAAAGTAACAATAATGGTCAAAACGTAGTTGAGTGAATCAGGTTCTACAACTATACCTAATCCTTCATACCATGATGAAAATGATGAAAATAGTTCATTTGCTTGATAGAAACAGTGTAAGCAAAAGCATTCTTTACACAGTCCGTTTTAGCTGTTTTCTCCTTCTGAAAAAGCTTTGAAAGTAACAATAATGGTCAAAACGTAGTTGAGTGAATCAGGTTCTACAACTATACCTAATCCTTTATACCATAATGAAAATAGTTCATTTGCTTGATAGAAACAGTGTAAGCTAAAGCATTCTTTATACAGTCCGTTTTAGCTGTTTTCTCCTTCTGAAAAAGCTTTGAAAGTAACAATAATGGTCAAAACGTAGTTGAGTGAATCAGCTTCTACAACTATACCTAATCCTTCATACCATGATGAAAATGATGAAAATAGTTCATTTGCTTGATAGAAACAGTGTAAGCAAAAGCATTCTTTACACAGTCCGATTTAGCTGTTTTCTCCTTCTGAAAAAGCTTTGAAAGTAACAATAATGGTCAAAACGTAGTTGAGTGAATCAGGTTCTACAACTATACCTAATCCTTTATACCATAATGAAAATAGTTCATTTGCTTGATAGAAACAGTGTAAGCTAAAGCATTCTTCATAACAGTCCGTTTTAGCTGTTTACTCCTTCTGCAAAAGCTTTGAAAGTAACAATAATGGTCAAAACGTAGTTGAGTGAATCAGGTTCTACAACTATACCTAATCCTTCATACCATGATGAAAATGATGAAAATAGTTCATTTGCTTGATAGAAACAGTGTAAGCAAAAGCATTCTTTATACAGTCCGTTTTAGCTGTTTACTCCTTCTGCAAAAGCTTTGAAAGTAACAATAATGGTCAAAACGTAGTTGAGTGAATCAGGTTCTACAACTATACCTAATCCTTTATACCATAATGAAAATAGTTCATTTCCTTGATAGAAACAGTTTAAGCTAAAGCATTCTTCATAACAGTCCGTTTTAGCTGTTTTCTCCTTCTGAAAAAGCTTTGAAAGTAACAATAATGGTCAAAACGTAGTTGAGTGAATCAGGTTCTACAACTATACCTAATCCTTCATACCATGATGAAAATGATGAAAATAGTTAATTTGCTTGATAGAAACAGTGTAAGCAAAAGCATTCTTTACACAGTCCGTTTTAGCTGTTTTCTCCTTCTGAAAAAGCTTTGAAAGTAACAATAATGGTCAAAACGTAGTTGAGTGAATCAGGTTCTACAACTATACCTAATCCTTCATACCATGATGAAAATGATGAAAATAGTTCATTTGCTTGATAGAAACAGTGTAAGCAAAAGCATTCTTTACACAGTCCGATTTAGCTGTTTTCTCCTTCTGAAAAAGCTTTGAAAGTAACAATAATGGTCAAAACGTAGTTGAGTGAATCAGGTTCTACAACTATACCTAATCCTTTATACCATAATGAAAATAGTTCATTTGCTTGATAGAAACAGTGTAAGCTAAAGCATTCTTCATAACAGTCCGTTTTAGCTGTTTACTCCTTCTGCAAAAGCTTTGAAAGTAACAATAATGGTCAAAACGTAGTTGAGTGAATCAGGTTCTACAACTATACCTAATCCTTCATACCATGATGAAAATGATGAAAATAGTTCATTTGCTTGATAGAAACAGTGTAAGCAAAAGCATTCTTTATACAGTCCGTTTTAGCTGTTTACTCCTTCTGCAAAAGCTTTGAAAGTAACAATAATGGTCAAAACGTAGTTGAGTGAATCAGGTTCTACAACTATACCTAATCCTTTATACCATAATGAAAATAGTTCATTTCCTTGATAGAAACAGTTTAAGCTAAAGCATTCTTCATAACATTCCGTTTTAGCTGTTTTCTCCTTCTGAAAAAGCTTTGAAAGTAACAATAATGGTCAAAACGTAGTTGAGTGAATCAGGTTCTACAACTATACCTAATCCTTCATACCATGATGAAAATGATGAAAATAGTTAATTTGCTTGATAGAAACAGTGTAAGCAAAAGCATTCTTTACACAGTCCGTTTTAGCTGTTTTCTCCTTCTGAAAAAGCTTTGAAAGTAACAATAATGGTCAAAACGTAGTTGAGTGAATCAGGTTCTACAACTATACCTAATCCTTCATACCATGATGAAAATGATGAAAATAGTTCATTTGCTTGATAGAAACAGTGTAAGCAAAAGCATTCTTTACACAGTCCGATTTAGCTGTTTTCTCCTTCTGAAAAAGCTTTGAAAGTAACAATAATGGTCAAAACGTAGTTGAGTGAATCAGCTTCTACAACTATACCTAATCCTTCATACCATGATGAAAATGATGAAAATAGTTAATTTGCTTGATAGAAACAGTGTAAGCTAAAGCATTCTTTATACAGTCCGTTTTAGCTGTTTACTCCTTCTGCAAAAGCTTTGAAAGTAACAATAATGGTCAAAACGTAGTTGAGTGAATCAGCTTCTACAACTATACCTAATCCTTCATACCATGATGAACATGATGAAAATAGTTCATTTGCTTGATAGAAACAGTGTAAGCAAAAGCATTCTTTACACAGTCCGATTTAGCTGTTTTCTCCTTCTGAAAAAGCTTTGAAAGTAACAATAATGGTCAAAACGTAGTTGAGTGAATCAGCTTCTACAACTATACCTAATCCTTCATACCATGATGAAAATGATGAAAATAGTTCATTTGCTTGATAGAAACAGTGTAAGCTAAAGCATTCTTCATAACAGTCCGTTTTAGCTGTTTACTCCTTCTGCAAAAGCTTTGAAAGTAACAATAATGGTCAAAACGTAGTTGAGTGAATCAGGTTCTACAACTATACCTAATCCTTTATACCATAATGAAAATAGTTCATTTCCTTGATAGAAACAGTGTAAGCTAAAGCATTCTTCATAACAGTCCGTTTTAGCTGTTTTCTCCTTCTGAAAAAGCTTTGAAAGTAACAATAATGGTCAAAACGTAGTTGAGTGAATCAGGTTCTACAACTATATCTAATCCTTCATACCATGATGAAAATGATGAAAATAGTTCATTTGCTTGATAGAAACAGTGTAAGCAAAAGCATTCTTTACACAGTCCGATTTAGCTGTTTTCTCCTTCTGAAAGAGCTTTGAAAGTAACAATAATGGTCAAAACGTAGTTGAGTGAATCAGCTTCTACAACTATACCTAATCCTTCATACCATGATGAAAATGATGAAAATAGTTCATTTGCTTGATAGAAACAGTGTAAGCAAAAGCATTCTTTACACAGTCCGATTTAGCTGTTTTCTCCTTCTGAAAAAGCTTTGAAAGTAACAATAATGGTCAAAACGTAGTTGAGTGAATCAGCTTCTACAACTATACCTAATCCTTCATACCATGATGAAAATGATGAAAATAGTTCATTTGCTTGATAGAAACAGTGTAAGCTAAAGCATTCTTCATAACAGTCCGTTTTAGCTGTTTACTCCTTCTGCAAAAGCTTTGAAAGTAACAATAATGGTCAAAACGTAGTTGAGTGAATCAGGTTCTACAACTATACCTAATCCTTTATACCATAATGAAAATAGTTCATTTCCTTGATAGAAACAGTGTAAGCTAAAGCATTCTTCATAACAGTCCGTTTTAGCTGTTTTCTCCTTCTGAAAAAGCTTTGAAAGTAACAATAATGGTCAAAACGTAGTTGAGTGAATCAGGTTCTACAACTATATCTAATCCTTCATACCATGATGAAAATGATGAAAATAGTTCATTTGCTTGATAGAAACAGTGTAAGCAAAAGCATTCTTTACACAGTCCGATTTAGCTGTTTTCTCCTTCTGAAAAAGCTTTGAAAGTAACAATAATGGTCAAAACGTAGTTGAGTGAATCAGCTTCTACAACTATACCTAATCCTTCATACCATGATGAAAATGATGAAAATAGTTCATTTGCTTGATAGAAACAGTGTAAGCAAAAGCATTCTTTACACAGTCCGATTTAGCTGTTTTCTCCTTCTGAAAAAGCTTTGAAAGTAACAATAATGGTCAAAACGTAGTTGAGTGAATCAGCTTCTACAACTATACCTAATCCTTCATACCATGATGAAAATGATGAAAATAGTTCATTTGCTTGATAGAAACAGTGTAAGCTAAAGCATTCTTCATAACAGTCCGTTTTAGCTGTTTACTCCTTCTGCAAAAGCTTTGAAAGTAACAATAATGGTCAAAACGTAGTTGAGTGAATCAGGTTCTACAACTATACCTAATCCTTTATACCATAATGAAAATAGTTCATTTCCTTGATAGAAACAGTGTAAGCTAAAGCATTCTTCATAACAGTCCGTTTTAGCTGTTTTCTCCTTCTGAAAAAGCTTTGAAAGTAACAATAATGGTCAAAACGTAGTTGAGTGAATCAGGTTCTACAACTATATCTAATCCTTCATACCATGATGAAAATGATGAAAATAGTTCATTTGCTTGATAGAAACAGTGTAAGCAAAAGCATTCTTTACACAGTCCGTTTTAGCTGTTTTCTCCTTCTGAAAAAGCTTTGAAAGTAACAATAATGGTCAAAACGTAGTTGAGTGAATCAGGTTCTACAACTATACCTAATCCTTCATACCATGATGAAAATGATGAAAATAGTTCATTTGCTTGATAGAAACAGTGTAAGCAAAAGCATTCTTTACACAGTCCGATTTAGCTGTTTTCTCCTTCTGAAAAAGCTTTGAAAGTAACAATAATGGTCAAAACGTAGTTGAGTGAATCAGCTTCTACAACTATACCTAATCCTTCATACCATGATGAAAATGATGAAAATAGTTAATTTGCTTGATAGAAACAGTGTAAGCTAAAGCATTCTTTATACAGTCCGTTTTAGCTGTTTACTCCTTCTGCAAAAGCTTTGAAAGTAACAATAATGGTCAAAACGTAGTTGAGTGAATCAGCTTCTACAACTATACCTAATCCTTCATACCATGATGAAAATGATGAAAATAGTTCATTTGCTTGATAGAAACAGTGTAAGCAAAAGCATTCTTTACACAGTCCGATTTAGCTGTTTTCTCCTTCTGAAAAAGCTTTGAAAGTAACAATAATGGTCAAAACGTAGTTGAGTGAATCAGCTTCTACAACTATACCTAATCCTTCATACCATGATGAAAATGATGAAAATAGTTCATTTGCTTGATAGAAACAGTGTAAGCTAAAGCATTCTTCATAACAGTCCGTTTTAGCTGTTTACTCCTTCTGCAAAAGCTTTGAAAGTAACAATAATGGTCAAAACGTAGTTGAGTGAATCAGGTTCTACAACTATACCTAATCCTTTATACCATAATGAAAATAGTTCATTTCCTTGATAGAAACAGTGTAAGCTAAAGCATTCTTCATAACAGTCCGTTTTAGCTGTTTTCTCCTTCTGAAAAAGCTTTGAAAGTAACAATAATGGTCAAAACGTAGTTGAGTGAATCAGGTTCTACAACTATATCTAATCCTTCATACCATGATGAAAATGATGAAAATAGTTCATTTGCTTGATAGAAACAGTGTAAGCAAAAGCATTCTTTACACAGTCCGATTTAGCTGTTTTCTCCTTCTGAAAGAGCTTTGAAAGTAACAATAATGGTCAAAACGTAGTTGAGTGAATCAGCTTCTACAACTATACCTAATCCTTCATACCATGATGAAAATGATGAAAATAGTTCATTTGCTTGATAGAAACAGTGTAAGCAAAAGCATTCTTTACACAGTCCGATTTAGCTGTTTTCTCCTTCTGAAAAAGCTTTGAAAGTAACAATAATGGTCAAAACGTAGTTGAGTGAATCAGCTTCTACAACTATACCTAATCCTTCATACCATGATGAAAATGATGAAAATAGTTCATTTGCTTGATAGAAACAGTGTAAGCTAAAGCATTCTTCATAACAGTCCGTTTTAGCTGTTTACTCCTTCTGCAAAAGCTTTGAAAGTAACAATAATGGTCAAAACGTAGTTGAGTGAATCAGGTTCTACAACTATACCTAATCCTTTATACCATAATGAAAATAGTTCATTTCCTTGATAGAAACAGTGTAAGCTAAAGCATTCTTCATAACAGTCCGTTTTAGCTGTTTTCTCCTTCTGAAAAAGCTTTGAAAGTAACAATAATGGTCAAAACGTAGTTGAGTGAATCAGGTTCTACAACTATATCTAATCCTTCATACCATGATGAAAATGATGAAAATAGTTCATTTGCTTGATAGAAACAGTGTAAGCAAAAGCATTCTTTACACAGTCCGATTTAGCTGTTTTCTCCTTCTGAAAAAGCTTTGAAAGTAACAATAATGGTCAAAACGTAGTTGAGTGAATCAGCTTCTACAACTATACCTAATCCTTCATACCATGATGAAAATGATGAAAATAGTTCATTTGCTTGATAGAAACAGTGTAAGCAAAAGCATTCTTTACACAGTCCGATTTAGCTGTTTTCTCCTTCTGAAAAAGCTTTGAAAGTAACAATAATGGTCAAAACGTAGTTGAGTGAATCAGCTTCTACAACTATACCTAATCCTTCATACCATGATGAAAATGATGAAAATAGTTCATTTGCTTGATAGAAACAGTGTAAGCTAAAGCATTCTTCATAACAGTCCGTTTTAGCTGTTTACTCCTTCTGCAAAAGCTTTGAAAGTAACAATAATGGTCAAAACGTAGTTGAGTGAATCAGGTTCTACAACTATACCTAATCCTTTATACCATAATGAAAATAGTTCATTTCCTTGATAGAAACAGTGTAAGCTAAAGCATTCTTCATAACAGTCCGTTTTAGCTGTTTTCTCCTTCTGAAAAAGCTTTGAAAGTAACAATAATGGTCAAAACGTAGTTGAGTGAATCAGGTTCTACAACTATATCTAATCCTTCATACCATGATGAAAATGATGAAAATAGTTCATTTGCTTGATAGAAACAGTGTAAGCAAAAGCATTCTTTACACAGTCCGATTTAGCTGTTTTCTCCTTCTGAAAAAGCTTTGAAAGTAACAATAATGGTCAAAACGTAGTTGAGTGAATCAGGTTCTACAACTATACCTAATCCTTCATACCATGATGAAAATGATGAAAATAGTTCATTTGCTTGATAGAAACAGTGTAAGCTAAAGCATTCTTCATAACAGTCCGTTTTAGCTGTTTACTCCTTCTGAAAAAGCTTTGAAAGTAACAATAATGGTCAAAACGTAGTTGAGTGAATCAGCTTCTAGAACTATACCTAATCCTTCATACCATGATGAAAATGATGAAAATAGTTCATTTGCTTGATTGCAACAGTGTAAGCTAAAGCATTCTTCATAACAGTCCGTTTTAGCTGTTTACTCCTTCTGCAAAAGCTTTGAAAGTAACAATAATGGTCAAAACGTAGTTGAGTGAATCAGGTTCTACAACTATACCTAATCCTTTATACCATAATGAAAATAGTTCATTTCCTTGATAGAAACAGTGAAGCTAAGCATTCCTCTTAATAGTCCGTTTGAGCTGTTTTCTCCTTCTGCAAAAGCTTTGAAAGTAACAATAATGGTCAAAACGTAGTTGAGTAAATCAGGTTCTACAACTATACCTAATCCTTCATACCATGATAAAAATGATGAAAATAGTTCATTTGCTTGATAGAAACAGCATAGAAAAGCATTCTTTATACAGTCCGTTTAAGCTGTTTTCTCCTTCTGAAAAAGCTTTGAAAGTAACAATAATGGTCAAAACGTAGTTGAGTGAATCAGGTTCTACAACTATACCTAATCCTTCATACCATGATGAAAATGATGAAAATAGTTCATTTGCTTGATAGAAACAGTGTAAGCAAAAGCATTCTTTATACAGTCCGTTTTAGCTGTTTTCTCCTTCTGAAAAAGCTTTGAAAGTAACAATAATGGTCAAAACGTAGTTGAGTGAATCAGGTTCTACAACTATACCTAATCCTTCATACCATGATGAAAATGATGAAAATAGTTCATTTGCTTGATTGCAACAGTGTAAGCTAAAGCATTCTTCATAACAGTCCGTTTTAGCTGTTTACTCCTTCTGCAAAAGCTTTGAAAGTAACAATAATGGTCAAAACGTAGTTGAGTGAATCAGGTTCTACAACTATACCTAATCCTTTATACCATAATGAAAATAGTTCATTTCCTTGATAGAAACAGTGAAGCTAAGCATTCCTCTTAATAGTCCGTTTGAGCTGTTTTCTCCTTCTGCAAAAGCTTTGAAAGTAACAATAATGGTCAAAACGTAGTTGAGTAAATCAGGTTCTACAACTATACCTAATCCTTCATACCATGATAAAAATGATGAAAATAGTTCATTTGCTTGATAGAAACAGCATAGAAAAGCATTCTTTATACAGTCCGTTTAAGCTGTTTTCTCCTTCTGAAAAAGCTTTGAAAGTAACAATAATGGTCAAAACGTAGTTGAGTGAATCAGGTTCTACAACTATACCTAATCCTTCATACCATGATGAAAATGATGAAAATAGTTCATTTGCTTGATAGAAACAGTGTAAGCAAAAGCATTCTTTATACAGTCCGTTTTAGCTGTTTTCTCCTTCTGAAAAAGCTTTGAAAGTAACAATAATGGTCAAAACGTAGTTGAGTGAATCAGGTTCTACAACTATACCTAATCCTTCATACCATGATGAAAATGATGAAAATAGTTAATTTGCTTGATAGAAACAGTGTAAGCTAAAGCATTCTTTATACAGTCCGTTTTAGCTGTTTACTCCTTCTGCAAAAGCTTTGAAAGTAACAATAATGGTCAAAACGTAGTTGAGTGAATCAGATTCTACAACTATATCTAATCCTTCATACCATGATGAAAATGATGAAAATAGTTCATTTGCTTGATAGAAACAGTGTAAGCAAAAGCATTCTTTGCACAGTCCGATTTAGCTGTTTTCTCCTTCTGAAAAAGCTTTGAAAGTAACAATAATGGTCAAAACGTAGTTGAGTGAATCAGCTTCTACAACTATACCTAATCCTTCATACCATGATGAAAATGATGAAAATAGTTCATTTGCTTGATAGAAACAGTGTAAGCAAAAGCATTCTTTGCACAGTCCGATTTAGCTGTTTTCTCCTTCTGAAAAAGCTTTGAAAGTAACAATAATGGTCAAAACGTAGTTGAGTAAATCAGGTTCTACAACTATACCTAATCCTTCATACCATGATAAAAATGATGAAAATAGTTCATTTGCTTGATAGAAACAGCATAGAAAAGCATTCTTTATACAGTCCGTTTAAGCTGTTTTCTCCTTCTGAAAAAGCTTTGAAAGTAACAATAATGGTCAAAACGTAGTTGAGTGAATCAGGTTCTACAACTATACCTAATCCTTCATACCATGATGAAAATGATGAAAATAGTTCATTTGCTTGATAGAAACAGTGTAAGCAAAAGCATTCTTTATACAGTCCGTTTTAGCTGTTTTCTCCTTCTGAAAAAGCTTTGAAAGTAACAATAATGGTCAAAACGTAGTTGAGTGAATCAGGTTCTACAACTATACCTAATCCTTCATACCATGATGAAAATGATGAAAATAGTTAATTTGCTTGATAGAAACAGTGTAAGCTAAAGCATTCTTTATACAGTCCGTTTTAGCTGTTTACTCCTTCTGCAAAAGCTTTGAAAGTAACAATAATGGTCAAAACGTAGTTGAGTGAATCAGATTCTACAACTATATCTAATCCTTCATACCATGATGAAAATTATGAAAATAGTTCATTTGCTTGATAGAAACAGTGTAAGCAAAAGCATTCTTTGCACAGTCCGATTTAGCTGTTTTCTCCTTCTGAAAAAGCTTTGAAAGTAACAATAATGGTCAAAACGTAGTTGAGTGAATCAGCTTCTACAACTATACCTAATCCTTCATACCATGATGAAAATGATGAAAATAGTTCATTTGCTTGATAGAAACAGTGTAAGCTAAAGCATTCTTCATAACAGTCCGTTTTAGCTGTTTACTCCTTCTGCAAAAGCTTTGAAAGTAACAATAATGGTCAAAACGTAGTTGAGTGAATCAGGTTCTACAACTATACCTAATCCTTTATACCATAATGAAAATAGTTCATTTCCTTGATAGAAACAGTGTAAGCTAAAGCATTCTTCATAACAGTCCGTTTTAGCTGTTTTCTCCTTCTGAAAAAGCTTTGAAAGTAACAATAATGGTCAAAACGTAGTTGAGTGAATCAGGTTCTACAACTATATCTAATCCTTCATACCATGATGAAAATGATGAAAATAGTTAATTTGCTTGATAGAAACAGTGTAAGCAAAAGCATTCTTTACACAGTCCGATTTAGCTGTTTTCTCCTTCTGAAAAAGCTTTGAAAGTAACAATAATGGTCAAAACGTAGTTGAGTGAATCAGGTTCTACAACTATACCTAATCCTTCATACCATGATGAAAATGATGAAAATAGTTCATTTGCTTGATAGAAATAGTGTAAGCTAAAGCATTCTTCATAACAGTCCGTTTTAGCTGTTTACTCCTTCTGAAAAAGCTTTGAAAGTAACAATAATGGTCAAAACGTAGTTGAGTGAATCAGGTTCTACAACTATACCTAATCCTTCATACCATGATGAAAATGATGAAAATAGTTCATTTGCTTGATAGAAACAGTGTAAGCTAAAGCATTCTTCATAACAGTCCGTTTTAGCTGTTTACTCCTTCTGAAAAAGCTTTGAAAGTAACAATAATGGTCAAAACGTAGTTGAGTGAATCAGCTTCTAGAACTATACCTAATCCTTCATACCATGATGAAAAAGATGAAAATAGTTCATTTGCTTGATAGAAACAGTGTAAGCTAAAGCATTCTTCATAACAGTCCGTTTTAGCTGTTTACTCCTTCTGCAAAAGCTTTGAAAGTAACAATAATGGTCAAAACGTAGTTGAGTGAATCAGGCTCTACAACTATACCTAATCCTTTATACCATAATGAAAATAGTTCATTTCCTTGATAGAAACAGTGTAGCTAAGCATTCCTCTTAATAGTCCGTTTGAGCTGTTTTCTCCTTCTGCAAAAGCTTTGAAAGTAACAATAATGGTCAAAACGTAGTTGAGTGAATCAGGTTCTACAACTATACCTAATCCTTCATACCATGATAAAAATGATGAAAATAGTTCATTTGCTTGATAGAAACAGCATAGAAAAGCATTCTTTATACAGTCCGTTTTAGCTGTTTTCTCCTTCTGAAAAAGCTTTGAAAGTAACAATAATGGTCAAAACGTAGTTGAGTGAATCAGGTTCTACAACTATACCTAATCCTTCATACCATGATGAAAATGATGAAAATAGTTCATTTGCTTGATAGAAACAGTGTAAGCAAAAGCATTCTTTATACAGTCCGTTTTAGCTGTTTTCTCCTTCTGAAAAAGCTTTGAAAGTAACAATAATGGTCAAAACGTAGTTGAGTGAATCAGCTTCTACAACTATACCTAATCCTTCATACCATGATGAAAATGATGAAAATAGTTCATTTGCTTGATAGAAACAGTGTAAGCAAAAGCATTCTTTACACAGTCCGATTTAGCTGTTTTCTCCTTCTGAAAAAGCTTTGAAAGTAACAATAATGGTCAAAACGTAGTTGAGTGAATCAGGTTCTACAACTATACCTAATCCTTTATACCATAATGAAAATAGTTCATTTGCTTGATAGAAACAGTGTAAGCTAAAGCATTCTTCATAACAGTCCGTTTTAGCTGTTTACTCCTTCTGCAAAAGCTTTGAAAGTAACAATAATGGTCAAAACGTAGTTGAGTGAATCAGGTTCTACAACTATACCTAATCCTTCATACCATGATGAAAATGATGAAAATAGTTCATTTGCTTGATAGAAACAGTGTAAGCTAAAGCATTCTTCATAACAGTCCGTTTTAGCTGTTTACTCCTTCTGCAAAAGCTTTGAAAGTAACAATAATGGTCAAAACGTAGTTGAGTGAATCAGGTTCTACAACTATACCTAATCCTTCATACCATGATGAAAATGATGAAAATAGTTCATTTGCTTGATAGAAACAGTGTAAGCTAAAGCATTCTTCATAACAGTGCGTTTTAGCTGTTTACTCCTTCTGCAAAAGCTTTGAAAGTAACAATAATGGTCAAAACGTAGTTGAGTGAATCAGGTTCTACAACTATACCTAATCCTTTATACCATAATGAAAATAGTTCATTTCCTTGATAGAAACAGTTTAAGCTAAAGCATTCTTCATAACAGTCCGTTTTAGCTGTTTTCTCCTTCTGAAAAAGCTTTGAAAGTAACAATAATGGTCAAAACGTAGTTGAGTGAATCAGGTTCTACAACTATACCTAATCCTTCATACCATGATGAAAATGATGAAAATAGTTCATTTGCTTGATAGAAACAGTGTAAGCAAAAGCATTCTTTACACAGTCCGTTTTAGCTGTTTTCTCCTTCTGAAAAAGCTTTGAAAGTAACAATAATGGTCAAAACGTAGTTGAGTGAATCAGGTTCTACAACTATACCTAATCCTTTATACCATAATGAAAATAGTTCATTTGCTTGATAGAAACAGTGTAAGCTAAAGCATTCTTCATAACAGTCCGTTTTAGCTGTTTACTCCTTCTGCAAAAGCTTTGAAAGTAACAATAATGGTCAAAACGTAGTTGAGTGAATCAGGTTCTACAACTATACCTAATCCTTTATACCATAATGAAAATAGTTCATTTCCTTGATAGAAACAGTGAAGCTAAGCATTCCTCTTAATAGTCCGTTTGAGCTGTTTTCTCCTTCTGCAAAAGCTTTGAAAGTAACAATAATGGTCAAAACGTAGTTGAGTGAATCAGGTTCTACAACTATACCTAATCCTTTATACCATAATGAAAATAGTTCATTTCCTTGATAGAAACAGTGAAGCTAAGCATTCCTCTTAATAGTCCGTTTGAGCTGTTTTCTCCTTCTGCAAAAGCTTTGAAAGTAACAATAATGGTCAAAACGTAGTTGAGTGAATCAGGTTCTACAACTATACCTAATCCTTCATACCATGATAAAAATGATGAAAATAGTTCATTTGCTTGATAGAAACAGTGTAAGCTAAAGCATTCTTCATAACAGTGCGTTTTAGCTGTTTACTCCTTCTGCAAAAGCTTTGAAAGTAACAATAATGGTCAAAACGTAGTTGAGTGAATCAGGTTCTACAACTATACCTAATCCTTTATACCATAATGAAAATAGTTCATTTCCTTGATAGAAACAGTTTAAGCTAAAGCATTCTTCATAACAGTCCGTTTTAGCTGTTTTCTCCTTCTGAAAAAGCTTTGAAAGTAACAATAATGGTCAAAACGTAGTTGAGTGAATCAGGTTCTACAACTATACCTAATCCTTCATACCATGATGAAAATGATGAAAATAGTTCATTTGCTTGATAGAAACAGTGTAAGCAAAAGCATTCTTTACACAGTCCGTTTTAGCTGTTTTCTCCTTCTGAAAAAGCTTTGAAAGTAACAATAATGGTCAAAACGTAGTTGAGTGAATCAGGTTCTACAACTATACCTAATCCTTTATACCATAATGAAAATAGTTCATTTGCTTGATAGAAACAGTGTAAGCTAAAGCATTCTTCATAACAGTCCGTTTTAGCTGTTTACTCCTTCTGCAAAAGCTTTGAAAGTAACAATAATGGTCAAAACGTAGTTGAGTGAATCAGGTTCTACAACTATACCTAATCCTTTATACCATAATGAAAATAGTTCATTTCCTTGATAGAAACAGTGAAGCTAAGCATTCCTCTTAATAGTCCGTTTGAGCTGTTTTCTCCTTCTGCAAAAGCTTTGAAAGTAACAATAATGGTCAAAACGTAGTTGAGTGAATCAGGTTCTACAACTATACCTAATCCTTTATACCATAATGAAAATAGTTCATTTCCTTGATAGAAACAGTGAAGCTAAGCATTCCTCTTAATAGTCCGTTTGAGCTGTTTTCTCCTTCTGCAAAAGCTTTGAAAGTAACAATAATGGTCAAAACGTAGTTGAGTGAATCAGGTTCTACAACTATACCTAATCCTTCATACCATGATAAAAATGATGAAAATAGTTCATTTGCTTGATAGAAACAGCATAGAAAAGCATTCTTTATACAGTCCGTTTTAGCTGTTTTCTCCTTCTGAAAAAGCTTTGAAAGTAACAATAATGGTCAAAACGTAGTTGAGTGAATCAGGTTCTACAACTATACCTAATCCTTCATACCATGATGAAAATGATGAAAATAGTTCATTTGCTTGATAGAAACAGTGTAAGCAAAAGCATTCTTTACACAGTCCGTTTTAGCTGTTTTCTCCTTCTGAAAAAGCTTCGAAAGTAACAATAATGGTCAAAACGTAGTTGAGTGAATCAGCTTCTACAACTATACCTAATCCTTCATACCATGATGAAAATGATGAAAATAGTTAATTTGCTTGATAGAAACAGTGTAAGCTAAAGCATTCTTTATACAGTCCGTTTTAGCTGTTTACTCCTTCTGCAAAAGCTTTGAAAGTAACAATAATGGTCAAAACGTAGTTGAGTGAATCAGGTTCTACAACTATACCTAATCCTTCATACCATGATGAAAATGATGAAAATAGTTCATTTGCTTGATAGAAACAGCATAGAAAAGCATTCTTTATACAGTCCGTTTTAGCTGTTTTCTCCTTCTGAAAAAGCTTTGAAAGTAACAATAATGGTCAAAACGTAGTTGAGTGAATCAGGTTCTACAACTATACCTAATCCTTCATACCATGATGAAAATGATGAAAATAGTTCATTTGCTTGATAGAAACAGTGTAAGCAAAAGCATTCTTTACACAGTCCGTTTTAGCTGTTTTCTCCTTCTGAAAAAGCTTCGAAAGTAACAATAATGGTCAAAACGTAGTTGAGTGAATCAGCTTCTACAACTATACCTAATCCTTCATACCATGATAAAAATGATGAAAATAGTTCATTTGCTTGATAGAAACAGCATAGAAAAGCATTCTTTATACAGTCCGTTTTAGCTGTTTTCTCCTTCTGAAAAAGCTTTGAAAGTAACAATAATGGTCAAAACGTAGTTGAGTGAATCAGGTTCTACAACTATACCTAATCCTTTATACCATAATGAAAATAGTTCATTTGCTTGATAGAAACAGTGTAAGCTAAAGCATTCTTCATAACAGTCCGTTTTAGCTGTTTACTCCTTCTGCAAAAGCTTTGAAAGTAACAATAATGGTCAAAACGTAGTTGAGTGAATCAGGTTCTACAACTATACCTAATCCTTCATACCATGATGAAAATGATGAAAATAGTTCATTTGCTTGATAGAAACAGTGTAAGCTAAAGCATTCTTCATAACAGTCCGTTTTAGCTGTTTACTCCTTCTGCAAAAGCTTTGAAAGTAACAATAATGGTCAAAACGTAGTTGAGTGAATCAGGTTCTACAACTATACCTAATCCTTCATACCATGATGAAAATGATGAAAATAGTTCATTTGCTTGATAGAAACAGTGTAAGCTAAAGCATTCTTCATAACAGTGCGTTTTAGCTGTTTACTCCTTCTGCAAAAGCTTTGAAAGTAACAATAATGGTCAAAACGTAGTTGAGTGAATCAGGTTCTACAACTATACCTAATCCTTTATACCATAATGAAAATAGTTCATTTCCTTGATAGAAACAGTTTAAGCTAAAGCATTCTTCATAACAGTCCGTTTTAGCTGTTTTCTCCTTCTGAAAAAGCTTTGAAAGTAACAATAATGGTCAAAACGTAGTTGAGTGAATCAGGTTCTACAACTATACCTAATCCTTCATACCATGATGAAAATGATGAAAATAGTTCATTTGCTTGATAGAAACAGTGTAAGCAAAAGCATTCTTTACACAGTCCGTTTTAGCTGTTTTCTCCTTCTGAAAAAGCTTTGAAAGTAACAATAATGGTCAAAACGTAGTTGAGTGAATCAGGTTCTACAACTATACCTAATCCTTTATACCATAATGAAAATAGTTCATTTGCTTGATAGAAACAGTGTAAGCTAAAGCATTCTTCATAACAGTCCGTTTTAGCTGTTTACTCCTTCTGCAAAAGCTTTGAAAGTAACAATAATGGTCAAAACGTAGTTGAGTGAATCAGGTTCTACAACTATACCTAATCCTTTATACCATAATGAAAATAGTTCATTTCCTTGATAGAAACAGTGAAGCTAAGCATTCCTCTTAATAGTCCGTTTGAGCTGTTTTCTCCTTCTGCAAAAGCTTTGAAAGTAACAATAATGGTCAAAACGTAGTTGAGTGAATCAGGTTCTACAACTATACCTAATCCTTTATACCATAATGAAAATAGTTCATTTCCTTGATAGAAACAGTGAAGCTAAGCATTCCTCTTAATAGTCCGTTTGAGCTGTTTTCTCCTTCTGCAAAAGCTTTGAAAGTAACAATAATGGTCAAAACGTAGTTGAGTGAATCAGGTTCTACAACTATACCTAATCCTTCATACCATGATAAAAATGATGAAAATAGTTCATTTGCTTGATAGAAACAGCATAGAAAAGCATTCTTTATACAGTCCGTTTTAGCTGTTTTCTCCTTCTGAAAAAGCTTTGAAAGTAACAATAATGGTCAAAACGTAGTTGAGTGAATCAGGTTCTACAACTATACCTAATCCTTCATACCATGATGAAAATGATGAAAATAGTTCATTTGCTTGATAGAAACAGTGTAAGCAAAAGCATTCTTTACACAGTCCGTTTTAGCTGTTTTCTCCTTCTGAAAAAGCTTCGAAAGTAACAATAATGGTCAAAACGTAGTTGAGTGAATCAGCTTCTACAACTATACCTAATCCTTCATACCATGATGAAAATGATGAAAATAGTTAATTTGCTTGATAGAAACAGTGTAAGCTAAAGCATTCTTTATACAGTCCGTTTTAGCTGTTTACTCCTTCTGCAAAAGCTTTGAAAGTAACAATAATGGTCAAAACGTAGTTGAGTGAATCAGGTTCTACAACTATACCTAATCCTTCATACCATGATGAAAATGATGAAAATAGTTCATTTGCTTGATAGAAACAGCATAGAAAAGCATTCTTTATACAGTCCGTTTTAGCTGTTTTCTCCTTCTGAAAAAGCTTTGAAAGTAACAATAATGGTCAAAACGTAGTTGAGTGAATCAGGTTCTACAACTATACCTAATCCTTCATACCATGATGAAAATGATGAAAATAGTTCATTTGCTTGATAGAAACAGTGTAAGCAAAAGCATTCTTTACACAGTCCGTTTTAGCTGTTTTCTCCTTCTGAAAAAGCTTCGAAAGTAACAATAATGGTCAAAACGTAGTTGAGTGAATCAGCTTCTACAACTATACCTAATCCTTCATACCATGATGAAAATGATGAAAATAGTTAATTTGCTTGATAGAAACAGTGTAAGCTAAAGCATTCTTTATACAGTCCGTTTTAGCTGTTTACTCCTTCTGCAAAAGCTTTGAAAGTAACAATAATGGTCAAAACGTAGTTGAGTGAATCAGGTTCTACAACTATACCTAATCCTTCATACCATGATGAAAATTATGAAAATAGTTCATTTGCTTGATAGAAACAGTGTAAGCTAAAGCATTCTTCATAACAGTCCGTTTTAGCTGTTTACTCCTTCTGCAAAAGCTTTGAAAGTAACAATAATGGTCAAAACGTAGTTGAGTGAATCAGGTTCTACAACTATACCTAATCCTTCATACCATGATGAAAATGATGAAAATAGTTCATTTGCTTGATAGAAACAGTGTAAGCTAAAGCATTCTTCATAACAGTCCGTTTTAGCTGTTTACTCCTTCTGCAAAAGCTTTGAAAGTAACAATAATGGTCAAAACGTAGTTGAGTGAATCAGGTTCTACAACTATATCTAATCCTTCATACCATGATGAAAATTATGAGAATAGTTCATTTGCTTGATAGAAATAGTGTAAGCAAAAGCATTCTTTACACAGTCCGATTTAGCTGTTTTCTCCTTCTGAAAAAGCTTTGAAAGTAACAATAATGGTCAAAACCTAGTTGAGTGAATCAGCTTCTACAACTATACCTAATCCTTCATACCAGGATGAAAATGATGAAAATAGTTCATTTGCTTGATAGAAACAGTGTAAGCTAAAGCATTCTTCATAACAGTCCGTTTTAGCTGTTTACTCCTTCTGCAAAAGCTTTGAAAGTAACAATAACGGTCAAAACGTAGTTGAGTGAATCAGGTTCTACAACTATACCTAATCCTTCATACCATGATGAAAATGATGAAAATAGTTCATTTGCTTGATAGAAACAGTGTAAGCTAAAGCATTCTTCATAACAGTCCGTTTTAGCTGTTTACTCCTTCTGCAAAAGCTTTGAAAGTAACAATAACGGTCAAAACGTAGTTGAGTGAATCAGGTTCTACAACTATACCTAATCCTTTATACCATAATGAAAATAGTTCATTTCCTTGATAGAAACAGTGTAAGCTAAAGCATTCTTCATAACAGTCCGTTTTAGCTGTTTTCTCCTTCTGAAAAAGCTTTGAAAGTAACAATAATGGTCAAAACGTAGTTGAGTGAATCAGCTTCTACAACTATACCTAATCCTTCATACCATGATGAAAATGATGAAAATAGTTCATTTGCTTGATAGAAACAGTGTAAGCTAAAGCATTCTTCATAACAGTCCGTTTTAGCTGTTTACTCCTTCTGCAAAAGCTTTGAAAGTAACAATAATGGTCAAAACGTAGTTGAGTGAATCAGGTTCTACAACTATACCTAATCCTTTATACCATAATGAAAATAGTTCATTTCCTTGATAGAAACAGTGTAGCTAAGCATTCCTCTTAATAGTCCGTTTGAGCTGTTTTCTCCTTCTGAAAAAGCTTTGAAAGTAACAATAATGGTCAAAACGTAGTTGAGTGAATCAGGTTCTACAACTATACCTAATCCTTCATACCATGATGAAAATAGTTCATTTGCTTGATAGAAACAGTGTAAGCAAAAGCATTCTTTATACAGTCCGTTTTAGCTGTTTTCTCCTTCTGAAAAAGCTTTGAAAGTAACAATAATGGTCAAAACGTAGTTGAGTGAATCAGCTTCTACAACTATACCTAATCCTTCATACCATGATGAAAATGATGAAAATAGTTCATTTGCTTGATAGAAACAGTGTAAGCAAAAGCATTCTTTATACAGTCCGTTTTAGCTGTTTTCTCCTTCTGAAAAAGCTTTGAAAGTAACAATAATGGTCAAAACGTAGTTGAGTGAATCAGCTTCTACAACTATACCTAATCCTTCATACCATGATGAAAATGATGAAAATAGTTCATTTGCTTGATAGAAACAGTGTAAGCAAAAGCATTCTTTATACAGTCCGTTTTAGCTGTTTTCTCCTTCTGAAAAAGCTTTGAAAGTAACAATAATGGTCAAAACGTAGTTGTGTGAATCAGCTTCTACAACTATACCTAATCCTTCATACCATGATGAAAATGATGAAAATAGTTCATTTGTTTGATAGAAACAGTGTAAGCTAAAGCATTCTTCATAACAGTCCGTTTTAGCTGTTTTCTCCTTCTGCAAAAGCTTTGAAAGTAACAATAATGGTCAAAACGTAGTTGAGTGAATCAGGTTCTACAACTATACCTAATCCTTTATACCATAATGAAAATAGTTCATTTCCTTGATAGAAACAGTGTAGCTAAGCATTCCTCTTAATAGTCCGTTTGAGCTGTTTTCTCCTTCTGAAAAAGCTTTGAAAGTAACAATAATGGTCAAAACGTAGTTGAGTGAATCAGGTTCTACAACTATACCTAATCCTTCATACCATGATGAAAATAGTTCATTTGCTTGATAGAAACAGTGTAAGCAAAAGCATTCTTTATACAGTCCGTTTTAGCTGTTTTCTCCTTCTGAAAAAGCTTTGAAAGTAACAATAATGGTCAAAACGTAGTTGAGTGAATCAGCTTCTACAACTATACCTAATCCTTCATACCATGATGAAAATGATGAAAATAGTTAATTTGCTTGATAGAAACAGTGTAAGCAAAAGCATTCTTTATACAGTCCGTTTTAGCTGTTTTCTCCTTCTGAAAAAGCTTTGAAAGTAACAATAATGGTCAAAACGTAGTTGTGTGAATCAGCTTCTACAACTATACCTAATCCTTCATACCATGATGAAAATGATGAAAATAGTTCATTTGCTTGATAGAAACAGTGTAAGCAAAAGCATTCTTTACACAGTCCGCTTTAGCTGTTTTCTCCTTCTGAAAAAGCTTTGAAAGTAACAATAATGGTCAAAACGTAGTTGAGTGAATCAGTTTCTACAACTATACCTAATCCTTCATACCATGATGAAAATGATGAAAATAGTTCATTTGCTTGATAGAAACAGTGTAAGCTAAAGCATTCTTCATAACAGTCCGTTTTAGCTGTTTTCTCCTTCTGCAAAAGCTTTGAAAGTAACAATAATGGTCAAAACGTAGTTGAGTGAATCAGGTTCTACAACTATACCTAATCCTTTATACCATAATGAAAATAGTTCATTTCCTTGATAGAAACAGTGTAGCTAAGCATTCCTCTTAATAGTCCGTTTGAGCTGTTTTCTCCTTCTGAAAAAGCTTTGAAAGTAACAATAATGGTCAAAACGTAGTTGAGTGAATCAGGTTCTACAACTATACCTAATCCTTCATACCATGATGAAAATAGTTCATTTGCTTGATAGAAACAGTGTAAGCAAAAGCATTCTTTATACAGTCCGTTTTAGCTGTTTTCTCCTTCTGAAAAAGCTTTGAAAGTAACAATAATGGTCAAAACGTAGTTGAGTGAATCAGCTTCTACAACTATACCTAATCCTTCATACCATGATGAAAATGATGAAAATAGTTCATTTGCTTGATAGAAACAGTGTAAGCAAAAGCATTCTTTATACAGTCCGTTTTAGCTGTTTTCTCCTTCTGAAAAAGCTTTGAAAGTAACAATAATGGTCAAAACGTAGTTGTGTGAATCAGCTTCTACAACTATACCTAATCCTTCATACCATGATGAAAATGATGAAAATAGTTCATTTGTTTGATAGAAACAGTGTAAGCTAAAGCATTCTTCATAACAGTCCGTTTTAGCTGTTTTCTCCTTCTGCAAAAGCTTTGAAAGTAACAATAATGGTCAAAACGTAGTTGAGTGAATCAGGTTCTACAACTATACCTAATCCTTTATACCATAATGAAAATAGTTCATTTCCTTGATAGAAACAGTGTAGCTAAGCATTCCTCTTAATAGTCCGTTTGAGCTGTTTTCTCCTTCTGAAAAAGCTTTGAAAGTAACAATAATGGTCAAAACGTAGTTGAGTGAATCAGGTTCTACAACTATACCTAATCCTTCATACCATGATGAAAATAGTTCATTTGCTTGATAGAAACAGTGTAAGCAAAAGCATTCTTTATACAGTCCGTTTTAGCTGTTTTCTCCTTCTGAAAAAGCTTTGAAAGTAACAATAATGGTCAAAACGTAGTTGAGTGAATCAGCTTCTACAACTATACCTAATCCTTCATACCATGATGAAAATGATGAAAATAGTTCATTTGCTTGATAGAAACAGTGTAAGCAAAAGCATTCTTTATACAGTCCGTTTTAGCTGTTTTCTCCTTCTGAAAAAGCTTTGAAAGTAACAATAATGGTCAAAACGTAGTTGAGTGAATCAGGTTCTACAACTATACCTAATCCTTCATACCATGATGAAAATAGTTCATTTGCTTGATAGAAACAGTGTAAGCAAAAGCATTCTTTATACAGTCCGTTTTAGCTGTTTTCTCCTTCTGAAAAAGCTTTGAAAGTAACAATAATGGTCAAAACGTAGTTGAGTGAATCAGCTTCTACAACTATACCTAATCCTTCATACCATGATGAAAATGATGAAAATAGTTCATTTGCTTGATAGAAACAGTGTAAGCAAAAGCATTCTTTATACAGTCCGTTTTAGCTGTTTTCTCCTTCTGAAAAAGCTTTGAAAGTAACAATAATGGTCAAAACGTAGTTGTGTGAATCAGCTTCTACAACTATACCTAATCCTTCATACCATGATGAAAATGATGAAAATAGTTCATTTGCTTGATAGAAACAGTGTAAGCAAAAGCATTCTTTACACAGTCCGCTTTAGCTGTTTTCTCCTTCTGAAAAAGCTTTGAAAGTAACAATAATGGTCAAAACGTAGTTGAGTGAATCAGTTTCTACAACTATACCTAATCCTTCATACCATGATGAAAATGATGAAAATAGTTCATTTGCTTGATAGAAACAGTGTAAGCTAAAGCATTCTTCATAACAGTCCGTTTTAGCTGTTTTCTCCTTCTGCAAAAGCTTTGAAAGTAACAATAATGGTCAAAACGTAGTTGAGTGAATCAGGTTCTACAACTATACCTAATCCTTTATACCATAATGAAAATAGTTCATTTCCTTGATAGAAACAGTGTAGCTAAGCATTCCTCTTAATAGTCCGTTTGAGCTGTTTTCTCCTTCTGAAAAAGCTTTGAAAGTAACAATAATGGTCAAAACGTAGTTGAGTGAATCAGGTTCTACAACTATACCTAATCCTTCATACCATGATGAAAATAGTTCATTTGCTTGATAGAAACAGTGTAAGCAAAAGCATTCTTTATACAGTCCGTTTTAGCTGTTTTCTCCTTCTGAAAAAGCTTTGAAAGTAACAATAATGGTCAAAACGTAGTTGAGTGAATCAGCTTCTACAACTATACCTAATCCTTCATACCATGATGAAAATGATGAAAATAGTTCATTTGCTTGATAGAAACAGTGTAAGCAAAAGCATTCTTTATACAGTCCGTTTTAGCTGTTTTCTCCTTCTGAAAAAGCTTTGAAAGTAACAATAATGGTCAAAACGTAGTTGTGTGAATCAGCTTCTACAACTATACCTAATCCTTCATACCATGATGAAAATGATGAAAGTAGTTCATTTGCTTGATAGAAACAGTGTAAGCAAAAGCATTCTTTACACAGTCCGCTTTAGCTGTTTTCTCCTTCTGAAAAAGCTTTGAAAGTAACAATAATGGTCAAAACGTAGTTGAGTGAATCAGGTTCTACAACTATATCTAATCCTTCATACCATGATGAAAATGATGAAAATAGTTCATTTGCTTGAT
This sequence comes from Pungitius pungitius, assembly GCF_949316345.1. Lineage (NCBI taxonomy): Eukaryota > Metazoa > Chordata > Actinopteri > Perciformes > Gasterosteidae > Pungitius > Pungitius pungitius. The sequence continues at coordinate 10,258,984 of NC_084904.1, forward strand.
AGAAACAGTGTAAGCAAAAGCATTCTTTACACAGTCCGATTTAGCTGTTTTCTCCTTCTGAAAAAGCTTTGAAAGTAACAATAATGGTCAAAACGTAGTTGAGTGAATCAGCTTCTACAACTATACCTAATCCTTCATACCATGATGAAAATGATGAAAATAGTTCATTTGCTTGATAGAAACAGTTTAAGCAAAAGCATTCTTTACACAGTCCGATTTAGCTGTTTTCTCCTTCTGAAAAAGCTTTGAAAGTAACAATAATGGTCAAAACGTAGTTGAGTGAATACGCTTCTACAACTATACCTAATCCTTCATACCATGATGAAAATGATGAAAATAGTTCATTTGCTTGATAGAAACAGTGTAAGCTAAAGCATTCTTCATAACAGTCCGTTTTAGCTGTTTACTTCTTCTGCAAAAGCTTTGAAAGTAACAATAATGGTCAAAACGTAGTTGAGTGAATCAGGTTCTACAACTATACCTAATCCTTCATACCATGATGAAAATGATGAAAATAGTTCATTTGCTTGATAGCAACAGTGTAAGCTAAAGCATTCTTCATAACAGTCCGTTTTAGCTGTTTACTCCTTCTGCAAAAGCTTTGAAAGTAACAATAATGGTCAAAACGTAGTTGAGTGAATCAGGTTCTACAACTATACCTAATCCTTCATACCATGATGAAAATGATGAAAATAGTTCATTTGCTTGATAGAAACAGTGTAAGCTAAAGCATTCTTCATAACAGTCCGTTTTAGCTGTTTTCTCCTTCTGAAAAAGCTTTGAAAGTAACAATAATGGTCAAAACGTAGTTGAGTGAATCAGGTTCTACAACTATACCTAATCCTTCATACCATGATGAAAATGATGAAAATAGTTCATTTGCTTGATAGAAACAGTGTAAGCAAAAGCATTCTTTACACAGTCCGTTTTAGCTGTTTTCTCCTTCTGAAAAAGCTTTGAAAGTAACAATAATGGTCAAAACGTAGTTGAGTGAATCAGGTTCTACAACTATACCTAATCCTTTATACCATAATGAAAATAGTTCATTTGCTTGATAGAAACAGTGTAAGCTAAAGCATTCTTCATAACAGTCCGTTTTAGCTGTTTACTCCTTCTGCAAAAGCTTTGAAAGTAACAATAATGGTCAAAACGTAGTTGAGTGAATCAGGTTCTACAACTATACCTAATCCTCCATACCATGATGAAAATGATGAAAATAGTTCATTTGCTTGATAGAAACAGTGTAAGCAAAAGCATTCTTTACACAGTCCGTTTTAGCTGTTTTCTCCTTCTGAAAAAGCTTTGAAAGTAACAATAATGGTCAAAACGTAGTTGAGTGAATCAGGTTCTACAACTATACCTAATCCTTTATACCATAATGAAAATAGTTCATTTGCTTGATAGAAACAGTGTAAGCTAAAGCATTCTTCATAACAGTCCGTTTTAGCTGTTTACTCCTTCTGCAAAAGCTTTGAAAGTAACAATAATGGTCAAAACGTAGTTGAGTGAATCAGGTTCTACAACTATACCTAATCCTTCATACCATGATGAAAATGATGAAAATAGTTCATTTGCTTGATAGAAACAGTGTAAGCTAAAGCATTCTTCATAACAGTCCGTTTTAGCTGTTTACTCCTTCTGCAAAAGCTTTGAAAGTAACAATAATGGTCAAAACGTAGTTGAGTGAATCAGGTTCTACAACTATACCTAATCCTTCATACCATGATGAAAATGATGAAAATAGTTCATTTGCTTGATAGAAACAGTGTAAGCTAAAGCATTCTTCATAACAGTCCGTTTTAGCTGTTTACTCCTTCTGCAAAAGCTTTGAAAGTGACAATAATGGTCAAAACGTAGTTGAGTGAATCAGGTTCTACAACTATACCTAATCCTTCATACCATGATGAAAATGATGAAAATAGTTCATTTGCTTGATAGAAACAGTGTAAGCAAAAGCATTCTTTACACAGTCCGATTTAGCTGTTTTCTCCTTCTGAAAAAGCTTTGAAAGTAACAATAATGGTCAAAACGTAGTTGAGTGAATCAGGTTCTACAACTATACCTAATCCTTTATACCATAATGAAAATAGTTCATTTGCTTGATAGAAACAGTGTAAGCTAAAGCATTCTTCATAACAGTCCGTTTTAGCTGTTTACTCCTTCTGCAAAAGCTTTGAAAGTAACAATAATGGTCAAAACGTAGTTGAGTGAATCAGGTTCTACAACTATACCTAATCCTTCATACCATGATGAAAATGATGAAAATAGTTCATTTGCTTGATAGAAACAGTGTAAGCTAAAGCATTCTTCATAACAGTCCGTTTTAGCTGTTTACTCCTTCTGCAAAAGCTTTGAAAGTAACAATAATGGTCAAAACGTAGTTGAGTGAATCAGGTTCTACAACTATACCTAATCCTTCATACCATGATGAAAATGATGAAAATAGTTCATTTGCTTGATAGAAACAGTGTAAGCTAAAGCATTCTTCATAACAGTCCGTTTTAGCTGTTTTCTCCTTCTGAAAAAGCTTTGAAAGTAACAATAATGGTCAAAACGTAGTTGAGTGAACCAGGTTCTACAACTATACCTAATCCTTCATACCATGATGAAAATGATGAAAATAGTTCATTTGCTTGATAGAAACAGTGTAAGCAAAAGCATTCTTTACACAGTCCGTTTTAGCTGTTTTCTCCTTCTGAAAAAGCTTTGAAAGTAACAATAATGGTCAAAACGTAGTTGAGTGAATCAGGTTCTACAACTATACCTAATCCTTTATACCATAATGAAAATAGTTCATTTGCTTGATAGAAACAGTGTAAGCTAAAGCATTCTTCATAACAGTCCGTTTTAGCTGTTTACTCCTTCTGCAAAAGCTTTGAAAGTAACAATAATGGTCAAAACGTAGTTGAGTGAATCAGGTTCTACAACTATACCTAATCCTTTATACCATAATGAAAATAGTTCATTTCCTTGATAGAAACAGTGAAGCTAAGCATTCCTCTTAATAGTCCGTTTGAGCTGTTTTCTCCTTCTGCAAAAGCTTTGAAAGTAACAATAATGGTCAAAACGTAGTTGAGTGAATCAGGTTCTACAACTATACCTAATCCTTTATACCATAATGAAAATAGTTCATTTCCTTGATAGAAACAGTGAAGCTAAGCATTCCTCTTAATAGTCCGTTTGAGCTGTTTTCTCCTTCTGCAAAAGCTTTGAAAGTAACAATAATGGTCAAAACGTAGTTGAGTGAATCAGGTTCTACAACTATACCTAATCCTTCATACCATGATAAAAATGATGAAAATAGTTCATTTGCTTGATAGAAACAGCATAGAAAAGCATTCTTTATACAGTCCGTTTTAGCTGTTTTCTCCTTCTGAAAAAGCTTTGAAAGTAACAATAATGGTCAAAACGTAGTTGAGTGAATCAGGTTCTACAACTATACCTAATCCTTCATACCATGATGAAAATGATGAAAATAGTTCATTTGCTTGATAGAAACAGTGTAAGCTAAAGCATTCTTCATAACAGTCCGTTTTAGCTGTTTACTCCTTCTGCAAAAGCTTTGAAAGTAACAATAATGGTCAAAACGTAGTTGAGTGAATCAGGTTCTACAACTATACCTAATCCTTCATACCATGATGAAAATGTAGAAAATAGTTCATTTGCTTGATAGAAACAGTGTAAGCTAAAGCATTCTTCATAACAGTCCGTTTTAGCTGTTTACTCCTTCTGCAAAAGCTTTGAAAGTGACAATAATGGTCAAAACGTAGTTGAGTGAATCAGGTTCTACAACTATACCTAATCCTTCATACCATGATGAAAATGATGAAAATAGTTCATTTGCTTGATAGAAACAGTGTAAGCTAAAGCATTCTTCATAACAGTCCGTTTTAGCTGTTTACTCCTTCTGCAAAAGCTTTGAAAGTAACAATAATGGTCAAAACATAGTTGAGTGAATCAGGTTCTACAACTATACCTAATCCTTTATACCATAATGAAAATAGTTCATTTCCTTGATAGAAACAGTGTAAGCTAAAGCATTCTTCATAACAGTCCGTTTTAGCTGTTTTCTCCTTCTGAAAAAGCTTTGAAAGTAACAATAATGGTCAAAACGTAGTTGAGTGAACCAGGTTCTACAACTATACCTAATCCTTCATACCATGATGAAAATGATGAAAATAGTTCATTTGCTTGATAGAAACAGTGTAAGCAAAAGCATTCTTTACACAGTCCGTTTTAGCTGTTTTCTCCTTCTGAAAAAGCTTTGAAAGTAACAATAATGGTCAAAACGTAGTTGAGTGAATCAGGTTCTACAACTATACCTAATCCTTTATACCATAATGAAAATAGTTCATTTGCTTGATAGAAACAGTGTAAGCTAAAGCATTCTTCATAACAGTCCGTTTTAGCTGTTTACTCCTTCTGCAAAAGCTTTGAAAGTAACAATAATGGTCAAAACGTAGTTGAGTGAATCAGGTTCTACAACTATACCTAATCCTTTATACCATAATGAAAATAGTTCATTTCCTTGATAGAAACAGTGAAGCTAAGCATTCCTCTTAATAGTCCGTTTGAGCTGTTTTCTCCTTCTGCAAAAGCTTTGAAAGTAACAATAATGGTCAAAACGTAGTTGAGTGAATCAGGTTCTACAACTATACCTAATCCTTTATACCATAATGAAAATAGTTCATTTCCTTGATAGAAACAGTGAAGCTAAGCATTCCTCTTAATAGTCCGTTTGAGCTGTTTTCTCCTTCTGCAAAAGCTTTGAAAGTAACAATAATGGTCAAAACGTAGTTGAGTGAATCAGGTTCTACAACTATACCTAATCCTTCATACCATGATAAAAATGATGAAAATAGTTCATTTGCTTGATAGAAACAGCATAGAAAAGCATTCTTTATACAGTCCGTTTTAGCTGTTTTCTCCTTCTGAAAAAGCTTTGAAAGTAACAATAATGGTCAAAACGTAGTTGAGTGAATCAGGTTCTACAACTATACCTAATCCTTCATACCATGATGAAAATGATGAAAATAGTTCATTTGCTTGATAGAAACAGTGTAAGCTAAAGCATTCTTCATAACAGTCCGTTTTAGCTGTTTACTCCTTCTGCAAAAGCTTTGAAAGTAACAATAATGGTCAAAACGTAGTTGAGTGAATCAGGTTCTACAACTATACCTAATCCTTCATACCATGATGAAAATGATGAAAATAGTTCATTTGCTTGATAGAAACAGTGTAAGCTAAAGCATTCTTCATAACAGTCCGTTTTAGCTGTTTACTCCTTCTGCAAAAGCTTTGAAAGTGACAATAATGGTCAAAACGTAGTTGAGTGAATCAGGTTCTACAACTATACCTAATCCTTCATACCATGATGAAAATGATGAAAATAGTTCATTTGCTTGATAGAAACAGTGTAAGCTAAAGCATTCTTCATAACAGTCCGTTTTAGCTGTTTACTCCTTCTGCAAAAGCTTTGAAAGTAACAATAATGGTCAAAACATAGTTGAGTGAATCAGGTTCTACAACTATACCTAATCCTTTATACCATAATGAAAATAGTTCATTTCCTTGATAGAAACAGTGTAAGCTAAAGCATTCTTCATAACAGTCCGTTTTAGCTGTTTTCTCCTTCTGAAAAAGCTTTGAAAGTAACAATAATGGTCAAAACGTAGTTGAGTGAATCAGGTTCTACAACTATATCTAATCCTTCATACCATGATGAAAATGATGAAAATAGTTCATTTGCTTGATAGAAACAGTGTAAGCAAAAGCATTCTTTACACAGTCCGATTTAGCTGTTTTCTCCTTCTGAAAAAGCTTTGAAAGTAACAATAATGGTCAAAACGTAGTTGAGTGAATCAGGTTCTACAACTATACCTAATCCTTTATACCATAATGAAAATAGTTCATTTCCTTGATAGAAACAGTGTAGCTAAGCATTCCTCTTAATAGTCCGTTTGAGCTGTTTCCTCCTTCTGCAAAAGCTTTGAAAGTAACAATAATGGTCAAAACGTAGTTGAGTGAATCAGCTTCTACAACTATACCTAATCCTTCATACCATGATGAAAATGACGAAAATAGTTCATTTGCTTGATAGAAACAGTGTAAGCAAAAGCATTCTTTACACAGTCCGATTTAGCTGTTTTCTCCTTCTGAAAAAGCTTTGAAAGTAACAATAATGGTCAAAACGTAGTTGAGTGAATCAGCTTCTACAACTATACCTAATCCTTCATACCATGATGAAAATAGTTAATTTGCTTGATAGAAACAGTGTAAGCTAAAGCATTCTTTATACAGTCCGTTTTAGCTGTTTACTCCTTCTGCAAAAGCTTTGAAAGTAACAATAATGGTCAAAACGTAGTTGAGTGAATCAGCTTCTACAACTATACCTAATCCTTCATACCATGATGAAAATGATGAAAATAGTTCATTTGCTTGATAGAAACAGTGTAAGCTAAAGCATTCTTCATAACAGTGCGTTTTAGCTGTTTACTCCTTCTGCAAAAGCTTTGAAAGTAACAATAATGGTCAAAACGTAGTTGAGTGAATCAGGTTCTACAACTATACCTAATCCTTTATACCATAATGAAAATAGTTCATTTGCTTGATAGAAACAGTGTAAGCTAAAGCATTCTTTATACAGTCCGTTTTAGCTGTTTTCTCCTTCTGAAAAAGCTTTGAAAGTAACAATAATGGTCAAAACGTAGTTGAGTGAATCAGGTTCTACAACTATACCTAATCCTTCATACCATGATGAAAATGATGAAAATAGTTCATTTGCTTGATAGAAACAGTGTAAGCAAAAGCATTCTTTACACAGTTCGATTTAGCTGTTTTCTCCTTCTGAAAAAGCTTTGAAAGTAACAATAATGGTCAAAACGTAGTTGAGTGAATCAGCTTCTACAACTATACCTAATCCTTCATACCATGATGAAAATAGTTCATTTGCTTGATAGAAACAGTGTAAGCTAAAGCATTCTTTATACAGTCCGTTTTAGCTGTTTACTCCTTCTGCAAAAGCTTTGAAAGTAACAATAATGGTCAAAACATAGTTGAGTGAATCAGGTTCTACAACTATACCTAATCCTTTATACCATAATGAAAATAGTTCATTTCCTTGATAGAAACAGTGTAAGCTAAAGCATTCTTCATAACAGTCCGTTTTAGCTGTTTTCTCCTTCTGAAAAAGCTTTGAAAGTAACAATAATGGTCAAAACGTAGTTGAGTGAATCAGCTTCTACAACTATACCTAATCCTTCATACCATGATGAAAATAGTTAATTTGCTTGATAGAAACAGTGTAAGCTAAAGCATTCTTTATACAGTCCGTTTTAGCTGTTTACTCCTTCTGCAAAAGCTTTGAAAGTAACAATAATGGTCAAAACGTAGTTGAGTGAATCAGCTTCTACAACTATACCTAATCCTTCATACCATGATGAAAATGATGAAAATAGTTCATTTGCTTGATAGAAACAGTGTAAGCTAAAGCATTCTTCATAACAGTGCGTTTTAGCTGTTTACTCCTTCTGCAAAAGCTTTGAAAGTAACAATAATGGTCAAAACGTAGTTGAGTGAATCAGGTTCTACAACTATACCTAATCCTTTATACCATAATGAAAATAGTTCATTTGCTTGATAGAAACAGTGTAAGCTAAAGCATTCTTTATACAGTCCGTTTTAGCTGTTTTCTCCTTCTGAAAAAGCTTTGAAAGTAACAATAATGGTCAAAACGTAGTTGAGTGAATCAGGTTCTACAACTATACCTAATCCTTCATACCATGATGAAAATGATGAAAATAGTTCATTTGCTTGATAGAAACAGTGTAAGCAAAAGCATTCTTTACACAGTCCGATTTAGCTGTTTTCTCCTTCTGAAAAAGCTTTGAAAGTAACAATAATGGTCAAAACGTAGTTGAGTGAATCAGCTTCTACAACTATACCTAATCCTTCATACCATGATGAAAATGATGAAAATAGTTCATTTGCTTGATAGAAACAGTGTAAGCTAAAGCATTCTTCATAACAGTCCGTTTTAGCTGTTTACTTCTTCTGCAAAAGCTTTGAAAGTAACAATAATGGTCAAAACGTAGTTGAGTGAATCAGGTTCTACAACTATACCTAATCCTTCATACCATGATGAAAATGATGAAAATAGTTCATTTGCTTGATAGCAACAGTGTAAGCTAAAGCATTCTTCATAACAGTCCGTTTTAGCTGTTTACTCCTTCTGCAAAAGCTTTGAAAGTAACAATAATGGTCAAAACGTAGTTGAGTAAATCAGGTTCTACAACTATAACTTATCCTTTATACCATAATGAAAATAGTTCATTTCCTTGATAGAAACAGTGTAGCTAAGCATTCCTCTTAATAGTCCGTTTGAGCTGTTTTCTCCTTCTGAAAAAGCTTTGAAAGTAACAATAATGGTCAAAACGTAGTTGAGTGAATCAGCTTCTACAACTATACCTAATCCTTCATACCATGATGAAAATAGTTAATTTGCTTGATAGAAACAGTGTAAGCTAAAGCATTCTTCATAACAGTCCGTTTTAGCTGTTTACTCCTTCTGCAAAAGCTTTGAAAGTAACAATAATGGTCAAAACGTAGTTGAGTGAATCAGCTTCTACAACTATACCTAATCCTTCATACCATGATGAAAATGATGAAAATAGTTCATTTGCTTGATAGAAACAGTGTAAGCAAAAGCATTCTTTACACAGTCCGTTTTATCTGTTTTCTCCTTCTGAAAAAGCTTTGAAAGTAACAATAATGGTCAAAACGTAGTTGAGTGAATCAGCTTCTACAACTATACCTAATCCTTCATACCATGATGAAAATGATGAAAATAGTTAATTTGCTTGATAGAAACAGTGTAAGCTAAAGCATTCTTCATAACAGTCCGTTTTAGCTGTTTACTCCTTCTGCAAAGCTTTGAAAGTAACAATAATGGTCAAAACGTAGTTGAGTGAATCAGTTTCTACAACTATACCTAATCCTTCATACCATGATGAAAATGATGAAAATAGTTCATTTGCTTGATAGAAACAGTGTAAGCTAAAGCATTCTTCATAACATTCCGTTTTAGCTGTTTACTCCTTCTGCAAAAGCTTTGAAAGTAACAATAATGGTCAAAACGTAGTTGAGTGAATCAGGTTCTACAACTATACCTAATCCTTTATACCATAATGAAAATAGTTCATTTCCTTGATAGAAACAGTGTAAGCTAAAGCATTCTTCATAACAGTCCGTTTTAGCTGTTTTCTCCTTCTGAAAAAGCTTTGAAAGTAACAATAATGGTCAAAACGTAGTTGAGTGAATCAGGTTCTACAACTATATCTAATCCTTCATACCATGATGAAAATGATGAAAATAGTTAATTTGCTTGATAGAAACAGTGTAAGCAAAAGCATTCTTTACACAGTCCGATTTAGCTGTTTTCTCCTTCTGAAAAAGCTTTGAAAGTAACAATAATGGTCAAAACGTAGTTGAGTGAATCAGGTTCTACAACTATACCTAATCCTTCATACCATGATGAAAATGATGAAAATAGTTCATTTGCTTGATAGAAACAGTGTAAGCTAAAGCATTCTTCATAACAGTCCGTTTTAGCTGTTTACTCCTTCTGAAAATCTTTGAAAGTAACAATAATGGTCAAAACGTAGTTGAGTGAATCAGGTTCTACAACTATACCTAATCCTTCATACCATGATGAAAATGATGAAAATAGTTCATTTGCTTGATAGAAACAGTGTAAGCTAAAGCATTCTTCATAACAGTCCGTTTTAGCTGTTTACTCCTTCTGAAAAAGCTTTGAAAGTAACAATAATGGTCAAAACGTAGTTGAGTGAATCAGCTTCTAGAACTATACCTAATCCTTCATACCATGATGAAAAAGATGAAAATAGTTCATTTGCTTGATAGAAACAGTGTAAGCTAAAGCATTCTTCATAACAGTCCGTTTTAGCTGTTTACTCCTTCTGCAAAAGCTTTGAAAGTAACAATAATGGTCAAAACGTAGTTGAGTGAATCAGGTTCTACAACTATACCTAATCCTTTATACCATAATGAAAATAGTTCATTTCCTTGATAGAAACAGTGTAGCTAAGCATTCCTCTTAATAGTCCGTTTGAGCTGTTTTCTCCTTCTGCAAAAGCTTTGAAAGTAACAATAATGGTCAAAACGTAGTTGAGTGAATCAGCTTCTAGAACTATACCTAATCCTTCATACCATGATGAAAATGATGAAAATAGTTCATTTGCTTGATAGAAACAGTGTAAGCTAAAGCATTCTTCATAACAGTCCGTTTTAGCTGTTTACTCCTTCTGCAAAAGCTTTGAAAGTAACAATAATGGTCAAAACGTAGTTGAGTGAATCAGGTTCTACAACTATACCTAATCCTTCATACCATGATGAAAATAGTTCATTTCCTTGATAGAAACAGTGAAGCTAAGCATTCCTCTTAATAGTCCGTTTGAGCTGTTTTCTCCTTCTGCAAAAGCTTTGAAAGTAACAATAATGGTCAAAACGTAGTTGAGTGAATCAGGTTCTACAACTATACCTAATCCTTCATACCATGATAAAAATGATGAAAATAGTTCATTTGCTTGATAGAAACAGCATAGAAAAGCATTCTTTATACAGTCCGTTTTAGCTGTTTTCTCCTTCTGAAAAAGCTTTGAAAGTAACAATAATGGTCAAAACGTAGTTGAGTGAATCAGGTTCTACAACTATATCTAATCCTTCATACCATGATGAAAATGATGAAAATAGTTCATTTGCTTGATAGAAACAGTGTAAGCAAAAGCATTCTTTATACAGTCCGTTTTAGCTGTTTTCTCCTTCTGAAAAAGCTTTGAAAGTAACAATAATGGTCAAAACGTAGTTGAGTGAATCAGGTTCTACAACTATACCTAATCCTTCATACCATGATGAAAATGATGAAAATAGTTAATTTGCTTGATAGAAACAGTGTAAGCTAAAGCATTCTTTATACAGTCCGTTTTAGCTGTTTACTCCTTCTGCAAAAGCTTTGAAAGTAACAATAATGGTCAGAACGTAGTTGAGTGAATCAGATTCTACAACTATATCTAATCCTTCATACCATGATGAAAATGATGAAAATAGTTCATTTGCTTGATAGAAACAGTGTAAGCAAAAGCATTCTTTGCACAGTCCGATTTAGCTGTTTTCTCCTTCTGAAAAAGCTTTGAAAGTAACAATAATGGTCAAAACGTAGTTGAGTGAATCAGCTTCTACAACTATACCTAATCCTTCATACCATGATGAAAATGATGAAAATAGTTCATTTGCTTGATAGAAACAGTGTAAGCTAAAGCATTCTTCATAACAGTCCGTTTTAGCTGTTTACTCCTTCTGCAAAAGCTTTGAAAGTAACAATAATGGTCAAAACGTAGTTGAGTGAATCAGGTTCTACAACTATACCTAATCCTTTATACCATAATGAAAATAGTTCATTTCCTTGATAGAAACAGTGTAAGCTAAAGCATTCTTCATAACAGTCCGTTTTAGCTGTTTTCTCCTTCTGAAAAAGCTTTGAAAGTAACAATAATGGTCAAAACGTAGTTGAGTGAATCAGGTTCTACAACTATACCTAATCCTTCATACCATGATGAAAATGATGAAAATAGTTCATTTGCTTGATAGAAACAGTGTAAGCAAAAGCATTCTTTATACAGTCCGTTTTAGCTGTTTTCTCCTTCTGAAAAAGCTTTGAAAGTAACAATAATGGTCAAAACGTAGTTGAGTGAATCAGGTTCTACAACTATACCTAATCCTTCATACCATGATGAAAATGATGAAAATAGTTCATTTGCTTGATAGAAACAGTGTAAGCAAAAGCATTCTTTATACAGTCCGTTTTAGCTGTTTTCTCCTTCTGAAAAAGCTTTGAAAGTAACAATAATGGTCAAAACGTAGTTGAGTGAATCAGCTTCTAGAACTATACCTAATCCTTCATACCATGATGAAAAAGATGAAAATAGTTCATTTGCTTGATAGAAACAGTGTAAGCTAAAGCATTCTTCATAACAGTCCGTTTTAGCTGTTTACTCCTTCTGCAAAAGGTTTGAAAGTAACAATAATGGTCAAAACGTAGTTGAGTGAATCAGGTTCTACAACTATACCTAATCCTTTATACCATAATGAAAATAGTTAATTTCCTTGATAGAAACAGTGTAAGCTAAAGCATTCTTCATAACAGTCCGTTTTAGCTGTTTTCTCCTTCTGAAAAAGCTTTGAAAGTAACAATAATGGTCAAAACGTAGTTGAGTGAATCAGGTTCTACAACTATATCTAATCCTTCATACCATGATGAAAATGATGAAAATAGTTAATTTGCTTGATAGAAACAGTGTAAGCAAAAGCATTCTTTACACAGTCCGATTTAGCTGTTTTCTCCTTCTGAAAAAGCTTTGAAAGTAACAATAATGGTCAAAACGTAGTTGAGTGAATCAGGTTCTACAACTATACCTAATCCTTCATACCATGATGAAAATGATGAAAATAGTTCATTTGCTTGATAGAAACAGTGTAAGCTAAAGCATTCTTCATAACAGTCCGTTTTAGCTGTTTACTCCTTCTGAAAAAGCTTTGAAAGTAACAATAATGGTCAAAACGTAGTTGAGTGAATCAGCTTCTACAACTATACCTAATCCTTCATACCATGATGAAAATGATGAAAATAGTTCATTTGCTTGATAGAAACAGTGTAAGCAAAAGCATTCTTTACACAGTCCGATTTAGCTGTTTTCTCCTTCTGAAAAAGCTTTGAAAGTAACAATAATGGTCAAAACGTAGTTGAGTGAATCAGGTTCTACAACTATACCTAATCCTTTATACCATAATGAAAATAGTTCATTTGCTTGATAGAAACAGTGTAAGCTAAAGCATTCTTCATAACAGTCCGTTTTAGCTGTTTACTCCTTCTGCAAAAGCTTTGAAAGTAACAATAATGGTCAAAACGTAGTTGAGTGAATCAGGTTCTACAACTATACCTAATCCTTCATACCATGATGAAAATGATGAAAATAGTTCATTTGCTTGATAGAAACAGTGTAAGCTAAAGCATTCTTCATAACAGTCCGTTTTAGCTGTTTACTCCTTCTGCAAAAGCTTTGAAAGTAACAATAATGGTCAAAACGTAGTTGAGTGAATCAGGTTCTACAACTATACCTAATCCTTCATACCATGATGAAAATGATGAAAATAGTTCATTTGCTTGATAGAAACAGTGTAAGCTAAAGCATTCTTCATAACAGTGCGTTTTAGCTGTTTACTCCTTCTGCAAAAGCTTTGAAAGTAACAATAATGGTCAAAACGTAGTTGAGTGAATCAGGTTCTACAACTATACCTAATCCTTTATACCATAATGAAAATAGTTCATTTCCTTGATAGAAACAGTTTAAGCTAAAGCATTCTTCATAACAGTCCGTTTTAGCTGTTTTCTCCTTCTGAAAAAGCTTTGAAAGTAACAATAATGGTCAAAACGTAGTTGAGTGAATCAGGTTCTACAACTATACCTAATCCTTCATACCATGATGAAAATGATGAAAATAGTTCATTTGCTTGATAGAAACAGTGTAAGCAAAAGCATTCTTTACACAGTCCGTTTTAGCTGTTTTCTCCTTCTGAAAAAGCTTTGAAAGTAACAATAATGGTCAAAACGTAGTTGAGTGAATCAGGTTCTACAACTATACCTAATCCTTCATACCATGATGAAAATGATGAAAATAGTTCATTTGCTTGATAGAAACAGTGTAAGCTAAAGCATTCTTCATAACAGTCCGTTTTAGCTGTTTACTCCTTCTGAAAAAGCTTTGAAAGTAACAATAATGGTCAAAACGTAGTTGAGTGAATCAGCTTCTAGAACTATACCTAATCCTTCATACCATGATGAAAAAGATGAAAATAGTTCATTTGCTTGATAGAAACAGTGTAAGCTAAAGCATTCTTCATAACAGTCCGTTTTAGCTGTTTACTCCTTCTGCAAAAGCTTTGAAAGTAACAATAATGGTCAAAACGTAGTTGAGTGAATCAGGTTCTACAACTATACCTAATCCTTTATACCATAATGAAAATAGTTCATTTCCTTGATAGAAACAGTGTAGCTAAGCATTCCTCTTAATAGTCCGTTTGAGCTGTTTTCTCCTTCTGCAAAAGCTTTGAAAGTAACAATAATGGTCAAAACGTAGTTGAGTGAATCAGGTTCTACAACTATACCTAATCCTTCATACCATGATAAAAATGATGAAAATAGTTCATTTGCTTGATAGAAACAGCAGAGAAAAGCATTCTTTATACAGTCCGTTTTAGCTGTTTTCTCCTTCTGAAAAAGCTTTGAAAGTAACAATAATGGTCAAAACGTAGTTGAGTGAATCAGGTTCTACAACTATACCTAATCCTTCATACCATGATGAAAATGATGAAAATAGTTCATTTGCTTGATAAAACAGTGTAAGCAAAAGCATTCTTTATACAGTCCGTTTTAGCTGTTTTCTCCTTCTGAAAAAGCTTTGAAAGTAACAATAATGGTCAAAACGTAGTTGAGTGAATCAGCTTCTACAACTATACCTAATCCTTCATACCATGATGAAAATGATGAAAATAGTTCATTTGCTTGATAGAAACAGTGTAAGCTAAAGCATTCTTCATAACAGTGCGTTTTAGCTGTTTACTCCTTCTGCAAAAGCTTTGAAAGTAACAATAATGGTCAAAACGTAGTTGAGTGAATCAGGTTCTACAACTATACCTAATCCTTTATACCATAATGAAAATAGTTCATTTGCTTGATAGAAACAGTGTAAGCTAAAGCATTCTTTATACAGTCCGTTTTAGCTGTTTTCTCCTTCTGAAAAAGCTTTGAAAGTAACAATAATGGTCAAAACGTAGTTGAGTGAATCAGGTTCTACAACTATACCTAATCCTTCATACCATGATGAAAATGATGAAAATAGTTCATTTGCTTGATAGAAACAGTGTAAGCAAAAGCATTCTTTACACAGTCCGATTTAGCTGTTTTCTCCTTCTGAAAAAGCTTTGAAAGTAACAATAATGGTCAAAACGTAGTTGAGTGAATCAGCTTCTACAACTATACCTAATCCTTCATACCATGATGAAAATGATGAAAATAGTTCATTTGCTTGATAGAAACAGTGTAAGCTAAAGCATTCTTCATAACAGTCCGTTTTAGCTGTTTACTTCTTCTGCAAAAGCTTTGAAAGTAACAATAATGGTCAAAACGTAGTTGAGTGAATCAGGTTCTACAACTATACCTAATCCTTCATACCATGATGAAAATGATGAAAATAGTTCATTTGCTTGATAGCAACAGTGTAAGCTAAAGCATTCTTCATAACAGTCCGTTTTAGCTGTTTACTCCTTCTGCAAAAGCTTTGAAAGTAACAATAATGGTCAAAACGTAGTTGAGTGAATCAGGTTCTACAACTATAACTTATCCTTTATACCATAATGAAAATAGTTCATTTCCTTGATAGAAACAGTGTAGCTAAGCATTCCTCTTAATAGTCCGTTTGAGCTGTTTTCTCCTTCTGAAAAAGCTTTGAAAGTAACAATAATGGTCAAAACGTAGTTGAGTGAATCAGCTTCTACAACTATACCTAATCCTTCATACCATGATGAAAATAGTTAATTTGCTTGATAGAAACAGTGTAAGCTAAAGCATTCTTCATAACAGTCCGTTTTAGCTGTTTACTCCTTCTGCAAAAGCTTTGAAAGTAACAATAATGGTCAAAACGTAGTTGAGTGAATCAGCTTCTACAACTATACCTAATCCTTCATACCATGATGAAAATGATGAAAATAGTTCATTTGCTTGATAGAAACAGTGTAAGCAAAAGCATTCTTTACACAGTCCGTTTTATCTGTTTTCTCCTTCTGAAAAAGCTTTGAAAGTAACAATAATGGTCAAAACGTAGTTGAGTGAATCAGCTTCTACAACTATACCTAATCCTTCATACCATGATGAAAATGATGAAAATAGTTAATTTGCTTGATAGAAACAGTGTAAGCTAAAGCATTCTTCATAACAGTCCGTTTTAGCTGTTTACTCCTTCTGCAAAGCTTTGAAAGTAACAATAATGGTCAAAACGTAGTTGAGTGAATCAGTTTCTACAACTATACCTAATCCTTCATACCATGATGAAAATGATGAAAATAGTTCATTTGCTTGATAGAAACAGTGTAAGCTAAAGCATTCTTCATAACATTCCGTTTTAGCTGTTTACTCCTTCTGCAAAAGCTTTGAAAGTAACAATAATGGTCAAAACGTAGTTGAGTGAATCAGGTTCTACAACTATACCTAATCCTTCATACCATGATGAAAATGATGAAAATAGTTCATTTGCTTGATAGAAACAGTGTAAGCAAAAGCATTCTTTACACAGTCCGTTTTATCTGTTTTCTCCTTCTGAAAAAGCTTTGAAAGTAACAATAATGGTCAAAACGTAGTTGAGTGAATCAGCTTCTACAACTATACCTAATCCTTCATACCATGATGAAAATGATGAAAATAGTTAATTTGCTTGATAGAAACAGTGTAAGCTAAAGCATTCTTCATAACAGTCCGTTTTAGCTGTTTACTCCTTCTGCAAAGCTTTGAAAGTAACAATAATGGTCAAAACGTAGTTGAGTGAATCAGGTTCTACAACTATACCTAATCCTTCATACCATGATGAAAATGATGAAAATAGTTCATTTGCTTGATAGAAACAGTGTAAGCAAAAGCATTCTTTACACAGTCCGTTTTAGCTGTTTTCTCCTTCTGAAAAAGCTTTGAAAGTAACAATAATGGTCAAAACGTAGTTGAGTGAATCAGGTTCTACAACTATACCTAATCCTTTATACCATAATGAAAATAGTTCATTTGCTTGATAGAAACAGTGTAAGCTAAAGCATTCTTCATAACAGTCCGTTTTAGCTGTTTACTCCTTCTGCAAAAGCTTTGAAAGTAACAATAATGGTCAAAACGTAGTTGAGTGAATCAGGTTCTACAACTATACCTAATCCTCCATACCATGATGAAAATGATGAAAATAGTTCATTTGCTTGATAGAAACAGTGTAAGCAAAAGCATTCTTTACACAGTCCGTTTTAGCTGTTTTCTCCTTCTGAAAAAGCTTTGAAAGTAACAATAATGGTCAAAACGTAGTTGAGTGAATCAGGTTCTACAACTATACCTAATCCTTTATACCATAATGAAAATAGTTCATTTGCTTGATAGAAACAGTGTAAGCTAAAGCATTCTTCATAACAGTCCGTTTTAGCTGTTTACTCCTTCTGCAAAAGCTTTGAAAGTAACAATAATGGTCAAAACGTAGTTGAGTGAATCAGGTTCTACAACTATACCTAATCCTTCATACCATGATGAAAATGATGAAAATAGTTCATTTGCTTGATAGAAACAGTGTAAGCTAAAGCATTCTTCATAACAGTCCGTTTTAGCTGTTTACTCCTTCTGCAAAAGCTTTGAAAGTAACAATAATGGTCAAAACGTAGTTGAGTGAATCAGGTTCTACAACTATACCTAATCCTTCATACCATGATGAAAATGATGAAAATAGTTCATTTGCTTGATAGAAACAGTGTAAGCTAAAGCATTCTTCATAACAGTCCGTTTTAGCTGTTTACTCCTTCTGCAAAAGCTTTGAAAGTGACAATAATGGTCAAAACGTAGTTGAGTGAATCAGGTTCTACAACTATACCTAATCCTTCATACCATGATGAAAATGATGAAAATAGTTCATTTGCTTGATAGAAACAGTGTAAGCAAAAGCATTCTTTACACAGTCCGATTTAGCTGTTTTCTCCTTCTGAAAAAGCTTTGAAAGTAACAATAATGGTCAAAACGTAGTTGAGTGAATCAGGTTCTACAACTATACCTAATCCTTTATACCATAATGAAAATAGTTCATTTGCTTGATAGAAACAGTGTAAGCTAAAGCATTCTTCATAACAGTCCGTTTTAGCTGTTTACTCCTTCTGCAAAAGCTTTGAAAGTAACAATAATGGTCAAAACGTAGTTGAGTGAATCAGGTTCTACAACTATACCTAATCCTTCATACCATGATGAAAATGATGAAAATAGTTCATTTGCTTGATAGAAACAGTGTAAGCTAAAGCATTCTTCATAACAGTCCGTTTTAGCTGTTTACTCCTTCTGCAAAAGCTTTGAAAGTAACAATAATGGTCAAAACGTAGTTGAGTGAATCAGGTTCTACAACTATACCTAATCCTTCATACCATGATGAAAATGATGAAAATAGTTCATTTGCTTGATAGAAACAGTGTAAGCTAAAGCATTCTTCATAACAGTCCGTTTTAGCTGTTTTCTCCTTCTGAAAAAGCTTTGAAAGTAACAATAATGGTCAAAACGTAGTTGAGTGAACCAGGTTCTACAACTATACCTAATCCTTCATACCATGATGAAAATGATGAAAATAGTTCATTTGCTTGATAGAAACAGTGTAAGCAAAAGCATTCTTTACACAGTCCGTTTTAGCTGTTTTCTCCTTCTGAAAAAGCTTTGAAAGTAACAATAATGGTCAAAACGTAGTTGAGTGAATCAGGTTCTACAACTATACCTAATCCTTTATACCATAATGAAAATAGTTCATTTGCTTGATAGAAACAGTGTAAGCTAAAGCATTCTTCATAACAGTCCGTTTTAGCTGTTTACTCCTTCTGCAAAAGCTTTGAAAGTAACAATAATGGTCAAAACGTAGTTGAGTGAATCAGGTTCTACAACTATACCTAATCCTTTATACCATAATGAAAATAGTTCATTTCCTTGATAGAAACAGTGAAGCTAAGCATTCCTCTTAATAGTCCGTTTGAGCTGTTTTCTCCTTCTGCAAAAGCTTTGAAAGTAACAATAATGGTCAAAACGTAGTTGAGTGAATCAGGTTCTACAACTATACCTAATCCTTTATACCATAATGAAAATAGTTCATTTCCTTGATAGAAACAGTGAAGCTAAGCATTCCTCTTAATAGTCCGTTTGAGCTGTTTTCTCCTTCTGCAAAAGCTTTGAAAGTAACAATAATGGTCAAAACGTAGTTGAGTGAATCAGGTTCTACAACTATACCTAATCCTTCATACCATGATAAAAATGATGAAAATAGTTCATTTGCTTGATAGAAACAGCATAGAAAAGCATTCTTTATACAGTCCGTTTTAGCTGTTTTCTCCTTCTGAAAAAGCTTTGAAAGTAACAATAATGGTCAAAACGTAGTTGAGTGAATCAGGTTCTACAACTATACCTAATCCTTCATACCATGATGAAAATGATGAAAATAGTTCATTTGCTTGATAGAAACAGTGTAAGCTAAAGCATTCTTCATAACAGTCCGTTTTAGCTGTTTACTCCTTCTGCAAAAGCTTTGAAAGTAACAATAATGGTCAAAACGTAGTTGAGTGAATCAGGTTCTACAACTATACCTAATCCTTCATACCATGATGAAAATGATGAAAATAGTTCATTTGCTTGATAGAAACAGTGTAAGCTAAAGCATTCTTCATAACAGTCCGTTTTAGCTGTTTACTCCTTCTGCAAAAGCTTTGAAAGTGACAATAATGGTCAAAACGTAGTTGAGTGAATCAGGTTCTACAACTATACCTAATCCTTCATACCATGATGAAAATGATGAAAATAGTTCATTTGCTTGATAGAAACAGTGTAAGCTAAAGCATTCTTCATAACAGTCCGTTTTAGCTGTTTACTCCTTCTGCAAAAGCTTTGAAAGTAACAATAATGGTCAAAACATAGTTGAGTGAATCAGGTTCTACAACTATACCTAATCCTTTATACCATAATGAAAATAGTTCATTTCCTTGATAGAAACAGTGTAAGCTAAAGCATTCTTCATAACAGTCCGTTTTAGCTGTTTTCTCCTTCTGAAAAAGCTTTGAAAGTAACAATAATGGTCAAAACGTAGTTGAGTGAACCAGGTTCTACAACTATACCTAATCCTTCATACCATGATGAAAATGATGAAAATAGTTCATTTGCTTGATAGAAACAGTGTAAGCAAAAGCATTCTTTACACAGTCCGTTTTAGCTGTTTTCTCCTTCTGAAAAAGCTTTGAAAGTAACAATAATGGTCAAAACGTAGTTGAGTGAATCAGGTTCTACAACTATACCTAATCCTTTATACCATAATGAAAATAGTTCATTTGCTTGATAGAAACAGTGTAAGCTAAAGCATTCTTCATAACAGTCCGTTTTAGCTGTTTACTCCTTCTGCAAAAGCTTTGAAAGTAACAATAATGGTCAAAACGTAGTTGAGTGAATCAGGTTCTACAACTATACCTAATCCTTTATACCATAATGAAAATAGTTCATTTCCTTGATAGAAACAGTGAAGCTAAGCATTCCTCTTAATAGTCCGTTTGAGCTGTTTTCTCCTTCTGCAAAAGCTTTGAAAGTAACAATAATGGTCAAAACGTAGTTGAGTGAATCAGGTTCTACAACTATACCTAATCCTTTATACCATAATGAAAATAGTTCATTTCCTTGATAGAAACAGTGAAGCTAAGCATTCCTCTTAATAGTCCGTTTGAGCTGTTTTCTCCTTCTGCAAAAGCTTTGAAAGTAACAATAATGGTCAAAACGTAGTTGAGTGAATCAGGTTCTACAACTATACCTAATCCTTCATACCATGATAAAAATGATGAAAATAGTTCATTTGCTTGATAGAAACAGCATAGAAAAGCATTCTTTATACAGTCCGTTTTAGCTGTTTTCTCCTTCTGAAAAAGCTTTGAAAGTAACAATAATGGTCAAAACGTAGTTGAGTGAATCAGGTTCTACAACTATACCTAATCCTTCATACCATGATGAAAATGATGAAAATAGTTCATTTGCTTGATAGAAACAGTGTAAGCTAAAGCATTCTTCATAACAGTCCGTTTTAGCTGTTTACTCCTTCTGCAAAAGCTTTGAAAGTAACAATAATGGTCAAAACGTAGTTGAGTGAATCAGGTTCTACAACTATACCTAATCCTTCATACCATGATGAAAATGATGAAAATAGTTCATTTGCTTGATAGAAACAGTGTAAGCTAAAGCATTCTTCATAACAGTCCGTTTTAGCTGTTTACTCCTTCTGCAAAAGCTTTGAAAGTGACAATAATGGTCAAAACGTAGTTGAGTGAATCAGGTTCTACAACTATACCTAATCCTTCATACCATGATGAAAATGATGAAAATAGTTCATTTGCTTGATAGAAACAGTGTAAGCTAAAGCATTCTTCATAACAGTCCGTTTTAGCTGTTTACTCCTTCTGCAAAAGCTTTGAAAGTAACAATAATGGTCAAAACATAGTTGAGTGAATCAGGTTCTACAACTATACCTAATCCTTTATACCATAATGAAAATAGTTCATTTCCTTGATAGAAACAGTGTAAGCTAAAGCATTCTTCATAACAGTCCGTTTTAGCTGTTTTCTCCTTCTGAAAAAGCTTTGAAAGTAACAATAATGGTCAAAACGTAGTTGAGTGAATCAGGTTCTACAACTATATCTAATCCTTCATACCATGATGAAAATGATGAAAATAGTTCATTTGCTTGATAGAAACAGTGTAAGCAAAAGCATTCTTTACACAGTCCGATTTAGCTGTTTTCTCCTTCTGAAAAAGCTTTGAAAGTAACAATAATGGTCAAAACGTAGTTGAGTGAATCAGGTTCTACAACTATACCTAATCCTTTATACCATAATGAAAATAGTTCATTTCCTTGATAGAAACAGTGTAGCTAAGCATTCCTCTTAATAGTCCGTTTGAGCTGTTTCCTCCTTCTGCAAAAGCTTTGAAAGTAACAATAATGGTCAAAACGTAGTTGAGTGAATCAGCTTCTACAACTATACCTAATCCTTCATACCATGATGAAAATGACGAAAATAGTTCATTTGCTTGATAGAAACAGTGTAAGCAAAAGCATTCTTTACACAGTCCGATTTAGCTGTTTTCTCCTTCTGAAAAAGCTTTGAAAGTAACAATAATGGTCAAAACGTAGTTGAGTGAATCAGCTTCTACAACTATACCTAATCCTTCATACCATGATGAAAATAGTTAATTTGCTTGATAGAAACAGTGTAAGCTAAAGCATTCTTTATACAGTCCGTTTTAGCTGTTTACTCCTTCTGCAAAAGCTTTGAAAGTAACAATAATGGTCAAAACGTAGTTGAGTGAATCAGCTTCTACAACTATACCTAATCCTTCATACCATGATGAAAATGATGAAAATAGTTCATTTGCTTGATAGAAACAGTGTAAGCTAAAGCATTCTTCATAACAGTGCGTTTTAGCTGTTTACTCCTTCTGCAAAAGCTTTGAAAGTAACAATAATGGTCAAAACGTAGTTGAGTGAATCAGGTTCTACAACTATACCTAATCCTTTATACCATAATGAAAATAGTTCATTTGCTTGATAGAAACAGTGTAAGCTAAAGCATTCTTTATACAGTCCGTTTTAGCTGTTTTCTCCTTCTGAAAAAGCTTTGAAAGTAACAATAATGGTCAAAACGTAGTTGAGTGAATCAGGTTCTACAACTATACCTAATCCTTCATACCATGATGAAAATGATGAAAATAGTTCATTTGCTTGATAGAAACAGTGTAAGCAAAAGCATTCTTTACACAGTTCGATTTAGCTGTTTTCTCCTTCTGAAAAAGCTTTGAAAGTAACAATAATGGTCAAAACGTAGTTGAGTGAATCAGCTTCTACAACTATACCTAATCCTTCATACCATGATGAAAATAGTTCATTTGCTTGATAGAAACAGTGTAAGCTAAAGCATTCTTTATACAGTCCGTTTTAGCTGTTTACTCCTTCTGCAAAAGCTTTGAAAGTAACAATAATGGTCAAAACATAGTTGAGTGAATCAGGTTCTACAACTATACCTAATCCTTTATACCATAATGAAAATAGTTCATTTCCTTGATAGAAACAGTGTAAGCTAAAGCATTCTTCATAACAGTCCGTTTTAGCTGTTTTCTCCTTCTGAAAAAGCTTTGAAAGTAACAATAATGGTCAAAACGTAGTTGAGTGAATCAGCTTCTACAACTATACCTAATCCTTCATACCATGATGAAAATAGTTAATTTGCTTGATAGAAACAGTGTAAGCTAAAGCATTCTTTATACAGTCCGTTTTAGCTGTTTACTCCTTCTGCAAAAGCTTTGAAAGTAACAATAATGGTCAAAACGTAGTTGAGTGAATCAGCTTCTACAACTATACCTAATCCTTCATACCATGATGAAAATGATGAAAATAGTTCATTTGCTTGATAGAAACAGTGTAAGCTAAAGCATTCTTCATAACAGTGCGTTTTAGCTGTTTACTCCTTCTGCAAAAGCTTTGAAAGTAACAATAATGGTCAAAACGTAGTTGAGTGAATCAGGTTCTACAACTATACCTAATCCTTTATACCATAATGAAAATAGTTCATTTGCTTGATAGAAACAGTGTAAGCTAAAGCATTCTTTATACAGTCCGTTTTAGCTGTTTTCTCCTTCTGAAAAAGCTTTGAAAGTAACAATAATGGTCAAAACGTAGTTGAGTGAATCAGGTTCTACAACTATACCTAATCCTTCATACCATGATGAAAATGATGAAAATAGTTCATTTGCTTGATAGAAACAGTGTAAGCAAAAGCATTCTTTACACAGTCCGATTTAGCTGTTTTCTCCTTCTGAAAAAGCTTTGAAAGTAACAATAATGGTCAAAACGTAGTTGAGTGAATCAGCTTCTACAACTATACCTAATCCTTCATACCATGATGAAAATGATGAAAATAGTTCATTTGCTTGATAGAAACAGTGTAAGCTAAAGCATTCTTCATAACAGTCCGTTTTAGCTGTTTACTTCTTCTGCAAAAGCTTTGAAAGTAACAATAATGGTCAAAACGTAGTTGAGTGAATCAGGTTCTACAACTATACCTAATCCTTCATACCATGATGAAAATGATGAAAATAGTTCATTTGCTTGATAGCAACAGTGTAAGCTAAAGCATTCTTCATAACAGTCCGTTTTAGCTGTTTACTCCTTCTGCAAAAGCTTTGAAAGTAACAATAATGGTCAAAACGTAGTTGAGTAAATCAGGTTCTACAACTATAACTTATCCTTTATACCATAATGAAAATAGTTCATTTCCTTGATAGAAACAGTGTAGCTAAGCATTCCTCTTAATAGTCCGTTTGAGCTGTTTTCTCCTTCTGAAAAAGCTTTGAAAGTAACAATAATGGTCAAAACGTAGTTGAGTGAATCAGCTTCTACAACTATACCTAATCCTTCATACCATGATGAAAATAGTTAATTTGCTTGATAGAAACAGTGTAAGCTAAAGCATTCTTCATAACAGTCCGTTTTAGCTGTTTACTCCTTCTGCAAAAGCTTTGAAAGTAACAATAATGGTCAAAACGTAGTTGAGTGAATCAGCTTCTACAACTATACCTAATCCTTCATACCATGATGAAAATGATGAAAATAGTTCATTTGCTTGATAGAAACAGTGTAAGCAAAAGCATTCTTTACACAGTCCGTTTTATCTGTTTTCTCCTTCTGAAAAAGCTTTGAAAGTAACAATAATGGTCAAAACGTAGTTGAGTGAATCAGGTTCTACAACTATACCTAATCCTTCATACCATGATGAAAATAGTTCATTTCCTTGATAGAAACAGTGAAGCTAAGCATTCCTCTTAATAGTCCGTTTGAGCTGTTTTCTCCTTCTGCAAAAGCTTTGAAAGTAACAATAATGGTCAAAACGTAGTTGAGTGAATCAGGTTCTACAACTATACCTAATCCTTCATACCATGATAAAAATGATGAAAATAGTTCATTTGCTTGATAGAAACAGCATAGAAAAGCATTCTTTATACAGTCCGTTTTAGCTGTTTTCTCCTTCTGAAAAAGCTTTGAAAGTAACAATAATGGTCAAAACGTAGTTGAGTGAATCAGGTTCTACAACTATATCTAATCCTTCATACCATGATGAAAATGATGAAAATAGTTCATTTGCTTGATAGAAACAGTGTAAGCAAAAGCATTCTTTATACAGTCCGTTTTAGCTGTTTTCTCCTTCTGAAAAAGCTTTGAAAGTAACAATAATGGTCAAAACGTAGTTGAGTGAATCAGGTTCTACAACTATACCTAATCCTTCATACCATGATGAAAATGATGAAAATAGTTAATTTGCTTGATAGAAACAGTGTAAGCTAAAGCATTCTTTATACAGTCCGTTTTAGCTGTTTACTCCTTCTGCAAAAGCTTTGAAAGTAACAATAATGGTCAAAACGTAGTTGAGTGAATCAGATTCTACAACTATATCTAATCCTTCATACCATGATGAAAATGATGAAAATAGTTCATTTGCTTGATAGAAACAGTGTAAGCAAAAGCATTCTTTGCACAGTCCGATTTAGCTGTTTTCTCCTTCTGAAAAAGCTTTGAAAGTAACAATAATGGTCAAAACGTAGTTGAGTGAATCAGCTTCTACAACTATACCTAATCCTTCATACCATGATGAAAATGATGAAAATAGTTCATTTGCTTGATAGAAACAGTGTAAGCTAAAGCATTCTTCATAACAGTCCGTTTTAGCTGTTTACTCCTTCTGCAAAAGCTTTGAAAGTAACAATAATGGTCAAAACGTAGTTGAGTGAATCAGGTTCTACAACTATACCTAATCCTTTATACCATAATGAAAATAGTTCATTTCCTTGATAGAAACAGTGTAAGCTAAAGCATTCTTCATAACAGTCCGTTTTAGCTGTTTTCTCCTTCTGAAAAAGCTTTGAAAGTAACAATAATGGTCAAAACGTAGTTGAGTGAATCAGGTTCTACAACTATACCTAATCCTTCATACCATGATGAAAATGATGAAAATAGTTCATTTGCTTGATAGAAACAGTGTAAGCAAAAGCATTCTTTATACAGTCCGTTTTAGCTGTTTTCTCCTTCTGAAAAAGCTTTGAAAGTAACAATAATGGTCAAAACGTAGTTGAGTGAATCAGGTTCTACAACTATACCTAATCCTTCATACCATGATGAAAATGATGAAAATAGTTCATTTGCTTGATAGAAACAGTGTAAGCAAAAGCATTCTTTATACAGTCCGTTTTAGCTGTTTTCTCCTTCTGAAAAAGCTTTGAAAGTAACAATAATGGTCAAAACGTAGTTGAGTGAATCAGCTTCTAGAACTATACCTAATCCTTCATACCATGATGAAAAAGATGAAAATAGTTCATTTGCTTGATAGAAACAGTGTAAGCTAAAGCATTCTTCATAACAGTCCGTTTTAGCTGTTTACTCCTTCTGCAAAAGGTTTGAAAGTAACAATAATGGTCAAAACGTAGTTGAGTGAATCAGGTTCTACAACTATACCTAATCCTTTATACCATAATGAAAATAGTTAATTTCCTTGATAGAAACAGTGTAAGCTAAAGCATTCTTCATAACAGTCCGTTTTAGCTGTTTTCTCCTTCTGAAAAAGCTTTGAAAGTAACAATAATGGTCAAAACGTAGTTGAGTGAATCAGGTTCTACAACTATATCTAATCCTTCATACCATGATGAAAATGATGAAAATAGTTAATTTGCTTGATAGAAACAGTGTAAGCAAAAGCATTCTTTACACAGTCCGATTTAGCTGTTTTCTCCTTCTGAAAAAGCTTTGAAAGTAACAATAATGGTCAAAACGTAGTTGAGTGAATCAGGTTCTACAACTATACCTAATCCTTCATACCATGATGAAAATGATGAAAATAGTTCATTTGCTTGATAGAAACAGTGTAAGCTAAAGCATTCTTCATAACAGTCCGTTTTAGCTGTTTACTCCTTCTGAAAAAGCTTTGAAAGTAACAATAATGGTCAAAACGTAGTTGAGTGAATCAGCTTCTACAACTATACCTAATCCTTCATACCATGATGAAAATGATGAAAATAGTTCATTTGCTTGATAGAAACAGTGTAAGCAAAAGCATTCTTTACACAGTCCGATTTAGCTGTTTTCTCCTTCTGAAAAAGCTTTGAAAGTAACAATAATGGTCAAAACGTAGTTGAGTGAATCAGGTTCTACAACTATACCTAATCCTTTATACCATAATGAAAATAGTTCATTTGCTTGATAGAAACAGTGTAAGCTAAAGCATTCTTCATAACAGTCCGTTTTAGCTGTTTACTCCTTCTGCAAAAGCTTTGAAAGTAACAATAATGGTCAAAACGTAGTTGAGTGAATCAGGTTCTACAACTATACCTAATCCTTCATACCATGATGAAAATGATGAAAATAGTTCATTTGCTTGATAGAAACAGTGTAAGCTAAAGCATTCTTCATAACAGTCCGTTTTAGCTGTTTACTCCTTCTGCAAAAGCTTTGAAAGTAACAATAATGGTCAAAACGTAGTTGAGTGAATCAGGTTCTACAACTATACCTAATCCTTCATACCATGATGAAAATGATGAAAATAGTTCATTTGCTTGATAGAAACAGTGTAAGCTAAAGCATTCTTCATAACAGTGCGTTTTAGCTGTTTACTCCTTCTGCAAAAGCTTTGAAAGTAACAATAATGGTCAAAACGTAGTTGAGTGAATCAGGTTCTACAACTATACCTAATCCTTTATACCATAATGAAAATAGTTCATTTCCTTGATAGAAACAGTTTAAGCTAAAGCATTCTTCATAACAGTCCGTTTTAGCTGTTTTCTCCTTCTGAAAAAGCTTTGAAAGTAACAATAATGGTCAAAACGTAGTTGAGTGAATCAGGTTCTACAACTATACCTAATCCTTCATACCATGATGAAAATGATGAAAATAGTTCATTTGCTTGATAGAAACAGTGTAAGCAAAAGCATTCTTTACACAGTCCGTTTTAGCTGTTTTCTCCTTCTGAAAAAGCTTTGAAAGTAACAATAATGGTCAAAACGTAGTTGAGTGAATCAGGTTCTACAACTATACCTAATCCTTCATACCATGATGAAAATGATGAAAATAGTTCATTTGCTTGATAGAAACAGTGTAAGCTAAAGCATTCTTCATAACAGTCCGTTTTAGCTGTTTACTCCTTCTGAAAAAGCTTTGAAAGTAACAATAATGGTCAAAACGTAGTTGAGTGAATCAGCTTCTAGAACTATACCTAATCCTTCATACCATGATGAAAAAGATGAAAATAGTTCATTTGCTTGATAGAAACAGTGTAAGCTAAAGCATTCTTCATAACAGTCCGTTTTAGCTGTTTACTCCTTCTGCAAAAGCTTTGAAAGTAACAATAATGGTCAAAACGTAGTTGAGTGAATCAGGTTCTACAACTATACCTAATCCTTTATACCATAATGAAAATAGTTCATTTCCTTGATAGAAACAGTGTAGCTAAGCATTCCTCTTAATAGTCCGTTTGAGCTGTTTTCTCCTTCTGCAAAAGCTTTGAAAGTAACAATAATGGTCAAAACGTAGTTGAGTGAATCAGGTTCTACAACTATACCTAATCCTTCATACCATGATAAAAATGATGAAAATAGTTCATTTGCTTGATAGAAACAGCAGAGAAAAGCATTCTTTATACAGTCCGTTTTAGCTGTTTTCTCCTTCTGAAAAAGCTTTGAAAGTAACAATAATGGTCAAAACGTAGTTGAGTGAATCAGGTTCTACAACTATACCTAATCCTTCATACCATGATGAAAATGATGAAAATAGTTCATTTGCTTGATAAAACAGTGTAAGCAAAAGCATTCTTTATACAGTCCGTTTTAGCTGTTTTCTCCTTCTGAAAAAGCTTTGAAAGTAACAATAATGGTCAAAACGTAGTTGAGTGAATCAGCTTCTACAACTATACCTAATCCTTCATACCATGATGAAAATGATGAAAATAGTTCATTTGCTTGATAGAAACAGTGTAAGCTAAAGCATTCTTCATAACAGTGCGTTTTAGCTGTTTACTCCTTCTGCAAAAGCTTTGAAAGTAACAATAATGGTCAAAACGTAGTTGAGTGAATCAGGTTCTACAACTATACCTAATCCTTTATACCATAATGAAAATAGTTCATTTGCTTGATAGAAACAGTGTAAGCTAAAGCATTCTTTATACAGTCCGTTTTAGCTGTTTTCTCCTTCTGAAAAAGCTTTGAAAGTAACAATAATGGTCAAAACGTAGTTGAGTGAATCAGGTTCTACAACTATACCTAATCCTTCATACCATGATGAAAATGATGAAAATAGTTCATTTGCTTGATAGAAACAGTGTAAGCAAAAGCATTCTTTACACAGTCCGATTTAGCTGTTTTCTCCTTCTGAAAAAGCTTTGAAAGTAACAATAATGGTCAAAACGTAGTTGAGTGAATCAGCTTCTACAACTATACCTAATCCTTCATACCATG
This sequence comes from Pungitius pungitius, assembly GCF_949316345.1. Taxonomy (NCBI): domain Eukaryota; kingdom Metazoa; phylum Chordata; class Actinopteri; order Perciformes; family Gasterosteidae; genus Pungitius; species Pungitius pungitius. Next base: position 10,288,388 of record NC_084904.1, read on the forward strand.
ATGAAAATGATGAAAATAGTTCATTTGCTTGATAGAAACAGTGTAAGCTAAAGCATTCTTCATAACAGTCCGTTTTAGCTGTTTACTTCTTCTGCAAAAGCTTTGAAAGTAACAATAATGGTCAAAACGTAGTTGAGTGAATCAGGTTCTACAACTATACCTAATCCTTCATACCATGATGAAAATGATGAAAATAGTTCATTTGCTTGATAGCAACAGTGTAAGCTAAAGCATTCTTCATAACAGTCCGTTTTAGCTGTTTACTCCTTCTGCAAAAGCTTTGAAAGTAACAATAATGGTCAAAACGTAGTTGAGTGAATCAGGTTCTACAACTATAACTTATCCTTTATACCATAATGAAAATAGTTCATTTCCTTGATAGAAACAGTGTAGCTAAGCATTCCTCTTAATAGTCCGTTTGAGCTGTTTTCTCCTTCTGAAAAAGCTTTGAAAGTAACAATAATGGTCAAAACGTAGTTGAGTGAATCAGCTTCTACAACTATACCTAATCCTTCATACCATGATGAAAATAGTTAATTTGCTTGATAGAAACAGTGTAAGCTAAAGCATTCTTCATAACAGTCCGTTTTAGCTGTTTACTCCTTCTGCAAAAGCTTTGAAAGTAACAATAATGGTCAAAACGTAGTTGAGTGAATCAGCTTCTACAACTATACCTAATCCTTCATACCATGATGAAAATGATGAAAATAGTTCATTTGCTTGATAGAAACAGTGTAAGCAAAAGCATTCTTTACACAGTCCGTTTTATCTGTTTTCTCCTTCTGAAAAAGCTTTGAAAGTAACAATAATGGTCAAAACGTAGTTGAGTGAATCAGCTTCTACAACTATACCTAATCCTTCATACCATGATGAAAATGATGAAAATAGTTAATTTGCTTGATAGAAACAGTGTAAGCTAAAGCATTCTTCATAACAGTCCGTTTTAGCTGTTTACTCCTTCTGCAAAGCTTTGAAAGTAACAATAATGGTCAAAACGTAGTTGAGTGAATCAGTTTCTACAACTATACCTAATCCTTCATACCATGATGAAAATGATGAAAATAGTTCATTTGCTTGATAGAAACAGTGTAAGCTAAAGCATTCTTCATAACATTCCGTTTTAGCTGTTTACTCCTTCTGCAAAAGCTTTGAAAGTAACAATAATGGTCAAAACGTAGTTGAGTGAATCAGGTTCTACAACTATACCTAATCCTTTATACCATAATGAAAATAGTTCATTTCCTTGATAGAAACAGTGTAAGCTAAAGCATTCTTCATAACAGTCCGTTTTAGCTGTTTTCTCCTTCTGAAAAAGCTTTGAAAGTAACAATAATGGTCAAAACGTAGTTGAGTGAATCAGGTTCTACAACTATATCTAATCCTTCATACCATGATGAAAATGATGAAAATAGTTAATTTGCTTGATAGAAACAGTGTAAGCAAAAGCATTCTTTACACAGTCCGATTTAGCTGTTTTCTCCTTCTGAAAAAGCTTTGAAAGTAACAATAATGGTCAAAACGTAGTTGAGTGAATCAGGTTCTACAACTATACCTAATCCTTCATACCATGATGAAAATGATGAAAATAGTTCATTTGCTTGATAGAAACAGTGTAAGCTAAAGCATTCTTCATAACAGTCCGTTTTAGCTGTTTACTCCTTCTGAAAATCTTTGAAAGTAACAATAATGGTCAAAACGTAGTTGAGTGAATCAGGTTCTACAACTATACCTAATCCTTCATACCATGATGAAAATGATGAAAATAGTTCATTTGCTTGATAGAAACAGTGTAAGCTAAAGCATTCTTCATAACAGTCCGTTTTAGCTGTTTACTCCTTCTGAAAAAGCTTTGAAAGTAACAATAATGGTCAAAACGTAGTTGAGTGAATCAGCTTCTAGAACTATACCTAATCCTTCATACCATGATGAAAAAGATGAAAATAGTTCATTTGCTTGATAGAAACAGTGTAAGCTAAAGCATTCTTCATAACAGTCCGTTTTAGCTGTTTACTCCTTCTGCAAAAGCTTTGAAAGTAACAATAATGGTCAAAACGTAGTTGAGTGAATCAGGTTCTACAACTATACCTAATCCTTTATACCATAATGAAAATAGTTCATTTCCTTGATAGAAACAGTGTAGCTAAGCATTCCTCTTAATAGTCCGTTTGAGCTGTTTTCTCCTTCTGCAAAAGCTTTGAAAGTAACAATAATGGTCAAAACGTAGTTGAGTGAATCAGCTTCTAGAACTATACCTAATCCTTCATACCATGATGAAAATGATGAAAATAGTTCATTTGCTTGATAGAAACAGTGTAAGCTAAAGCATTCTTCATAACAGTCCGTTTTAGCTGTTTACTCCTTCTGCAAAAGCTTTGAAAGTAACAATAATGGTCAAAACGTAGTTGAGTGAATCAGGTTCTACAACTATACCTAATCCTTCATACCATGATGAAAATAGTTCATTTCCTTGATAGAAACAGTGAAGCTAAGCATTCCTCTTAATAGTCCGTTTGAGCTGTTTTCTCCTTCTGCAAAAGCTTTGAAAGTAACAATAATGGTCAAAACGTAGTTGAGTGAATCAGGTTCTACAACTATACCTAATCCTTCATACCATGATAAAAATGATGAAAATAGTTCATTTGCTTGATAGAAACAGCATAGAAAAGCATTCTTTATACAGTCCGTTTTAGCTGTTTTCTCCTTCTGAAAAAGCTTTGAAAGTAACAATAATGGTCAAAACGTAGTTGAGTGAATCAGGTTCTACAACTATATCTAATCCTTCATACCATGATGAAAATGATGAAAATAGTTCATTTGCTTGATAGAAACAGTGTAAGCAAAAGCATTCTTTATACAGTCCGTTTTAGCTGTTTTCTCCTTCTGAAAAAGCTTTGAAAGTAACAATAATGGTCAAAACGTAGTTGAGTGAATCAGGTTCTACAACTATACCTAATCCTTCATACCATGATGAAAATGATGAAAATAGTTAATTTGCTTGATAGAAACAGTGTAAGCTAAAGCATTCTTTATACAGTCCGTTTTAGCTGTTTACTCCTTCTGCAAAAGCTTTGAAAGTAACAATAATGGTCAAAACGTAGTTGAGTGAATCAGATTCTACAACTATATCTAATCCTTCATACCATGATGAAAATGATGAAAATAGTTCATTTGCTTGATAGAAACAGTGTAAGCAAAAGCATTCTTTGCACAGTCCGATTTAGCTGTTTTCTCCTTCTGAAAAAGCTTTGAAAGTAACAATAATGGTCAAAACGTAGTTGAGTGAATCAGCTTCTACAACTATACCTAATCCTTCATACCATGATGAAAATGATGAAAATAGTTCATTTGCTTGATAGAAACAGTGTAAGCTAAAGCATTCTTCATAACAGTCCGTTTTAGCTGTTTACTCCTTCTGCAAAAGCTTTGAAAGTAACAATAATGGTCAAAACGTAGTTGAGTGAATCAGGTTCTACAACTATACCTAATCCTTTATACCATAATGAAAATAGTTCATTTCCTTGATAGAAACAGTGTAAGCTAAAGCATTCTTCATAACAGTCCGTTTTAGCTGTTTTCTCCTTCTGAAAAAGCTTTGAAAGTAACAATAATGGTCAAAACGTAGTTGAGTGAATCAGGTTCTACAACTATACCTAATCCTTCATACCATGATGAAAATGATGAAAATAGTTCATTTGCTTGATAGAAACAGTGTAAGCAAAAGCATTCTTTATACAGTCCGTTTTAGCTGTTTTCTCCTTCTGAAAAAGCTTTGAAAGTAACAATAATGGTCAAAACGTAGTTGAGTGAATCAGGTTCTACAACTATACCTAATCCTTCATACCATGATGAAAATGATGAAAATAGTTCATTTGCTTGATAGAAACAGTGTAAGCAAAAGCATTCTTTATACAGTCCGTTTTAGCTGTTTTCTCCTTCTGAAAAAGCTTTGAAAGTAACAATAATGGTCAAAACGTAGTTGAGTGAATCAGCTTCTAGAACTATACCTAATCCTTCATACCATGATGAAAAAGATGAAAATAGTTCATTTGCTTGATAGAAACAGTGTAAGCTAAAGCATTCTTCATAACAGTCCGTTTTAGCTGTTTACTCCTTCTGCAAAAGGTTTGAAAGTAACAATAATGGTCAAAACGTAGTTGAGTGAATCAGGTTCTACAACTATACCTAATCCTTTATACCATAATGAAAATAGTTAATTTCCTTGATAGAAACAGTGTAAGCTAAAGCATTCTTCATAACAGTCCGTTTTAGCTGTTTTCTCCTTCTGAAAAAGCTTTGAAAGTAACAATAATGGTCAAAACGTAGTTGAGTGAATCAGGTTCTACAACTATATCTAATCCTTCATACCATGATGAAAATGATGAAAATAGTTAATTTGCTTGATAGAAACAGTGTAAGCAAAAGCATTCTTTACACAGTCCGATTTAGCTGTTTTCTCCTTCTGAAAAAGCTTTGAAAGTAACAATAATGGTCAAAACGTAGTTGAGTGAATCAGGTTCTACAACTATACCTAATCCTTCATACCATGATGAAAATGATGAAAATAGTTCATTTGCTTGATAGAAACAGTGTAAGCTAAAGCATTCTTCATAACAGTCCGTTTTAGCTGTTTACTCCTTCTGAAAAAGCTTTGAAAGTAACAATAATGGTCAAAACGTAGTTGAGTGAATCAGCTTCTACAACTATACCTAATCCTTCATACCATGATGAAAATGATGAAAATAGTTCATTTGCTTGATAGAAACAGTGTAAGCAAAAGCATTCTTTACACAGTCCGATTTAGCTGTTTTCTCCTTCTGAAAAAGCTTTGAAAGTAACAATAATGGTCAAAACGTAGTTGAGTGAATCAGGTTCTACAACTATACCTAATCCTTTATACCATAATGAAAATAGTTCATTTGCTTGATAGAAACAGTGTAAGCTAAAGCATTCTTCATAACAGTCCGTTTTAGCTGTTTACTCCTTCTGCAAAAGCTTTGAAAGTAACAATAATGGTCAAAACGTAGTTGAGTGAATCAGGTTCTACAACTATACCTAATCCTTCATACCATGATGAAAATGATGAAAATAGTTCATTTGCTTGATAGAAACAGTGTAAGCTAAAGCATTCTTCATAACAGTCCGTTTTAGCTGTTTACTCCTTCTGCAAAAGCTTTGAAAGTAACAATAATGGTCAAAACGTAGTTGAGTGAATCAGGTTCTACAACTATACCTAATCCTTCATACCATGATGAAAATGATGAAAATAGTTCATTTGCTTGATAGAAACAGTGTAAGCTAAAGCATTCTTCATAACAGTGCGTTTTAGCTGTTTACTCCTTCTGCAAAAGATTTGAAAGTAACAATAATGGTCAAAACGTAGTTGAGTGAATCAGGTTCTACAACTATACCTAATCCTTTATACCATAATGAAAATAGTTCATTTCCTTGATAGAAACAGTTTAAGCTAAAGCATTCTTCATAACAGTCCGTTTTAGCTGTTTTCTCCTTCTGAAAAAGCTTTGAAAGTAACAATAATGGTCAAAACGTAGTTGAGTGAATCAGGTTCTACAACTATACCTAATCCTTCATACCATGATGAAAATGATGAAAATAGTTCATTTGCTTGATAGAAACAGTGTAAGCTAAAGCATTCTTCATAACAGTCCGTTTTAGCTGTTTACTCCTTCTGAAAAAGCTTTGAAAGTAACAATAATGGTCAAAACGTAGTTGAGTGAATCAGCTTCTACAACTATACCTAATCCTTCATACCATGATGAAAATGATGAAAATAGTTCATTTGCTTGATAGAAACAGTGTAAGCAAAAGCATTCTTTACACAGTCCGATTTAGCTGTTTTCTCCTTCTGAAAAAGCTTTGAAAGTAACAATAATGGTCAAAACGTAGTTGAGTGAATCAGGTTCTACAACTATACCTAATCCTTTATACCATAATGAAAATAGTTCATTTGCTTGATAGAAACAGTGTAAGCTAAAGCATTCTTCATAACAGTCCGTTTTAGCTGTTTACTCCTTCTGCAAAAGCTTTGAAAGTAACAATAATGGTCAAAACGTAGTTGAGTGAATCAGGTTCTACAACTATACCTAATCCTTCATACCATGATGAAAATGATGAAAATAGTTCATTTGCTTGATAGAAACAGTGTAAGCTAAAGCATTCTTCATAACAGTCCGTTTTAGCTGTTTACTCCTTCTGCAAAAGCTTTGAAAGTAACAATAATGGTCAAAACGTAGTTGAGTGAATCAGGTTCTACAACTATACCTAATCCTTCATACCATGATGAAAATGATGAAAATAGTTCATTTGCTTGATAGAAACAGTGTAAGCTAAAGCATTCTTCATAACAGTGCGTTTTAGCTGTTTACTCCTTCTGCAAAAGATTTGAAAGTAACAATAATGGTCAAAACGTAGTTGAGTGAATCAGGTTCTACAACTATACCTAATCCTTTATACCATAATGAAAATAGTTCATTTCCTTGATAGAAACAGTTTAAGCTAAAGCATTCTTCATAACAGTCCGTTTTAGCTGTTTTCTCCTTCTGAAAAAGCTTTGAAAGTAACAATAATGGTCAAAACGTAGTTGAGTGAATCAGGTTCTACAACTATACCTAATCCTTCATACCATGATGAAAATGATGAAAATAGTTCATTTGCTTGATAGAAACAGTGTAAGCAAAAGCATTCTTTACACAGTCCGTTTTAGCTGTTTTCTCCTTCTGAAAAAGCTTTGAAAGTAACAATAATGGTCAAAACGTAGTTGAGTGAATCAGGTTCTACAACTATACCTAATCCTTCATACCATGATGAAAATGATGAAAATAGTTCATTTGCTTGATAGAAACAGTGTAAGCTAAAGCATTCTTCATAACAGTCCGTTTTAGCTGTTTACTCCTTCTGAAAAAGCTTTGAAAGTAACAATAATGGTCAAAACGTAGTTGAGTGAATCAGCTTCTAGAACTATACCTAATCCTTCATACCATGATGAAAAAGATGAAAATAGTTCATTTGCTTGATAGAAACAGTGTAAGCTAAAGCATTCTTCATAACAGTCCGTTTTAGCTGTTTACTCCTTCTGCAAAAGCTTTGAAAGTAACAATAATGGTCAAAACGTAGTTGAGTGAATCAGGTTCTACAACTATACCTAATCCTTTATACCATAATGAAAATAGTTCATTTGCTTGATAGAAACAGCAGAGAAAAGCATTCTTTATACAGTCCGTTTTAGCTGTTTTCTCCTTCTGAAAAAGCTTTGAAAGTAACAATAATGGTCAAAACGTAGTTGAGTGAATCAGGTTCTACAACTATACCTAATCCTTCATACCATGATGAAAATGATGAAAATAGTTCATTTGCTTGATAAAACAGTGTAAGCAAAAGCATTCTTTATACAGTCCGTTTTAGCTGTTTTCTCCTTCTGAAAAAGCTTTGAAAGTAACAATAATGGTCAAAACGTAGTTGAGTGAATCAGCTTCTACAACTATACCTAATCCTTCATACCATGATGAAAATGATGAAAATAGTTCATTTGCTTGATAGAAACAGTGTAAGCAAAAGCATTCTTTACACAGTCCGATTTAGCTGTTTTCTCCTTCTGAAAAAGCTTTGAAAGTAACAATAATGGTCAAAACGTAGTTGAGTGAATCAGGTTCTACAACTATACCTAATCCTTTATACCATAATGAAAATAGTTCATTTGCTTGATAGAAACAGTGTAAGCTAAAGCATTCTTCATAACAGTCCGTTTTAGCTGTTTACTCCTTCTGCAAAAGCTTTGAAAGTAACAATAATGGTCAAAACGTAGTTGAGTGAATCAGGTTCTACAACTATACCTAATCCTTCATACCATGATGAAAATGATGAAAATAGTTCATTTGCTTGATAGAAACAGTGTAAGCTAAAGCATTCTTCATAACAGTCCGTTTTAGCTGTTTACTCCTTCTGCAAAAGCTTTGAAAGTAACAATAATGGTCAAAACGTAGTTGAGTGAATCAGGTTCTACAACTATACCTAATCCTTCATACCATGATGAAAATGATGAAAATAGTTAATTTGCTTGATAGAAACAGTTTAAGCAAAAGCATTCTTTACACAGTCCGATTTAGCTGTTTTCTCCTTCTGAAAAAGCTTTGAAAGTAACAATAATGGTCAAAACGTAGTTGAGTGAATACGCTTCTACAACTATACCTAATCCTTCATACCATGATGAAAATGATGAAAATAGTTCATTTGCTTGATAGAAACAGTGTAAGCTAAAGCATTCTTCATAACAGTCCGTTTTAGCTGTTTACTTATTCTGCAAAAGCTTTGAAAGTAACAATAATGGTCAAAACGTAGTTGAGTGAATCAGGTTCTACAACTATACCTAATCCTTCATACCATGATGAAAATGATGAAAATAGTTCATTTGCTTGATAGAAACAGTGTAAGCAAAAGCATTCTTTACACAGTCCGTTTTAGCTGTTTTCTCCTTCTGAAAAAGCTTTGAAAGTAACAATAATGGTCAAAACGTAGTTGAGTGAATCAGGTTCTACAACTATACCTAATCCTTCATACCATGATGAAAATGATGAAAATAGTTCATTTGCTTGATAGAAACAGTGTAAGCTAAAGCATTCTTCATAACAGTCCGTTTTAGCTGTTTACTCCTTCTGAAAAAGCTTTGAAAGTAACAATAATGGTCAAAACGTAGTTGAGTGAATCAGCTTCTAGAACTATACCTAATCCTTCATACCATGATGAAAAAGATGAAAATAGTTCATTTGCTTGATAGAAACAGTGTAAGCTAAAGCATTCTTCATAACAGTCCGTTTTAGCTGTTTACTCCTTCTGCAAAAGCTTTGAAAGTAACAATAATGGTCAAAACGTAGTTGAGTGAATCAGGTTCTACAACTATACCTAATCCTTTATACCATAATGAAAATAGTTCATTTCCTTGATAGAAACAGTGTAGCTAAGCATTCCTCTTAATAGTCCGTTTGAGCTGTTTTCTCCTTCTGCAAAAGCTTTGAAAGTAACAATAATGGTCAAAACGTAGTTGAGTGAATCAGGTTCTACAACTATACCTAATCCTTCATACCATGATAAAAATGATGAAAATAGTTCATTTGCTTGATAGAAACAGCAGAGAAAAGCATTCTTTATACAGTCCGTTTTAGCTGTTTTCTCCTTCTGAAAAAGCTTTGAAAGTAACAATAATGGTCAAAACGTAGTTGAGTGAATCAGGTTCTACAACTATACCTAATCCTTCATACCATGATGAAAATGATGAAAATAGTTCATTTGCTTGATAAAACAGTGTAAGCAAAAGCATTCTTTATACAGTCCGTTTTAGCTGTTTTCTCCTTCTGAAAAAGCTTTGAAAGTAACAATAATGGTCAAAACGTAGTTGAGTGAATCAGCTTCTACAACTATACCTAATCCTTCATACCATGATGAAAATGATGAAAATAGTTCATTTGCTTGATAGAAACAGTGTAAGCAAAAGCATTCTTTACACAGTCCGATTTAGCTGTTTTCTCCTTCTGAAAAAGCTTTGAAAGTAACAATAATGGTCAAAACGTAGTTGAGTGAATCAGGTTCTACAACTATACCTAATCCTTTATACCATAATGAAAATAGTTCATTTGCTTGATAGAAACAGTGTAAGCTAAAGCATTCTTCATAACAGTCCGTTTTAGCTGTTTACTCCTTCTGCAAAAGCTTTGAAAGTAACAATAATGGTCAAAACGTAGTTGAGTGAATCAGGTTCTACAACTATACCTAATCCTTCATACCATGATGAAAATGATGAAAATAGTTCATTTGCTTGATAGAAACAGTGTAAGCTAAAGCATTCTTCATAACAGTCCGTTTTAGCTGTTTACTCCTTCTGCAAAAGCTTTGAAAGTAACAATAATGGTCAAAACGTAGTTGAGTGAATCAGGTTCTACAACTATACCTAATCCTTCATACCATGATGAAAATGATGAAAATAGTTCATTTGCTTGATAGAAACAGTTTAAGCAAAAGCATTCTTTACACAGTCAGATTTAGCTGTTTTCTCCTTCTGAAAAAGCTTTGAAAGTAACAATAATGGTCAAAACGTAGTTGAGTGAATACGCTTCTACAACTATACCTAATCCTTCATACCATGATGAAAATGATGAAAATAGTTCATTTGCTTGATAGAAACAGTGTAAGCTAAAGCATTCTTCATAACAGTCCGTTTTAGCTGTTTACTTATTCTGCAAAAGCTTTGAAAGTAACAATAATGGTCAAAACGTAGTTGAGTGAATCAGGTTCTACAACTATACCTAATCCTTCATACCATGATGAAAATGATGAAAATAGTTCATTTGCTTGATAGAAACAGTGTAAGCAAAAGCATTCTTTACACAGTCCGTTTTAGCTGTTTTCTCCTTCTGAAAAAGCTTTGAAAGTAACAATAATGGTCAAAACGTAGTTGAGTGAATCAGGTTCTACAACTATACCTAATCCTTCATACCATGATGAAAATGATGAAAATAGTTCATTTGCTTGATAGAAACAGTGTAAGCTAAAGCATTCTTCATAACAGTCCGTTTTAGCTGTTTACTCCTTCTGAAAAAGCTTTGAAAGTAACAATAATGGTCAAAACGTAGTTGAGTGAATCAGCTTCTAGAACTATACCTAATCCTTCATACCATGATGAAAAAGATGAAAATAGTTCATTTGCTTGATAGAAACAGTGTAAGCTAAAGCATTCTTCATAACAGTCCGTTTTAGCTGTTTACTCCTTCTGCAAAAGCTTTGAAAGTAACAATAATGGTCAAAACGTAGTTGAGTGAATCAGGTTCTACAACTATACCTAATCCTTTATACCATAATGAAAATAGTTCATTTCCTTGATAGAAACAGTGTAGCTAAGCATTCCTCTTAATAGTCCGTTTGAGCTGTTTTCTCCTTCTGCAAAAGCTTTGAAAGTAACAATAATGGTCAAAACGTAGTTGAGTGAATCAGGTTCTACAACTATACCTAATCCTTCATACCATGATAAAAATGATGAAAATAGTTCATTTGCTTGATAGAAACAGCAGAGAAAAGCATTCTTTATACAGTCCGTTTTAGCTGTTTTCTCCTTCTGAAAAAGCTTTGAAAGTAACAATAATGGTCAAAACGTAGTTGAGTGAATCAGGTTCTACAACTATACCTAATCCTTCATACCATGATGAAAATGATGAAAATAGTTCATTTGCTTGATAGAAACAGTGTAAGCTAAAGCATTCTTCATAACAGTCCGTTTTAGCTGTTTACTTATTCTGCAAAAGCTTTGAAAGTAACAATAATGGTCAAAACGTAGTTGAGTGAATCAGGTTCTACAACTATACCTAATCCTTCATACCATGATGAAAATGATGAAAATAGTTCATTTGCTTGATAGAAACAGTGTAAGCAAAAGCATTCTTTACACAGTCCGTTTTAGCTGTTTTCTCCTTCTGAAAAAGCTTTGAAAGTAACAATAATGGTCAAAACGTAGTTGAGTGAATCAGGTTCTACAACTATACCTAATCCTTCATACCATGATGAAAATGATGAAAATAGTTCATTTGCTTGATAGAAACAGTGTAAGCTAAAGCATTCTTCATAACAGTCCGTTTTAGCTGTTTACTCCTTCTGAAAAAGCTTTGAAAGTAACAATAATGGTCAAAACGTAGTTGAGTGAATCAGCTTCTAGAACTATACCTAATCCTTCATACCATGATGAAAAAGATGAAAATAGTTCATTTGCTTGATAGAAACAGTGTAAGCTAAAGCATTCTTCATAACAGTCCGTTTTAGCTGTTTACTCCTTCTGCAAAAGCTTTGAAAGTAACAATAATGGTCAAAACGTAGTTGAGTGAATCAGGTTCTACAACTATACCTAATCCTTTATACCATAATGAAAATAGTTCATTTCCTTGATAGAAACAGTGTAGCTAAGCATTCCTCTTAATAGTCCGTTTGAGCTGTTTTCTCCTTCTGCAAAAGCTTTGAAAGTAACAATAATGGTCAAAACGTAGTTGAGTGAATCAGTTTCTACAACTATACCTAATCCTTCATACCATGATAAAAATGATGAAAATAGTTCATTTGCTTGATAGAAACAGCATAGAAAAGCATTCTTTATACAGTCCGTTTTAGCTGTTTTCTCCTTCTGAAAAAGCTTTGAAAGTAACAATAATGGTCAAAACGTAGTTGAGTGAATCAGGTTCTACAACTATACCTAATCCTTCATACCATGATGAAAATGATGAAAATAGTTCATTTGCTTGATAGAAACAGTGTAAGCAAAAGCATTCTTTATACAGTCCGTTTTAGCTGTTTTCTCCTTCTGAAAAAGCTTTGAAAGTAACAATAATGGTCAAAACGTAGTTGAGTGAATCAGCTTCTACAACTATACCTAATCCTTCATACCATGATGAAAATGATGAAAATAGTTCATTTGCTTGATAGAAACAGTGTAAGCTAAAGCATTCTTCATAACAGTCCGTTTTAGCTGTTTACTTCTTCTGCAAAAGCTTTGAAAGTAACAATAATGGTCAAAACGTAGTTGAGTGAATCAGGTTCTACAACTATACCTAATCCTTTATACCATAATGAAAATAGTTCATTTCCTTGATAGAAACAGTGTAGCTAAGCATTCCTCTTAATAGTCCGTTTGAGCTGTTTTCTCCTTCTGCAAAAGCTTTGAAAGTAACAATAATGGTCAAAACGTAGTTGAGTGAATCAGTTTCTACAACTATACCTAATCCTTCATACCATGATAAAAATGATGAAAATAGTTCATTTGCTTGATAGAAACAGCATAGAAAAGCATTCTTTATACAGTCCGTTTTAGCTGTTTTCTCCTTCTGAAAAAGCTTTGAAAGTAACAATAATGGTCAAAACGTAGTTGAGTGAATCAGGTTCTACAACTATACCTAATCCTTCATACCATGATGAAAATGATGAAAATAGTTCATTTGCTTGATAGAAACAGTGTAAGCAAAAGCATTCTTTATACAGTCCGTTTTAGCTGTTTTCTCCTTCTGAAAAAGCTTTGAAAGTAACAATAATGGTCAAAACGTAGTTGAGTGAATCAGCTTCTACAACTATACCTAATCCTTCATACCATGATGAAAATGATGAAAATAGTTCATTTGCTTGATAGAAACAGTGTAAGCTAAAGCATTCTTCATAACAGTCCGTTTTAGCTGTTTACTTCTTCTGCAAAAGCTTTGAAAGTAACAATAATGGTCAAAACGTAGTTGAGTGAATCAGGTTCTACAACTATACCTAATCCTTCATACCATGATGAAAATGATGAAAATAGTTCATTTGCTTGATAGCAACAGTGTAAGCTAAAGCATTCTTCATAACAGTCCGTTTTAGCTGTTTACTCCTTCTGCAAAAGCTTTGAAAGTAACAATAATGGTCAAAACGTAGTTGAGTGAATCAGGTTCTACAACTATAACTTATCCTTTATACCATAATGAAAATAGTTCATTTCCTTGATAGAAACAGTGTAGCTAAGCATTCCTCTTAATAGTCCGTTTGAGCTGTTTTCTCCTTCTGAAAAAGCTTTGAAAGTAACAATAATGGTCAAAACGTAGTTGAGTGAATCAGCTTCTACAACTATACCTAATCCTTCATACCATGATGAAAATAGTTAATTTGCTTGATAGAAACAGTGTAAGCTAAAGCATTCTTCATAACAGTCCGTTTTAGCTGTTTACTCCTTCTGCAAAAGCTTTGAAAGTAACAATAATGGTCAAAACGTAGTTGAGTGAATCAGGTTCTACAACTATACCTAATCCTTCATACCATGATGAAAATGATGAAAATAGTTCATTTGCTTGATAGAAACAGTGTAAGCAAAAGCATTCTTTACACAGTCCGTTTTATCTGTTTTCTCCTTCTGAAAAAGCTTTGAAAGTAACAATAATGGTCAAAACGTAGTTGAGTGAATCAGCTTCTACAACTATACCTAATCCTTCATACCATGATGAAAATGATGAAAATAGTTAATTTGCTTGATAGAAACAGTGTAAGCTAAAGCATTCTTCATAACAGTCCGTTTTAGCTGTTTACTCCTTCTGCAAAGCTTTGAAAGTAACAATAATGGTCAAAACGTAGTTGAGTGAATCAGTTTCTACAACTATACCTAATCCTTCATACCATGATGAAAATGATGAAAATAGTTCATTTGCTTGATAGAAACAGTGTAAGCTAAAGCATTCTTCATAACATTCCGTTTTAGCTGTTTACTCCTTCTGCAAAAGCTTTGAAAGTAACAATAATGGTCAAAACGTAGTTGAGTGAATCAGGTTCTACAACTATACCTAATCCTTTATACCATAATGAAAATAGTTCATTTCCTTGATAGAAACAGTGTAAGCTAAAGCATTCTTCATAACAGTCCGTTTTAGCTGTTTTCTCCTTCTGAAAAAGCTTTGAAAGTAACAATAATGGTCAAAACGTAGTTGAGTGAATCAGGTTCTACAACTATATCTAATCCTTCATACCATGATGAAAATGATGAAAATAGTTAATTTGCTTGATAGAAACAGTGTAAGCAAAAGCATTCTTTACACAGTCCGATTTAGCTGTTTTCTCCTTCTGAAAAAGCTTTGAAAGTAACAATAATGGTCAAAACGTAGTTGAGTGAATCAGGTTCTACAACTATACCTAATCCTTCATACCATGATGAAAATGATGAAAATAGTTCATTTGCTTGATAGAAACAGTGTAAGCTAAAGCATTCTTCATAACAGTCCGTTTTAGCTGTTTACTCCTTCTGAAAATCTTTGAAAGTAACAATAATGGTCAAAACGTAGTTGAGTGAATCAGGTTCTACAACTATACCTAATCCTTCATACCATGATGAAAATGATGAAAATAGTTCATTTGCTTGATAGAAACAGTGTAAGCTAAAGCATTCTTCATAACAGTCCGTTTTAGCTGTTTACTCCTTCTGAAAAAGCTTTGAAAGTAACAATAATGGTCAAAACGTAGTTGAGTGAATCAGCTTCTAGAACTATACCTAATCCTTCATACCATGATGAAAAAGATGAAAATAGTTCATTTGCTTGATAGAAACAGTGTAAGCTAAAGCATTCTTCATAACAGTCCGTTTTAGCTGTTTACTCCTTCTGCAAAAGCTTTGAAAGTAACAATAATGGTCAAAACGTAGTTGAGTGAATCAGGTTCTACAACTATACCTAATCCTTTATACCATAATGAAAATAGTTCATTTCCTTGATAGAAACAGTGTAGCTAAGCATTCCTCTTAATAGTCCGTTTGAGCTGTTTTCTCCTTCTGCAAAAGCTTTGAAAGTAACAATAATGGTCAAAACGTAGTTGAGTGAATCAGCTTCTAGAACTATACCTAATCCTTCATACCATGATGAAAATGATGAAAATAGTTCATTTGCTTGATAGAAACAGTGTAAGCTAAAGCATTCTTCATAACAGTCCGTTTTAGCTGTTTACTCCTTCTGCAAAAGCTTTGAAAGTAACAATAATGGTCAAAACGTAGTTGAGTGAATCAGGTTCTACAACTATACCTAATCCTTCATACCATGATGAAAATAGTTCATTTCCTTGATAGAAACAGTGAAGCTAAGCATTCCTCTTAATAGTCCGTTTGAGCTGTTTTCTCCTTCTGCAAAAGCTTTGAAAGTAACAATAATGGTCAAAACGTAGTTGAGTGAATCAGGTTCTACAACTATACCTAATCCTTCATACCATGATAAAAATGATGAAAATAGTTCATTTGCTTGATAGAAACAGCATAGAAAAGCATTCTTTATACAGTCCGTTTTAGCTGTTTTCTCCTTCTGAAAAAGCTTTGAAAGTAACAATAATGGTCAAAACGTAGTTGAGTGAATCAGGTTCTACAACTATATCTAATCCTTCATACCATGATGAAAATGATGAAAATAGTTCATTTGCTTGATAGAAACAGTGTAAGCAAAAGCATTCTTTATACAGTCCGTTTTAGCTGTTTTCTCCTTCTGAAAAAGCTTTGAAAGTAACAATAATGGTCAAAACGTAGTTGAGTGAATCAGGTTCTACAACTATACCTAATCCTTCATACCATGATGAAAATGATGAAAATAGTTAATTTGCTTGATAGAAACAGTGTAAGCTAAAGCATTCTTTATACAGTCCGTTTTAGCTGTTTACTCCTTCTGCAAAAGCTTTGAAAGTAACAATAATGGTCAAAACGTAGTTGAGTGAATCAGATTCTACAACTATATCTAATCCTTCATACCATGATGAAAATGATGAAAATAGTTCATTTGCTTGATAGAAACAGTGTAAGCAAAAGCATTCTTTGCACAGTCCGATTTAGCTGTTTTCTCCTTCTGAAAAAGCTTTGAAAGTAACAATAATGGTCAAAACGTAGTTGAGTGAATCAGCTTCTACAACTATACCTAATCCTTCATACCATGATGAAAATGATGAAAATAGTTCATTTGCTTGATAGAAACAGTGTAAGCTAAAGCATTCTTCATAACAGTCCGTTTTAGCTGTTTACTCCTTCTGCAAAAGCTTTGAAAGTAACAATAATGGTCAAAACGTAGTTGAGTGAATCAGGTTCTACAACTATACCTAATCCTTTATACCATAATGAAAATAGTTCATTTCCTTGATAGAAACAGTGTAAGCTAAAGCATTCTTCATAACAGTCCGTTTTAGCTGTTTTCTCCTTCTGAAAAAGCTTTGAAAGTAACAATAATGGTCAAAACGTAGTTGAGTGAATCAGGTTCTACAACTATACCTAATCCTTCATACCATGATGAAAATGATGAAAATAGTTCATTTGCTTGATAGAAACAGTGTAAGCAAAAGCATTCTTTATACAGTCCGTTTTAGCTGTTTTCTCCTTCTAAAAAAGCTTTGAAAGTAACAATAATGGTCAAAACGTAGTTGAGTGAATCAGCTTCTAGAACTATACCTAATCCTTCATACCATGATGAAAAAGATGAAAATAGTTCATTTGCTTGATAGAAACAGTGTAAGCTAAAGCATTCTTCATAACAGTCCGTTTTAGCTGTTTTCTCCTTCTGAAAAAGCTTTGAAAGTAACAATAATGGTCAAAACGTAGTTGAGTGAATCAGGTTCTACAACTATACCTAATCCTTCATACCATGATGAAAATGATGAAAATAGTTCATTTGCTTGATAGAAACAGTGTAAGCAAAAGCATTCTTTATACAGTCCGTTTTAGCTGTTTTCTCCTTCTAAAAAAGCTTTGAAAGTAACAATAATGGTCAAAACGTAGTTGAGTGAATCAGCTTCTAGAACTATACCTAATCCTTCATACCATGATGAAAAAGATGAAAATAGTTCATTTGCTTGATAGAAACAGTGTAAGCTAAAGCATTCTTCATAACAGTCCGTTTTAGCTGTTTACTCCTTCTGCAAAAGGTTTGAAAGTAACAATAATGGTCAAAACGTAGTTGAGTGAATCAGGTTCTACAACTATACCTAATCCTTTATACCATAATGAAAATAGTTAATTTCCTTGATAGAAACAGTGTAAGCTAAAGCATTCTTCATAACAGTCCGTTTTAGCTGTTTTCTCCTTCTGAAAAAGCTTTGAAAGTAACAATAATGGTCAAAACGTAGTTGAGTGAATCAGGTTCTACAACTATATCTAATCCTTCATACCATGATGAAAATGATGAAAATAGTTAATTTGCTTGATAGAAACAGTGTAAGCAAAAGCATTCTTTACACAGTCCGATTTAGCTGTTTTCTCCTTCTGAAAAAGCTTTGAAAGTAACAATAATGGTCAAAACGTAGTTGAGTGAATCAGGTTCTACAACTATACCTAATCCTTCATACCATGATGAAAATGATGAAAATAGTTCATTTGCTTGATAGAAACAGTGTAAGCTAAAGCATTCTTCATAACAGTCCGTTTTAGCTGTTTACTCCTTCTGAAAAAGCTTTGAAAGTAACAATAATGGTCAAAACGTAGTTGAGTGAATCAGCTTCTACAACTATACCTAATCCTTCATACCATGATGAAAATGATGAAAATAGTTCATTTGCTTGATAGAAACAGTGTAAGCAAAAGCATTCTTTACACAGTCCGATTTAGCTGTTTTCTCCTTCTGAAAAAGCTTTGAAAGTAACAATAATGGTCAAAACGTAGTTGAGTGAATCAGGTTCTACAACTATACCTAATCCTTTATACCATAATGAAAATAGTTCATTTGCTTGATAGAAACAGTGTAAGCTAAAGCATTCTTCATAACAGTCCGTTTTAGCTGTTTACTCCTTCTGCAAAAGCTTTGAAAGTAACAATAATGGTCAAAACGTAGTTGAGTGAATCAGGTTCTACAACTATACCTAATCCTTCATACCATGATGAAAATGATGAAAATAGTTCATTTGCTTGATAGAAACAGTGTAAGCTAAAGCATTCTTCATAACAGTCCGTTTTAGCTGTTTACTCCTTCTGCAAAAGCTTTGAAAGTAACAATAATGGTCAAAACGTAGTTGAGTGAATCAGGTTCTACAACTATACCTAATCCTTCATACCATGATGAAAATGATGAAAATAGTTCATTTGCTTGATAGAAACAGTGTAAGCTAAAGCATTCTTCATAACAGTGCGTTTTAGCTGTTTACTCCTTCTGCAAAAGCTTTGAAAGTAACAATAATGGTCAAAACGTAGTTGAGTGAATCAGGTTCTACAACTATACCTAATCCTTTATACCATAATGAAAATAGTTCATTTCCTTGATAGAAACAGTTTAAGCTAAAGCATTCTTCATAACAGTCCGTTTTAGCTGTTTTCTCCTTCTGAAAAAGCTTTGAAAGTAACAATAATGGTCAAAACGTAGTTGAGTGAATCAGGTTCTACAACTATACCTAATCCTTCATACCATGATGAAAATGATGAAAATAGTTCATTTGCTTGATAGAAACAGTGTAAGCAAAAGCATTCTTTACACAGTCCGTTTTAGCTGTTTTCTCCTTCTGAAAAAGCTTTGAAAGTAACAATAATGGTCAAAACGTAGTTGAGTGAATCAGGTTCTACAACTATACCTAATCCTTCATACCATGATGAAAATGATGAAAATAGTTCATTTGCTTGATAGAAACAGTGTAAGCTAAAGCATTCTTCATAACAGTCCGTTTTAGCTGTTTACTCCTTCTGAAAAAGCTTTGAAAGTAACAATAATGGTCAAAACGTAGTTGAGTGAATCAGCTTCTAGAACTATACCTAATCCTTCATACCATGATGAAAAAGATGAAAATAGTTCATTTGCTTGATAGAAACAGTGTAAGCTAAAGCATTCTTCATAACAGTCCGTTTTAGCTGTTTACTCCTTCTGCAAAAGCTTTGAAAGTAACAATAATGGTCAAAACGTAGTTGAGTGAATCAGGTTCTACAACTATACCTAATCCTTTATACCATAATGAAAATAGTTCATTTCCTTGATAGAAACAGTGTAGCTAAGCATTCCTCTTAATAGTCCGTTTGAGCTGTTTTCTCCTTCTGCAAAAGCTTTGAAAGTAACAATAATGGTCAAAACGTAGTTGAGTGAATCAGGTTCTACAACTATACCTAATCCTTCATACCATGATAAAAATGATGAAAATAGTTCATTTGCTTGATAGAAACAGCAGAGAAAAGCATTCTTTATACAGTCCGTTTTAGCTGTTTTCTCCTTCTGAAAAAGCTTTGAAAGTAACAATAATGGTCAAAACGTAGTTGAGTGAATCAGGTTCTACAACTATACCTAATCCTTCATACCATGATGAAAATGATGAAAATAGTTCATTTGCTTGATAAAACAGTGTAAGCAAAAGCATTCTTTATACAGTCCGTTTTAGCTGTTTTCTCCTTCTGAAAAAGCTTTGAAAGTAACAATAATGGTCAAAACGTAGTTGAGTGAATCAGCTTCTACAACTATACCTAATCCTTCATACCATGATGAAAATGATGAAAATAGTTCATTTGCTTGATAGAAACAGTGTAAGCAAAAGCATTCTTTACACAGTCCGATTTAGCTGTTTTCTCCTTCTGAAAAAGCTTTGAAAGTAACAATAATGGTCAAAACGTAGTTGAGTGAATCAGGTTCTACAACTATACCTAATCCTTTATACCATAATGAAAATAGTTCATTTGCTTGATAGAAACAGTGTAAGCTAAAGCATTCTTCATAACAGTCCGTTTTAGCTGTTTACTCCTTCTGCAAAAGCTTTGAAAGTAACAATAATGGTCAAAACGTAGTTGAGTGAATCAGGTTCTACAACTATACCTAATCCTTCATACCATGATGAAAATGATGAAAATAGTTCATTTGCTTGATAGAAACAGTGTAAGCTAAAGCATTCTTCATAACAGTCCGTTTTAGCTGTTTACTCCTTCTGCAAAAGCTTTGAAAGTAACAATAATGGTCAAAACGTAGTTGAGTGAATCAGGTTCTACAACTATACCTAATCCTTCATACCATGATGAAAATGATGAAAATAGTTAATTTGCTTGATAGAAACAGTTTAAGCAAAAGCATTCTTTACACAGTCCGATTTAGCTGTTTTCTCCTTCTGAAAAAGCTTTGAAAGTAACAATAATGGTCAAAACGTAGTTGAGTGAATACGCTTCTACAACTATACCTAATCCTTCATACCATGATGAAAATGATGAAAATAGTTCATTTGCTTGATAGAAACAGTGTAAGCTAAAGCATTCTTCATAACAGTCCGTTTTAGCTGTTTACTTATTCTGCAAAAGCTTTGAAAGTAACAATAATGGTCAAAACGTAGTTGAGTGAATCAGGTTCTACAACTATACCTAATCCTTCATACCATGATGAAAATGATGAAAATAGTTCATTTGCTTGATAGAAACAGTGTAAGCAAAAGCATTCTTTACACAGTCCGTTTTAGCTGTTTTCTCCTTCTGAAAAAGCTTTGAAAGTAACAATAATGGTCAAAACGTAGTTGAGTGAATCAGGTTCTACAACTATACCTAATCCTTCATACCATGATGAAAATGATGAAAATAGTTCATTTGCTTGATAGAAACAGTGTAAGCTAAAGCATTCTTCATAACAGTCCGTTTTAGCTGTTTACTCCTTCTGAAAAAGCTTTGAAAGTAACAATAATGGTCAAAACGTAGTTGAGTGAATCAGCTTCTAGAACTATACCTAATCCTTCATACCATGATGAAAAAGATGAAAATAGTTCATTTGCTTGATAGAAACAGTGTAAGCTAAAGCATTCTTCATAACAGTCCGTTTTAGCTGTTTACTCCTTCTGCAAAAGCTTTGAAAGTAACAATAATGGTCAAAACGTAGTTGAGTGAATCAGGTTCTACAACTATACCTAATCCTTTATACCATAATGAAAATAGTTCATTTCCTTGATAGAAACAGTGTAGCTAAGCATTCCTCTTAATAGTCCGTTTGAGCTGTTTTCTCCTTCTGCAAAAGCTTTGAAAGTAACAATAATGGTCAAAACGTAGTTGAGTGAATCAGGTTCTACAACTATACCTAATCCTTCATACCATGATAAAAATGATGAAAATAGTTCATTTGCTTGATAGAAACAGCAGAGAAAAGCATTCTTTATACAGTCCGTTTTAGCTGTTTTCTCCTTCTGAAAAAGCTTTGAAAGTAACAATAATGGTCAAAACGTAGTTGAGTGAATCAGGTTCTACAACTAT
Organism: Pungitius pungitius; assembly: GCF_949316345.1. Taxonomy (NCBI): domain Eukaryota; kingdom Metazoa; phylum Chordata; class Actinopteri; order Perciformes; family Gasterosteidae; genus Pungitius; species Pungitius pungitius. The sequence goes on from NC_084904.1 coordinate 10,310,076, forward strand.
ACCTAATCCTTCATACCATGATGAAAATGATGAAAATAGTTCATTTGCTTGATAAAACAGTGTAAGCAAAAGCATTCTTTATACAGTCCGTTTTAGCTGTTTTCTCCTTCTGAAAAAGCTTTGAAAGTAACAATAATGGTCAAAACGTAGTTGAGTGAATCAGCTTCTACAACTATACCTAATCCTTCATACCATGATGAAAATGATGAAAATAGTTAATTTGCTTGATAGAAACAGTGTAAGCAAAAGCATTCTTTACACAGTCCGATTTAGCTGTTTTCTCCTTCTGAAAAAGCTTTGAAAGTAACAATAATGGTCAAAACGTAGTTGAGTGAATCAGGTTCTACAACTATACCTAATCCTTTATACCATAATGAAAATAGTTCATTTGCTTGATAGAAACAGTGTAAGCTAAAGCATTCTTCATAACAGTCCGTTTTAGCTGTTTACTCCTTCTGCAAAAGCTTTGAAAGTAACAATAATGGTCAAAACGTAGTTGAGTGAATCAGGTTCTACAACTATACCTAATCCTTCATACCATGATAAAAATGATGAAAATAGTTCATTTGCTTGATAGAAACAGCAGAGAAAAGCATTCTTTATACAGTCCGTTTTAGCTGTTTTCTCCTTCTGAAAAAGCTTTGAAAGTAACAATAATGGTCAAAACGTAGTTGAGTGAATCAGGTTCTACAACTATACCTAATCCTTCATACCATGATGAAAATGATGAAAATAGTTCATTTGCTTGATAAAACAGTGTAAGCAAAAGCATTCTTTATACAGTCCGTTTTAGCTGTTTTCTCCTTCTGAAAAAGCTTTGAAAGTAACAATAATGGTCAAAACGTAGTTGAGTGAATCAGCTTCTACAACTATACCTAATCCTTCATACCATGATGAAAATGATGAAAATAGTTCATTTGCTTGATAGAAACAGTGTAAGCAAAAGCATTCTTTACACAGTCCGATTTAGCTGTTTTCTCCTTCTGAAAAAGCTTTGAAAGTAACAATAATGGTCAAAACGTAGTTGAGTGAATCAGGTTCTACAACTATACCTAATCCTTTATACCATAATGAAAATAGTTCATTTGCTTGATAGAAACAGTGTAAGCTAAAGCATTCTTCATAACAGTCCGTTTTAGCTGTTTACTCCTTCTGCAAAAGCTTTGAAAGTAACAATAATGGTCAAAACGTAGTTGAGTGAATCAGGTTCTACAACTATACCTAATCCTTCATACCATGATGAAAATGATGAAAATAGTTCATTTGCTTGATAGAAACAGTGTAAGCTAAAGCATTCTTCATAACAGTCCGTTTTAGCTGTTTACTCCTTCTGCAAAAGCTTTGAAAGTAACAATAATGGTCAAAACGTAGTTGAGTGAATCAGGTTCTACAACTATACCTAATCCTTCATACCATGATGAAAATGATGAAAATAGTTCATTTGCTTGATAGAAACAGTTTAAGCAAAAGCATTCTTTACACAGTCCGATTTAGCTGTTTTCTCCTTCTGAAAAAGCTTTGAAAGTAACAATAATGGTCAAAACGTAGTTGAGTGAATACGCTTCTACAACTATACCTAATCCTTCATACCATGATGAAAATGATGAAAATAGTTCATTTGCTTGATAGAAACAGTGTAAGCTAAAGCATTCTTCATAACAGTCCGTTTTAGCTGTTTACTTATTCTGCAAAAGCTTTGAAAGTAACAATAATGGTCAAAACGTAGTTGAGTGAATCAGGTTCTACAACTATACCTAATCCTTCATACCATGATGAAAATGATGAAAATAGTTCATTTGCTTGATAGAAACAGTGTAAGCAAAAGCATTCTTTACACAGTCCGTTTTAGCTGTTTTCTCCTTCTGAAAAAGCTTTGAAAGTAACAATAATGGTCAAAACGTAGTTGAGTGAATCAGGTTCTACAACTATACCTAATCCTTCATACCATGATGAAAATGATGAAAATAGTTCATTTGCTTGATAGAAACAGTGTAAGCTAAAGCATTCTTCATAACAGTCCGTTTTAGCTGTTTACTCCTTCTGAAAAAGCTTTGAAAGTAACAATAATGGTCAAAACGTAGTTGAGTGAATCAGCTTCTAGAACTATACCTAATCCTTCATACCATGATGAAAAAGATGAAAATAGTTCATTTGCTTGATAGAAACAGTGTAAGCTAAAGCATTCTTCATAACAGTCCGTTTTAGCTGTTTACTCCTTCTGCAAAAGCTTTGAAAGTAACAATAATGGTCAAAACGTAGTTGAGTGAATCAGGTTCTACAACTATACCTAATCCTTTATACCATAATGAAAATAGTTCATTTCCTTGATAGAAACAGTGTAGCTAAGCATTCCTCTTAATAGTCCGTTTGAGCTGTTTTCTCCTTCTGCAAAAGCTTTGAAAGTAACAATAATGGTCAAAACGTAGTTGAGTGAATCAGGTTCTACAACTATACCTAATCCTTCATACCATGATAAAAATGATGAAAATAGTTCATTTGCTTGATAGAAACAGCAGAGAAAAGCATTCTTTATACAGTCCGTTTTAGCTGTTTTCTCCTTCTGAAAAAGCTTTGAAAGTAACAATAATGGTCAAAACGTAGTTGAGTGAATCAGGTTCTACAACTATACCTAATCCTTCATACCATGATGAAAATGATGAAAATAGTTCATTTGCTTGATAGAAACAGTGTAAGCTAAAGCATTCTTCATAACAGTCCGTTTTAGCTGTTTACTTATTCTGCAAAAGCTTTGAAAGTAACAATAATGGTCAAAACGTAGTTGAGTGAATCAGGTTCTACAACTATACCTAATCCTTCATACCATGATGAAAATGATGAAAATAGTTCATTTGCTTGATAGAAACAGTGTAAGCAAAAGCATTCTTTACACAGTCCGTTTTAGCTGTTTACTCCTTCTGCAAAAGCTTTGAAAGTAACAATAATGGTCAAAACGTAGTTGAGTGAATCAGGTTCTACAACTATACCTAATCCTTCATACCATGATGAAAATGATGAAAATAGTTCATTTGCTTGATAGAAACAGTGTAAGCTAAAGCATTCTTCATAACAGTCCGTTTTAGCTGTTTACTCCTTCTGAAAAAGCTTTGAAAGTAACAATAATGGTCAAAACGTAGTTGAGTGAATCAGCTTCTAGAACTATACCTAATCCTTCATACCATGATGAAAAAGATGAAAATAGTTCATTTGCTTGATAGAAACAGTGTAAGCTAAAGCATTCTTCATAACAGTCCGTTTTAGCTGTTTACTCCTTCTGCAAAAGCTTTGAAAGTAACAATAATGGTCAAAACGTAGTTGAGTGAATCAGGTTCTACAACTATACCTAATCCTTTATACCATAATGAAAATAGTTCATTTCCTTGATAGAAACAGTGTAGCTAAGCATTCCTCTTAATAGTCCGTTTGAGCTGTTTTCTCCTTCTGCAAAAGCTTTGAAAGTAACAATAATGGTCAAAACGTAGTTGAGTGAATCAGGTTCTACAACTATACCTAATCCTTCATACCATGATAAAAATGATGAAAATAGTTCATTTGCTTGATAGAAACAGCAGAGAAAAGCATTCTTTATACAGTCCGTTTTAGCTGTTTTCTCCTTCTGAAAAAGCTTTGAAAGTAACAATAATGGTCAAAACGTAGTTGAGTGAATCAGGTTCTACAACTATACCTAATCCTTCATACCATGATGAAAATGATGAAAATAGTTCATTTGCTTGATAAAACAGTGTAAGCAAAAGCATTCTTTATACAGTCCGTTTTAGCTGTTTTCTCCTTCTGAAAAAGCTTTGAAAGTAACAATAATGGTCAAAACGTAGTTGAGTGAATCAGCTTCTACAACTATACCTAATCCTTCATACCATGATGAAAATGATGAAAATAGTTCATTTGCTTGATAGAAACAGTGTAAGCAAAAGCATTCTTTACACAGTCCGATTTAGCTGTTTTCTCCTTCTGAAAAAGCTTTGAAAGTAACAATAATGGTCAAAACGTAGTTGAGTGAATCAGGTTCTACAACTATACCTAATCCTTTATACCATAATGAAAATAGTTCATTTGCTTGATAGAAACAGTGTAAGCTAAAGCATTCTTCATAACAGTCCGTTTTAGCTGTTTACTCCTTCTGCAAAAGCTTTGAAAGTAACAATAATGGTCAAAACGTAGTTGAGTGAATCAGGTTCTACAACTATACCTAATCCTTCATACCATGATGAAAATGATGAAAATAGTTCATTTGCTTGATAGAAACAGTGTAAGCTAAAGCATTCTTCATAACAGTCCGTTTTAGCTGTTTACTCCTTCTGCAAAAGCTTTGAAAGTAACAATAATGGTCAAAACGTAGTTGAGTGAATCAGGTTCTACAACTATACCTAATCCTTCATACCATGATGAAAATGATGAAAATAGTTCATTTGCTTGATAGAAACAGTGTAAGCAAAAGCATTCTTTACACAGTCCGATTTAGCTGTTTTCTCCTTCTGAAAAAGCTTTGAAAGTAACAATAATGGTCAAAACGTAGTTGAGTGAATCAGCTTCTACAACTATACCTAATCCTTCATACCATGATGAAAATAGTTAATTTGCTTGATAGAAACAGTGTAAGCTAAAGCATTCTTCATAACAGTCCGTTTTAGCTGTTTACTCCTTCTGCAAAAGCTTTGAAAGTAACAATAATGGTCAAAACGTAGTTGAGTGAATCAGGTTCTACAACTATACCTAATCCTTTATACCATAATGAAAATAGTTCATTTCCTTGATAGAAACAGTGTAAGCTAAAGCATTCTTCATAACAGTCCGTTTTAGCTGTTTTCTCCTTCTGAAAAAGCTTTGAAAGTAACAATAATGGTCAAAACGTAGTTGAGTGAATCAGGTTCTACAACTATATCTAATCCTTCATACCATGATGAAAATGATGAAAATAGTTAATTTGCTTGATAGAAACAGTGTAAGCAAAAGCATTCTTTACACAGTCCGATTTAGCTGTTTTCTCCTTCTGAAAAAGCTTTGAAAGTAACAATAATGGTCAAAACGTAGTTGAGTGAATCAGGTTCTACAACTATACCTAATCCTTCATACCATGATGAAAATGATGAAAATAGTTCATTTGCTTGATAGAAACAGTGTAAGCTAAAGCATTCTTCATAACAGTCCGTTTTAGCTGTTTACTCCTTCTGAAAAAGCTTTGAAAGTAACAATAATGGTCAAAACGTAGTTGAGTGAATCAGGTTCTACAACTATACCTAATCCTTCATACCATGATGAAAATGATGAAAATAGTTCATTTGCTTGATAGAAACAGTGTAAGCAAAAGCATTCTTTACACAGTCCGTTTTAGCTGTTTTCTCCTTCTGAAAAAGCTTTGAAAGTAACAATAATGGTCAAAACGTAGTTGAGTGAATCAGCTTCTAGAACTATACCTAATCCTTCATACCATGATGAAAAAGATGAAAATAGTTCATTTGCTTGATAGAAACAGTGTAAGCTAAAGCATTCTTCATAACAGTCCGTTTTAGCTGTTTACTCCTTCTGCAAAAGCTTTGAAAGTAACAATAATGGTCAAAACGTAGTTGAGTGAATCAGGTTCTACAACTATACCTAATCCTTTATACCATAATGAAAATAGTTCATTTCCTTGATAGAAACAGTGTAGCTAAGCATTCCTCTTAATAGTCCGTTTGAGCTGTTTTCTCCTTCTGCAAAAGCTTTGAAAGTAACAATAATGGTCAAAACGTAGTTGAGTGAATCAGGTTCTACAACTATACCTAATCCTTCATACCATGATAAAAATGATGAAAATAGTTCATTTGCTTGATAGAAACAGCATAGAAAAGCATTCTTTATACAGTCCGTTTTAGCTGTTTTCTCCTTCTGAAAAAGCTTTGAAAGTAACAATAATGGTCAAAACGTAGTTGAGTGAATCAGGTTCTACAACTATACCTTATCCTTCATACCATGATGAAAATGATGAAAATAGTTCATTTGCTTGATAGAAACAGTGTAAGCTAAAGCATTCTTCATAACAGTCCGTTTTAGCTGTTTACTCCTTCTGCAAAAGCTTTGAAAGTAACAATAATGGTCAAAACGTAGTTGAGTGAATCAGGTTCTACAACTATACCTAATCCTTCATACCATGATGAAAATGATGAAAATAGTTCATTTGCTTGATAGAAACAGTTTAAGCAAAAGCATTCTTTACACAGTCCGATTTAGCTGTTTTCTCCTTCTGAAAAAGCTTTGAAAGTAACAATAATGGTCAAAACGTAGTTGAGTGAATACGCTTCTACAACTATACCTAATCCTTCATACCATGATGAAAATGATGAAAATAGTTCATTTGCTTGATAGAAACAGTGTAAGCTAAAGCATTCTTCATAACAGTCCGTTTTAGCTGTTTACTTATTCTGCAAAAGCTTTGAAAGTAACAATAATGGTCAAAACGTAGTTGAGTGAATCAGGTTCTACAACTATACCTAATCCTTCATACCATGATGAAAATGATGAAAATAGTTCATTTGCTTGATAGAAACAGTGTAAGCAAAAGCATTCTTTACACAGTCCGTTTTAGCTGTTTTCTCCTTCTGAAAAAGCTTTGAAAGTAACAATAATGGTCAAAACGTAGTTGAGTGAATCAGGTTCTACAACTATACCTAATCCTTCATACCATGATGAAAATGATGAAAATAGTTCATTTGCTTGATAGAAACAGTGTAAGCTAAAGCATTCTTCATAACAGTCCGTTTTAGCTGTTTACTCCTTCTGAAAAAGCTTTGAAAGTAACAATAATGGTCAAAACGTAGTTGAGTGAATCAGCTTCTAGAACTATACCTAATCCTTCATACCATGATGAAAAAGATGAAAATAGTTCATTTGCTTGATAGAAACAGTGTAAGCTAAAGCATTCTTCATAACAGTCCGTTTTAGCTGTTTACTCCTTCTGCAAAAGCTTTGAAAGTAACAATAATGGTCAAAACGTAGTTGAGTGAATCAGGTTCTACAACTATACCTAATCCTTTATACCATAATGAAAATAGTTCATTTCCTTGATAGAAACAGTGTAGCTAAGCATTCCTCTTAATAGTCCGTTTGAGCTGTTTTCTCCTTCTGCAAAAGCTTTGAAAGTAACAATAATGGTCAAAACGTAGTTGAGTGAATCAGTTTCTACAACTATACCTAATCCTTCATACCATGATAAAAATGATGAAAATAGTTCATTTGCTTGATAGAAACAGCATAGAAAAGCATTCTTTATACAGTCCGTTTTAGCTGTTTTCTCCTTCTGAAAAAGCTTTGAAAGTAACAATAATGGTCAAAACGTAGTTGAGTGAATCAGGTTCTACAACTATACCTAATCCTTCATACCATGATGAAAATGATGAAAATAGTTCATTTGCTTGATAGAAACAGTGTAAGCAAAAGCATTCTTTATACAGTCCGTTTTAGCTGTTTTCTCCTTCTGAAAAAGCTTTGAAAGTAACAATAATGGTCAAAACGTAGTTGAGTGAATCAGCTTCTACAACTATACCTAATCCTTCATACCATGATGAAAATGATGAAAATAGTTCATTTGCTTGATAGAAACAGTGTAAGCAAAAGCATTCTTTACACAGTCCGATTTAGCTGTTTTCTCCTTCTGAAAAAGCTTTGAAAGTAACAATAATGGTCAAAACGTAGTTGAGTGAATCAGGTTCTACAACTATACCTAATCCTTTATACCATAATGAAAATAGTTCATTTGCTTGATAGAAACAGTATAAGCTAAAGCATTCTTCATAACAGTCCGTTTTAGCTGTTTACTCCTTCTGCAAAAGCTTTGAAAGTAACAATAATGGTCAAAACGTAGTTGAGTGAATCAGGTTCTACAACTATACCTAATCCTTTATACCATAATGAAAATAGTTCATTTCCTTGATAGAAACAGTGTAAGCTAAAGCATTCTTCATAACAGTCCGTTTTAGCTGTTTTCTCCTTCTGAAAAAGCTTTGAAAGTAACAATAATGGTCAAAACGTAGTTGAGTGAATCAGGTTCTACAACTATATCTAATCCTTCATACCATGATGAAAATGATGAAAATAGTTAATTTGCTTGATAGAAACAGTGTAAGCAAAAGCATTCTTTACACAGTCCGATTTAGCTGTTTTCTCCTTCTGAAAAAGCTTTGAAAGTAACAATAATGGTCAAAACGTAGTTGAGTGAATCAGGTTCTACAACTATACCTAATCCTTCATACCATGATGAAAATGATGAAAATAGTTCATTTGCTTGATAGAAACAGTGTAAGCTAAAGCATTCTTCATAACAGTCCGTTTTAGCTGTTTACTCCTTCTGAAAAAGCTTTGAAAGTAACAATAATGGTCAAAACGTAGTTGAGTGAATCAGGTTCTACAACTATACCTAATCCTTCATACCATGATGAAAATGATGAAAATAGTTCATTTGCTTGATAGAAACAGTGTAAGCAAAAGCATTCTTTACACAGTCCGTTTTAGCTGTTTTCTCCTTCTGAAAAAGCTTTGAAAGTAACAATAATGGTCAAAACGTAGTTGAGTGAATCAGCTTCTAGAACTATACCTAATCCTTCATACCATGATGAAAAAGATGAAAATAGTTCATTTGCTTGATAGAAACAGTGTAAGCTAAAGCATTCTTCATAACAGTCCGTTTTAGCTGTTTACTCCTTCTGCAAAAGCTTTGAAAGTAACAATAATGGTCAAAACGTAGTTGAGTGAATCAGGTTCTACAACTATACCTAATCCTTTATACCATAATGAAAATAGTTCATTTCCTTGATAGAAACAGTGTAGCTAAGCATTCCTCTTAATAGTCCGTTTGAGCTGTTTTCTCCTTCTGCAAAAGCTTTGAAAGTAACAATAATGGTCAAAACGTAGTTGAGTGAATCAGGTTCTACAACTATACCTAATCCTTCATACCATGATAAAAATGATGAAAATAGTTCATTTGCTTGATAGAAACAGCATAGAAAAGCATTCTTTATACAGTCCGTTTTAGCTGTTTTCTCCTTCTGAAAAAGCTTTGAAAGTAACAATAATGGTCAAAACGTAGTTGAGTGAATCAGGTTCTACAACTATACCTAATCCTTCATACCATGATGAAAATGATGAAAATAGTTCATTTGCTTGATAGAAACAGTGTAAGCAAAAGCATTCTTTATACAGTCCGTTTTAGCTGTTTTCTCCTTCTGAAAAAGCTTTGAAAGTAACAATAATGGTCAAAACGTAGTTGAGTGAATCAGCTTCTACAACTATACCTAATCCTTCATACCATGATGAAAATGATGAAAATAGTTCATTTGCTTGATAGAAACAGTGTAAGCAAAAGCATTCTTTACACAGTCCGATTTAGCTGTTTTCTCCTTCTGAAAAAGCTTTGAAAGTAACAATAATGGTCAAAACGTAGTTGAGTGAATTAGGTTCTACAACTATACCTAATCCTTTATACCATAATGAAAATAGTTCATTTGCTTGATAGAAACAGTGTAAGCTAAAGCATTCTTCATAACAGTCCGTTTTAGCTGTTTACTCCTTCTGCAAAAGCTTTGAAAGTAACAATAATGGTCAAAACGTAGTTGAGTGAATCAGGTTCTACAACTATACCTAATCCTTCATACCATGATGAAAATGATGAAAATAGTTCATTTGCTTGATAGAAACAGTGTAAGCTAAAGCATTCTTCATAACAGTGCGTTTTAGCTGTTTACTCCTTCTGCAAAAGCTTTGAAAGTAACAATAATGGTCAAAACGTAGTTGAGTGAATCAGGTTCTACAACTATACCTAATCCTTTATACCATAATGAAAATAGTTCCTTTCCTTGATAGAAACAGTTTAAGCTAAAGCATTCTTCATAACAGTCCGTTTTAGCTGTTTTCTCCTTCTGAAAAAGCTTTGAAAGTAACAATAATGGTCAAAACGTAGTTGAGTGAATCAGGTTCTACAACTATACCTAATCCTTCATACCATGATAAAAATGATGAAAATTGTTCATTTGCTTGATAGAAACAGTGTAAGCAAAAGCATTCTTTACACAGTCCGTTTTAGCTGTTTTCTCCTTCTGAAAAAGCTTTGAAAGTAACAATAATGGTCAAAACGTAGTTGAGTGAATTAGCTTCTACAACTCTACCTAATCCTTCATACCATGATGAAAATGATGAAAATAGTTCATTTGCTTCATAGAAACAGTGTAAGCAAAAGCATTCTTCATAACAGTCCGTTTTAGCTTTTTACTCCTTCTGCAAAAGCTTTGAAAGTAACAATAATGGTCAAAACGTAGTTGATTGAATCAGGTTCTACAACTATACCTAATCCTTCATACCATGATAACAATGATGAAAATAGTTCATTTGCTTGATAGAAACAGTGTAAGCAAAAGCATTCTTTATACAGTCCGTTTTAGCTGTTTTCTCCTTCTGAAAAAGCTTTGAAAGTAACAATAATGGTCAAAACGTAGTTGAGTGAATCAGGTTCTACAACTATATCTAATCCTTCATACCATGATGAAAATGATGAAAATAGTTCATTTGCTTGATAGAAACAGTGTAAGCAAAAGCATTCTTTACAGAGTCCGATTTAGCTGTTTCTCCTTCTGAAAAAGCTTTGAAAGTAACAATAATGGTCAAAACGTAGTTGAGTGAATCAGCTTCTACAACTATACCTAATCCTTCATACCATGATGAAAATGATGAAAATAGTTCATTTGCTTGATAGAAACAGTGTAAGCTAAAGCATTCTTCATAACAGTCCGTTTTAGCTGTTTACTCCTTCTGCAAAAGCTTTGAAAGTAACAATAATGGTCAAAACGTAGTTGATTGAATCAGGTTCTACAACTATACCTAATCCTTCATACCATGATAAAAATGATGAAAATAGTTCATTTGCTTGATAGAAACAGTGTAAGCAAAAGCATTCTTTACACAGTCCGTTTTAGCTGTTTTCTCCTTCTGAAAAAGCTTTGAAAGTAACAATAATGGTCAAAACGTAGTTGAGTGAATTAGCTTCTACAACTCTACCTAATCCTTCATACCATGATGAAAATGATGAAAATAGTTCATTTGCTTGATAGAAACAGTGTAAGCTAAAGCATTCTTCATAACAGTCCGTTTTAGCTGTTTTCTCCTTCTGCAAAAGCTTTGAAAGTAACAATAATGGTCAAAACGTAGTTGAGTGAATCAGGTTCTACAACTATACCTAATCCTTCATACCATGATGAAAATGATGAAAATAGTTCATTTGCTTCATAGAAACAGTGTAAGCAAAAGCATTCTTCATAACAGTCCGTTTTAGCTGTTTACTCCTTCTGCAAAAGCTTTGAAAGTAACAATAATGGTCAAAACGTAGTTGATTGAATCAGGTTCTACAACTATACCTAATCCTTCATACCATGATAACAATGATGAAAATAGTTCATTTGCTAGATAGAAACAGTGTAAGCAAAAGCATTCTTTACAGAGTCCGATTTAGCTGTTTTCTCCTTCTGAAAAAGCTTTGAAAGTAACAATAATGGTCAAAACGTAGTTGAGTGAATCAGGTTCTACAACTATATCTAATCCTTCATACCATGATGAAAATGATGAAAATAGTTCATTTGCTAGATAGAAACAGTGTAAGCAAAAGCATTCTTTACAGAGTCCGATTTAGCTGTTTTCTCCTTCTGAAAAAGCTTTGAAAGTAACAATAATGGTCAAAACGTAGTTGAGTGAATCAGCTTCTACAACTATACCTAATCCTTCATACCATGATGAAAATGATAAAAATAGTTCATTTGCTTGATAGAAACAGTGTAAGCTAAAGCATTCTTCATAACAGTCCGTTTTAGCTGTTTACTCCTTCTGCAAAAGCTTTGAAAGTAACAAAAATGGTTAAAACGTAGTTGAGTGAATCAGGTTCTACAACTATACCTAATCCTTCATACCATGATGAAAATGATGAAAATAGTCTATTTGCTTCATAGAAACAGTGTAAGCAAAAGCATTCTTTATACAGTCCGTTTTAGCTGTTTTCTCCTTCTGCAAAAGCTTTGAAAGTAACAATAATGGTCAAAACGTAGTTGAATGAATCAGGTTCTAAAACTATACCTAATCCTTCATACCATGATGAAAATGATGAAAATAGTTCATTTGCTTGATAGAAACAGTGTAAGCTAAAGCATTCTTCATAACAGTCCGTTTTAGCTGTTTACTCCTTCTGCAAAAGCTTTGAAAGTAACAATAATGGTCAAAACGTAGTTGAGTGAATCAGGTTCTACAACTATACCTAATCCTTCATACCATGATAAAAATGATGAAAATAGTTCATTTGCTTGATAGAAACAGTGTAAGCAAAAGCATTCTTTACACAGTCCGTTTTAGCTGTTTTCTCCTTCTGAAAAAGCTTTGAAAGTAACAATAATGGTCAAAACGTAGTTGAGTGAATTAGCTTCTACAACTATACCTAATCCTTCATACCATGATGAAAATGATGAAAATAGTTCATTTGCTTGATAGAAACAGTGTAAGCTAAAGCATTCTTCATAACAGTCCGTTTGAGCTGTTTTCTCCTTCTGCAAAAGCTTTGAAAGTAACAATAATGGTCAAAACGTAGTTGAGTGAATCAGGTTCTACAACTATACCTAATCCTTCATACCATGATGAAAATGATGAAAATAGTTCATTTGCTTGATAGAAACAGTGTAAGCAAAAGCATTCTTTACACAGTCCGATTTAGCTGTTTTCTCCTTCTGAAAAAGCTTTGAAAGTAACAATAATGGTCAAAACGTAGTTGAGTGAATCAGCTTCTACAACTATACCTAATCCTTCATACCATGATGAAAATGATGAAAATAGTTAATTTGCTTGATAGAAACAGTGTAAGCAAAAGCATTCTTTACACAGTCCGATTTAGCTGTTTTCTCCTTCTGAAAAAGCTTTGAAAGTAACAATAATGGTCAAAACGTAGTTGAGTGAATCAGCTTCTACAACTATACCTAATCCTTCATACCATGATGAAAATGATGAAAATAGTTCATTTGCTTGATAGAAACAGTGTAAGCTAAAGCATTCTTCATAACAGTCCGTTTTAGCTGTTTACTTCTTCTGCAAAAGCTTTGAAAGTAACAATAATGGTCAAAACGTATTTGAGTGAATCAGGTTCTACAACTATACCTAATCCTTCATACCATGATGAAAATGATGAAAATAGTTCATTTGCTTGATAGCAACAGTGTAAGCTAAAGCATTCTTCATAACAGTCCGTTTTAGCTGTTTACTCCTTCTGCAAAAGCTTTGAAAGTAACAATAATGGTCAAAACGTAGTTGAGTGAATCAGGTTCTACAACTATAACTTATCCTTTATACCATAATGAAAATAGTTCATTTCCTTGATAGAAACAGTGTAGCTAAGCATTCCTCTTAATAGTCCGTTTGAGCTGTTTTCTCCTTCTGAAAAAGCTTTGAAAGTAACAATAATGGTCAAAACGTAGTTGAGTGAATCAGGTTCTACAACTATACCTAATCCTTCGTACGATGATGAAAATGATGAAAATAGTTCATTTGCTTGATAGAAACAGTGTAAGCAAAAGCATTCTTTACACAGTCCGATTTAGCTGTTTTCTCCTTCTGAAAAAGCTTTGAAAGTAACAATAATGGTCAAAACGTAGTTGAGTGAATCAGCTTCTACAACTATACCTAATCCTTCATACCATGATGAAAATGACGAAAATAGTTCATTTGCTTGATAGAAACAGTGTAAGCAAAAGCATTCTTTACACAGTCCGATTTAGCTGTTTTCTCCTTCTGAAAAAGCTTTGAAAGTAACAATAATGGTCAAAACGTAGTTGAGTGAATCAGCTTCTACAACTATACCTAATCCTTCATACCATGATGAAAATAGTTAATTTGCTTGATAGAAACAGTGTAAGCTAAAGCATTCTTTATACAGTCCGTTTTAGCTGTTTACTCCTTCTGAAAAAGCTTTGAAAGTAACAATAATGGTCAAAACGTAGTTGAGTGAATCAGGTTCTACAACTATACCTAATCCTTCATACCATGATGAAAATGATGAAAATAGTTCATTTGCTTGATAGAAACAGTGTAAGCAAAAGCATTCTTTACACAGTCCGTTTTAGCTGTTTTCTCCTTCTGAAAAAGCTTTGAAAGTAACAATAATGGTCAAAACGTAGTTGAGTGAATCAGGTTCTACAACTATACCTAATCCTTTATACCATAATGAAAATAGTTCATTTGCTTGATAGAAACAGTGTAAGCTAAAGCATTCTTCATAACAGTCCGTTTTAGCTGTTTACTCCTTCTGCAAAAGCTTTGAAAGTAACAATAACGGTCAAAACGTAGTTGAGTGAATCAGGTTCTACAACTATACCTAATCCTTCATACCATGATGAAAATGATGAAAATAGTTCATTTGCTTGATAGAAACAGTGTAAGCTAAAGCATTCTTCATAACAGTCCGTTTTAGCTGTTTACTCCTTCTGCAAAAGCTTTGAAAGTAACAATAATGGTCAAAACGTAGTTGAGTGAATCAGGTTCTACAACTATACCTAATCCTTCATACCATGATGAAAATGATGAAAATAGTTCATTTGCTTGATAGAAACAGTGTAAGCTAAAGCATTCTTCATAACAGTCCGTTTTAGCTGTTTACTCCTTCTGCAAAAGCTTTGAAAGTAACAATAATGGTCAAAACATAGTTGAGTGAATCAGGTTCTACAACTATACCTAATCCTTTATACCATAATGAAAATAGTTCATTTCCTTGATAGAAACAGTGTAAGCTAAAGCATTCTTCATAACAGTCCGTTTTAGCTGTTTTCTCCTTCTGAAAAAGCTTTGAAAGTAACAATAATGGTCAAAACGTAGTTGAGTGAATCAGGTTCTACAACTATACCTAATCCTTCATACCATGATAAAAATGATGAAAATAGTTCATTTGCTTGATAGAAACAGTGTAAGCAAAAGCATTCTTTATACAGTCCGTTTTAGCTGTTTTCTCCTTCTGAAAAAGCTTTGAAAGTAACAATAATGGTCAAAACGTAGTTGAGTGAATCAGGTTCTACAACTATACCTAATCCTTCATACCATGATGAAAATAGTTAATTTGCTTGATAGAAACAGTGTAAGCTAAAGCATTCTTTATACAGTCCGTTTTAGCTGTTTACTCCTTCTGCAAAAGCTTTGAAAGTAACAATAATGGTCAAAACGTAGTTGAGTGAATCAGCTTCTACAACTATACCTAATCCTTCATACCATGATGAAAATGATGAAAATAGTTCATTTGCTTGATAGAAACAGTGTAAGCTAAAGCATTCTTCATAACAGTCCGTTTTAGCTGTTTACTCCTTCTGCAAAAGCTTTGAAAGTAACAATAATGGTCAAAACGTAGTTGAGTGAATCAGGTTCTACAACTATACCTAATCCTTCATACCATGATGAAAATGATGAAAATAGTTCATTTGCTTGATAGAAACAGTGTAAGCTAAAGCATTCTTCATAACAGTGCGTTTTAGCTGTTTACTCCTTCTGCAAAAGCTTTGAAAGTAACAATAATGGTCAAAACGTAGTTGAGTGAATCAGGTTCTACAACTATACCTAATCCTTTATACCATAATGAAAATAGTTCATTTCCTTGATAGAAACAGTTTAAGCTAAAGCATTCTTCATAACAGTCCGTTTTAGCTGTTTTCTCCTTCTGAAAAAGCTTTGAAAGTAACAATAATGGTCAAAACGTAGTTGAGTGAATCAGGTTCTACAACTATACCTAATCCTTCATACCATGATGAAAATGATGAAAATAGTTCATTTGCTTGATAGAAACAGTGTAAGCAAAAGCATTCTTTACACAGTCCGTTTTAGCTGTTTTCTCCTTCTGAAAAAGCTTTGAAAGTAACAATAATGGTCAAAACGTAGTTGAGTGAATCAGGTTCTACAACTATACCTAATCCTTTATACCATAATGAAAATAGTTCATTTGCTTGATAGAAACAGTGTAAGCTAAAGCATTCTTTATACAGTCCGTTTTAGCTGTTTTCTCCTTCTGAAAAAGCTTTGAAAGTAACAATAATGGTCAAAACGTAGTTGAGTGAATCAGCTTCTACAACTATACCTAATCCTTCATACCATGATGAAAATGATGAAAATAGTTCATTTGCTTGATAGAAACAGTGTAAGCTAAAGCATTCTTCATAACAGTCCGTTTGAGCTGTTTTCTTCTTCTGCAAAAGCTTTGAAAGTAACAAAAATGGTTAAAACGTAGTTGAGTGAATCAGGTTCTACAACTATACCTAATCCTTCATACCATGATGAAAATGATGAAAATAGTCTATTTGCTTCATAGAAACAGTGTAAGCAAAAGCATTCTTTATACAGTCCGTTTTAGCTGTTTTCTCCTTCTGCAAAAGCTTTGAAAGTAACAATAATGGTCAAAACGTAGTTGAGTGAATCAGGTTCTAAAACTATACCTAATCCTTCATACCATGATGAAAATGATGAAAATAGTTCATTTGCTTGATAGAAACAGTGTAAGCTAAAGCATTCTTCATAACAGTCCGTTTTAGCTGTTTACTCCTTCTGCAAAAGCTTTGAAAGTAACAATAATGGTCAAAACGTAGTTGAGTGAATCAGGTTCTACAACTATACCTAATCCTTCATACCATGATAAAAATGATGAAAATAGTTCATTTGCTTGATAGAAACAGTGTAAGCAAAAGCATTCTTTACACAGTCCGTTTTAGCTGTTTTCTCCTTCTGAAAAAGCTTTGAAAGTAACAATAATGGTCAAAACGTAGTTGAGTGAATTAGCTTCTACAACTATACCTAATCCTTCATACCATGATGAAAATGATGAAAATAGTTCATTTGCTTGATAGAAACAGTGTAAGCTAAAGCATTCTTCATAACAGTCCGTTTGAGCTGTTTTCTCCTTCTGCAAAAGCTTTGAAAGTAACAATAATGGTCAAAACGTAGTTGAGTGAATCAGGTTCTACAACTATACCTAATCCTTCATACCATGATGAAAATGATGAAAATAGTTCATTTGCTTGATAGAAACAGTGTAAGCAAAAGCATTCTTTACACAGTCCGATTTAGCTGTTTTCTCCTTCTGAAAAAGCTTTGAAAGTAACAATAATGGTCAAAACGTAGTTGAGTGAATCAGCTTCTACAACTATACCTAATCCTTCATACCATGATGAAAATAGTTCATTTGCTTGATAGAAACAGTGTAAGCTAAAGCATTCTTCATAACAGTCCGTTTTAGCTGTTTACTTCTTCTGCAAAAGCTTTGAAAGTAACAATAATGGTCAAAACGTAGTTGAGTGAATCAGGTTCTACAACTATACCTAATCCTTCATACCATGATGAAAATGATGAAAATAGTTCATTTGCTTGATAGCAACAGTGTAAGCTAAAGCATTCTTCATAACAGTCCGTTTTAGCTGTTTACTCCTTCTGCAAAAGCTTTGAAAGTAACAATAATGGTCAAAACGTAGTTGAGTGAATCAGGTTCTACAACTATAACTTATCCTTTATACCATAATGAAAATAGTTCATTTCCTTGATAGAAACAGTGTAGCTAAGCATTCCTCTTAATAGTCCGTTTGAGCTGTTTTCTCCTTCTGAAAAAGCTTTGAAAGTAACAATAATGGTCAAAACGTAGTTGAGTGAATCAGGTTCTACAACTATACCTAATCCTTCATACGATGATGAAAATGATGAAAATAGTTCATTTGCTTGATAGAAACAGTGTAAGCAAAAGCATTCTTTACACAGTCCGATTTAGCTGTTTTCTACTTCTGAAAAAGCTTTGAAAGTAACAATAATGGTCAAAACGTAGTTGAGTGAATCAGCTTCTACAACTATACCTAATCCTTCATACTATGATGAAAATGACGAAAATAGTTCATTTGCTTGATAGAAACAGTGTAAGCAAAAGCATTCTTTACACAGTCCGATTTAGCTGTTTTCTCCTTCTGAAAAAGCTTTGAAAGTAACAATAATGGTCAAAACGTAGTTGAGTGAATCAGCTTCTACAACTATACCTAATCCTTCATACCATGATGAAAATATTTAATTTGCTTGATAGAAACAGTGTAAGCTAAAGCATTCTTTATACAGTCCGTTTTAGCTGTTTACTCCTTCTGAAAAAGCTTTGAAAGTAACAATAATGGTCAAAACGTAGTTGAGTGAATCAGGTTCTACAACTATACCTAATCCTTCATACCATGATGAAAATGATGAAAATAGTTCATTTGCTTGATAGAAACAGTGTAAGCAAAAGCATTCTTTACACAGTCCGTTTTAGCTGTTTTCTCCTTCTGAAAAAGCTTTGAAAGTAACAATAATGGTCAAAACGTAGTTGAGTGAATCAGCTTCTACAACTATACCTAATCCTTTATACCATAATGAAAATAGTTCATTTGCTTGATAGAAACAGTGTAAGCTAAAGCATTCTTCATAACAGTCCGTTTTAGCTGTTTACTCCTTCTGCAAAAGCTTTGAAAGTAACAATAACGGTCAAAACGTAGTTGAGTGAATCAGGTTCTACAACTATACCTAATCCTTCATACCATGATGAAAATGATGAAAATAGTTCATTTGCTTGATAGAAACAGTGTAAGCTAAAGCATTCTTCATAACAGTCCGTTTTAGCTGTTTACTCCTTCTGCAAAAGCTTTGAAAGTAACAATAATGGTCAAAACGTAGTTGAGTGAATCAGGTTCTACAACTATACCTAATCCTTCATACCATGATGAAAATGATGAAAATAGTTCATTTGCTTGATAGAAACAGTGTAAGCTAAAGCATTCTTCATAACAGTCCGTTTTAGCTGTTTACTCCTTCTGCAAAAGCTTTGAAAGTAACAATAATGGTCAAAACATAGTTGAGTGAATCAGGTTCTACAACTATACCTAATCCTTTATACCATAATGAAAATAGTTCATTTCCTTGATAGAAACAGTGTAAGCTAAAGCATTCTTCATAACAGTCCGTTTTAGCTGTTTTCTCCTTCTGAAAAAGCTTTGAAAGTAACAATAATGGTCAAAACGTAGTTGAGTGAATCAGGTTCTACAACTATACCTAATCCTTCATACCATGATAAAAATGATGAAAATAGTTCATTTGCTTGATAGAAACAGTGTAAGCTAAAGCATTCTTTATACAGTCCGTTTTAGCTGTTTACTCCTTCTGAAAAAGCTTTGAAAGTAACAATAATGGTCAAAACGTAGTTGAGTGAATCAGGTTCTACAACTATACCTAATCCTTCATACCATGATGAAAATAGTTAATTTGCTTGATAGAAACAGTGTAAGCTAAAGCATTCTTTATACAGTCCGTTTTAGCTGTTTACTCCTTCTGCAAAAGCTTTGAAAGTAACAATAATGGTCAAAACGTAGTTGAGTGAATCAGCTTCTACAACTATACCTAATCCTTCATACCATGATGAAAATGATGAAAATAGTTCATTTGCTTGATAGAAACAGTGTAAGCTAAAGCATTCTTCATAACAGTCCGTTTTAGCTGTTTACTCCTTCTGCAAAAGCTTTGAAAGTAACAATAATGGTCAAAACGTAGTTGAGTGAATCAGGTTCTACAACTATACCTAATCCTTCATACCATGATGAAAATGATGAAAATAGTTCATTTGCTTGATAGAAACAGTGTAAGCTAAAGCATTCTTCATAACAGTCCGTTTTAGCTGTTTTCTCCTTCTGAAAAAGCTTTGAAAGTAACAATAATGGTCAAAACGTAGTTGAGTGAATCAGGTTCTACAACTATACCTAATCCTTCATACCATGATGAAAATGATGAAAATAGTTCATTTGCTTGATAGAAACAGTGTAAGCAAAAGCATTCTTTACACAGTCCGTTTTAGCTGTTTTCTCCTTCTGAAAAAGCTTTGAAAGTAACAATAATGGTCAAAACGTAGTTGAGTGAATCAGGTTCTACAACTATACCTAATCCTTTATACCATAATGAAAATAGTTCATTTGCTTGATAGAAACAGTGTAAGCTAAAGCATTCTTTATACAGTCCGTTTTAGCTGTTTTCTCCTTCTGAAAAAGCTTTGAAAGTAACAATAATGGTCAAAACGTAGTTGAGTGAATCAGCTTCTACAACTATACCTAATCCTTCATACCATGATGAAAATGATGAAAATAGTTCATTTGCTTGATAGAAACAGTGTAAGCAAAAGCATTCTTTACACAGTCCGATTTAGCTGTTTTCTCCTTCTGAAAAAGCTTTGAAAGTAACAATAATGGTCAAAACGTAGTTGAGTGAATCAGGTTCTACAACTATACCTAATCCTTTATACCATAATGAAAATAGTTCATTTGCTTGATAGAAACAGTGTAAGCTAAAGCATTCTTCATAACAGTCCGTTTTAGCTGTTTACTCCTTCTGCAAAAGCTTTGAAAGTAACAATAATGGTCAAAACGTAGTTGAGTGAATCAGGTTCTACAACTATACCTAATCCTTCATACCATGATGAAAATGATGAAAATAGTTCATTTGCTTGATAGAAACAGTGTAAGCAAAAGCATTCTTTATACAGTCCGTTTTAGCTGTTTTCTCCTTCTGAAAAAGCTTTGAAAGTAACAATAATGGTCAAAACGTAGTTGAGTGAATCAGGTTCTACAACTATACCTAATCCTTTATACCATAATGAAAATAGTTCATTTCCTTGATAGAAACAGTTTAAGCTAAAGCATTCTTCATAACAGTCCGTTTTAGCTGTTTTCTCCTTCTGAAAAAGCTTTGAAAGTAACAATAATGGTCAAAACGTAGTTGAGTGAATCAGCTTCTAGAACTATACCTAATCCTTCATACCATGATGAAAATGATGAAAATAGTTCATTTGCTTGATAGAAACAGTGTAAGCTAAAGCATTCTTCATAACAGTGCGTTTTAGCTGTTTACTCCTTCTGCAAAAGCTTTGAAAGTAACAATAATGGTCAAAACGTAGTTGAGTGAATCAGGTTCTACAACTATACCTAATCCTTTATACCATAATGAAAATAGTTCATTTCCTTGATAGAAACAGTTTAAGCTAAAGCATTCTTCATAACAGTCCGTTTTAGCTGTTTTCTCCTTCTGAAAAAGCTTTGAAAGTAACAATAATGGTCAAAACGTAGTTGAGTGAATCAGGTTCTACAACTATACCTAATCCTTTATACCATAATGAAAATAGTTCATTTGCTTGATAGAAACAGTGTAAGCAAAAGCATTCTTTACACAGTCCGATTTAGCTGTTTTCTCCTTCTGAAAAAGCTTTGAAAGTAACAATAATGGTCAAAACGTAGTTGAGTGAATCAGCTTCTACAACTATACCTAATCCTTCATACCATGATGAAAATGATGAAAATAGTTCATTTGCTTGATAGAAACAGTGTAAGCTAAAGCATTCTTCATAACAGTCCGTTTTAGCTGTTTACTCCTTCTGAAAAAGCTTTGAAAGTAACAATAATGGTCAAAACGTAGTTGAGTGAATCAGCTTCTAGAACTATACCTAATCCTTCATACCATGATGAAAAAGATGAAAATAGTTCATTTGCTTGATAGAAAAAGTGTAAGCTAAAGCATTCTTCATAACAGTCCGTTTTAGCTGTTTACTCCTTCTGCAAAAGCTTTGAAAGTAACAATAATGGTCAAAACGTAGTTGAGTGAATCAGGTTCTACAACTATACCTAATCCTTTATACCATAATGAAAATAGTTCATTTCCTTGATAGAAACAGTGTAGCTAAGCATTCCTCTTAATAGTCCGTTTGAGCTGTTTTCTCCTTCTGCAAAAGCTTTGAAAGTAACAATAATGGTCAAAACGTAGTTGAGTGAATCAGGTTCTACAACTATACCTAATCCTTCATACCATGATAAAAATGATGAAAATAGTTCATTTGCTTGATAGAAACAGTGTAAGCAAAAGCATTCTTTATACAGTCCGTTTTAGCTGTTTTCTCCTTCTGAAAAAGCTTTGAAAGTAACAATAATGGTCAAAACGTAGTTGAGTGAATCAGCTTCTACAACTATACCTAATCCTTCATACCATGATGAAAATGATGAAAATAGTTCATTTGCTTGATAGAAACAGTGTAAGCAAAAGCATTCTTTACACAGTCCGATTTAGCTGTTTTCTCCTTCTGAAAAAGCTTTGAAAGTAACAATAATGGTCAAAACGTAGTTGAGTGAATCAGGTTCTACAACTATACCTAATCCTTTATACCATAATGAAAATAGTTCATTTGCTTGATAGAAACAGTGTAAGCTAAAGCATTCTTCATAACAGTCCGTTTTAGCTGTTTACTCCTTCTGCAAAAGCTTTGAAAGTAACAATAATGGTCAAAACGTAGTTGATTGAATCAGGTTCTACAACTATACCTAATCCTTCATACCATGATAAAAATGATGAAAATAGTTCATTTGCTTGATAGAAACAGTGTAAGCAAAAGCATTCTTTACACAGTCCGTTTTAGCTGTTTTCTCCTTCTGAAAAAGCTTTGAAAGTAACAATAATGGTCAAAACGTAGTTGAGTGAATTAGCTTCTACAACTATACCTAATCCTTCATACCATGATGAAAATGATGAAAATAGTTCATTTGCTTGATAGAAACAGTGTAAGCTAAAGCATTCTTCATAACAGTCCGTTTGAGCTGTTTTCTCCTTCTGCAAAAGCTTTGAAAGTAACAATAATGGTCAAAACGTAGTTGAGTGAATCAGGTTCTACAACTATACCTAATCCTTCATACCATGATGAAAATGATGAAAATAGTTCATTTGCTTCATAGAAACAGTGTAAGCAAAAGCATTCTTTATACAGTCCGTTTTAGCTGTTTTCTCCTTCTGCAAAAGCTTTGAAAGTAACAATAATGGTCAAAACGTAGTTGAGTGAATCAGGTTCTAAAACTATACCTAATCCTTCATACCATGATGAAAATGATGAAAATAGTTCATTTGCTTCATAGAAACAGTGTAAGCAAAAGCATTCTTCATAACAGTCCGTTTTAGCTGTTTTCTCCTTCTGCAAAAGCTTTGAAAGTAACAATAATGGTCAAAACGTAGTTGAGTGAATCAGCTTCTACAACTATACCTAATCCTTTATACCATAATGAAAATAGTTCATTTGCTTGATAGAAACAGTGTAAGCTAAAGCATTCTTCATAACAGTCCGTTTTAGCTGTTTACTCCTTCTGCAAAAGCTTTGAAAGTAACAATAACGGTCAAAACGTAGTTGAGTGAATCAGGTTCTACAACTATACCTAATCCTTCATACCATGATGAAAATGATGAAAATAGTTCATTTGCTTGATAGAAACAGTGTAAGCTAAAGCATTCTTCATAACAGTCCGTTTTAGCTGTTTACTCCTTCTGCAAAAGCTTTGAAAGTAACAATAATGGTCAAAACGTAGTTGAGTGAATCAGGTTCTACAACTATACCTAATCCTTCATACCATGATGAAAATGATGAAAATAGTTCATTTGCTTGATAGAAACAGTGTAAGCTAAAGCATTCTTCATAACAGTCCGTTTTAGCTGTTTACTCCTTCTGCAAAAGCTTTGAAAGTAACAATAATGGTCAAAACGTAGTTGAGTGAATCAGGTTCTACAACTATACCTAATCCTTCATACCATGATGAAAATGATGAAAATAGTTCATTTGCTTGATAGAAACAGTGTAAGCTAAAGCATTCTTCATAACAGTCCGTTTTAGCTGTTTACTCCTTCTGCAAAAGCTTTGAAAGTAACAATAATGGTCAAAACATAGTTGAGTGAATCAGGTTCTACAACTATACCTAATCCTTTATACCATAATGAAAATAGTTCATTTCCTTGATAGAAACAGTGTAAGCTAAAGCATTCTTCATAACAGTCCGTTTTAGCTGTTTTCTCCTTCTGAAAAAGCTTTGAAAGTAACAATAATGGTCAAAACGTAGTTGAGTGAATCAGGTTCTACAACTATACCTAATCCTTCATACCATGATAAAAATGATGAAAATAGTTCATTTGCTTGATAGAAACAGTGTAAGCTAAAGCATTCTTTATACAGTCCGTTTTAGCTGTTTACTCCTTCTGAAAAAGCTTTGAAAGTAACAATAATGGTCAAAACGTAGTTGAGTGAATCAGGTTCTACAACTATACCTAATCCTTCATACCATGATGAAAATAGTTAATTTGCTTGATAGAAACAGTGTAAGCTAAAGCATTCTTTATACAGTCCGTTTTAGCTGTTTACTCCTTCTGCAAAAGCTTTGAAAGTAACAATAATGGTCAAAACGTAGTTGAGTGAATCAGCTTCTACAACTATACCTAATCCTTCATACCATGATGAAAATGATGAAAATAGTTCATTTGCTTGATAGAAACAGTGTAAGCTAAAGCATTCTTCATAACAGTCCGTTTTAGCTGTTTACTCCTTCTGCAAAAGCTTTGAAAGTAACAATAATGGTCAAAACGTAGTTGAGTGAATCAGGTTCTACAACTATACCTAATCCTTCATACCATGATGAAAATGATGAAAATAGTTCATTTGCTTGATAGAAACAGTGTAAGCTAAAGCATTCTTCATAACAGTCCGTTTTAGCTGTTTTCTCCTTCTGAAAAAGCTTTGAAAGTAACAATAATGGTCAAAACGTAGTTGAGTGAATCAGGTTCTACAACTATACCTAATCCTTCATACCATGATGAAAATGATGAAAATAGTTCATTTGCTTGATAGAAACAGTGTAAGCAAAAGCATTCTTTACACAGTCCGTTTTAGCTGTTTTCTCCTTCTGAAAAAGCTTTGAAAGTAACAATAATGGTCAAAACGTAGTTGAGTGAATCAGGTTCTACAACTATACCTAATCCTTTATACCATAATGAAAATAGTTCATTTGCTTGATAGAAACAGTGTAAGCTAAAGCATTCTTTATACAGTCCGTTTTAGCTGTTTTCTCCTTCTGAAAAAGCTTTGAAAGTAACAATAATGGTCAAAACGTAGTTGAGTGAATCAGCTTCTACAACTATACCTAATCCTTCATACCATGATGAAAATGATGAAAATAGTTCATTTGCTTGATAGAAACAGTGTAAGCAAAAGCATTCTTTACACAGTCC
The DNA here is from genome assembly GCF_949316345.1 of Pungitius pungitius. NCBI lineage: Eukaryota > Metazoa > Chordata > Actinopteri > Perciformes > Gasterosteidae > Pungitius > Pungitius pungitius. The sequence goes on from NC_084904.1 coordinate 10,335,180, forward strand.
GATTTAGCTGTTTTCTCCTTCTGAAAAAGCTTTGAAAGTAACAATAATGGTCAAAACGTAGTTGAGTGAATCAGGTTCTACAACTATACCTAATCCTTTATACCATAATGAAAATAGTTCATTTGCTTGATAGAAACAGTGTAAGCTAAAGCATTCTTCATAACAGTCCGTTTTAGCTGTTTACTCCTTCTGCAAAAGCTTTGAAAGTAACAATAATGGTCAAAACGTAGTTGAGTGAATCAGGTTCTACAACTATACCTAATCCTTCATACCATGATGAAAATGATGAAAATAGTTCATTTGCTTGATAGAAACAGTGTAAGCAAAAGCATTCTTTATACAGTCCGTTTTAGCTGTTTTCTCCTTCTGAAAAAGCTTTGAAAGTAACAATAATGGTCAAAACGTAGTTGAGTGAATCAGCTTCTACAACTATACCTAATCCTTCATACCATGATGAAAATGATGAAAATAGTTCATTTGCTTGATAGAAACAGTGTAAGCAAAAGCATTCTTTACACAGTCCGATTTAGCTGTTTTCTCCTTCTGAAAAAGCTTTGAAAGTAACAATAATGGTCAAAACGTAGTTGAGTGAATCAGGTTCTACAACTATACCTAATCCTTTATACCATAATGAAAATAGTTCATTTCCTTGATAGAAACAGTTTAAGCTAAAGCATTCTTCATAACAGTCCGTTTTAGCTGTTTTCTCCTTCTGAAAAAGCTTTGAAAGTAACAATAATGGTCAAAACGTAGTTGAGTGAATCAGCTTCTAGAACTATACCTAATCCTTCATACCATGATGAAAATGATGAAAATAGTTCATTTGCTTGATAGAAACAGTGTAAGCTAAAGCATTCTTCATAACAGTGCGTTTTAGCTGTTTACTCCTTCTGCAAAAGCTTTGAAAGTAACAATAATGGTCAAAACGTAGTTGAGTGAATCAGGTTCTACAACTATACCTAATCCTTTATACCATAATGAAAATAGTTCATTTCCTTGATAGAAACAGTTTAAGCTAAAGCATTCTTCATAACAGTCCGTTTTAGCTGTTTTCTCCTTCTGAAAAAGCTTTGAAAGTAACAATAATGGTCAAAACGTAGTTGAGTGAATCAGGTTCCACAACTATACCTAATACTTTGTACCATAATGGAAATGATGAAAATAGTTCATTTGCTTGATAGAAACAGTGTAAGGTAAAGCATTCTTTATACAGTCCGTTTTAGCTGTTTACTCCTTCTGCAAAAGCTTTGAAAGTAACAATAATGGTCAAAACGTAGTTGAGTGAATCAGGTTCTACAACTATACCTAATCCTTCATACCATGATGAAAATGATGAAAATAGTTCATTTGCTTGATAGAAACAGTGTAAGCAAAAGCATTCTTTACACAGTCCGATTTAGCTGTTTTCTCCTTCTGAAAAAGCTTTGAAAGTAACAATAATGGTCAAAACGTAGTTGAGTGAATCAGCTTCTACAACTATACCTAATCCTTCATACCATGATGAAAATGATGAAAATAGTTCATTTGCTTGATAGAAACAGTGTAAGCTAAAGCATTCTTCATAACAGTCCGTTTTAGCTGTTTACTCCTTCTGAAAAAGCTTTGAAAGTAACAATAATGGTCAAAACGTAGTTGAGTGAATCAGCTTCTAGAACTATACCTAATCCTTCATACCATGATGAAAAAGATGAAAATAGTTCATTTGCTTGATAGAAACAGTGTAAGCTAAAGCATTCTTCATAACAGTCCGTTTTAGCTGTTTACTCCTTCTGCAAAAGCTTTGAAAGTAACAATAATGGTCAAAACGTAGTTGAGTGAATCAGGTTCTACAACTATACCTAATCCTTTATACCATAATGAAAATAGTTCATTTCCTTGATAGAAACAGTGTAGCTAAGCATTCCTCTTAATAGTCCGTTTGAGCTGTTTTCTCCTTCTGCAAAAGCTTTGAAAGTAACAATAATGGTCAAAACGTAGTTGAGTGAATCAGCTTCTAGAACTATACCTAATCCTTCATACCATGATGAAAATGATGAAAATAGTTCATTTGCTTGATAGAAACAGTGTAAGCTAAAGCATTCTTCATAACAGTGCGTTTTAGCTGTTTACTCCTTCTGCAAAAGCTTTGAAAGTAACAATAATGGTCAAAACGTAGTTGAGTGAATCAGGTTCTACAACTATACCTAATCCTTTATACCATAATGAAAATAGTTCATTTCCTTGATAGAAACAGTTTAAGCTAAAGCATTCTTCATAACAGTCCGTTTTAGCTGTTTTCTCCTTCTGAAAAAGCTTTGAAAGTAACAATAATGGTCAAAACGTAGTTGAGTGAATCAGGTTCCACAACTATACCTAATACTTTGTACCATAATGGAAATGATGAAAATAGTTCATTTGCTTGATAGAAACAGTGTAAGGTAAAGCATTCTTTATACAGTCCGTTTTAGCTGTTTACTCCTTCTGCAAAAGCTTTGAAAGTAACAATAATGGTCAAAACGTAGTTGAGTGAATCAGGTTCTACAACTATACCTAATCCTTCATACCATGATGAAAATGATGAAAATAGTTCATTTGCTTGATAGAAACAGTGTAAGCAAAAGCATTCTTTACACAGTCCGATTTAGCTGTTTTCTCCTTCTGAAAAAGCTTTGAAAGTAACAATAATGGTCAAAACGTAGTTGAGTGAATCAGCTTCTACAACTATACCTAATCCTTCATACCATGATGAAAATGATGAAAATAGTTCATTTGCTTGATAGAAACAGTGTAAGCTAAAGCATTCTTCATAACAGTCCGTTTTAGCTGTTTACTCCTTCTGAAAAAGCTTTGAAAGTAACAATAATGGTCAAAACGTAGTTGAGTGAATCAGCTTCTAGAACTATACCTAATCCTTCATACCATGATGAAAAAGATGAAAATAGTTCATTTGCTTGATAGAAACAGTGTAAGCTAAAGCATTCTTCATAACAGTCCGTTTTAGCTGTTTACTCCTTCTGCAAAAGCTTTGAAAGTAACAATAATGGTCAAAACGTAGTTGAGTGAATCAGGTTCTACAACTATACCTAATCCTTTATACCATAATGAAAATAGTTCATTTCCTTGATAGAAACAGTGTAGCTAAGCATTCCTCTTAATAGTCCGTTTGAGCTGTTTTCTCCTTCTGCAAAAGCTTTGAAAGTAACAATAATGGTCAAAACGTAGTTGAGTGAATCAGGTTCTACAACTATACCTAATCCTTCATACCATGATAAAAATGATGAAAATAGTTCATTTGCTTGATAGAAACAGTGTAAGCTAAAGCATTCTTCATAACAGTCCGTTTTAGCTGTTTACTCCTTCTGCAAAAGCTTTGAAAGTAACAATAATGGTCAAAACATAGTTGAGTGAATCAGGTTCTACAACTATACCTAATCCTTTATACCATAATGAAAATAGTTCATTTCCTTGATAGAAACAGTGTAAGCTAAAGCATTCTTCATAACAGTCCGTTTTAGCTGTTTTCTCCTTCTGAAAAAGCTTTGAAAGTAACAATAATGGTCAAAACGTAGTTGAGTGAATCAGGTTCTACAACTATACCTAATCCTTCATACCATGATAAAAATGATGAAAATAGTTCATTTGCTTGATAGAAACAGTGTAAGCTAAAGCATTCTTTATACAGTCCGTTTTAGCTGTTTACTCCTTCTGAAAAAGCTTTGAAAGTAACAATAATGGTCAAAACGTAGTTGAGTGAATCAGGTTCTACAACTATACCTAATCCTTCATACCATGATGAAAATAGTTAATTTGCTTGATAGAAACAGTGTAAGCTAAAGCATTCTTTATACAGTCCGTTTTAGCTGTTTACTCCTTCTGCAAAAGCTTTGAAAGTAACAATAATGGTCAAAACGTAGTTGAGTGAATCAGCTTCTACAACTATACCTAATCCTTCATACCATGATGAAAATGATGAAAATAGTTCATTTGCTTGATAGAAACAGTGTAAGCTAAAGCATTCTTCATAACAGTCCGTTTTAGCTGTTTTCTCCTTCTGAAAAAGCTTTGAAAGTAACAATAATGGTCAAAACGTAGTTGAGTGAATCAGGTTCTACAACTATACCTAATCCTTCATACCATGATGAAAATGATGAAAATAGTTCATTTGCTTGATAGAAACAGTGTAAGCAAAAGCATTCTTTATACAGTCCGTTTTAGCTGTTTTCTCCTTCTGAAAAAGCTTTGAAAGTAACAATAATGGTCAAAACGTAGTTGAGTGAATCAGCTTCTACAACTATACCTAATCCTTCATACCATGATGAAAATGATGAAAATAGTTCATTTGCTTGATAGAAACAGTGTAAGCAAAAGCATTCTTTACACAGTCCGATTTAGCTGTTTTCTCCTTCTGAAAAAGCTTTGAAAGTAACAATAATGGTCAAAACGTAGTTGAGTGAATCAGGTTCTACAACTATACCTAATCCTTTATACCATAATGAAAATAGTTCATTTCCTTGATAGAAACAGTTTAAGCTAAAGCATTCTTCATAACAGTCCGTTTTAGCTGTTTTCTCCTTCTGAAAAAGCTTTGAAAGTAACAATAATGGTCAAAACGTAGTTGAGTGAATCAGCTTCTAGAACTATACCTAATCCTTCATACCATGATGAAAATGATGAAAATAGTTCATTTGCTTGATAGAAACAGTGTAAGCTAAAGCATTCTTCATAACAGTGCGTTTTAGCTGTTTACTCCTTCTGCAAAAGCTTTGAAAGTAACAATAATGGTCAAAACGTAGTTGAGTGAATCAGGTTCTACAACTATACCTAATCCTTTATACCATAATGAAAATAGTTCATTTCCTTGATAGAAACAGTTTAAGCTAAAGCATTCTTCATAACAGTCCGTTTTAGCTGTTTTCTCCTTCTGAAAAAGCTTTGAAAGTAACAATAATGGTCAAAACGTAGTTGAGTGAATCAGGTTCCACAACTATACCTAATACTTTGTACCATAATGGAAATGATGAAAATAGTTCATTTGCTTGATAGAAACAGTGTAAGGTAAAGCATTCTTTATACAGTCCGTTTTAGCTGTTTACTCCTTCTGCAAAAGCTTTGAAAGTAACAATAATGGTCAAAACGTAGTTGAGTGAATCAGGTTCTACAACTATACCTAATCCTTCATACCATGATGAAAATGATGAAAATAGTTCATTTGCTTGATAGAAACAGTGTAAGCAAAAGCATTCTTTACACAGTCCGATTTAGCTGTTTTCTCCTTCTGAAAAAGCTTTGAAAGTAACAATAATGGTCAAAACGTAGTTGAGTGAATCAGCTTCTACAACTATACCTAATCCTTCATACCATGATGAAAATGATGAAAATAGTTCATTTGCTTGATAGAAACAGTGTAAGCTAAAGCATTCTTCATAACAGTCCGTTTTAGCTGTTTACTCCTTCTGAAAAAGCTTTGAAAGTAACAATAATGGTCAAAACGTAGTTGAGTGAATCAGCTTCTAGAACTATACCTAATCCTTCATACCATGATGAAAAAGATGAAAATAGTTCATTTGCTTGATAGAAACAGTGTAAGCTAAAGCATTCTTCATAACAGTCCGTTTTAGCTGTTTACTCCTTCTGCAAAAGCTTTGAAAGTAACAATAATGGTCAAAACGTAGTTGAGTGAATCAGGTTCTACAACTATACCTAATCCTTTATACCATAATGAAAATAGTTCATTTCCTTGATAGAAACAGTGTAGCTAAGCATTCCTCTTAATAGTCCGTTTGAGCTGTTTTCTCCTTCTGCAAAAGCTTTGAAAGTAACAATAATGGTCAAAACGTAGTTGAGTGAATCAGGTTCTACAACTATACCTAATCCTTCATACCATGATAAAAATGATGAAAATAGTTCATTTGCTTGATAGAAACAGTGTAAGCAAAAGCATTCTTTATACAGTCCGTTTTAGCTGTTTTCTCCTTCTGAAAAAGCTTTGAAAGTAACAATAATGGTCAAAACGTAGTTGAGTGAATCAGCTTCTACAACTATACCTAATCCTTCATACCATGATGAAAATGATGAAAATAGTTCATTTGCTTGATAGAAACAGTGTAAGCAAAAGCATTCTTTACACAGTCCGATTTAGCTGTTTTCTCCTTCTGAAAAAGCTTTGAAAGTAACAATAATGGTCAAAACGTAGTTGAGTGAATCAGGTTCTACAACTATACCTAATCCTTTATACCATAATGAAAATAGTTCATTTGCTTGATAGAAACAGTGTAAGCTAAAGCATTCTTCATAACAGTCCGTTTTAGCTGTTTACTCCTTCTGCAAAAGCTTTGAAAGTAACAATAATGGTCAAAACGTAGTTGAGTGAATCAGGTTCTACAACTATACCTAATCCTTCATACCATGATGAAAATGATGAAAATAGTTCATTTGCTTGATAGAAACAGTGTAAGCTAAAGCATTCTTCATAACAGTCCGTTTTAGCTGTTTACTCCTTCTGCAAAAGCTTTGAAAGTAACAATAATGGTCAAAACGTAGTTGAGTGAATCAGGTTCTACAACTATACCTAATCCTTCATACCATGATGAAAATGATGAAAATAGTTCATTTGCTTGATAGAAACAGTGTAAGCAAAAGCATTCTTTACACAGTCCGTTTTAGCTGTTTTCTCCTTCTGAAAAAGCTTTGAAAGTAACAATAATGGTCAAAACGTAGTTGAGTGAATCAGCTTCTAGAACTATACCTAATCCTTCATACCATGATGAAAATGATGAAAATAGTTCATTTGCTTGATAGAAACAGTGTAAGCTAAAGCATTCTTCATAACAGTGCGTTTTAGCTGTTTACTCCTTCTGCAAAAGCTTTGAAAGTAACAATAATGGTCAAAACGTAGTTGAGTGAATCAGGTTCTACAACTATACCTAATCCTTTATACCATAATGAAAATAGTTCATTTCCTTGATAGAAACAGTTTAAGCTAAAGCATTCTTCATAACAGTCCGTTTTAGCTGTTTTCTCCTTCTGAAAAAGCTTTGAAAGTAACAATAATGGTCAAAACGTAGTTGAGTGAATCAGGTTCTACAACTATACCTAATCCTTCATACCATGATGAAAATGATGAAAATAGTTCATTTGCTTGATAGAAACAGTGTAAGCAAAAGCATTCTTTACACAGTCCGATTTAGCTGTTTTCTCCTTCTGAAAAAGCTTTGAAAGTAACAATAATGGTCAAAACGTAGTTGAGTGAATCAGCTTCTACAACTATACCTAATCCTTCATACCATGATGAAAATGATGAAAATAGTTCATTTGCTTGATAGAAACAGTGTAAGCTAAAGCATTCTTCATAACAGTCCGTTTTAGCTGTTTACTCCTTCTGAAAAAGCTTTGAAAGTAACAATAATGGTCAAAACGTAGTTGAGTGAATCAGCTTCTAGAACTATACCTAATCCTTCATACCATGATGAAAAAGATGAAAATAGTTCATTTGCTTGATAGAAACAGTGTAAGCTAAAGCATTCTTCATAACAGTCCGTTTTAGCTGTTTACTCCTTCTGCAAAAGCTTTGAAAGTAACAATAATGGTCAAAACGTAGTTGAGTGAATCAGGTTCTACAACTATACCTAATCCTTTATACCATAATGAAAATAGTTCATTTCCTTGATAGAAACAGTGTAGCTAAGCATTCCTCTTAATAGTCCGTTTGAGCTGTTTTCTCCTTCTGCAAAAGCTTTGAAAGTAACAATAATGGTCAAAACGTAGTTGAGTGAATCAGGTTCTACAACTATACCTAATCCTTCATACCATGATAAAAATGATGAAAATAGTTCATTTGCTTGATAGAAACAGTGTAAGCAAAAGCATTCTTTATACAGTCCGTTTTAGCTGTTTTCTCCTTCTGAAAAAGCTTTGAAAGTAACAATAATGGTCAAAACGTAGTTGAGTGAATCAGCTTCTACAACTATACCTAATCCTTCATACCATGATGAAAATGATGAAAATAGTTCATTTGCTTGATAGAAACAGTGTAAGCAAAAGCATTCTTTACACAGTCCGATTTAGCTGTTTTCTCCTTCTGAAAAAGCTTTGAAAGTAACAATAATGGTCAAAACGTAGTTGAGTGAATCAGGTTCTACAACTATACCTAATCCTTTATACCATAATGAAAATAGTTCATTTGCTTGATAGAAACAGTGTAAGCTAAAGCATTCTTCATAACAGTCCGTTTTAGCTGTTTACTCCTTCTGCAAAAGCTTTGAAAGTAACAATAATGGTCAAAACGTAGTTGAGTGAATCAGGTTCTACAACTATACCTAATCCTTCATACCATGATGAAAATGATGAAAATAGTTCATTTGCTTGATAGAAACAGTGTAAGCTAAAGCATTCTTCATAACAGTCCGTTTTAGCTGTTTACTCCTTCTGCAAAAGCTTTGAAAGTAACAATAATGGTCAAAACGTAGTTGAGTGAATCAGGTTCTACAACTATACCTAATCCTTCATACCATGATGAAAATGATGAAAATAGTTCATTTGCTTGATAGAAACAGTGTAAGCAAAAGCATTCTTTACACAGTCCGTTTTAGCTGTTTTCTCCTTCTGAAAAAGCTTTGAAAGTAACAATAATGGTCAAAACGTAGTTGAGTGAATCAGCTTCTAGAACTATACCTAATCCTTCATACCATGATGAAAATGATGAAAATAGTTCATTTGCTTGATAGAAACAGTGTAAGCTAAAGCATTCTTCATAACAGTGCGTTTTAGCTGTTTACTCCTTCTGCAAAAGCTTTGAAAGTAACAATAATGGTCAAAACGTAGTTGAGTGAATCAGGTTCTACAACTATACCTAATCCTTTATACCATAATGAAAATAGTTCATTTCCTTGATAGAAACAGTGTAGCTAAGCATTCCTCTTAATAGTCCGTTTGAGCTGTTTTCTCCTTCTGCAAAAGCTTTGAAAGTAACAATAATGGTCAAAACGTAGTTGAGTGAATCAGGTTCTACAACTATACCTAATCCTTCATACCATGATAAAAATGATGAAAATAGTTCATTTGCTTGATAGAAACAGTGTAAGCAAAAGCATTCTTTATACAGTCCGTTTTAGCTGTTTTCTCCTTCTGAAAAAGCTTTGAAAGTAACAATAATGGTCAAAACGTAGTTGAGTGAATCAGCTTCTACAACTATACCTAATCCTTCATACCATGATGAAAATGATGAAAATAGTTCATTTGCTTGATAGAAACAGTGTAAGCAAAAGCATTCTTTACACAGTCCGATTTAGCTGTTTTCTCCTTCTGAAAAAGCTTTGAAAGTAACAATAATGGTCAAAACGTAGTTGAGTGAATCAGGTTCTACAACTATACCTAATCCTTTATACCATAATGAAAATAGTTCATTTGCTTGATAGAAACAGTGTAAGCTAAAGCATTCTTCATAACAGTCCGTTTTAGCTGTTTACTCCTTCTGCAAAAGCTTTGAAAGTAACAATAATGGTCAAAACGTAGTTGAGTGAATCAGGTTCTACAACTATACCTAATCCTTCATACCATGATGAAAATGATGAAAATAGTTCATTTGCTTGATAGAAACAGTGTAAGCTAAAGCATTCTTCATAACAGTCCGTTTTAGCTGTTTACTCCTTCTGCAAAAGCTTTGAAAGTAACAATAATGGTCAAAACGTAGTTGAGTGAATCAGGTTCTACAACTATACCTAATCCTTCATACCATGATGAAAATGATGAAAATAGTTCATTTGCTTGATAGAAACAGTGTAAGCAAAAGCATTCTTCATAACAGTGCGTTTTAGCTGTTTACTCCTTCTGCAAAAGCTTTGAAAGTAACAATAATGGTCAAAACGTAGTTGAGTGAATCAGGTTCTACAACTATACCTAATCCTTTATACCATAATGAAAATAGTTCATTTCCTTGATAGAAACAGTTTAAGCTAAAGCATTCTTCATAACAGTCCGTTTTAGCTGTTTTCTCCTTCTGAAAAAGCTTTGAAAGTAACAATAATGGTCAAAACGTAGTTGAGTGAATCAGGTTCTACAACTATACCTAATCCTTCATACCATGATGAAAATGATGAAAATAGTTCATTTGCTTGATAGAAACAGTGTAAGCAAAAGCATTCTTTACACAGTCCGATTTAGCTGTTTTCTCCTTCTGAAAAAGCTTTGAAAGTAACAATAATGGTCAAAACGTAGTTGAGTGAATCAGCTTCTACAACTATACCTAATCCTTCATACCATGATGAAAATGATGAAAATAGTTCATTTGCTTGATAGAAACAGTGTAAGCTAAAGCATTCTTCATAACAGTCCGTTTTAGCTGTTTACTCCTTCTGCAAAAGCTTTGAAAGTAACAATAATGGTCAAAACGTAGTTGAGTGAATCAGGTTCTACAACTATACCTAATCCTTCATACCATGATGAAAATGATGAAAATAGTTCATTTGCTTGATAGAAACAGTGTAAGCTAAAGCATTCTTCATAACAGTCCGTTTGAGCTGTTTTCTCCTTCTGCAAAAGCTTTGAAAGTAACAATAATGGTCAAAACGTAGTTGAGTGAATCAGGTTCTACAACTATACCTAATCCTTCATACCATGATGAAAATGATGAAAATAGTTTATTTGCTTCATAGAAACAGTGTAAGCAAAAGCATTCTTTATACAGTCCGTTTTAGCTGTTTTCTCCTTCTGCAAAAGCTTTGAAAGTAACAATAATGGTCAAAACGTAGTTGAGTGAATCAGGTTCTAAAACTATACCTAATCCTTCATACCATGATGAAAATGATGAAAATAGTTCATTTGCTTGATAGAAACAGTGTAAGCAAAAGCATTCTTTATACAGTCCGTTTTAGCTGTTTTCTCCTTCTGAAAAAGCTTTGAAAGTAACAATAATGGTCAAAACGTAGTTGAGTGAATCAGGTTCTACAACTATATCTAATCCTTCATACCATGATGAAAATGATGAAAATAGTTCATTTGCTTGATAGAAACAGTGTAAGCAAAAGCATTCTTTACAGAGTCCGATTTAGCTGTTTTCTCCTTCTGAAAAAGCTTTGAAAGTAACAATAATGGTCAAAACGTAGTTGAGTGAATCAGCTTCTACAACTATACCTAATCCTTCATACCATGATGAAAATGATGAAAATAGTTCATTTGCTTGATAGAAACAGTGTAAGCTAAAGCATTCTTCATAACAGTCCGTTTTAGCTGTTTACTCCTTCTGCAAAAGCTTTGAAAGTAACAATAATGGTCAAAACGTAGTTGAGTGAATCAGGTTCTACAACTATACCTAATCCTTCATACCATGATAAAAATGATGAAAATAGTTCATTTGCTTGATAGAAACAGTGTAAGCAAAAGCATTCTTTACACAGTCCGTTTTAGCTGTTTTCTCCTTCTGAAAAAGCTTTGAAAGTAACAATAATGGTCAAAACGTAGTTGAGTGAATCAGGTTCTAAAACTATACCTAATCCTTCATACCATGATGAAAATGATGAAAATAGTCTATTTGCTTCATAGAAACAGTGTAAGCAAAAGCATTCTTTATACAGTCCGTTTTAGCTGTTTTCTCCTTCTGCAAAAGCTTTGAAAGTAACAATAATGGTCAAAACGTAGTTGAGTGAATCAGGTTCTAAAACTATACCTAATCCTTCATACCATGATGAAAATGATGAAAATAGTTCATTTGCTTGATAGAAACAGTGTAAGCTAAAGCATTCTTCATAACAGTCCGTTTTAGCTGTTTACTCCTTCTGCAAAAGCTTTGAAAGTAACAATAATGGTCAAAACGTAGTTGAGTGAATTAGCTTCTACAACTATACCTAATCCTTCATACCATGATGAAAATGATGAAAATAGTTCATTTGCTTGATAGAAACAGTGTAAGCTAAAGCATTCTTCATAACAGTCCGTTTGAGCTGTTTTCTCCTTCTGCAAAAGCTTTGAAAGTAACAATAATGGTCAAAACGTAGTTGAGTGAATTAGCTTCTACAACTATACCTAATCCTTCATACCATGATGAAAATGATGAAAATAGTTCATTTGCTTGATAGAAACAGTGTAAGCTAAAGCATTCTTCATAACAGTCCGTTTGAGCTGTTTTCTCCTTCTGCAAAAGCTTTGAAAGTAACAATAATGGTCAAAACGTAGTTGAGTGAATCAGGTTCTACAACTATACCTAATCCTTTATACCATAATGAAAATAGTTCATTTCCTTGATAGAAACAGTGTAGCTAAGCATTCCTCTTAATAGTCCGTTTGAGCTGTTTTCTCCTTCTGCAAAAGCTTTGAAAGTAACAATAATGGTCAAAACGTAGTTGAGTGAATCAGGTTCTACAACTATACCTAATCCTTCATACCATGATGAAAATGATGAAAATAGTTCATTTGCTTGATAGAAACAGTGTAAGCAAAAGCATTCTTTATACAGTCCGTTTTAGCTGTTTTCTCCTTCTGAAAAAGCTTTGAAAGTAACAATAATGGTCAAAACGTAGTTGAGTGAATCAGCTTCTACAACTATACCTAATCCTTCATACCATGATGAAAATGATGAAAATAGTTCATTTGCTTGATAGAAACAGTGTAAGCAAAAGCATTCTTTACACAGTCCGATTTAGCTGTTTTCTCCTTCTGAAAAAGCTTTGAAAGTAACAATAATGGTCAAAACGTAGTTGAGTGAATTAGCTTCTACAACTATACCTAATCCTTCATACCATGATGAAAATGATGAAAATAGTTCATTTGCTTGATAGAAACAGTGTAAGCTAAAGCATTCTTCATAACAGTCCGTTTTAGCTGTTTACTCCTTCTGCAAAAGCTTTGAAAGTAACAATAATGGTCAAAACGTAGTTGAGTGAATCAGGTTCTACAACTATACCTAATCCTTCATACCATGATAAAAATGATGAAAATAGTTCATTTGCTTGATAGAAACAGTGTAAGCAAAAGCATTCTTTACACAGTCCGTTTTAGCTGTTTTCTCCTTCTGAAAAAGCTTTGAAAGTAACAATAATGGTCAAAACGTAGTTGAGTGAATTAGCTTCTACAACTCTACCTAATCCTTCACACCATGATGAAAATGATGAAAATAGTTCATTTGCTTGATAGAAACAGTGTAAGCTAAAGCATTCTTCATAACAGTCCGTTTTAGCTGTTTTCTCCTTCTGCAAAAGCTTTGAAAGTAACAATAATGGTCAAAACGTAGTTAAGTGAATCAGGTTCTACAACTATACCTAATCCTTCATACCATGATGAAAATGATGAAAATAGTTCATTTGCTTCATAGAAACAGTGTAAGCAAAAGCATTCTTTATACAGTCCGTTTTAGCTGTTTTCTCCTTCTGCAAAAGCTTTGAAAGTAACAATAATGGTCAAAACGTAGTTGAGTGAATCAGGTTCTAAAACTATACCTAATCCTTCATACCATGATGAAAATGATGAAAATAGTTCATTTGCTTCATAGAAACAGTGTAAGCAAAAGCATTCTTCATAACAGTCCGTTTTAGCTGTTTACTCCTTCTGCAAAAGCTTTGAAAGTAACAATAATGGTCAAAACGTAGTTGATTGAATCAGGTTCTACAACTATACCTAATCCTTCATACCATGATAACAATGATGAAAATAGTTCATTTGCTTGATAGAAACAGTGTAAGCAAAAGCATTCTTTATACAGTCCGTTTTAGCTGTTTTCTCCTTCTGAAAAAGCTTTGAAAGTAACAATAATGGTCAAAACGTAGTTGAGTGAATCAGGTTCTACAACTATATCTAATCCTTCATACCATGATGAAAATGATGAAAATAGTTCATTTGCTTGATAGAAACAGTGTAAGCAAAAGCATTCTTTACAGAGTCCGATTTAGCTGTTTTCTCCTTCTGAAAAAGCTTTGAAAGTAACAATAATGGTCAAAACGTAGTTGAGTGAATCAGCTTCTACAACTATACCTAATCCTTCATACCATGAAGAAAATGATGAAAATAGTTTATTTGCTTGATAGAAACAGTGTAAGCTAAAGCATTCTTCATAACAGTCCGTTTTAGCTGTTTACTCCTTCTGCAAAAGCTTTGAAAGTAACAATAATGGTCAAAACGTAGTTGAGTGAATCAGGTTCTACAACTATACCTAATCCTTTATACCATAATGAAAATAGTTCATTTCCTTGATAGAAACAGTGTAGCTAAGCATTCCTCTTAATAGTCCGTTTGAGCTGTTTTCTCCTTCTGCAAAAGCTTTGAAAGTAACAATAATGGTCAAAACGTAGTTGAGTGAATCAGGTTCTACAACTATACCTAATCCTTCATACCATGATGAAAATGATGAAAATAGTTCATTTGCTTCATAGAAACAGTGTAAGCAAAAGCATTCTTTATACAGTCCGTTTTAGCTGTTTTCTCCTTCTGCAAAAGCTTTGAAAGTAACAATAATGGTCAAAACGTAGTTGAGTGAATCAGGTTCTAAAACTATACCTAATCCTTCATACCATGATGAAAATGATGAAAATAGTTCATTTGCTTCATAGAAACAGTGTAAGCAAGAGCATTCTTCATAACAGTCCGTTTTAGCTGTTTACTCCTTCTGCAAAAGCTTTGAAAGTAACAATAATGGTCAAAACGTAGTTGATTGAATCAGGTTCTACAACTATACCTAATCCTTCATACCATGATAAAAATGATGAAAATAGTTCATTTGCTTGATAGAAACAGTGTAAGCAAAAGCATTCTTTATACAGTCCGTTTTAGCTGTTTTCTCCTTCTGAAAAAGCTTTGAAAGTAACAATAATGGTCAAAACGTAGTTGAGTGAATCAGGTTCTACAACTATACCTAATCCTTTATACCATGATGAAAATGATGAAAATAGTTCATTTGCTTGATAGAAACAGTGTAAGCAAAAGCATTCTTTACACAGTCCGTTTTAGCTGTTTTCTCCTTCTGAAAAAGCTTTGAAAGTAACAATAATGGTCAAAACGTAGTTGAGTGAATTAGCTTCTACAACTATACCTAATCCTTCATACCATGATGAAAATGATGAAAATAGTTCATTTGCTTGATAGAAACAGTGTAAGCTAAAGCATTCTTCATAACAGTCCGTTTTAGCTGTTTACTCCTTCTGCAAAAGCTTTGAAAGTAACAATAATGGTCAAAACGTAGTTGAGTGAATCAGGTTCTACAACTATACCTAATCCTTTAACCATAATGAAAATAGTTCATTTCCTTGATAGAAACAGTGTAGCTAAGCATTCCTCTAATAGTCCGTTTTAGCTGTTTTCTCCTTCTGCAAAAGCTTTGAAAGTAACAATAATGGTCAAAACGTAGTTGAGTGAATCAGGTTCTACAACTATACCTAATCCTTCATACGATAATGATAATGATGAAAATAGTTCATTTCCTTTATAGAAACAGTGTAGCTAAGCATTCCTCTAATAGTCCGTTTGAGCTGTTTTCTCCTTCTGCAAAAGCTTTGAAAGTAACAATAATGGTCAAAACGTAGTTGAGTGAATCAGGTTCTACAACTATACCTAATCCTTCATACCATGATGAAAATGATGAAAATAGTTCATTTGCTTGATAGAAACAGTGTAAGCAAAAGCATTCTTTACACAGTCCGTTTTAGCTGTTTTCTCCTTCTGAAAAAGCTTTGAAAGTAACAATAATGGTCAAAACGTAGTTGAGTGAATTAGCTTCTACAACTATACCTAATCCTTCATACCATGATGAAAATGATGAAAATAGTTCATTTGCTTGATAGAAACAGTGTAAGCTAAAGCATTCTTCATAACAGTCCGTTTTAGCTGTTTACTCCTTCTGCAAAAGCTTTGAAAGTAACAATAATGGTCAAAACGTAGTTGAGTGAATCAGGTTCTACAACTATACCTAATCCTTCATACCATGATAAAAATGATGAAAATAGTTCATTTGCTTGATAGAAACAGTGTAAGCAAAAGCATTCTTTACACAGTCCGTTTTAGCTGTTTTCTCCTTCTGAAAAAGCTTTGAAAGTAACAATAATGGTCAAAACGTAGTTGAGTGAATTAGCTTCTACAACTATACCTAATCCTTCATACCATGATGAAAATGATGAAAATAGTTCATTTGCTTGATAGAAACAGTGTAAGCTAAAGCATTCTTCATAACAGTCCGTTTTAGCTGTTTTCTCCTTCTGCAAAAGCTTTGAAATTAACAATAATGGTCAAAACGTAGTTGAGTGAATCAGGTTCTACAACTATACCTAATCCTTCATACCATGATGAAAATGATGAAAATAGTTCATTTGCTTCATAGAAACAGTGTAAGCAAAAGCATTCTTTATACAGTCCGTTTTAGCTGTTTTCTCCTTCTGCAAAAGCTTTGAAAGTAACAATAATGGTCAAAACGTAGTTGAGTGAATCAGGTTCTAAAACTATACCTAATCCTTCATACCATGATGAAAATGATGAAAATAGTTCATTTGCTTCATAGAAACAGTGTAAGCAAAAGCATTCTTCATAACAGTCCGTTTTAGCTGTTTACTCCTTCTGCAAAAGCTTTGAAAGTAACAATAATGGTCAAAACGTAGTTGATTGAATCAGGTTCTACAACTATACCTAATCCTTCATACCATGATAAAAATGATGAAAATAGTTCATTTGCTTGATAGAAACAGTGTAAGCAAAAGCATTCTTTATACAGTCCGTTTTAGCTGTTTTAACCTTCTGAAAAAGCTTTGAAAGTAACAATAATGGTCAAAACGTAGTTGAGTGAATCAGGTTCTACAACTATATCTAATCCTTCATACCATGATGAAAATGATGAAAATAGTTCATTTGCTTGATAGAAACAGTGTAAGCAAAAGCATTCTTTACAGAGTCCGATTTAGCTGTTTTCTCCTTCTGAAAAAGCTTTGAAAGTAACAATAATGGTCAAAACGTAGTTGAGTTAATCAGCTTCTACAACTATACCTAATCCTTCATACCATGATGAAAATGATGAAAATAGTTTATTTGCTTCATAGAAACAGTGTAAGCAAAAGCATTCTTTATACAGTCCGTTTTAGCTGTTTTCTCCTTCTGCAAAAGCTTTGAAAGTAACAATAATGGTCAAAACGTAGTTGAGTGAATCAGGTTCTAAAACTATACCTAATCCTTCATACCATGATGAAAATGATGAAAATAGTTCATTTGCTTCATAGAAACAGTGTAAGCAAAAGCATTCTTCATAACCGTCCGTTTTAGCTGTTTACTCCTTCTGCAAAAGCTTTGAAAGTAACAATAATGGTCAAAACGTAGTTGATTGAATCAGGTTCTACAACTATACCTAATCCTTCATACCATGATGAAAATGATGAAAATAGTTCATTTGCTTGATAGAAACAGTGTAAGCTAAAGCATTCTTCATAACAGTCCGTTTTAGCTGTTTACTCCTTCTGCAAAAGCTTTGAAAGTAACAATAATGGTCAAAACGTAGTTGAGTGAATCAGGTTCTACAACTATACCTAATCCTTCATACCATGATAAAAATGATGAAAATAGTTCATTTGCTTGATAGAAACAGTGTAAGCAAAAGCATTCTTTACACAGTCCGATTTAGCTGTTTTCTCCTTCTGAAAAAGCTTTGAAAGTAACAATAATGGTCAAAACGTAGTTGAGTTAATCAGCTTCTACAACTATACCTAATCCTTCATACCATGATGAAAATGATGAAAATAGTTTATTTGCTTCATAGAAACAGTGTAAGCAAAAGCATTCTTTATACAGTCCGTTTTAGCTGTTTTCTCCTTCTGCAAAAGCTTTGAAAGTAACAATAATGGTCAAAACGTAGTTGAGTGAATCAGGTTCTAAAACTATACCTAATCCTTCATACCATGATGAAAATGATGAAAATAGTTCATTTGCTTCATAGAAACAGTGTAAGCAAAAGCATTCTTCATAACCGTCCGTTTTAGCTGTTTACTCCTTCTGCAAAAGCTTTGAAAGTAACAATAATGGTCAAAACGTAGTTGATTGAATCAGGTTCTACAACTATACCTAATCCTTCATACCATGATGAAAATGATGAAAATAGTTCATTTGCTTGATAGAAACAGTGTAAGCTAAAGCATTCTTCATAACAGTCCGTTTTAGCTGTTTACTCCTTCTGCAAAAGCTTTGAAAGTAACAATAATGGTCAAAACGTAGTTGAGTGAATCAGGTTCTACAACTATACCTAATCCTTCATACCATGATAAAAATGATGAAAATAGTTCATTTGCTTGATAGAAACAGTGTAAGCAAAAGCATTCTTTACACAGTCCGTTTTAGCTGTTTTCTCCTTCTGAAAAAGCTTTGAAAGTAACAATAATGGTCAAAACGTAGTTGAGTGAATTAGCTTCTACAACTATACCTAATCCTTCATACCATGATGAAAATGATGAAAATAGTTCATTTGCTTGATAGAAACAGTGTAAGCTAAAGCATTCTTCATAACAGTCCGTTTGAGCTGTTTTCTCCTTCTGCAAAAGCTTTGAAAGTAACAATAATGGTCAAAACGTAGTTGAGTGAATCAGGTTCTACAACTATACCTAATCCTTCATACCATGATGAAAATGATGAAAATAGTTTATTTGCTTCATAGAAACAGTGTAAGCAAAAGCATTCTTTATACAGTCCGTTTTAGCTGTTTTCTCCTTCTGCAAAAGCTTTGAAAGTAACAATAATGGTCAAAACGTAGTTGAGTGAATCAGGTTCTACAACTATACCTAATCCTTCATACCATGATGAAAATGATGAAAATAGTTTATTTGCTTCATAGAAACAGTGTAAGCAAAAGCATTCTTTATACAGTCCGTTTTAGCTGTTTTCTCCTTCTGCAAAAGCTTTGAAAGTAACAATAATGGTCAAAACGTAGTTGAGTGAATCAGGTTCTAAAACTATACCTAATCCTTCATACCATGATGAAAATGATGAAAATAGTTCATTTGCTTCATAGAAACAGTGTAAGCAAAAGCATTCTTCATAACAGTCCGTTTTAGCTGTTTACTCCTTCTGAAAAAGCTTTGAAAGTAACAATAATGGTCAAAACGTAGTTGAGTGAATCAGCTTCTACAACTATACCTAATCCTTCATACCATGATGAAAATGATGAAAATAGTTCATTTTCTTGATAGAAACAGTGTAAGCTAAAGCATTCTTCATAACAGTCCGTTTTAGCTGTTTACTCCTTCTGCAAAAGCTTTGAAAGTAACAATAATGGTCAAAACGTAGTTGAGTGAATCAGGTTCTACAACTATACCTAATCCTTCATACCATGATAAAAATGATGAAAATAGTTCATTTGCTTGATAGAAACAGTGTAAGCAAAAGCATTCTTTACACAGTCCGTTTTAGCTGTTTTCTCCTTCTGAAAAAGCTTTGAAAGTAACAATAATGGTCAAAACGTAGTTGAGTGAATTAGCTTCTACAACTATACCTAATCCTTCATACCATGATGAAAATGATGAAAATAGTTTATTTGCTTCATAGAAACAGTGTAAGCAAAAGCATTCTTTATACAGTCCGTTTTAGCTGTTTTCTCCTTCTGCAAAAGCTTTGAAAGTAACAATAATGGTCAAAACGTAGTTGAGTGAATCAGGTTCTACAACTATACCTAATCCTTCATACCATGATGAAAATGATGAAAATAGTTCATTTGCTTCATAGAAACAGTGTAAGCAAAAGCATTCTTCATAACAGTCCGTTTTAGCTGTTTACTCCTTCTGCAAAAGCTTTGAAAGTAACAATAATGGTCAAAACGTAGTTGATTGAATCAGGTTCTACAACTATACCTAATCCTTCATACCATGATGAAAATGATGAAAATAGTTCATTTGCTTGATAGAAACAGTGTAAGCTAAAGCATTCTTCATAACAGTCCGTTTTAGCTGTTTACTCCTTCTGCAAAAGCTTTGAAAGTAACAATAATGGTCAAAACGTAGTTGAGTGAATCAGGTTCTACAACTATACCTAATCCTTCATACCATGATAAAAATGATGAAAATAGTTCATTTGCTTGATAGAAACAGTGTAAGCAAAAGCATTCTTTACACAGTCCGTTTTAGCTGTTTTCTCCTTCTGAAAAAGCTTTGAAAGTAACAATAATGGTCAAAACGTAGTTGAGTGAATTAGCTTCTACAACTATACCTAATCCTTCATACCATGATGAAAATGATGAAAATAGTTCATTTGCTTGATAGAAACAGTGTAAGCTAAAGCATTCTTCATAACAGTCCGTTTGAGCTGTTTTCTCCTTCTGCAAAAGCTTTGAAAGTAACAATAATGGTCAAAACGTAGTTGAGTGAATCAGGTTCTACAACTATACCTAATCCTTCATACCATGATGAAAATGATGAAAATAGTTTATTTGCTTCATAGAAACAGTGTAAGCAAAAGCATTCTTTATACAGTCCGTTTTAGCTGTTTTCTCCTTCTGCAAAAGCTTTGAAAGTAACAATAATGGTCAAAACGTAGTTGAGTGAATCAGGTTCTACAACTATACCTAATCCTTCATACCATGATGAAAATGATGAAAATAGTTTATTTGCTTCATAGAAACAGTGTAAGCAAAAGCATTCTTTATACAGTCCGTTTTAGCTGTTTTCTCCTTCTGCAAAAGCTTTGAAAGTAACAATAATGGTCAAAACGTAGTTGAGTGAATCAGGTTCTAAAACTATACCTAATCCTTCATACCATGATGAAAATGATGAAAATAGTTCATTTGCTTCATAGAAACAGTGTAAGCAAAAGCATTCTTCATAACAGTCCGTTTTAGCTGTTTACTCCTTCTGCAAAAGCTTTGAAAGTAACAATAATGGTCAAAACGTAGTTGATTGAATCAGGTTCTACAACTATACCTAATCCTTCATACCATGATAAAAATGATGAAAATAGTTCATTTGCTTGATAGAAACAGTGTAAGCAAAAGCATTCTTTATACAGTCCGTTTTAGCTGTTTTCTCCTTCTGAAAAAGCTTTGAAAGTAACAATAATGGTCAAAACGTAGTTGAGTGAATCAGGTTCTACAACTATATCTAATCCTTCATACCATGATGAAAATGATGAAAATAGTTCATTTGCTTGATAGAAACAGTGTAAGCAAAAGCATTCTTTACAGAGTCCGATTTAGCTGTTTTCTCCTTCTGAAAAAGCTTTGAAAGTAACAATAATGGTCAAAACGTAGTTGAGTGAATCAGCTTCTACAACTATACCTAATCCTTCATACCATGATGAAAATGATGAAAATAGTTCATTTGCTTGATAGAAACAGTGTAAGCTAAAGCATTCTTCATAACAGTCCGTTTTAGCTGTTTACTCCTTCTGCAAAAGCTTTGAAAGTAACAATAATGGTCAAAACGTAGTTGAGTGAATCAGGTTCTACAACTATACCTAATCCTTCATACCATGATAAAAATGATGAAAATAGTTCATTTGCTTGATAGAAACAGTGTAAGCAAAAGCATTCTTTACACAGTCCGTTTTAGCTGTTTTCTCCTTCTGAAAAAGCTTTGAAAGTAACAATAATGGTCAAAACGTAGTTGAGTGAGTTAGCTTCTACAACTATACCTAATCCTTCATACCATGATGAAAATGATGAAAATAGTTTATTTGCTTCATAGAAACAGTGTAAGCAAAAGCATTCTTTATACAGTCCGTTTTAGCTGTTTTCTCCTTCTGCAAAAGCTTTGAAAGTAACAATAATGGTCAAAACGTAGTTGAGTGAATTAGCTTCTACAACTATACCTAATCCTTCATACCATGATGAAAATGATGAAAATAGTTCATTTGCTTCATAGAAACAGTGTAAGCAAAAGCATTCTTCATAACAGTCCGTTTTAGCTGTTTACTCCTTCTGCAAAAGCTTTGAAAGTAACAATAATGGTCAAAACGTAGTTGAGTGAATCAGGTTCTACAACTATACCTAATCCTTCATACCATGATAAAAATGATGAAAATAGTTCATTTGCTTGATAGAAACAGTGTAAGCAAAAGCATTCTTTACACAGTCCGTTTTAGCTGTTTTCTCCTTCTGAAAAAGCTTTGAAAGTAACAATAATGGTCAAAACGTAGTTGAGTGAATCAGGTTCTAAAACTATACCTAATCCTTCATACCATGATGAAAATGATGAAAATAGTCTATTTGCTTCATAGAAACAGTGTAAGCAAAAGCATTCTTTATACAGTCCGTTTTAGCTGTTTTCTCCTTCTGCAAAAGCTTTGAAAGTAACAATAATGGTCAAAACGTAGTTGAGTGAATCAGGTTCTAAAACTATACCTAATCCTTCATACCATGATGAAAATGATGAAAATAGTTCATTTGCTTGATAGAAACAGTGTAAGCTAAAGCATTCTTCATAACAGTCCGTTTTAGCTGTTTACTCCTTCTGCAAAAGCTTTGAAAGTAACAATAATGGTCAAAACGTAGTTGAGTGAATTAGCTTCTACAACTATACCTAATCCTTCATACCATGATGAAAATGATGAAAATAGTTCATTTGCTTGATAGAAACAGTGTAAGCTAAAGCATTCTTCATAACAGTCCGTTTGAGCTGTTTTCTCCTTCTGCAAAAGCTTTGAAAGTAACAATAATGGTCAAAACGTAGTTGAGTGAATTAGCTTCTACAACTATACCTAATCCTTCATACCATGATGAAAATGATGAAAATAGTTCATTTGCTTGATAGAAACAGTGTAAGCTAAAGCATTCTTCATAACAGTCCGTTTGAGCTGTTTTCTCCTTCTGCAAAAGCTTTGAAAGTAACAATAATGGTCAAAACGTAGTTGAGTGAATCAGGTTCTACAACTATACCTAATCCTTTATACCATAATGAAAATAGTTCATTTCCTTGATAGAAACAGTGTAGCTAAGCATTCCTCTTAATAGTCCGTTTGAGCTGTTTTCTCCTTCTGCAAAAGCTTTGAAAGTAACAATAATGGTCAAAACGTAGTTGAGTGAATCAGGTTCTACAACTATACCTAATCCTTCATACCATGATAAAAATGATGAAAATAGTTCGTTTGCTTGATAGAAACAGCATAGAAAAGCATTCTTTATACAGTCCGTTTTAGCTGTTTTCTCCTTCTGAAAAAGCTTTGAAAGTAACAATAATGGTCAAAACGTAGTTGAGTGAATCAGGTTCTACAACTATACCTAATCCTTCATACCATGATGAAAATGATGAAAATAGTTCATTTGCTTGATAGAAACAGTGTAAGCAAAAGCATTCTTTATACAGTCCGTTTTAGCTGTTTTCTCCTTCTGAAAAAGCTTTGAAAGTAACAATAATGGTCAAAACGTAGTTGAGTGAATCAGCTTCTACAACTATACCTAATCCTTCATACCATGATGAAAATGATGAAAATAGTTCATTTGCTTGATAGAAACAGTGTAAGCAAAAGCATTCTTTACACAGTCCGATTTAGCTGTTTTCTCCTTCTGAAAAAGCTTTGAAAGTAACAATAATGGTCAAAACGTAGTTGAGTGAATTAGCTTCTACAACTATACCTAATCCTTCATACCATGATGAAAATGATGAAAATAGTTCATTTGCTTGATAGAAACAGTGTAAGCTAAAGCATTCTTCATAACAGTCCGTTTTAGCTGTTTACTCCTTCTGCAAAAGCTTTGAAAGTAACAATAATGGTCAAAACGTAGTTGAGTGAATCAGGTTCTACAACTATACCTAATCCTTCATACCATGATAAAAATGATGAAAATAGTTCATTTGCTTGATAGAAACAGTGTAAGCAAAAGCATTCTTTACACAGTCCGTTTTAGCTGTTTTCTCCTTCTGAAAAAGCTTTGAAAGTAACAATAATGGTCAAAACGTAGTTGAGTGAATTAGCTTCTACAACTCTACCTAATCCTTCACACCATGATGAAAATGATGAAAATAGTTCATTTGCTTGATAGAAACAGTGTAAGCTAAAGCATTCTTCATAACAGTCCGTTTTAGCTGTTTTCTCCTTCTGCAAAAGCTTTGAAAGTAACAATAATGGTCAAAACGTAGTTAAGTGAATCAGGTTCTACAACTATACCTAATCCTTCATACCATGATGAAAATGATGAAAATAGTTCATTTGCTTCATAGAAACAGTGTAAGCAAAAGCATTCTTTATACAGTCCGTTTTAGCTGTTTTCTCCTTCTGCAAAAGCTTTGAAAGTAACAATAATGGTCAAAACGTAGTTGAGTGAATCAGGTTCTAAAACTATACCTAATCCTTCATACCATGATGAAAATGATGAAAATAGTTCATTTGCTTCATAGAAACAGTGTAAGCAAAAGCATTCTTCATAACAGTCCGTTTTAGCTGTTTACTCCTTCTGCAAAAGCTTTGAAAGTAACAATAATGGTCAAAACGTAGTTGATTGAATCAGGTTCTACAACTATACCTAATCCTTCATACCATGATAACAATGATGAAAATAGTTCATTTGCTTGATAGAAACAGTGTAAGCAAAAGCATTCTTTATACAGTCCGTTTTAGCTGTTTTCTCCTTCTGAAAAAGCTTTGAAAGTAACAATAATGGTCAAAACGTAGTTGAGTGAATCAGGTTCTACAACTATATCTAATCCTTCATACCATGATGAAAATGATGAAAATAGTTCATTTGCTTGATAGAAACAGTGTAAGCAAAAGCATTCTTTACAGAGTCCGATTTAGCTGTTTTCTCCTTCTGAAAAAGCTTTGAAAGTAACAATAATGGTCAAAACGTAGTTGAGTGAATCAGCTTCTACAACTATACCTAATCCTTCATACCATGAAGAAAATGATGAAAATAGTTTATTTGCTTGATAGAAACAGTGTAAGCTAAAGCATTCTTCATAACAGTCCGTTTTAGCTGTTTACTCCTTCTGCAAAAGCTTTGAAAGTAACAATAATGGTCAAAACGTAGTTGAGTGAATCAGGTTCTACAACTATACCTAATCCTTTATACCATAATGAAAATAGTTCATTTCCTTGATAGAAACAGTGTAGCTAAGCATTCCTCTTAATAGTCCGTTTGAGCTGTTTTCTCCTTCTGCAAAAGCTTTGAAAGTAACAATAATGGTCAAAACGTAGTTGAGTGAATCAGGTTCTACAACTATACCTAATCCTTCATACCATGATGAAAATGATGAAAATAGTTCATTTGCTTCATAGAAACAGTGTAAGCAAAAGCATTCTTTATACAGTCCGTTTTAGCTGTTTTCTCCTTCTGCAAAAGCTTTGAAAGTAACAATAATGGTCAAAACGTAGTTGAGTGAATCAGGTTCTAAAACTATACCTAATCCTTCATACCATGATGAAAATGATGAAAATAGTTCATTTGCTTCATAGAAACAGTGTAAGCAAGAGCATTCTTCATAACAGTCCGTTTTAGCTGTTTACTCCTTCTGCAAAAGCTTTGAAAGTAACAATAATGGTCAAAACGTAGTTGATTGAATCAGGTTCTACAACTATACCTAATCCTTCATACCATGATAAAAATGATGAAAATAGTTCATTTGCTTGATAGAAACAGTGTAAGCAAAAGCATTCTTTATACAGTCCGTTTTAGCTGTTTTCTCCTTCTGAAAAAGCTTTGAAAGTAACAATAATGGTCAAAACGTAGTTGAGTGAATCAGGTTCTACAACTATACCTAATCCTTTATACCATGATGAAAATGATGAAAATAGTTCATTTGCTTGATAGAAACAGTGTAAGCAAAAGCATTCTTTACACAGTCCGTTTTAGCTGTTTTCTCCTTCTGAAAAAGCTTTGAAAGTAACAATAATGGTCAAAACGTAGTTGAGTGAATTAGCTTCTACAACTATACCTAATCCTTCATACCATGATGAAAATGATGAAAATAGTTCATTTGCTTGATAGAAACAGTGTAAGCTAAAGCATTCTTCATAACAGTCCGTTTTAGCTGTTTACTCCTTCTGCAAAAGCTTTGAAAGTAACAATAATGGTCAAAACGTAGTTGAGTGAATCAGGTTCTACAACTATACCTAATCCTTTAACCATAATGAAAATAGTTCATTTCCTTGATAGAAACAGTGTAGCTAAGCATTCCTCTAATAGTCCGTTTTAGCTGTTTTCTCCTTCTGCAAAAGCTTTGAAAGTAACAATAATGGTCAAAACGTAGTTGAGTGAATCAGGTTCTACAACTATACCTAATCCTTCATACGATAATGATAATGATGAAAATAGTTCATTTCCTTTATAGAAACAGTGTAGCTAAGCATTCCTCTAATAGTCCGTTTGAGCTGTTTTCTCCTTCTGCAAAAGCTTTGAAAGTAACAATAATGGTCAAAACGTAGTTGAGTGAATCAGGTTCTACAACTATACCTAATCCTTCATACCATGATGAAAATGATGAAAATAGTTCATTTGCTTGATAGAAACAGTGTAAGCAAAAGCATTCTTTACACAGTCCGTTTTAGCTGTTTTCTCCTTCTGAAAAAGCTTTGAAAGTAACAATAATGGTCAAAACGTAGTTGAGTGAATTAGCTTCTACAACTATACCTAATCCTTCATACCATGATGAAAATGATGAAAATAGTTCATTTGCTTGATAGAAACAGTGTAAGCTAAAGCATTCTTCATAACAGTCCGTTTTAGCTGTTTACTCCTTCTGCAAAAGCTTTGAAAGTAACAATAATGGTCAAAACGTAGTTGAGTGAATCAGGTTCTACAACTATACCTAATCCTTCATACCATGATAAAAATGATGAAAATAGTTCATTTGCTTGATAGAAACAGTGTAAGCAAAAGCATTCTTTACACAGTCCGTTTTAGCTGTTTTCTCCTTCTGAAAAAGCTTTGAAAGTAACAATAATGGTCAAAACGTAGTTGAGTGAATTAGCTTCTACAACTATACCTAATCCTTCATACCATGATGAAAATGATGAAAATAGTTCATTTGCTTGATAGAAACAGTGTAAGCTAAAGCATTCTTCATAACAGTCCGTTTTAGCTGTTTTCTCCTTCTGCAAAAGCTTTGAAATTAACAATAATGGTCAAAACGTAGTTGAGTGAATCAGGTTCTACAACTATACCTAATCCTTCATACCATGATGAAAATGATGAAAATAGTTCATTTGCTTCATAGAAACAGTGTAAGCAAAAGCATTCTTTATACAGTCCGTTTTAGCTGTTTTCTCCTTCTGCAAAAGCTTTGAAAGTAACAATAATGGTCAAAACGTAGTTGAGTGAATCAGGTTCTAAAACTATACCTAATCCTTCATACCATGATGAAAATGATGAAAATAGTTCATTTGCTTCATAGAAACAGTGTAAGCAAAAGCATTCTTCATAACAGTCCGTTTTAGCTGTTTACTCCTTCTGCAAAAGCTTTGAAAGTAACAATAATGGTCAAAACGTAGTTGATTGAATCAGGTTCTACAACTATACCTAATCCTTCATACCATGATAAAAATGATGAAAATAGTTCATTTGCTTGATAGAAACAGTGTAAGCAAAAGCATTCTTTATACAGTCCGTTTTAGCTGTTTTAACCTTCTGAAAAAGCTTTGAAAGTAACAATAATGGTCAAAACGTAGTTGAGTGAATCAGGTTCTACAACTATATCTAATCCTTCATACCATGATGAAAATGATGAAAATAGTTCATTTGCTTGATAGAAACAGTGTAAGCAAAAGCATTCTTTACAGAGTCCGATTTAGCTGTTTTCTCCTTCTGAAAAAGCTTTGAAAGTAACAATAATGGTCAAAACGTAGTTGAGTTAATCAGCTTCTACAACTATACCTAATCCTTCATACCATGATGAAAATGATGAAAATAGTTTATTTGCTTCATAGAAACAGTGTAAGCAAAAGCATTCTTTATACAGTCCGTTTTAGCTGTTTTCTCCTTCTGCAAAAGCTTTGAAAGTAACAATAATGGTCAAAACGTAGTTGAGTGAATCAGGTTCTAAAACTATACCTAATCCTTCATACCATGATGAAAATGATGAAAATAGTTCATTTGCTTCATAGAAACAGTGTAAGCAAAAGCATTCTTCATAACCGTCCGTTTTAGCTGTTTACTCCTTCTGCAAAAGCTTTGAAAGTAACAATAATGGTCAAAACGTAGTTGATTGAATCAGGTTCTACAACTATACCTAATCCTTCATACCATGATGAAAATGATGAAAATAGTTCATTTGCTTGATAGAAACAGTGTAAGCTAAAGCATTCTTCATAACAGTCCGTTTTAGCTGTTTACTCCTTCTGCAAAAGCTTTGAAAGTAACAATAATGGTCAAAACGTAGTTGAGTGAATCAGGTTCTACAACTATACCTAATCCTTCATACCATGATAAAAATGATGAAAATAGTTCATTTGCTTGATAGAAACAGTGTAAGCAAAAGCATTCTTTACACAGTCCGATTTAGCTGTTTTCTCCTTCTGAAAAAGCTTTGAAAGTAACAATAATGGTCAAAACGTAGTTGAGTTAATCAGCTTCTACAACTATACCTAATCCTTCATACCATGATGAAAATGATGAAAATAGTTTATTTGCTTCATAGAAACAGTGTAAGCAAAAGCATTCTTTATACAGTCCGTTTTAGCTGTTTTCTCCTTCTGCAAAAGCTTTGAAAGTAACAATAATGGTCAAAACGTAGTTGAGTGAATCAGGTTCTAAAACTATACCTAATCCTTCATACCATGATGAAAATGATGAAAATAGTTCATTTGCTTCATAGAAACAGTGTAAGCAAAAGCATTCTTCATAACCGTCCGTTTTAGCTGTTTACTCCTTCTGCAAAAGCTTTGAAAGTAACAATAATGGTCAAAACGTAGTTGATTGAATCAGGTTCTACAACTATACCTAATCCTTCATACCATGATGAAAATGATGAAAATAGTTCATTTGCTTGATAGAAACAGTGTAAGCTAAAGCATTCTTCATAACAGTCCGTTTTAGCTGTTTACTCCTTCTGCAAAAGCTTTGAAAGTAACAATAATGGTCAAAACGTAGTTGAGTGAATCAGGTTCTACAACTATACCTAATCCTTCATACCATGATAAAAATGATGAAAATAGTTCATTTGCTTGATAGAAACAGTGTAAGCAAAAGCATTCTTTACACAGTCCGTTTTAGCTGTTTTCTCCTTCTGAAAAAGCTTTGAAAGTAACAATAATGGTCAAAACGTAGTTGAGTGAATTAGCTTCTACAACTATACCTAATCCTTCATACCATGATGAAAATGATGAAAATAGTTCATTTGCTTGATAGAAACAGTGTAAGCTAAAGCATTCTTCATAACAGTCCGTTTGAGCTGTTTTCTCCTTCTGCAAAAGCTTTGAAAGTAACAATAATGGTCAAAACGTAGTTGAGTGAATCAGGTTCTACAACTATACCTAATCCTTCATACCATGATGAAAATGATGAAAATAGTTTATTTGCTTCATAGAAACAGTGTAAGCAAAAGCATTCTTTATACAGTCCGTTTTAGCTGTTTTCTCCTTCTGCAAAAGCTTTGAAAGTAACAATAATGGTCAAAACGTAGTTGAGTGAATCAGGTTCTACAACTATACCTAATCCTTCATACCATGATGAAAATGATGAAAATAGTTTATTTGCTTCATAGAAACAGTGTAAGCAAAAGCATTCTTTATACAGTCCGTTTTAGCTGTTTTCTCCTTCTGCAAAAGCTTTGAAAGTAACAATAATGGTCAAAACGTAGTTGAGTGAATCAGGTTCTAAAACTATACCTAATCCTTCATACCATGATGAAAATGATGAAAATAGTTCATTTGCTTCATAGAAACAGTGTAAGCAAAAGCATTCTTCATAACAGTCCGTTTTAGCTGTTTACTCCTTCTGAAAAAGCTTTGAAAGTAACAATAATGGTCAAAACGTAGTTGAGTGAATCAGCTTCTACAACTATACCTAATCCTTCATACCATGATGAAAATGATGAAAATAGTTCATTTTCTTGATAGAAACAGTGTAAGCTAAAGCATTCTTCATAACAGTCCGTTTTAGCTGTTTACTCCTTCTGCAAAAGCTTTGAAAGTAACAATAATGGTCAAAACGTAGTTGAGTGAATCAGGTTCTACAACTATACCTAATCCTTCATACCATGATAAAAATGATGAAAATAGTTCATTTGCTTGATAGAAACAGTGTAAGCAAAAGCATTCTTTACACAGTCCGTTTTAGCTGTTTTCTCCTTCTGAAAAAGCTTTGAAAGTAACAATAATGGTCAAAACGTAGTTGAGTGAATTAGCTTCTACAACTATACCTAATCCTTCATACCATGATGAAAATGATGAAAATAGTTTATTTGCTTCATAGAAACAGTGTAAGCAAAAGCATTCTTTATACAGTCCGTTTTAGCTGTTTTCTCCTTCTGCAAAAGCTTTGAAAGTAACAATAATGGTCAAAACGTAGTTGAGTGAATCAGGTTCTACAACTATACCTAATCCTTCATACCATGATGAAAATGATGAAAATAGTTCATTTGCTTCATAGAAACAGTGTAAGCAAAAGCATTCTTCATAACAGTCCGTTTTAGCTGTTTACTCCTTCTGCAAAAGCTTTGAAAGTAACAATAATGGTCAAAACGTAGTTGATTGAATCAGGTTCTACAACTATACCTAATCCTTCATACCATGATGAAAATGATGAAAATAGTTCATTTGCTTGATAGAAACAGTGTAAGCTAAAGCATTCTTCATAACAGTCCGTTTTAGCTGTTTACTCCTTCTGCAAAAGCTTTGAAAGTAACAATAATGGTCAAAACGTAGTTGAGTGAATCAGGTTCTACAACTATACCTAATCCTTCATACCATGATAAAAATGATGAAAATAGTTCATTTGCTTGATAGAAACAGTGTAAGCAAAAGCATTCTTTACACAGTCCGTTTTAGCTGTTTTCTCCTTCTGAAAAAGCTTTGAAAGTAACAATAATGGTCAAAACGTAGTTGAGTGAATTAGCTTCTACAACTATACCTAATCCTTCATACCATGATGAAAATGATGAAAATAGTTCATTTGCTTGATAGAAACAGTGTAAGCTAAAGCATTCTTCATAACAGTCCGTTTGAGCTGTTTTCTCCTTCTGCAAAAGCTTTGAAAGTAACAATAATGGTCAAAACGTAGTTGAGTGAATCAGGTTCTACAACTATACCTAATCCTTCATACCATGATGAAAATGATGAAAATAGTTTATTTGCTTCATAGAAACAGTGTAAGCAAAAGCATTCTTTATACAGTCCGTTTTAGCTGTTTTCTCCTTCTGCAAAAGCTTTGAAAGTAACAATAATGGTCAAAACGTAGTTGAGTGAATCAGGTTCTACAACTATACCTAATCCTTCATACCATGATGAAAATGATGAAAATAGTTCATTTGCTTCATAGAAACAGTGTAAGCAAAAGCATTCTTCATAACAGTCCGTTTTAGCTGTTTACTCCTTCTGCAAAAGCTTTGAAAGTAACAATAATGGTCAAAACGTAGTTGATTGAATCAGGTTCTACAACTATACCTAATCCTTCATACCATGATAAAAATGATGAAAATAGTTCATTTGCTTGATAGAAACAGTGTAAGCAAAAGCATTCTTTATACAGTCCGTTTTAGCTGTTTTCTCCTTCTGAAAAAGCTTTGAAAGTAACAATAATGGTCAAAACGTAGTTGAGTGAATCAGGTTCTACAACTATATCTAATCCTTCATACCATGATGAAAATGATGAAAATAGTTCATTTGCTTGATAGAAACAGTGTAAGCAAAAGCATTCTTTACAGAGTCCGATTTAGCTGTTTTCTCCTTCTGAAAAAGCTTTGAAAGTAACAATAATGGTCAAAACGTAGTTGAGTGAATCAGCTTCTACAACTATACCTTATCCTTCATACCATGATGAAAATGATGAAAATAGTTCATTTGCTTGATAGAAACAGTGTAAGCTAAAGCATTCTTCATAACAGTCCGTTTGAGCTGTTTTCTCCTTCTGCAAAAGCTTTGAAAGTAACAATAATGGTCAAAACGTAGTTGAGTGAATCAGGTTCTACAACTATACCTAATCCTTCATACCATGATGAAAATGATGAAAATAGTTCATTTGCTTGATAGAAACAGTGTAAGCTAAAGCATTCTTCATAACAGTCCGTTTGAGCTGTTTTCTCCTTCTGCAAAAGCTTTGAAAGTAACAATAATGGTCAAAACGTAGTTGAGTGAATCAGGTTCTACAACTATATCTAATCCTTCATACCATGATGAAAATGATGAAAATAGTTCATTTGCTTGATAGAAACAGTGTAAGCAAAAGCATTCTTTACAGAGTCCGATTTAGCTGTTTTCTCCTTCTGAAAAAGCTTTGAAAGTAACAATAATGGTCAAAACGTAGTT
The DNA here is from genome assembly GCF_949316345.1 of Pungitius pungitius. NCBI lineage: Eukaryota > Metazoa > Chordata > Actinopteri > Perciformes > Gasterosteidae > Pungitius > Pungitius pungitius. Next base: position 10,367,481 of record NC_084904.1, read on the forward strand.
GAGTGAATCAGCTTCTACAACTATACCTAATCCTTCATACCATGATGAAAATGATGAAAATAGTTCATTTGCTTGATAGAAACAGTGTAAGCTAAAGCATTCTTCATAACAGTCCGTTTTAGCTGTTTACTCCTTCTGCAAAAGCTTTGAAAGTAACAATAATGGTCAAAACGTAGTTGAGTGAATCAGGTTCTACAACTATACCTAATCCTTCATACCATGATAAAAATGATGAAAATAGTTCATTTGCTTGATAGAAACAGTGTAAGCAAAAGCATTCTTTACACAGTCCGTTTTAGCTGTTTTCTCCTTCTGAAAAAGCTTTGAAAGTAACAATAATGGTCAAAACGTAGTTGAGTGAATTAGCTTCTACAACTATACCTAATCCTTCATACCATGATGAAAATGATGAAAATAGTTCATTTGCTTGATAGAAACAGTGTAAGCTAAAGCATTCTTTATAACAGTCCGTTTGAGCTGTTTTCTCCTTCTGCAAAAGCTTTGAAAGTAACAATAATGGTCAAAACGTAGTTGAGTGAATCAGGTTCTACAACTATACCTAATCCTTCATACCATGATGAAAATGATGAAAATAGTCTATTTGCTTCATAGAAACAGTGTAAGCAAAAGCATTCTTTATACAGTCCGTTTTAGCTGTTTTCTCCTTCTGCAAAAGCTTTGAAAGTAACAATAATGGTCAAAACGTAGTTGAGTGAATCAGGTTCTAAAACTATACCTAATCCTTCATACCATGATGAAAATGATGAAAATAGTTCATTTGCTTGATAGAAACAGTGTAAGCTAAAGCATTCTTCATAACAGTCCGTTTTAGCTGTTTACTCCTTCTGCAAAAGCTTTGAAAGTAACAATAATGGTCAAAACGTAGTTGAGTGAATCAGGTTCTACAACTATACCTAATCCTTCATACCATGATAAAAATGATGAAAATAGTTCATTTGCTTGATAGAAACAGTGTAAGCAAAAGCATTCTTTACACAGTCCGTTTTAGCTGTTTTCTCCTTCTGAAAAAGCTTTGAAAGTAACAATAATGGTCAAAACGTAGTTGAGTGAATTAGCTTCTACAACTATACCTAATCCTTCATACCATGATGAAAATGATGAAAATAGTTCATTTGCTTGATAGAAACAGTGTAAGCTAAAGCATTCTTCATAACAGTCCGTTTGAGCTGTTTTCTCCTTCTGCAAAAGCTTTGAAAGTAACAATAATGGTCAAATCGTAGTTGAGTGAATCAGGTTCTACAACTATACCTAATCCTTCATACCATGATGAAAATGATGAAAATAGTTTATTTGCTTCATAGAAACAGTGTAAGCAAAAGCATTCTTTATACAGTCCGTTTTAGCTGTTTTCTCCTTCTGCAAAAGCTTTGAAAGTAACAATAATGGTCAGAACGTAGTTGAGTGAATCAGGTTCTACAACTATACCTAATCCTTCATACCATGATGAAAATGATGAAAATAGTTTATTTGCTTCATAGAAACAGTGTAAGCAAAAGCATTCTTTATACAGTCCGTTTTAGCTGTTTTCTCCTTCTGCAAAAGCTTTGAAAGTAACAATAATGGTCAAAACGTAGTTGAGTGAATCAGGTTCTAAAACTATACCTAATCCTTCATACCATGATGAAAATGATGAAAATAGTTCATTTGCTTCATAGAAACAGTGTAAGCAAAAGCATTCTTCATAACAGTCCGTTTTAGCTGTTTACTCCTTCTGCAAAAGCTTTGAAAGTAACAATAATGGTCAAAACGTAGTTGATTGAATCAGGTTCTACAACTATACCTAATCCTTCATACCATGATAAAAATGATGAAAATAGTTCATTTGCTTGATAGAAACAGTGTAAGCAAAAGCATTCTTTATACAGTCCGTTTTAGCTGTTTTCTCCTTCTGAAAAAGCTTTGAAAGTAACAATAATGGTCAAAACGTAGTTGAGTGAATCAGCTTCTACAACTATACCTAATCCTTCATACCATGATGAAAATGATGAAAATAGTTCATTTGCTTGATAGAAACAGTGTAAGCTAAAGCATTCTTCATAACAGTCCGTTTTAGCTGTTTACTCCTTCTGCAAAAGCTTTGAAAGTAACAATAATGGTCAAAACGTAGTTGAGTGAATCAGGTTCTACAACTATACCTAATCCTTCATACCATGATAAAAATGATGAAAATAGTTCATTTGCTTGATAGAAACAGTGTAAGCAAAAGCATTCTTTACACAGTCCGTTTTAGCTGTTTTCTCCTTCTGAAAAAGCTTTGAAAGTAACAATAATGGTCAAAACGTAGTTGAGTGAATTAGCTTCTACAACTATACCTAATCCTTCATACCATGATGAAAATGTTGAAAATAGTTTATTTGCTTCATAGAAACAGTGTAAGCAAAAGCATTCTTTATACAGTCCGTTTTAGCTGTTTTCTCCTTCTGCAAAAGCTTTGAAAGTAACAATAATGGTCAAAACGTAGTTGAGTGAATCAGGTTCTACAACTATACCTAATCCTTCATACCATGATGAAAATGATGAAAATAGTTTATTTGCTTCATAGAAACAGTGTAAGCAAAAGCATTCTTTATACAGTCCGTTTTAGCTGTTTTCTCCTTCTGCAAAAGCTTTGAAAGTAACAATAATGGTCAAAACGTAGTTGAGTGAATCAGGTTCTAAAACTATACCTAATCCTTCATACCATGATGAAAATGATGAAAATAGTTCATTTGCTTCATAGAAACAGTGTAAGCAAAAGCATTCTTCATAACAGTCCGTTTTAGCTGTTTACTCCTTCTGCAAAAGCTTTGAAAGTAACAATAATGGTCAAAACGTAGTTGATTGAATCAGGTTCTACAACTATACCTAATCCTTCATACCATGATAAAAATGATGAAAATAGTTCATTTGCTTGATAGAAACAGTGTAAGCAAAAGCATTCTTTATACAGTCCGTTTTAGCTGTTTTCTCCTTCTGAAAAAGCTTTGAAAGTAACAATAATGGTCAAAACGTAGTTGAGTGAATCAGCTTCTACAACTATACCTAATCCTTCATACCATGATGAAAATGATGAAAATAGTTCATTTGCTTGATAGAAACAGTGTAAGCTAAAGCATTCTTCATAACAGTCCGTTTTAGCTGTTTACTCCTTCTGCAAAAGCTTTGAAAGTAACAATAATGGTCAAAACGTAGTTGAGTGAATCAGGTTCTACAACTATACCTAATCCTTCATACCATGATAAAAATGATGAAAATAGTTCATTTGCTTGATACAAACAGTGTAAGCAAAAGCATTCTTTACACAGTCCGTTTTAGCTGTTGTTGGAGCCATTCTGAATACTGCAATGGGATGGCGCTGTTTTTGCCACCAGCCTATTTAACACCAGGGCTAATTAGTGCAGGTGTGGCGCACAGCGAGGCAGATAACTTTTGACCGTGAGGCACGGCGGGTTGTGAACCGAATTGTTTGTTTTTCTTTTCGTTATATAAATAAATGGATTGACATATCCGACGTTAAGTTAAGAAGTTTGAAAGTAAGTTATTTTTAGTTTAAGACACAAACAGCACGCCGGAAACCACGAGTACAAAACAACTTAAATGTGCGCCAACAATTAGTCAAAAGTGGTTAACTGACCTGAAAGAGATCTCAGAGTTCCGAGTGAGTAGGTGCTTGAAACCACATGACTTTGGAACACCAGTCCACGCCCAGTTGCATCACTTTGCCGATGCCAGCGAAAGGGGATATGGTACGGTAACTTACCTAAGGTTGCAGAACAAAGCAGGTCATGTTCATATTTCCTTTCTTCTTGGAAAGTCCAGAGTAACACCTCTTAAACCCGTAACCATTCCTCGTTTGGAACTCACTGCTGCCGTTTTGGCTGTTCGAGTGGACAGGATGGTAAAATCAGAGTTACAGCTTTCTTTATCAGAATCCTGTTTCTGGACTGATAGTACTACAGTCTTAAAGTACATCAGCAATGAACCCAAAAGGTTTCGAACATTTGTGGCCAACAGAGTAGCCATCATTAGGGAATCTTCAGAGCCAGCGCAGTGGCGCTATGTTCACACAAAACAAAATCCTGCAGATGACGCATCTAGAGGACTGACAGTCCATAAGCTTTTGAACAGCAAAACATGGCTATCGGGTCCGGAATTCCTGTGGAGAGCAAGAGAAACATGGTTACAGTACGAAGTGGAGTCCACATTGGAGGAGGAGGATCCAGAGGTCAAAGTGGAAATCTCCACAAACGCAATAACCATTCAAGAGGATAATGCAACCAGCCAACTCATCACCTATTTCTCTGACTGGAAAAGGTTGAAAGTCGCAGTTGCATGGTTGCTGTTGGTCAAAGGGACTCTATTGGAGTTGAGTCAAAGAAGGAAGCAACTGGTGAAAGATGGAATGGCTAATCTTGATGTTGACAGAAAAATGTTGGAAGCCAGAAAGTCATTGAAACGAGAAGGTGTATCAACGGAGGATCTATTAGCAGCAGAAAATGCTATCCTTCAGTTCTGTCAGAGGGAAAGATTTGACACTGAGATTTGTGCACTAAAGACAGGAAAACCTGTTAAAGGGTGTAGCCCTATCTACAAGCTGAATCCTGTCTTAGAGGAAGGACTGGTAAGAGTTGGTGGAAGATTGTCCAGGACTGCAATGCCCGAAGAGAGCAAACATCCAGTCATCCTGTGTAAAGATCAGCACATCTCCATGTTAATTCTTAAACATATTCATGAACAGACAAGACACGGTGGGAGAAATTACATCCTTTCCAAATTGAGAGAAAGGTTCTGGGTAACTCATGCCAATGCAGCGGCAAGGAAAATCTTGTCAAGTTGTCCTTTTTGCAGACGTCACCAAGGAAAATTGTGTGACCAAAAAATGTCGGATCTCCCCAACGAGAGGATTACTCCAGACTTGCCTCCATTTACTAATGTGGGAGTGGACTATTTTGGGCCTATTGAAGTAAAACAAGGACGTTCTTATGTGAAACGTTATGGGGTTATCTTTACATGCATGGCCAGCAGGGCAATTCATTTAGAAGTGGCACACTCGTTAGACACAGACTCCTGCATCAGTGCTATTCGTCGATTCATATGCCGGAGAGGACCCGTGGCACACTTTCGCTCAGACAATGGCACAAATTTCACCGGTGCAGAAAAGGAACTAAAAAGAGCAATTGCAGAATTAAACCACAGATCAATTGAGAAGGCTTTAATTCATGACAATATCAAGTGGACGTTCAACCCACCTGCAGCTTCCCATCATGGCGGTGCTTGGGAAAGCATGATCAGACTGGTCAGGAAGGTCTTGGTATCTGTTTTACATCTACAGACTCTAACTGATGAAACGTTAGTCACAGTCTTATGCGAAGCCGAAGCAATCTTGAATGACCGACCAATTACGAGAGTTTCAGAGGATCCTAATGATTTAGAGCCACTAACACCTAATCATCTTCTTACTTTGAAAAGAAAACCAGTTTTGCCTCCAGGTCTGTTTGATCAAAAGGACCAGTACGTAAGACAAAGATGGAAACAGGCTCAATATCTTTCAGATTTGTTCTGGAAAAGGTGGACGAAAGAGTATCTTGCAACGCTACAGGAAAGACAAAAGTGGAACAAAACACAACGTAATCTTTTGGAAGGAGATATTGTTTTGATTGCAGATGCTACAGCACCACGAAATTCTTGGATGATTGGAAGGATTATTAAAGCCTTTCCAGACAAATCAGGCATAGTTAGATCTGTGCAAATCAAAACCAAAACAAATGTAATTGAAAGGCCAGTGACAAAATTAGGACTATTGGTAGAGCAGTCAATGTAAAAGTAAAACAAACGCACCAAAAGAGGGTCAATTTGTTTGTTTGTTTATTATTTTTGTTTGCAAACGTAAGTTTCGTTGTATGAATGTCTCCATACATGAATTGTTTATAATTGTCATGTCTTGAAGTGTCATGAACAATTAGGGGCCGGTTGTGTTGGAGCCATTCTGAATACTGCAATGGGATGGCGCTGTTTTTGCCACCAGCCTATTTAACACCAGGGCTAATTAGTGCAGGTGTGGCGCACAGCGAGGCAGATAACTTTTGACCGTGAGGCACGGCGGGTTGTGAACCGAATTGTTTGTTTTTCTTTTCGTTATATAAATAAATGGATTGACATATCCGACGTTAAGTTAAGAAGTTTGAAAGTAAGTTATTTTTAGTTTAAGACACAAACAGCACGCCGGAAACCACGAGTACAAAACAACTTAAATGTGCGCCAACACTGTTTTCTCCTTCTGAAAAAGCTTTGAAAGTAACAATAATGGTCAAAACGTAGTTGAGTGAATCAGCTTCTACAACTATACTTAATCCTTCATACCATGATGAAAATGATGAAAATAGTTCATTTGCTTGATAGAAACAGTGTAAGCTAAAGCATTCTTCATAACAGTCCGTTTTAGCTGTTTACTCCTTCTGCAAAAGCTTTGAAAGTAACAATAATGGTCAAAACGTAGTTGAGTGAATCAGGTTCTACAACTATACCTAATCCTTCATACCATGATAAAAATGATGAAAATAGTTCATTTGCTTGATAGAAACAGTGTAAGCAAAAGCATTCTTTACAGAGTCCGATTTAGCTGTTTTCTCCTTCTGAAAAAGCTTTGAAAGTAACAATAATGGTCAAAACGTAGTTGAGTAAATCAGCTTCTACAACTATACCTAATCCTTCATACCATGATGAAAATGATGAAAATAGTTCATTTGCTTCATAGAAACAGTGTAAGCAAAAGCATTCTTTATACAGTCCGTTTTAGCTGTTTTCTCCTTCTGCAAAAGCTTTGAAAGTAACAATAATGGTCAAAACGTAGTTGAGTGAATCAGGTTCTACAACTATACCTAATCCTTCATACCATGATGAAAATGATGAAAATAGTTTATTTGCTTCATAGAAACAGTGTAAGCAAAAGCATTCTTTATACAGTCCGTTTTAGCTGTTTTCTCCTTCTGCAAAAGCTTTGAAAGTAACAATAATGGTCAAAACGTAGTTGAGTGAATCAGGTTCTAAAACTATACCTAATCCTTCATACCATGATGAAAATGATGAAAATAGTTCATTTGCTTCATAGAAACAGTGTAAGCAAAAGCATTCTTCATAACAGTCCGTTTTAGCTGTTTACTCCTTCTGCAAAAGCTTTGAAAGTAACAATAATGGTCAAAACGTAGTTGATTGAATCAGGTTCTACAACTATACCTAATCCTTCATACCATGATGAAAATGATGGAAATAGTTTATTTGCTTCATAGAAACAGTGTAAGCAAAAGCATTCTTTATACAGTCCGTTTTAGCTGTTTTCTCCTTCTGCAAAAGCTTTGAAAGTAACAATAATGGTCAAAACGTAGTTGAGTGAATCAGGTTCTAAAACTATACCTAATCCTTCATACCATGATGAAAATGATGAAAATAGTTCATTTGCTTCATAGAAACAGTGTAAGCAAAAGCATTCTTCATAACAGTCCGTTTTAGCTGTTTACTCCTTCTGCAAAAGCTTTGAAAGTAACAACAATGGTCAAAACGTAGTTGATTGAATCAGGTTCTACAACTATACCTAATCCTTCATACCATGATAAAAATGATGAAAATAGTTCATTTGCTTGATAGAAACAGTGTAAGCAAAAGCATTCTTTATACAGTCCGTTTTAGCTGTTTTCTCCTTCTGCAAAAGCTTTGAAAGTAACAATAATGGTCAAAACGTAGTTGAGTGAATCAGCTTCTACAACTATACCTAATCCTTCATACCATGATGAAAATGATGAAAATAGTTCATTTGCTTGATAGAAACAGTGTAAGCTAAAGCATTCTTCATAACAGTCCGTTTTAGCTGTTTACTCCTTCTGCAAAAGCTTTGAAAGTAACAATAATGGTCAAAACGTAGTTGAGTGAATTAGCTTCTACAACTATACCTAATCCTTCATACCATGATGAAAATGATGAAAATAGTTCATTTGCTTGATAGAAACAGTGTAAGCTAAAGCATTCTTCATAACTGTCCGTTTTAGCTGTTTACTCCTTCTGCAAAAGCTTTGAAAGTAACAATAATGGTCAAAACGTAGTTGAGTGAATCAGGTTCTACAACTATACCTAATCCTTCATACCATGATAAAAATGATGAAAATAGTTCATTTGCTTGATAGAAACAGTGTAAGCAAAAGCATTCTTTACACAGTCCGTTTTAGCTGTTTTCTCCTTCTGAAAAAGCTTTGAAAGTAACAATAATGGTCAAAACGTAGTTGAGTGAGTTAGCTTCTACAACTATACCTAATCCTTCATACCATGATGAAAATGATGAAAATAGTTCATTTGCTTCATAGAAACAGTGTAAGCAAAAGCATTCTTCATAACAGTCCGTTTTAGCTGTTTACTCCTTCTGCAAAAGCTTTGAAAGTAACAATAATGGTCAAAACGTAGTTGATTGAATCAGGTTCTACAACTATACCTTATCCTTCATACCATGATGAAAATGATGAAAATAGTTCATTTGCTTGATAGAAACAGTGTAAGCTAAAGCATTCTTCATAACAGTCCGTTTGAGCTGTTTTCTCCTTCTGCAAAAGCTTTGAAAGTAACAATAATGGTCAAAACGTAGTTGAGTGAATCAGGTTCTACAACTATACCTAATCCTTCATACCATGATGAAAATGATGAAAATAGTTCATTTGCTTGATAGAAACAGTGTAAGCTAAAGCATTCTTCATAACAGTCCGTTTGAGCTGTTTTCTCCTTCTGCAAAAGCTTTGAAAGTAACAATAATGGTCAAAACGTAGTTGAGTGAATCAGGTTCTACAACTATATCTAATCCTTCATACCATGATGAAAATGATGAAAATAGTTCATTTGCTTGATAGAAACAGTGTAAGCAAAAGCATTCTTTACAGAGTCCGATTTAGCTGTTTTCTCCTTCTGAAAAAGCTTTGAAAGTAACAATAATGGTCAAAACGTAGTTGAGTGAATCAGCTTCTACAACTATACCTAATCCTTCATACCATGATGAAAATGATGAAAATAGTTCATTTGCTTGATAGAAACAGTGTAAGCTAAAGCATTCTTCATAACAGTCCGTTTTAGCTGTTTACTCCTTCTGCAAAAGCTTTGAAAGTAACAATAATGGTCAAAACGTAGTTGAGTGAATCAGGTTCTACAACTATACCTAATCCTTCATACCATGATAAAAATGATGAAAATAGTTCATTTGCTTGATAGAAACAGTGTAAGCAAAAGCATTCTTTACACAGTCCGTTTTAGCTGTTTTCTCCTTCTGAAAAAGCTTTGAAAGTAACAATAATGGTCAAAACGTAGTTGAGTGAATTAGCTTCTACAACTATACCTAATCCTTCATACCATGATGAAAATGATGAAAATAGTTCATTTGCTTGATAGAAACAGTGTAAGCTAAAGCATTCTTTATAACAGTCCGTTTGAGCTGTTTTCTCCTTCTGCAAAAGCTTTGAAAGTAACAATAATGGTCAAAACGTAGTTGAGTGAATCAGGTTCTACAACTATACCTAATCCTTCATACCATGATGAAAATGATGAAAATAGTCTATTTGCTTCATAGAAACAGTGTAAGCAAAAGCATTCTTTATACAGTCCGTTTTAGCTGTTTTCTCCTTCTGCAAAAGCTTTGAAAGTAACAATAATGGTCAAAACGTAGTTGAGTGAATCAGGTTCTAAAACTATACCTAATCCTTCATACCATGATGAAAATGATGAAAATAGTTCATTTGCTTGATAGAAACAGTGTAAGCTAAAGCATTCTTCATAACAGTCCGTTTTAGCTGTTTACTCCTTCTGCAAAAGCTTTGAAAGTAACAATAATGGTCAAAACGTAGTTGAGTGAATCAGGTTCTACAACTATACCTAATCCTTCATACCATGATAAAAATGATGAAAATAGTTCATTTGCTTGATAGAAACAGTGTAAGCAAAAGCATTCTTTACACAGTCCGTTTTAGCTGTTTTCTCCTTCTGAAAAAGCTTTGAAAGTAACAATAATGGTCAAAACGTAGTTGAGTGAATTAGCTTCTACAACTATACCTAATCCTTCATACCATGATGAAAATGATGAAAATAGTTCATTTGCTTGATAGAAACAGTGTAAGCTAAAGCATTCTTCATAACAGTCCGTTTGAGCTGTTTTCTCCTTCTGCAAAAGCTTTGAAAGTAACAATAATGGTCAAATCGTAGTTGAGTGAATCAGGTTCTACAACTATACCTAATCCTTCATACCATGATGAAAATGATGAAAATAGTTTATTTGCTTCATAGAAACAGTGTAAGCAAAAGCATTCTTTATACAGTCCGTTTTAGCTGTTTTCTCCTTCTGCAAAAGCTTTGAAAGTAACAATAATGGTCAGAACGTAGTTGAGTGAATCAGGTTCTACAACTATACCTAATCCTTCATACCATGATGAAAATGATGAAAATAGTTTATTTGCTTCATAGAAACAGTGTAAGCAAAAGCATTCTTTATACAGTCCGTTTTAGCTGTTTTCTCCTTCTGCAAAAGCTTTGAAAGTAACAATAATGGTCAAAACGTAGTTGAGTGAATCAGGTTCTAAAACTATACCTAATCCTTCATACCATGATGAAAATGATGAAAATAGTTCATTTGCTTCATAGAAACAGTGTAAGCAAAAGCATTCTTCATAACAGTCCGTTTTAGCTGTTTACTCCTTCTGCAAAAGCTTTGAAAGTAACAATAATGGTCAAAACGTAGTTGATTGAATCAGGTTCTACAACTATACCTAATCCTTCATACCATGATAAAAATGATGAAAATAGTTCATTTGCTTGATAGAAACAGTGTAAGCAAAAGCATTCTTTATACAGTCCGTTTTAGCTGTTTTCTCCTTCTGAAAAAGCTTTGAAAGTAACAATAATGGTCAAAACGTAGTTGAGTGAATCAGCTTCTACAACTATACCTAATCCTTCATACCATGATGAAAATGATGAAAATAGTTCATTTGCTTGATAGAAACAGTGTAAGCTAAAGCATTCTTCATAACAGTCCGTTTTAGCTGTTTACTCCTTCTGCAAAAGCTTTGAAAGTAACAATAATGGTCAAAACGTAGTTGAGTGAATCAGGTTCTACAACTATACCTAATCCTTCATACCATGATAAAAATGATGAAAATAGTTCATTTGCTTGATAGAAACAGTGTAAGCAAAAGCATTCTTTACACAGTCCGTTTTAGCTGTTTTCTCCTTCTGAAAAAGCTTTGAAAGTAACAATAATGGTCAAAACGTAGTTGAGTGAATTAGCTTCTACAACTATACCTAATCCTTCATACCATGATGAAAATGTTGAAAATAGTTTATTTGCTTCATAGAAACAGTGTAAGCAAAAGCATTCTTTATACAGTCCGTTTTAGCTGTTTTCTCCTTCTGCAAAAGCTTTGAAAGTAACAATAATGGTCAAAACGTAGTTGAGTGAATCAGGTTCTACAACTATACCTAATCCTTCATACCATGATGAAAATGATGAAAATAGTTTATTTGCTTCATAGAAACAGTGTAAGCAAAAGCATTCTTTATACAGTCCGTTTTAGCTGTTTTCTCCTTCTGCAAAAGCTTTGAAAGTAACAATAATGGTCAAAACGTAGTTGAGTGAATCAGGTTCTAAAACTATACCTAATCCTTCATACCATGATGAAAATGATGAAAATAGTTCATTTGCTTCATAGAAACAGTGTAAGCAAAAGCATTCTTCATAACAGTCCGTTTTAGCTGTTTACTCCTTCTGCAAAAGCTTTGAAAGTAACAATAATGGTCAAAACGTAGTTGATTGAATCAGGTTCTACAACTATACCTAATCCTTCATACCATGATAAAAATGATGAAAATAGTTCATTTGCTTGATAGAAACAGTGTAAGCAAAAGCATTCTTTATACAGTCCGTTTTAGCTGTTTTCTCCTTCTGAAAAAGCTTTGAAAGTAACAATAATGGTCAAAACGTAGTTGAGTGAATCAGCTTCTACAACTATACCTAATCCTTCATACCATGATGAAAATGATGAAAATAGTTCATTTGCTTGATAGAAACAGTGTAAGCTAAAGCATTCTTCATAACAGTCCGTTTTAGCTGTTTACTCCTTCTGCAAAAGCTTTGAAAGTAACAATAATGGTCAAAACGTAGTTGAGTGAATCAGGTTCTACAACTATACCTAATCCTTCATACCATGATAAAAATGATGAAAATAGTTCATTTGCTTGATACAAACAGTGTAAGCAAAAGCATTCTTTACACAGTCCGTTTTAGCTGTTGTTGGAGCCATTCTGAATACTGCAATGGGATGGCGCTGTTTTTGCCACCAGCCTATTTAACACCAGGGCTAATTAGTGCAGGTGTGGCGCACAGCGAGGCAGATAACTTTTGACCGTGAGGCACGGCGGGTTGTGAACCGAATTGTTTGTTTTTCTTTTCGTTATATAAATAAATGGATTGACATATCCGACGTTAAGTTAAGAAGTTTGAAAGTAAGTTATTTTTAGTTTAAGACACAAACAGCACGCCGGAAACCACGAGTACAAAACAACTTAAATGTGCGCCAACAATTAGTCAAAAGTGGTTAACTGACCTGAAAGAGATCTCAGAGTTCCGAGTGAGTAGGTGCTTGAAACCACATGACTTTGGAACACCAGTCCACGCCCAGTTGCATCACTTTGCCGATGCCAGCGAAAGGGGATATGGTACGGTAACTTACCTAAGGTTGCAGAACAAAGCAGGTCATGTTCATATTTCCTTTCTTCTTGGAAAGTCCAGAGTAACACCTCTTAAACCCGTAACCATTCCTCGTTTGGAACTCACTGCTGCCGTTTTGGCTGTTCGAGTGGACAGGATGGTAAAATCAGAGTTACAGCTTTCTTTATCAGAATCCTGTTTCTGGACTGATAGTACTACAGTCTTAAAGTACATCAGCAATGAACCCAAAAGGTTTCGAACATTTGTGGCCAACAGAGTAGCCATCATTAGGGAATCTTCAGAGCCAGCGCAGTGGCGCTATGTTCACACAAAACAAAATCCTGCAGATGACGCATCTAGAGGACTGACAGTCCATAAGCTTTTGAACAGCAAAACATGGCTATCGGGTCCGGAATTCCTGTGGAGAGCAAGAGAAACATGGTTACAGTACGAAGTGGAGTCCACATTGGAGGAGGAGGATCCAGAGGTCAAAGTGGAAATCTCCACAAACGCAATAACCATTCAAGAGGATAATGCAACCAGCCAACTCATCACCTATTTCTCTGACTGGAAAAGGTTGAAAGTCGCAGTTGCATGGTTGCTGTTGGTCAAAGGGACTCTATTGGAGTTGAGTCAAAGAAGGAAGCAACTGGTGAAAGATGGAATGGCTAATCTTGATGTTGACAGAAAAATGTTGGAAGCCAGAAAGTCATTGAAACGAGAAGGTGTATCAACGGAGGATCTATTAGCAGCAGAAAATGCTATCCTTCAGTTCTGTCAGAGGGAAAGATTTGACACTGAGATTTGTGCACTAAAGACAGGAAAACCTGTTAAAGGGTGTAGCCCTATCTACAAGCTGAATCCTGTCTTAGAGGAAGGACTGGTAAGAGTTGGTGGAAGATTGTCCAGGACTGCAATGCCCGAAGAGAGCAAACATCCAGTCATCCTGTGTAAAGATCAGCACATCTCCATGTTAATTCTTAAACATATTCATGAACAGACAAGACACGGTGGGAGAAATTACATCCTTTCCAAATTGAGAGAAAGGTTCTGGGTAACTCATGCCAATGCAGCGGCAAGGAAAATCTTGTCAAGTTGTCCTTTTTGCAGACGTCACCAAGGAAAATTGTGTGACCAAAAAATGTCGGATCTCCCCAACGAGAGGATTACTCCAGACTTGCCTCCATTTACTAATGTGGGAGTGGACTATTTTGGGCCTATTGAAGTAAAACAAGGACGTTCTTATGTGAAACGTTATGGGGTTATCTTTACATGCATGGCCAGCAGGGCAATTCATTTAGAAGTGGCACACTCGTTAGACACAGACTCCTGCATCAGTGCTATTCGTCGATTCATATGCCGGAGAGGACCCGTGGCACACTTTCGCTCAGACAATGGCACAAATTTCACCGGTGCAGAAAAGGAACTAAAAAGAGCAATTGCAGAATTAAACCACAGATCAATTGAGAAGGCTTTAATTCATGACAATATCAAGTGGACGTTCAACCCACCTGCAGCTTCCCATCATGGCGGTGCTTGGGAAAGCATGATCAGACTGGTCAGGAAGGTCTTGGTATCTGTTTTACATCTACAGACTCTAACTGATGAAACGTTAGTCACAGTCTTATGCGAAGCCGAAGCAATCTTGAATGACCGACCAATTACGAGAGTTTCAGAGGATCCTAATGATTTAGAGCCACTAACACCTAATCATCTTCTTACTTTGAAAAGAAAACCAGTTTTGCCTCCAGGTCTGTTTGATCAAAAGGACCAGTACGTAAGACAAAGATGGAAACAGGCTCAATATCTTTCAGATTTGTTCTGGAAAAGGTGGACGAAAGAGTATCTTGCAACGCTACAGGAAAGACAAAAGTGGAACAAAACACAACGTAATCTTTTGGAAGGAGATATTGTTTTGATTGCAGATGCTACAGCACCACGAAATTCTTGGATGATTGGAAGGATTATTAAAGCCTTTCCAGACAAATCAGGCATAGTTAGATCTGTGCAAATCAAAACCAAAACAAATGTAATTGAAAGGCCAGTGACAAAATTAGGACTATTGGTAGAGCAGTCAATGTAAAAGTAAAACAAACGCACCAAAAGAGGGTCAATTTGTTTGTTTGTTTATTATTTTTGTTTGCAAACGTAAGTTTCGTTGTATGAATGTCTCCATACATGAATTGTTTATAATTGTCATGTCTTGAAGTGTCATGAACAATTAGGGGCCGGTTGTGTTGGAGCCATTCTGAATACTGCAATGGGATGGCGCTGTTTTTGCCACCAGCCTATTTAACACCAGGGCTAATTAGTGCAGGTGTGGCGCACAGCGAGGCAGATAACTTTTGACCGTGAGGCACGGCGGGTTGTGAACCGAATTGTTTGTTTTTCTTTTCGTTATATAAATAAATGGATTGACATATCCGACGTTAAGTTAAGAAGTTTGAAAGTAAGTTATTTTTAGTTTAAGACACAAACAGCACGCCGGAAACCACGAGTACAAAACAACTTAAATGTGCGCCAACACTGTTTTCTCCTTCTGAAAAAGCTTTGAAAGTAACAATAATGGTCAAAACGTAGTTGAGTGAATCAGCTTCTACAACTATACTTAATCCTTCATACCATGATGAAAATGATGAAAATAGTTCATTTGCTTGATAGAAACAGTGTAAGCTAAAGCATTCTTCATAACAGTCCGTTTTAGCTGTTTACTCCTTCTGCAAAAGCTTTGAAAGTAACAATAATGGTCAAAACGTAGTTGAGTGAATCAGGTTCTACAACTATACCTAATCCTTCATACCATGATAAAAATGATGAAAATAGTTCATTTGCTTGATAGAAACAGTGTAAGCAAAAGCATTCTTTACAGAGTCCGATTTAGCTGTTTTCTCCTTCTGAAAAAGCTTTGAAAGTAACAATAATGGTCAAAACGTAGTTGAGTAAATCAGCTTCTACAACTATACCTAATCCTTCATACCATGATGAAAATGATGAAAATAGTTCATTTGCTTGATAGAAACAGTGTAAGCTAAAGCATTCTTCATAACAGTCCGTTTTAGCTGTTTACTCCTTCTGCAAAAGCTTTGAAAGTAACAATAATGGTCAAAACGTAGTTGAGTGAATCAGGTTCTACAACTATACCTAATCCTTCATACCATGATAAAAATGATGAAAATAGTTCATTTGCTTGATAGAAACAGTGTAAGCAAAAGCATTCTTTACACAGTCCGTTTTAGCTGTTTTCTCCTTCTGAAAAAGCTTTGAAAGTAACAATAATGGTCAAAACGTAGTTGAGTGAATTAGCTTCTACAACTATACCTAATCCTTCATACCATGATGAAAATGATGAAAATAGTTCATTTGCTTGATAGAAACAGTGTAAGCTAAAGCATTCTTCATAACAGTCCGTTTTAGCTGTTTTCTCCTTCTGCAAAAGCTTTGAAAGTAACAATAATGGTCAAAACGTAGTTGAGTGAATCAGGTTCTACAACTATACCTAATCCTTCATACCATGATAAAAATGATGAAAATAGTTCATTTGCTTGATAGAAACAGTGTAAGCAAAAGCATTCTTTACAGAGTCCGATTTAGCTGTTTTCTCCTTCTGAAAAAGCTTTGAAAGTAACAATAATGGTCAAAACGTAGTTGAGTGAATCAGCTTCTACAACTATACCTAATCCTTCATACCATGATGAAAATGATGAAAATAGTTCATTTGCTTGATAGAAACAGTGTAAGCTAAAGCATTCTTCATAACAGTCCGTTTTAGCTGTTTACTCCTTCTGCAAAAGCTTTGAAAGTAACAATAATGGTCAAAACGTAGTTGAGTGAATCAGGTTCTACAACTATACCTAATCCTTCATACCATGATAAAAATGATGAAAATAGTTCATTTGCTTGATAGAAACAGTGTAAGCAAAAGCATTCTTTACACAGTCCGTTTTAGCTGTTTTCTCCTTCTGAAAAAGCTTTGAAAGTAACAATAATGGTCAAAACGTAGTTGAGTGAATTAGCTTCTACAACTATACCTAATCCTTCATACCATGATGAAAATGATGAAAATAGTTCATTTGCTTGATAGAAACAGTGTAAGCTAAAGCATTCTTCATAACAGTCCGTTTTAGCTGTTTTCTCCTTCTGCAAAAGCTTTGAAAGTAACAATAATGGTCAAAACGTAGTTGAGTGAATCAGGTTCTACAACTATATCTAATCCTTCATACCATGATGAAAATGATGAAAATAGTTCATTTGCTTGATAGAAACAGTGTAAGCAAAAGCATTCTTTACAGAGTCCGATTTAGCTGTTTTCTCCTTCTGAAAAAGCTTTGAAAGTAACAATAATGGTCAAAACGTAGTTGAGTGAATCAGCTTCTACAACTATACCTAATCCTTCATACCATGATGAAAATGATGAAAATAGTTCATTTGCTTGATAGAAACAGTGTAAGCTAAAGCGTTCTTCATAACAGTCCGTTTTAGCTGTTTACTCCTTCTGCAAAAGCTTTGAAAGTAACAATAATGGTCAAAACGTAGTTGAGTGAATCAGGTTCTACAACTATACCTAATCCTTCATACCATGATAAAAATGATGAAAATAGTTCATTTGCTTGATAGAAACAGTGTAAGCAAAAGCATTCTTTACACAGTCCGTTTTAGCTGTTTTCTCCTTCTGAAAAAGCTTTGAAAGTAACAATAATGGTCAAAACGTAGTTGAGTGAATCAGCTTCTACAACTATACCTAATCCTTCATACCATGATGAAAATGATGAAAATAGTTCATTTGCTTGATAGAAACAGTGTAAGCTAAAGCATTCTTCATAACAGTCCGTTTTAGCTGTTTACTCCTTCTGCAAAAGCTTTGAAAGTAACAATAATGGTCAAAACGTAGTTGAGTGAATCGTGTTCTACAACTATACCTAATCCTTCATACCATGATAAAAATGATGAAAATAGTTCATTTGCTTGATAGAAACAGTGTAAGCAAAAGCATTCTTTACAGAGTCCGATTTAGCTGTTTTCTCCTTCTGAAAAAGCTTTGAAAGTAACAATAATGGTCAAAACGTAGTTGAGTGAATCAGCTTCTACAACTATACCTAATCCTTCATACCATGATGAAAATGATGAAAATAGTTCATTTGCTTCATAGAAACAGTGTAAGCAAAAGCATTCTTCATAACAGTCCGTTTTAGCTGTTTACTCCTTCTGCAAAAGCTTTGAAAGTAACAATAATGGTCAAAACGTAGTTGAGTGAATCGTGTTCTACAACTATACCTAATCCTTCATACCATGATAAAAATGATGAAAATAGTTCATTTGCTTGATAGAAACAGTGTAAGCAAAAGCATTCTTTACAGAGTCCGATTAAGCTGTTTTCTCCTTCTGAAAAAGCTTTGAAAGTAACAATAATGGTCAAAACGTAGTTGAGTGAATCAGCTTCTACAACTATACCTAATCCTTCATACCATGATGAAAATGATGAAAATAGTTCATTTGCTTGATAGAAACAGTGTAAGCTAAAGCATTCTTCATAACAGTCCGTTTTAGCTGTTTACTCCTTCTGCAAAAGCTTTGAAAGTAACAATAATGGTCAAAACGTAGTTGAGTGAATCAGGTTCTACAACTATACCTAATCCTTCATACCATGATGAAAATGATGAAAATAGTTCATTTGCTTGATAGAAACAGTGTAAGCAAAAGCATTCTTTACAGAGTCCGATTTAGCTGTTTTCTCCTTCTGAAAAAGCTTTGAAAGTAACAATAATGGTCAAAACGTAGTTGAGTGAATCAGCTTCTACAACTATACCTAATCCTTCATACCATGATGAAAATGATGAAAATAGTTCATTTGCTTCATAGAAACAGTGTAAGCAAAAGCATTCTTCATAACAGTCCGTTTTAGCTGTTTACTCCTTCTGCAAAAGCTTTGAAAGTAACAATAATGGTCAAAACGTAGTTGATTGAATCAGGTTCTACAACTATACCTAATCCTTCATACCATGATGAAAATGATGAAAATAGTTCATTTGCTTGATAGAAACAGTGTAAGCTAAAGCGTTCTTCATAACAGTCCGTTTTAGCTGTTTACTCCTTCTGCAAAAGCTTTGAAAGTAACAATAATGGTCAAAACGTAGTTGAGTGAATCAGGTTCTACAACTATACCTAATCCTTCATACCATGATAAAAATGATGAAAATAGTTCATTTGCTTGATAGAAACAGTGTAAGCAAAAGCATTCTTTACACAGTCCGTTTTAGCTGTTTTCTCCTTCTGAAAAAGCTTTGAAAGTAACAATAATGGTCAAAACGTAGTTGAGTGAATCAGCTTCTACAACTATACCTAATCCTTCATACCATGATGAAAATGATGAAAATAGTTCATTTGCTTGATAGAAACAGTGTAAGCTAAAGCATTCTTCATAACAGTCCGTTTTAGCTGTTTACTCCTTCTGCAAAAGCTTTGAAAGTAACAATAATGGTCAAAACGTAGTTGAGTGAATCGTGTTCTACAACTATACCTAATCCTTCATACCATGATAAAAATGATGAAAATAGTTCATTTGCTTGATAGAAACAGTGTAAGCAAAAGCATTCTTTACAGAGTCCGATTTAGCTGTTTTCTCCTTCTGAAAAAGCTTTGAAAGTAACAATAATGGTCAAAACGTAGTTGAGTGAATCAGCTTCTACAACTATACCTAATCCTTCATACCATGATGAAAATGATGAAAATAGTTCATTTGCTTCATAGAAACAGTGTAAGCAAAAGCATTCTTCATAACAGTCCGTTTTAGCTGTTTACTCCTTCTGCAAAAGCTTTGAAAGTAACAATAATGGTCAAAACGTAGTTGAGTGAATCGTGTTCTACAACTATACCTAATCCTTCATACCATGATAAAAATGATGAAAATAGTTCATTTGCTTGATAGAAACAGTGTAAGCAAAAGCATTCTTTACAGAGTCCGATTTAGCTGTTTTCTCCTTCTGAAAAAGCTTTGAAAGTAACAATAATGGTCAAAACGTAGTTGAGTGAATCAGCTTCTACAACTATACCTAATCCTTCATACCATGATGAAAATGATGAAAATAGTTCATTTGCTTGATAGAAACAGTGTAAGCTAAAGCATTCTTCATAACAGTCCGTTTTAGCTGTTTACTCCTTCTGCAAAAGCTTTGAAAGTAACAATAATGGTCAAAACGTAGTTGAGTGAATCAGGTTCTACAACTATACCTAATCCTTCATACCATGATGAAAATGATGAAAATAGTTCATTTGCTTGATAGAAACAGTGTAAGCAAAAGCATTCTTTACAGAGTCCGATTTAGCTGTTTTCTCCTTCTGAAAAAGCTTTGAAAGTAACAATAATGGTCAAAACGTAGTTGAGTGAATCAGCTTCTACAACTATACCTAATCCTTCATACCATGATGAAAATGATGAAAATAGTTCATTTGCTTCATAGAAACAGTGTAAGCAAAAGCATTCTTCATAACAGTCCGTTTTAGCTGTTTACTCCTTCTGCAAAAGCTTTGAAAGTAACAATAATGGTCAAAACGTAGTTGATTGAATCAGGTTCTACAACTATACCTAATCCTTCATACCATGATGAAAATGATGAAAATAGTTCATTTGCTTGATAGAAACAGTGTAAGCTAAAGCGTTCTTCATAACAGTCCGTTTTAGCTGTTTACTCCTTCTGCAAAAGCTTTGAAAGTAACAATAATGGTCAAAACGTAGTTGAGTGAATCAGGTTCTACAACTATACCTAATCCTTCATACCATGATAAAAATGATGAAAATAGTTCATTTGCTTGATAGAAACAGTGTAAGCAAAAGCATTCTTTACACAGTCCGTTTTAGCTGTTTTCTCCTTCTGAAAAAGCTTTGAAAGTAACAATAATGGTCAAAACGTAGTTGAGTGAATCAGCTTCTACAACTATACCTAATCCTTCATACCATGATGAAAATGATGAAAATAGTTCATTTGCTTGATAGAAACAGTGTAAGCAAAAGCATTCTTTACAGAGTCCGATTTAGCTGTTTTCTCCTTCTGAAAAAGCTTTGAAAGTAACAATAATGGTCAAAACGTAGTTGAGTGAATCAGGTTCTACAACTATACCTAATCCTTCATACCATGATGAAAATGATGAAAATAGTTTATTTGCTTCATAGAAACAGTGTAAGCAAAAGCATTCTTTATACAGTCCGTTTTAGCTGTTTTCTCCTTCTGCAAAAGCTTTGAAAGTAACAATAATGGTCAAAACGTAGTTGAGTGAATTAGCTTCTACAACTATACCTAATCCTTCATACCATGATGAAAATGATGAAAATAGTTCATTTGCTTGATAGAAACAGTGTAAGCTAAAGCATTCTTCATAACAGTCCGTTTGAGCTGTTTTCTCCTTCTGCAAAAGCTTTGAAAGTGACAATAATGGTCAAAACGTAGTTGAGTGAATCAGGTTCTACAACTATACCTAATCCTTCATACCATGATGAAAATGATGAAAATAGTTTATTTGCTTCATAGAAACAGTGTAAGCAAAAGCATTCTTTATACAGTCCGTTTTAGCTGTTTTCTCCTTCTGCAAAAGCTTTGAAAGTAACAATAATGGTCAAAACGTAGTTGAGTGAATCAGGTTCTAAAACTATACCTAATCCTTCATACCATGATGAAAATGATGAAAATAGTTCATTTGCTTGATAGAAACAGTGTAAGCTAAAGCATTCTTCATAACAGTCCGTTTTAGCTGTTTACTCCTTCTGCAAAAGCTTTGAAAGTAACAATAATGGTCAAAACGTAGTTGAGTGAATCAGGTTCTACAACTATACCTAATCCTTCATACCATGATAAAAATGATGAAAATAGTTCATTTGCTTGATAGAAACAGTGTAAGCTAAAGCATTCTTCATAACAGTCCGTTTGAGCTGTTTTCTCCTTCTGCAAAAGCTTTGAAAGTAACAATAATGGTCAAAACGTAGTTGAGTGAATCAGGTTCTACAACTATACCTAATCCTTCATACCATGATAAAAATGATGAAAATAGTTCATTTGCTTGATAGAAACAGTGTAAGCTAAAGCATTCTTCATAACAGTCCGTTTGAGCTGTTTTCTCCTTCTGCAAAAGCTTTGAAAGTAACAATAATGGTCAAAACGTAGTTGAGTGAATCAGGTTCTACAACTATACCTAATCCTTCATACCATGATGAAAATGATGAAAATAGTTTATTTGCTTCATAGAAACAGTGTAAGCAAAAGCATTCTTTATACAGTCCGTTTTAGCTGTTTTCTCCTTCTGCAAAAGCTTTGAAAGTAACAATAATGGTCAAAACGTAGTTGAGTGAATCAGGTTCTAAAACTATACCTAATCCTTCATACCATGATGAAAATGATGAAAATAGTTCATTTGCTTGATAGAAACAGTGTAAGCTAAAGCATTCTTCATAACAGTCCGTTTGAGCTGTTTTCTCCTTCTGCAAAAGCTTTGAAAGTAACAATAATGGTCAAAACGTAGTTGAGTGAATCAGGTTCTACAACTATACCTAATCCTTCATACCATGATAAAAATGATGAAAATAGTTCATTTGCTTGATAGAAACAGTGTAAGCTAAAGCATTCTTCATAACAGTCCGTTTGAGCTGTTTTCTCCTTCTGCAAAAGCTTTGAAAGTAACAATAATGGTCAAAACGTAGTTGAGTGAATTAGCTTCTACAACTATACCTAATCCTTCATACCATGATGAAAATGATGAAAATAGTTCATTTGCTTGATAGAAACAGTGTAAGCTAAAGCATTCTTCATAACAGTCCGTTTGAGCTGTTTTCTCCTTCTGCAAAAGCTTTGAAAGTAACAATAATGGTCAAAACGTAGTTGAGTGAATTAGCTTCTACAACTATACCTAATCCTTCATACCATGATGAAAATGATGAAAATAGTTGATTTGCTTGATAGAAACAGTGTAAGCTAAAGCATTCTTCATAACAGTCCGTTTGAGCTGTTTTCTCCTTCTGCAAAAGCTTTGAAAGTAACAATAATGGTCAAAACGTAGTTGAGTGAATTAGCTTCTACAACTATACCTAATCCTTCATACCATGATGAAAATGATGAAAATAGTTGATTTGCTTGATAGAAACAGTGTAAGCTAAAGCATTCTTCATAACAGTCCGTTTGAGCTGTTTTCTCCTTCTGCAAAAGCTTTGAAAGTAACAATAATGGTCAAAACGTAGTTGAGTGAATCAGGTTCTACAACTATACCTAATCCTTCATACCATGATGAAAATGATGAAAATAGTTTATTTGCTTCATAGAAACAGTGTAAGCAAAAGCATTCTTTATACAGTCCGTTTTAGCTGTTTTCTCCTTCTGCAAAAGCTTTGAAAGTAACAATAATGGTCAAAACGTAGTTGAGTGAATCAGGTTCTAAAACTATACCTAATCCTTCATACCATGATGAAAATGATGAAAATAGTTCATTTGCTTCATAGAAACAGTGTAAGCAAAAGCATTCTTCATAACAGTCCGTTTTAGCTGTTTACTCCTTCTGCAAAAGCTTTGAAAGTAACAATAATGGTCAAAACGTAGTTGAGTGAATCAGGTTCTACAACTATACCTAATCCTTCATACCATGATGAAAATGATGAAAATAGTTTATTTGCTTCATAGAAACAGTGTAAGCAAAAGCATTCTTTATACAGTCCGTTTTAGCTGTTTTCTCCTTCTGCAAAAGCTTTGAAAGTAACAATAATGGTCAAAACGTAGTTGAGTGAATTAGCTTCTACAACTATACCTAATCCTTCATACCATGATGAAAATGATGAAAATAGTTCATTTGCTTGATAGAAACAGTGTAAGCTAAAGCATTCTTCATAACAGTCCGTTTTAGCTGTTTACTCCTTCTGCAAAAGCTTTGAAAGTAACAATAATGGTCAAAACGTAGTTGAGTGAATCAGGTTCTACAACTATACCTAATCCTTCATACCATGATAAAAATGATGAAAATAGTTCATTTGCTTGATAGAAACAGTGTAAGCTAAAGCATTCTTCATAACAGTCCGTTTGAGCTGTTTTCTCCTTCTGCAAAAGCTTTGAAAGTAACAATAATGGTCAAAACGTAGTTGAGTGAATCAGGTTCTACAACTATACCTAATCCTTCATACCATGATGGAAATGATGAAAATAGTTTATTTGCTTCATAGAAACAGTGTAAGCAAAAGCATTCTTTATACAGTCCGTTTTAGCTGTTTTCTCCTTCTGCAAAAGCTTTGAAAGTAACAATAATGGTCAAAACGTAGTTGAGTGAATCAGGTTCTAAAACTATACCTAATCCTTCATACCATGATGAAAATGATGAAAATAGTTCATTTGCTTCATAGAAACAGTGTAAGCTAAGGCATTCTTCATAACAGTCCGTTTGAGCTGTTTTCTCCTTCTGCAAAAGCTTTGAAAGTAACAATAATGGTCAAAACGTAGTTGAGTGAATCAGGTTCTACAACTATACCTAATCCTTCATACCATGATGAAAATGATGAAAATAGTTTATTTGCTTCATAGAAACAGTGTAAGCAAAAGCATTCTTTATACAGTCCGTTTTAGCTGTTTTCTCCTTCTGCAAAAGCTTTGAAAGTAACAATAATGGTCAAAACGTAGTTGAGTGAATTAGCTTCTACAACTATACCTAATCCTTCATACCATGATGAAAATGATGAAAATAGTTCATTTGCTTGATAGAAACAGTGTAAGCTAAAGCATTCTTCATAACAGTCCGTTTTAGCTGTTTACTCCTTCTGCAAAAGCTTTGAAAGTAACAATAATGGTCAAAACGTAGTTGAGTGAATCAGGTTCTAAAACTATACCTAATCCTTCATACCATGATGAAAATGATGAAAATAGTTCATTTGCTTCATAGAAACAGTGTAAGCAAAAGCATTCTTCATAACAGTCCGTTTTAGCTGTTTACTCCTTCTGCAAAAGCTTTGAAAGTAACAATAATGGTCAAAACGTAGTTGAGTGAATCAGGTTCTACAACTATACCTAATCCTTCATACCATGATGAAAATGATGAAAATAGTTTATTTGCTTCATAGAAACAGTGTAAGCAAAAGCATTCTTTATACAGTCCGTTTTAGCTGTTTTCTCCTTCTGCAAAAGCTTTGAAAGTAACAATAATGGTCAAAACGTAGTTGAGTGAATTAGCTTCTACAACTATACCTAATCCTTCATACCATGATGAAAATGATGAAAATAGTTCATTTGCTTGATAGAAACAGTGTAAGCTAAAGCATTCTTCATAACAGTCCGTTTTAGCTGTTTACTCCTTCTGCAAAAGCTTTGAAAGTAACAATAATGGTCAAAACGTAGTTGAGTGAATCAGGTTCTACAACTATACCTAATCCTTCATACCATGATAAAAATGATGAAAATAGTTCATTTGCTTGATAGAAACAGTGTAAGCTAAAGCATTCTTCATAACAGTCCGTTTGAGCTGTTTTCTCCTTCTGCAAAAGCTTTGAAAGTAACAATAATGGTCAAAACGTAGTTGAGTGAATCAGGTTCTACAACTATACCTAATCCTTCATACCATGATGGAAATGATGAAAATAGTTTATTTGCTTCATAGAAACAGTGTAAGCAAAAGCATTCTTTATACAGTCCGTTTTAGCTGTTTTCTCCTTCTGCAAAAGCTTTGAAAGTAACAATAATGGTCAAAACGTAGTTGAGTGAATCAGGTTCTAAAACTATACCTAATCCTTCATACCATGATGAAAATGATGAAAATAGTTCATTTGCTTCATAGAAACAGTGTAAGCTAAGGCATTCTTCATAACAGTCCGTTTGAGCTGTTTTCTCCTTCTGCAAAAGCTTTGAAAGTAACAATAATGGTCAAAACGTAGTTGAGTGAATCAGGTTCTACAACTATACCTAATCCTTCATACCATGATGAAAATGATGAAAATAGTTTATTTGCTTCATAGAAACAGTGTAAGCAAAAGCATTCTTTATACAGTCCGTTTTAGCTGTTTTCTCCTTCTGCAAAAGCTTTGAAAGTAACAATAATGGTCAAAACGTAGTTGAGTGAATTAGCTTCTACAACTATACCTAATCCTTCATACCATGATGAAAATGATGAAAATAGTTCATTTGCTTGATAGAAACAGTGTAAGCTAAAGCATTCTTCATAACAGTCCGTTTTAGCTGTTTACTCCTTCTGCAAAAGCTTTGAAAGTAACAATAATGGTCAAAACGTAGTTGAGTGAATCAGGTTCTACAACTATACCTAATCCTTCATACCATGATGAAAATGATGAAAATAGTTTATTTGCTTCATAGAAACAGTGTAAGCAAAAGCATTCTTTATACAGTCCGTTTTAGCTGTTTTCTCCTTCTGCAAAAGCTTTGAAAGTAACAATAATGGTCAAAACGTAGTTGAGTGAATCAGGTTCTAAAACTATACCTAATCCTTCATACCATGATGAAAATGATGAAAATAGTTAATTTGCTTGATAGAAACAGTGTAAGCTAAAGCATTCTTCATAACAGTCCGTTTTAGCTGTTTACTCCTTCTGCAAAAGCTTTGAAAGTAACAATAATGGTCAAAACGTAGTTGAGTGAATCAGGTTCTACAACTATACCTAATCCTTCATACCATGATAAAAATGATGAAAATAGTTCATTTGCTTGATAGAAACAGTGTAAGCTAAAGCATTCTTCATAACAGTCCGTTTGAGCTGTTTTCTCCTTCTGCAAAAGCTTTGAAAGTAACAATAATGGTCAAAACGTAGTTGAGTGAATCAGGTTCTACAACTATACCTAATCCTTCATACCATGATGAAAATGATGAAAATAGTTTATTTGCTTCATAGAAACAGTGTAAGCAAAAGCATTCTTTATACAGTCCGTTTTAGCTGTTTTCTCCTTCTGCAAAAGCTTTGAAAGTAACAATAATGGTCAAAACGTAGTTGAGTGAATCAGGTTCTACAACTATACCTAATCCTTCATACCATGATGAAAATGATGAAAATAGTTTATTTGCTTCATAGAAACAGTGTAAGCAAAAGCATTCTTTATACAGTCCGTTTTAGCTGTTTTCTCCTTCTGCAAAAGCTTTGAAAGTAACAATAATGGTCAAAACGTAGTTGAGTGAATCAGGTTCTAAAACTATACCAAATTCTTCATACCATGATGAAAATGATGAAAATAGTTCATTTGCTTCATAGAAACAGTGTAAGCAAAAGCATTCTTCATAACAGTCCGTTTTAGCTGTTTACTCCTTCTGCAAAAGCTTTGAAAGTAACAATAATGGTCAAAACGTAGTTGATTGAATCAGGTTCTACAACTATACCTAATCCTTCATACCATGATAAAAATGATGAAAATAGTTCATTTGCTTGATAGAAACAGTGTAAGCAAAAGCATTCTTTATACAGTCCGTTTTAGCTGTTTTCTCCTTCTGAAAAAGCTTTGAAAGTAACAATAATGGTCAAAACGTAGTTGAGTGAATCAGCTTCTACAACTATACCTAATCCTTCATACCATGATGAAAATGATGAAAATAGTTCATTTGCTTGATAGAAACAGTGTAAGCTAAAGCATTCTTCATAACAGTCCGTTTTAGCTGTTTACTCCTTCTGCAAAAGCTTTGAAAGTAACAATAATGGTCAAAACGTAGTTGAGTGAATCAGGTTCTACAACTATACCTAATCCTTCATACCATGATAAAAATGATGAAAATAGTTCATTTGCTTGATAGAAACAGTGTAAGCAAAAGCATTCTTTACACAGTCCGTTTTAGCTGTTTTCTCCTTCTGAAAAAGCTTTGAAAGTAACAATAATGGTCAAAACGTAGTTGAGTGAATTAGCTTCTACAACTATACCTAATCCTTCATACCATGATGAAAATGATGAAAATAGTTCATTTGCTTGATAGAAACAGTGTAAGCTAAAGCATTCTTCATAACAGTCCGTTTGAGCTGTTTTCTCCTTCTGCAAAAGCTTTGAAAGTAACAATAATGGTCAAAACGTAGTTGAGTGAATCAGGTTCTACAACTATACCTAATCCTTCATACCATGATGAAAATGATGAAAATAGTTTATTTGCTTCATAGAAACAGTGTAAGCAAAAGCATTCTTTATACAGTCCGTTTTAGCTGTTTTCTCCTTCTGCAAAAGCTTTGAAAGTAACAATAATGGTCAAAACGTAGTTGAGTGAATCAGGTTCTAAAACTATACCTAATCCTTCATACCATGATGAAAATGATGAAAATAGTTCATTTGCTTGATAGAAACAGTGTAAGCTAAAGCATTCTTCATAACAGTCCGTTTTAGCTGTTTACTCCTTCTGCAAAAGCTTTGAAAGTAACAATAATGGTCAAAACGTAGTTGAGTGAATCAGGTTCTACAACTATACCTAATCCTTCATACCATGATAAAAATGATGAAAATAGTTCATTTGCTTGATAGAAACAGTGTAAGCTAAAGCATTCTTCATAACAGTCCGTTTGAGCTGTTTTCTCCTTCTGCAAAAGCTTTGAAAGTAACAATAATGGTCAAAACGTAGTTGAGTGAATCAGGTTCTACAACTATACCTAATCCTTCATACCATGATGAAAATGATGAAAATAGTTTATTTGCTTCATAGAAACAGTGTAAGCAAAAGCATTCTTTATACAGTCCGTTTTAGCTGTTTTCTCCTTCTGCAAAAGCTTTGAAAGTAACAATAATGGTCAAAACGTAGTTGAGTGAATCAGGTTCTACAACTATACCTAATCCTTCATACCATGATAAAAATGATGAAAATAGTTCATTTGCTTGATAGAAACAGTGTAAGCAAAAGCATTCTTTACACAGTCCGTTTTAGCTGTTTTCTCCTTCTGAAAAAGCTTTGAAAGTAACAATAATGGTCAAAACGTAGTTGAGTGAATTAGCTTCTACAACTATACCTAATCCTTCATACCATGATGAAAATGATGAAAATAGTTCATTTGCTTGATAGAAACAGTGTAAGCTAAAGCATTCTTCATAACAGTCCGTTTGAGCTGTTTTCTCCTTCTGCAAAAGCTTTGAAAGTAACAATAATGGTCAAAACGTAGTTGAGTGAATCAGGTTCTACAACTATACCTAATCCTTCATACCATGATGAAAATGATGAAAATAGTTTATTTGCTTCATAGAAACAGTGTAAGCAAAAGCATTCTTTATACAGTCCGTTTTAGCTGTTTTCTCCTTCTGCAAAAGCTTTGAAAGTAACAATAATGGTCAAAACGTAGTTGAGTGAATCAGGTTCTACAACTATACCTAATCCTTCATACCATGATAAAAATGATGAAAATAGTTCATTTGCTTGATAGAAACAGTGTAAGCTAAAGCATTCTTCATAACAGTCCGTTTGAGCTGTTTTCTCCTTCTGCAAAAGCTTTGAAAGTAACAATAATGGTCAAAACGTAGTTGAGTGAATCAGGTTCTACAACTATACCTAATCCTTCATACCATGATGGAAATGATGAAAATAGTTTATTTGCTTCATAGAAACAGTGTAAGCAAAAGCATTCTTTATACAGTCCGTTTTAGCTGTTTTCTCCTTCTGCAAAAGCTTTGAAAGTAACAATAATGGTCAAAACGTAGTTGAGTGAATCAGGTTCTAAAACTATACCTAATCCTTCATACCATGATGAAAATGATGAAAATAGTTCATTTGCTTCATAGAAACAGTGTAAGCTAAGGCATTCTTCATAACAGTCCGTTTGAGCTGTTTTCTCCTTCTGCAAAAGCTTTGAAAGTAACAATAATGGTCAAAACGTAGTTGAGTGAATCAGGTTCTACAACTATACCTAATCCTTCATACCATGATGAAAATGATGAAAATAGTTTATTTGCTTCATAGAAACAGTGTAAGCAAAAGCATTCTTTATACAGTCCGTTTTAGCTGTTTTCTCCTTCTGCAAAAGCTTTGAAAGTAACAATAATGGTCAAAACGTAGTTGAGTGAATTAGCTTCTACAACTATACCTAATCCTTCATACCATGATGAAAATGATGAAAATAGTTCATTTGCTTGATAGAAACAGTGTAAGCTAAAGCATTCTTCATAACAGTCCGTTTGAGCTGTTTTCTCCTTCTGCAAAAGCTTTGAAAGTAACAATAATGGTCAAAACGTAGTTGAGTGAATCAGGTTCTACAACTATACCTAATCCTTCATACCATGATGAAAATGATGAAAATAGTTTATTTGCTTCATAGAAACAGTGTAAGCAAAAGCATTCTTTATACAGTCCGTTTTAGCTGTTTTCTCCTTCTGCAAAAGCTTTGAAAGTAACAATAATGGTCAAAACGTAGTTGAGTGAATCAGGTTCTAAAACTATACCTAATCCTTCATACCATGATGAAAATGATGAAAATAGTTAATTTGCTTGATAGAAACAGTGTAAGCTAAAGCATTCTTCATAACAGTCCGTTTTAGCTGTTTACTCCTTCTGCAAAAGCTTTGAAAGTAACAATAATGGTCAAAACGTAGTTGAGTGAATCAGGTTCTACAACTATACCTAATCCTTCATACCATGATAAAAATGATGAAAATAGTTCATTTGCTTGATAGAAACAGTGTAAGCTAAAGCATTCTTCATAACAGTCCGTTTGAGCTGTTTTCTCCTTCTGCAAAAGCTTTGAAAGTAACAATAATGGTCAAAACGTAGTTGAGTGAATCAGGTTCTACAACTATACCTAATCCTTCATACCATGATGAAAATGATGAAAATAGTTTATTTGCTTCATAGAAACAGTGTAAGCAAAAGCATTCTTTATACAGTCCGTTTTAGCTGTTTTCTCCTTCTGCAAAAGCTTTGAAAGTAACAATAATGGTCAAAACGTAGTTGAGTGAATCAGGTTCTACAACTATACCTAATCCTTCATACCATGATGAAAATGATGAAAATAGTTTATTTGCTTCATAGAAACAGTGTAAGCAAAAGCATTCTTTATACAGTCCGTTTTAGCTGTTTTCTCCTTCTGCAAAAGCTTTGAAAGTAACAATAATGGTCAAAACGTAGTTGAGTGAATCAGGTTCTAAAACTATACCAAATTCTTCATACCATGATGAAAATGATGAAAATAGTTCATTTGCTTCATAGAAACAGTGTAAGCAAAAGCATTCTTCATAACAGTCCGTTTTAGCTGTTTACTCCTTCTGCAAAAGCTTTGAAAGTAACAATAATGGTCAAAACGTAGTTGATTGAATCAGGTTCTACAACTATACCTAATCCTTCATACCATGATAAAAATGATGAAAATAGTTCATTTGCTTGATAGAAACAGTGTAAGCAAAAGCATTCTTTATACAGTCCGTTTTAGCTGTTTTCTCCTTCTGAAAAAGCTTTGAAAGTAACAATAATGGTCAAAACGTAGTTGAGTGAATCAGCTTCTACAACTATACCTAATCCTTCATACCATGATGAAAATGATGAAAATAGTTCATTTGCTTGATAGAAACAGTGTAAGCTAAAGCATTCTTCATAACAGTCCGTTTTAGCTGTTTACTCCTTCTGCAAAAGCTTTGAAAGTAACAATAATGGTCAAAACGTAGTTGAGTGAATCAGGTTCTACAACTATACCTAATCCTTCATACCATGATAAAAATGATGAAAATAGTTCATTTGCTTGATAGAAACAGTGTAAGCAAAAGCATTCTTTACACAGTCCGTTTTAGCTGTTTTCTCCTTCTGAAAAAGCTTTGAAAGTAACAATAATGGTCAAAACGTAGTTGAGTGAATTAGCTTCTACAACTATACCTAATCCTTCATACCATGATGAAAATGATGAAAATAGTTCATTTGCTTGATAGAAACAGTGTAAGCTAAAGCATTCTTCATAACAGTCCGTTTGAGCTGTTTTCTCCTTCTGCAAAAGCTTTGAAAGTAACAATAATGGTCAAAACGTAGTTGAGTGAATCAGGTTCTACAACTATACCTAATCCTTCATACCATGATGAAAATGATGAAAATAGTTTATTTGCTTCATAGAAACAGTGTAAGCAAAAGCATTCTTTATACAGTCCGTTTTAGCTGTTTTCTCCTTCTGCAAAAGCTTTGAAAGTAACAATAATGGTCAAAACGTAGTTGAGTGAATCAGGTTCTAAAACTATACCTAATCCTTCATACCATGATGAAAATGATGAAAATAGTTCATTTGCTTGATAGAAACAGTGTAAGCTAAAGCATTCTTCATAACAGTCCGTTTTAGCTGTTTACTCCTTCTGCAAAAGCTTTGAAAGTAACAATAATGGTCAAAACGTAGTTGAGTGAATCAGGTTCTACAACTATACCTAATCCTTCATACCATGATAAAAATGATGAAAATAGTTCATTTGCTTGATAGAAACAGTGTAAGCTAAAGCATTCTTCATAACAGTCCGTTTGAGCTGTTTTCTCCTTCTGCAAAAGCTTTGAAAGTAACAATAATGGTCAAAACGTAGTTGAGTGAATCAGGTTCTACAACTATACCTAATCCTTCATACCATGATGAAAATGATGAAAATAGTTTATTTGCTTCATAGAAACAGTGTAAGCAAAAGCATTCTTTATACAGTCCGTTTTAGCTGTTTTCTCCTTCTGCAAAAGCTTTGAAAGTAACAATAATGGTCAAAACGTAGTTGAGTGAATCAGGTTCTACAACTATACCTAATCCTTCATACCATGATGAAAATGATGAAAATAGTTCATTTGCTTGATAGAAACAGTGTAAGCAAAAGCATTCTTTACACAGTCCGTTTTAGCTGTTTTCTCCTTCTGAAAAAGCTTTGAAAGTAACAATAATGGTCAAAACGTAGTTGAGTGAATTAGCTTCTACAACTATACCTAATCCTTCATACCATGATGAAAATGATGAAAATAGTTCATTTGCTTGATAGAAACAGTGTAAGCTAAAGCATTCTTCATAACAGTCCGTTTGAGCTGTTTTCTCCTTCTGCAAAAGCTTTGAAAGTAACAATAATGGTCAAAACGTAGTTGAGTGAATCAGGTTCTACAACTATACCTAATCCTTCATACCATGATGAAAATGATGAAAATAGTTTATTTGCTTCATAGAAACAGTGTAAGCAAAAGCATTCTTTATACAGTCCGTTTTAGCTGTTTTCTCCTTCTGCAAAAGCTTTGAAAGTAACAATAATGGTCAAAACGTAGTTGAGTGAATCAGGTTCTACAACTATACCTAATCCTTCATACCATGATAAAAATGATGAAAATAGTTCATTTGCTTGATAGAAACAGTGTAAGCTAAAGCATTCTTCATAACAGTCCGTTTGAGCTGTTTTCTCCTTCTGCAAAAGCTTTGAAAGTAACAATAATGGTCAAAACGTAGTTGAGTGAATCAGGTTCTACAACTATACCTAATCCTTCATACCATGATGGAAATGATGAAAATAGTTTATTTGCTTCATAGAAACAGTGTAAGCAAAAGCATTCTTTATACAGTCCGTTTTAGCTGTTTTCTCCTTCTGCAAAAGCTTTGAAAGTAACAATAATGGTCAAAACGTAGTTGAGTGAATCAGGTTCTAAAACTATACCTAATCCTTCATACCATGATGAAAATGATGAAAATAGTTCATTTGCTTCATAGAAACAGTGTAAGCTAAGGCATTCTTCATAACAGTCCGTTTGAGCTGTTTTCTCCTTCTGCAAAAGCTTTGAAAGTAACAATAATGGTCAAAACGTAGTTGAGTGAATCAGGTTCTACAACTATACCTAATCCTTCATACCATGATGAAAATGATGAAAATAGTTTATTTGCTTCATAGAAACAGTGTAAGCAAAAGCATTCTTTATACAGTCCGTTTTAGCTGTTTTCTCCTTCTGCAAAAGCTTTGAAAGTAACAATAATGGTCAAAACGTAGTTGAGTGAATTAGCTTCTACAACTATACCTAATCCTTCATACCATGATGAAAATGATGAAAATAGTTCATTTGCTTGATAGAAACAGTGTAAGCTAAAGCATTCTTCATAACAGTCCGTTTGAGCTGTTTTCTCCTTCTGCAAAAGCTTTGAAAGTGACAATAATGGTCAAAACGTAGTTGAGTGAATCAGGTTCTACAACTATACCTAATCCTTCATACCATGATGAAAATGATGAAAATAGTTTATTTGCTTCATAGAAACAGTGTAAGCAAAAGCATTCTTTATACAGTCCGTTTTAGCTGTTTTCTCCTTCTGCAAAAGCTTTGAAAGTAACAATAATGGTCAAAACGTAGTTGAGTGAATCAGGTTCTAAAACTATACCTAATCCTTCATACCATGATGAAAATGATGAAAATAGTTCATTTGCTTGATAGAAACAGTGTAAGCTAAAGCATTCTTCATAACAGTCCGTTTTAGCTGTTTACTCCTTCTGCAAAAGCTTTGAAAGTAACAATAATGGTCAAAACGTAGTTGAGTGAATCAGGTTCTACAACTATACCTAATCCTTCATACCATGATAAAAATGATGAAAATAGTTCATTTGCTTGATAGAAACAGTGTAAGCTAAAGCATTCTTCATAACAGTCCGTTTGAGCTGTTTTCTCCTTCTGCAAAAGCTTTGAAAGTAACAATAATGGTCAAAACGTAGTTGAGTGAATTAGCTTCTACAACTATACCTAATCCTTCATACCATGATGAAAATGATGAAAATAGTTCATTTGCTTGATAGAAACAGTGTAAGCTAAAGCATTCTTTATACAGTCCGTTTTAGCTGTTTTCTCCTTCTGCAAAAGCTTTGAAAGTAACAATAATGGTCAAAACGTAGTTGAGTGAATCAGGTTCTAAAACTATACCTAATCCTTCATACCATGATGAAAATGATGAAAATAGATCATTTGCTTGATAGAAACAGTGTAAGCTAAAGCATTCTTCATAACAGTCCGTTTTAGCTGTTTACTCCTTCTGCAAAAGCTTTGAAAGTAACAATAATGGTCAAAACGTAGTTGAGTGAATCAGGTTCTACAACTATACCTAATCCTTCATACCATGATAAAAATGATGAAAATAGTTCATTTGCTTGATAGAAACAGTGTAAGCTAAAGCATTCTTCATAACAGTCCGTTTGAGCTGTTTTCTCCTTCTGCAAAAGCTTTGAAAGTAACAATAATGGTCAAAACGTAGTTGAGTGAATCAGGTTCTACAACTATACCTAATCCTTCATACCATGATGAAAATGATGAAAATAGTTTATTTGCTTCATAGAAACAGTGTAAGCAAAAGCATTCTTTATACAGTCCGTTTTAGCTGTTTTCTCCTTCTGCAAAAGCTTTGAAAGTAACAATAATGGTCAAAACGTAGTTGAGTGAATCAGGTTCTAAAACTATACCTAATCCTTCATACCATGATGAAAATGATGAAAATAGTTCATTTGCTTGATAGAAACAGTGTAAGCTAAAGCATTCTTCATAACAGTCCGTTTTAGCTGTTTACTCCTTCTGCAAAAGCTTTGAAAGTAACAATAATGGTCAAAACGTAGTTGAGTGAATCAGGTTCTACAACTATACCTAATCCTTCATACCATGATAAAAATGATGAAAATAGTTCATTTGCTTGATAGAAACAGTGTAAGCTAAAGCATTCTTCATAACAGTCCGTTTGAGCTGTTTTCTCCTTCTGCAAAAGCTTTAAAAGTAACAATAATGGTCAAAACGTAGTTGAGTGAATTAGCTTCTACAACTATACCTAATCCTTCATACCATGATGAAAATGATGAAAATAGTTCATTTGCTTGATAGAAACAGTGTAAGCTAAAGCATTCTTCATAACAGTCCGTTTGAGCTGTTTTCTCCTTCTGCAAAAGCTTTGAAAGTAACAATAATGGTCAAAACGTAGTTGAGTGAATTAGCTTCTACAACTATACCTAATCCTTCATACCATGATGAAAATGATGAAAATAGTTCATTTGCTTGATAGAAACAGTGTAAGCTAAAGCATTCTTCATAACAGTCCGTTTGAGCTGTTTTCTCCTTCTGCAAAAGCTTTGAAAGTAACAATAATGGTCAAAACGTAGTTGAGTGAATCAGGTTCTACAACTATACCTAATCCTTCATACCATGATGAAAATGATGAAAATAGTTTATTTGCTTCATAGAAACAGTGTAAGCAAAAGCATTCTTTATACAGTCCGTTTTAGCTGTTTTCTCCTTCTGCAAAAGCTTTGAAAGTAACAATAATGGTCAAAACGTAGTTGAGTGAATCAGGTTCTAAAACTATACCTAATCCTTCATACCATGATGAAAATGATGAAAATAGTTCATTTGCTTGATAGAAACAGTGTAAGCTAAAGCATTCTTCATAACAGTCCGTTTTAGCTGTTTACTCCTTCTGCAAAAGCTTTGAAAGTAACAATAATGGTCAAAACGTAGTTGAGTGAATCAGGTTCTACAACTATACCTAATCCTTCATACCATGATAAAAATGATGAAAATAGTTCATTTGCTTGATAGAAACAGTGTAAGCAAAAGCATTCTTTACACAGTCCGTTTTAGCTGTTTTCTCCTTCTGAAAAAGCTTTGAAAGTAACAATAATGGTCAAAACGTAGTTGAGTGAATTAGCTTCTACAACTATACCTAATCCTTCATACCATGATGAAAATGATGAAAATAGTTCATTTGCTTGATAGAAACAGTGTAAGCTAAAGCATTCTTCATAACAGTCCGTTTGAGCTGTTTTCTCCTTCTGCAAAAGCTTTGAAAGTAACAATAATGGTCAAAACGTAGTTGAGTGAATCAGGTTCTACAACTATACCTAATCCTTCATACCATGATGAAAATGATGAAAATAGTTTATTTGCTTCATAGAAACAGTGTAAGCAAAAGCATTCTTTATACAGTCCGTTTTAGCTGTTTTCTCCTTCTGCAAAAGCTTTGAAAGTAACAATAATGGTCAAAACGTAGTTGAGTGAATCAGGTTCTACAACTATACCTAATCCTTCATACCATGATAAAAATGATGAAAATAGTTCATTTGCTTGATAGAAACAGTGTAAGCTAAAGCATTCTTCATAACAGTCCGTTTGAGCTGTTTTCTCCTTCTGCAAAAGCTTTGAAAGTAACAATAATGGTCAAAACGTAGTTGAGTGAATCAGGTTCTACAACTATACCTAATCCTTCATACCATGATGAAAATGATGAAAATAGTTTATTTGCTTCATAGAAACAGTGTAAGCAAAAGCATTCTTTATACAGTCCGTTTTAGCTGTTTTCTCCTTCTGCAAAAGCTTTGAAAGTAACAATAATGGTCAAAACGTAGTTGAGTGAATTAGCTTCTACAACTATACCTAATCCTTCATACCATGATGAAAATGATGAAAATAGTTCATTTGCTTGATAGAAACAGTGTAAGCTAAAGCATTCTTCATAACAGTCCGTTTGAGCTGTTTTCTCCTTCTGCAAAAGCTTTGAAAGTGACAATAATGGTCAAAACGTAGTTGAGTGAATCAGGTTCTACAACTATACCTAATCCTTCATACCATGATGAAAATGATGAAAATAGTTTATTTGCTTCATAGAAACAGTGTAAGCAAAAGCATTCTTTATACAGTCCGTTTTAGCTGTTTTCTCCTTCTGCAAAAGCTTTGAAAGTAACAATAATGGTCAAAACGTAGTTGAGTGAATTAGCTTCTACAACTATACCTAATCCTTCATACCATGATGAAAATGATGAAAATAGTTCATTTGCTTGATAGAAACAGTGTAAGCTAAAGCATTCTTCATAACAGTCCGTTTGAGCTGTTTTCTCCTTCTGCAAAAGCTTTGAAAGTAACAATAATGGTCAAAACGTAGTTGAGTGAATCAGGTTCTACAACTATACCTAATCCTTCATACCATGATGAAAATGATGAAAATAGTTTATTTGCTTCATAGAAACAGTGTAAGCAAAAGCATTCTTTATACAGTCCGTTTTAGCTGTTTTCTCCTTCTGCAAAAGCTTTGAAAGTAACAATAATGGTCAAAACGTAGTTGAGTGAATCAGGTTCTACAACTATACCTAATCCTTCATACCATGATGAAAATGATGAAAATAGTTTATTTGCTTCATAGAAACAGTGTAAGCAAAAGCATTCTTTATACAGTCCGTTTTAGCTGTTTTCTCCTTCTGCAAAAGCTTTGAAAGTAACAATAATGGTCAAAACGTAGTTGAGTGAATCAGGTTCTAAAACTATACCTAATCCTTCATACCATGATGAAATTGATGAAAATAGTTCATTTGCTTGATAGAAACAGTGTAAGCTAAAGCATTCTTCATAACAGTCCGTTTTAGCTGTTTACTCCTTCTGCAAAAGCTTTGAAAGTAACAATAATGGTCAAAACGTAGTTGAGTGAATCAGGTTCTACAACTATACCTAATCCTTCATACCATGATAAAAATGATGAAAATAGTTCATTTGCTTGATAGAAACAGTGTAAGCTAAAGCATTCTTCATAACAGTCCGTTTTAGCTGTTTACTCCTTCTGCAAAAGCTTTGAAAGTAACAATAATGGTCAAAACGTAGTTGAGTGAATCAGGTTCTACAACTATACCTAATCCTTCATACCATGATAAAAATGATGAAAATAGTTCATTTGCTTGATAGAAACAGTGTAAGCTAAAGCATTCTTCATAACAGTCCGTTTGAGCTGTTTTCTCCTTCTGCAAAAGCTTTGAAAGTAACAATAATGGTCAAAACGTAGTTGAGTGAATCAGGTTCTACAACTATACCTAATCCTTCATACCATGATGAAAATGATGAAAATAGTTTATTTGCTTCATAGAAACAGTGTAAGCAAAAGCATTCTTTATACAGTCCGTTTTAGCTGTTTTCTCCTTCTGCAAAAGCTTTGAAAGTAACAATAATGGTCAAAACGTAGTTGAGTGAATTAGCTTCTACAACTATACCTAATCCTTCATACCATGATGAAAATGATGAAAATAGTTCATTTGCTTGATAGAAACAGTGTAAGCTAAAGCATTCTTCATAACAGTCCGTTTGAGCTGTTTTCTCCTTCTGCAAAAGCTTTGAAAGTAACAATAATGGTCAAAACGTAGTTGAGTGAATCAGGTTCTACAACTATACCTAATCCTTCATACCATGATGAAAATGATGAAAATAGTTTATTTGCTTCATAGAAACAGTGTAAGCAAAAGCATTCTTTATACAGTCCGTTTTAGCTGTTTTCTCCTTCTGCAAAAGCTTTGAAAGTAACAATAATGGTCAAAACGTAGTTGAGTGAATTAGCTTCTACAACTATACCTAATCCTTCATACCATGATGAAAATGATGAAAATAGTTCATTTGCTTGATAGAAACAGTGTAAGCTAAAGCATTCTTCATAACAGTCCGTTTGAGCTGTTTTCTCCTTCTGCAAAAGCTTTGAAAGTAACAATAATGGTCAAAACGTAGTTGAGTGAATCAGGTTCTACAACTATACCTAATCCTTCATACCATGATGAAAATGATGAAAATAGTTTATTTGCTTCATAGAAACAGTGTAAGCAAAAGCATTCTTTATACAGTCCGTTTTAGCTGTTTTCTCCTTCTGCAAAAGCTTTGAAAGTAACAATAATGGTCAAAACGTAGTTGAGTGAATTAGCTTCTACAACTATACCTAATCCTTCATACCATGATGAAAATGATGAAAATAGTTCATTTGCTTGATAGAAACAGTGTAAGCTAAAGCATTCTTCATAACAGTCCGTTTTAGCTGTTTACTCCTTCTGCAAAAGCTTTGAAAGTAACAATAATGGTCAAAACGTAGTTGAGTGAATCAGGTTCTAAAACTATACCTAATCCTTCATACCATGATGAAAATGATGAAAATAGTTCATTTGCTTGATAGAAACAGTGTAAGCTAAAGCATTCTTCATAACAGTCCGTTTTAGCTGTTTACTCCTGCAAAAGCTTTGAAAGTAACAATAATGGTCAAAACGTAGTTGAGTGAATCAGGTTCTACAACTATACCTAATCCTTCATACCATGATAAAAATGATGAAAATAGTTCATTTGCTTGATAGAAACAGTGTAAGCTAAAGCATTCTTCATAACAGTCCGTTTGAGCTGTTTTCTCCTTCTGCAAAAGCTTTGAAAGTAACAATAATGGTCAAAACGTAGTTGAGTGAATCAGATTCTACAACTATACCTAATCCTTCATACAATGATGAAAATGATGAAAATAGTTTATTTGCTTCATAGAAACAGTGTAAGCAAAAGCATTCTTTATACAGTCCGTTTTAGCTGTTTTCTCCTTCTGCAAAAGCTTTGAAAGTAACAATAATGGTCAAAACGTAGTTGAGTGAATCAGGTTCTAAAACTATACCTAATCCTTCATACCATGATGAAAATGATGAAAATAGTTCATTTGCTTGATAGAAACAGTGTAAGCTAAAGCATTCTTCATAACAGTCCGTTTTAGCTGTTTACTCCTTCTGCAAAAGCTTTGAAAGTAACAATAATGGTCAAAACGTAGTTGAGTGAATCAGGTTCTACAACTATACCTAATCCTTCATACCATGATAAAAATGATGAAAATAGTTCATTTGCTTGATAGAAACAGTGTAAGCTAAAGCATTCTTCATAACAGTCCGTTTGAGCTGTTTTCTCCTTCTGCAAAAGCTTTGAAAGTAACAATAATGGTCAAAACGTAGTTGAGTGAATCAGGTTCTACAACTATACCTAATCCTTCATACCATGATGAAAATGATGAAAATAGTTTATTTGCTTCATAGAAACAGTGTAAGCAAAAGCATTCTTTATACAGTCCGTTTTAGCTGTTTTCTCCTTCTGCAAAAGCTTTGAAAGT
This sequence comes from Pungitius pungitius, assembly GCF_949316345.1. Classification (NCBI taxonomy): domain Eukaryota; kingdom Metazoa; phylum Chordata; class Actinopteri; order Perciformes; family Gasterosteidae; genus Pungitius; species Pungitius pungitius. Next base: position 10,407,971 of record NC_084904.1, read on the forward strand.
AACAATAATGGTCAAAACGTAGTTGAGTGAATCAGGTTCTAAAACTATACCTAATCCTTCATACCATGATGAAAATGATGAAAATAGTTCATTTGCTTCATAGAAACAGTGTAAGCAAAAGCATTCTTCATAACAGTCCGTTTTAGCTGTTTACTCCTTCTGCAAAAGCTTTGAAAGTAACAATAATGGTCAAAACGTAGTTGAGTGAATCAGGTTCTACAACTATACCTAATCCTTCATACCATGATGAAAATGATGAAAATAGTTTATTTGCTTCATAGAAACAGTGTAAGCAAAAGCATTCTTTATACAGTCCGTTTTAGCTGTTTTCTCCTTCTGCAAAAGCTTTGAAAGTAACAATAATGGTCAAAACGTAGTTGAGTGAATTAGCTTCTACAACTATACCTAATCCTTCATACCATGTTGAAAATGATGAAAATAGTTCATTTGCTTGATAGAAACAGTGTAAGCTAAAGCATTCTTCATAACAGTCCGTTTTAGCTGTTTACTCCTTCTGCAAAAGCTTTGAAAGTAACAATAATGGTCAAAACGTAGTTGAGTGAATCAGGTTCTACAACTATACCTAATCCTTCATACCATGATAAAAATGATGAAAATAGTTCATTTGCTTGATAGAAACAGTGTAAGCTAAAGCATTCTTCATAACAGTCCGTTTGAGCTGTTTTCTCCTTCTGCAAAAGCTTTGAAAGTAACAATAATGGTCAAAACGTAGTTGAGTGAATTAGCTTCTACAACTAAACCTAATCCTTCATACCATGATGAAAATGATGAAAATAGTTCATTTGCTTGATAGAAACAGTGTAAGCTAAAGCATTCTTCATAACAGTCCGTTTGAGCTGTTTTCTCCTTCTGCAAAAGCTTTGAAAGTAACAATAATGGTCAAAACGTAGTTGAGTGAATCAGGTTCTACAACTATACCTAATCCTTCATACCATGATGAAAATGATGAAAATAGTTTATTTGCTTCATAGAAACAGTGTAAGCAAAAGCATTCTTTATACAGTCCGTTTTAGCTGTTTTCTCCTTCTGCAAAAGCTTTGAAAGTAACAATAATGGTCAAAACGTAGTTGAGTGAATTAGCTTCTACAACTATACCTAATCCTTCATACCATGATGAAAATGATGAAAATAGTTCATTTGCTTGATAGAAACAGTGTAAGCTAAAGCATTCTTCATAACAGTCCGTTTGAGCTGTTTTCTCCTTCTGCAAAAGCTTTGAAAGTAACAATAATGGTCAAAACGTAGTTGAGTGAATCAGGTTCTACAACTATACCTAATCCTTCATACCATGATGAAAATGATGAAAATAGTTTATTTGCTTCATAGAAACAGTGTAAGCAAAAGCATTCTTTATACAGTCCGTTTTAGCTGTTTTCTCCTTCTGCAAAAGCTTTGAAAGTAACAATAATGGTCAAAACGTAGTTGAGTGAATTAGCTTCTACAACTATACCTAATCCTTCATACCATGATGAAAATGATGAAAATAGTTCATTTGCTTGATAGAAACAGTGTAAGCTAAGGCATTCTTCATAACAGTCCGTTTGAGCTGTTTTCTCCTTCTGCAAAAGCTTTGAAAGTAACAATAATGGTCAAAACGTAGTTGAGTGAATCAGGTTCTACAACTATACCTAATCCTTCATACCATGATGAAAATGATGAAAATAGTTTATTTGCTTCATAGAAACAGTGTAAGCAAAAGCATTCTTTATACAGTCCGTTTTAGCTGTTTTCTCCTTCTGCAAAAGCTTTGAAAGTAACAATAATGGTCAAAACGTAGTTGAGTGAATTAGCTTCTACAACTATACCTAATCCTTCATACCATGATGAAAATGATGAAAATAGTTCATTTGCTTGATAGAAACAGTGTAAGCTAAAGCATTCTTCATAACAGTCCGTTTGAGCTGTTTTCTCCTTCTGCAAAAGCTTTGAAAGTAACAATAATGGTCAAAACGTAGTTGAGTGAATTAGCTTCTACAACTAAACCTAATCCTTCATACCATGATGAAAATGATGAAAATAGTTCATTTGCTTGATAGAAACAGTGTAAGCTAAAGCATTCTTCATAACAGTCCGTTTGAGCTGTTTTCTCCTTCTGCAAAAGCTTTGAAAGTAACAATAATGGTCAAAACGTAGTTGAGTGAATCAGGTTCTACAACTATACCTAATCCTTCATACCATGATGAAAATGATGAAAATAGTTTATTTGCTTCATAGAAACAGTGTAAGCAAAAGCATTCTTTATACAGTCCGTTTTAGCTGTTTTCTCCTTCTGCAAAAGCTTTGAAAGTAACAATAATGGTCAAAACGTAGTTGAGTGAATTAGCTTCTACAACTATACCTAATCCTTCATACCATGATGAAAATGATGAAAATAGTTCATTTGCTTGATAGAAACAGTGTAAGCTAAAGCATTCTTCATAACAGTCCGTTTGAGCTGTTTTCTCCTTCTGCAAAAGCTTTGAAAGTAACAATAATGGTCAAAACGTAGTTGAGTGAATCAGGTTCTACAACTATACCTAATCCTTCATACCATGATGAAAATGATGAAAATAGTTTATTTGCTTCATAGAAACAGTGTAAGCAAAAGCATTCTTTATACAGTCCGTTTTAGCTGTTTTCTCCTTCTGCAAAAGCTTTGAAAGTAACAATAATGGTCAAAACGTAGTTGAGTGAATTAGCTTCTACAACTATACCTAATCCTTCATACCATGATGAAAATGATGAAAATAGTTCATTTGCTTGATAGAAACAGTGTAAGCTAAGGCATTCTTCATAACAGTCCGTTTGAGCTGTTTTCTCCTTCTGCAAAAGCTTTGAAAGTAACAATAATGGTCAAAACGTAGTTGAGTGAATCAGGTTCTACAACTATACCTAATCCTTCATACCATGATGAAAATGATGAAAATAGTTTATTTGCTTCATAGAAACAGTGTAAGCAAAAGCATTCTTTATACAGTCCGTTTTAGCTGTTTTCTCCTTCTGCAAAAGCTTTGAAAGTAACAATAATGGTCAAAACGTAGTTGAGTGAATTAGCTTCTACAACTATACCTAATCCTTCATACCATGATGAAAATGATGAAAATAGTTCATTTGCTTGATAGAAACAGTGTAAGCTAAAGCATTCTTCATAACAGTCCGTTTTAGCTGTTTACTCCTTCTGCAAAAGCTTTGAAAGTAACAATAATGGTCAAAACGTAGTTGAGTGAATCAGGTTCTACAACTATACCTAATCCTTCATACCATGATGAAAATGATGAAAATAGTTTATTTGCTTCATAGAAACAGTGTAAGCAAAAGCATTCTTTATACAGTCCGTTTTAGCTGTTTTCTCCTTCTGCAAAAGCTTTGAAAGTAACAATAATGGTCAAAACGTAGTTGAGTGAATCAGGTTCTACAACTATACCTAATCCTTCATACCATGATGAAAATGATGAAAATAGTTTATTTGCTTCATAGAAACAGTGTAAGCAAAAGCATTCTTTATACAGTCCGTTTTAGCTGTTTTCTCCTTCTGCAAAAGCTTTGAAAGTAACAATAATGGTCAAAACGTAGTTGAGTGAATCAGGTTCTAAAACTATACCAAATTCTTCATACCATGATGAAAATGATGAAAATAGTTCATTTGCTTCATAGAAACAGTGTAAGCAAAAGCATTCTTTATACAGTCCGTTTTAGCTGTTTTCTCCTTCTGAAAAAGCTTTGAAAGTAACAATAATGGTCAAAACGTAGTTGAGTGAATCAGCTTCTACAACTATACCTAATCCTTTATACCATGATGAAAATGATGAAAATAGTTCATTTGCTTGATAGAAACAGTGTAAGCTAAAGCATTCTTCATAACAGTCCGTTTTAGCTGTTTACTCCTTCTGCAAAAGCTTTGAAAGTAACAATAATGGTCAAAACGTAGTTGAGTGAATCAGGTTCTACAACTATACCTAATCCTTCATACCATGATAAAAATGATGAAAATAGTTCATTTGCTTGATAGAAACAGTGTAAGCAAAAGCATTCTTTATACAGTCCGTTTTAGCTGTTTTCTCCTTCTGCAAAAGCTTTGAAAGTAACAATAATGGTCAAAACGTAGTTGAGTGAATTAGCTTCTACAACTATACCTAATCCTTCATACCATGATGAAAATGATGAAAATAGTTCATTTGCTTGATAGAAACAGTGTAAGCTAAAGCATTCTTCATAACAGTCCGTTTGAGCTGTTTTCTCCTTCTGCAAAAGCTTTGAAAGTAACAATAATGGTCAAAACGTAGTTGAGTGAATCAGGTTCTACAACTATACCTAATCCTTCATACCATGATGAAAATGATGAAAATAGTTTATTTGCTTCATAGAAACAGTGTAAGCAAAAGCATTCTTTATACAGTCCGTTTTAGCTGTTTTCTCCTTCTGCAAAAGCTTTGAAAGTTACAATAATGGTCAAAACGTAGTTGAGTGAATCAGGTTCTAAAACTATACCTAATCCTTCATACCATGATGAAAATGATGAAAATAGTTCATTTGCTTGATAGAAACAGTGTAAGCTAAAGCATTCTTCATAACAGTCCGTTTTAGCTGTTTACTCCTTCTGCAAAAGCTTTGAAAGTAACAATAATGGTCAAAACGTAGTTGAGTGAATCAGGTTCTACAACTATACCTAATCCTTCATACCATGATAAAAATGATGAAAATAGTTCATTTGCTTGATAGAAACAGTGTAAGCTAAAGCATTCTTCATAACAGTCCGTTTGAGCTGTTTTCTCCTTCTGCAAAAGCTTTGAAAGTAACAATAATGGTCAAAACGTAGTTGAGTGAATCAGGTTCTACAACTATACCTAATCCTTCATACCATGATGAAAATGATGAAAATAGTTTATTTGCTTCATAGAAACAGTGTAAGCAAAAGCATTCTTTATACAGTCCGTTTTAGCTGTTTTCTCCTTCTGCAAAAGCTTTGAAAGTAACAATAATGGTCAAAACGTAGTTGAGTGAATCAGGTTCTAAAACTATACCTAATCCTTCATACCATGATGAAATTGATGAAAATAGTTCATTTGCTTGATAGAAACAGTGTAAGCTAAAGCATTCTTCATAACAGTCCGTTTTAGCTGTTTACTCCTTCTGCAAAAGCTTTGAAAGTAACAATAATGGTCAAAACGTAGTTGAGTGAATCAGGTTCTACAACTATACCTAATCCTTCATACCATGATAAAAATGATGAAAATAGTTCATTTGCTTGATAGAAACAGTGTAAGCTAAAGCATTCTTCATAACAGTCCGTTTTAGCTGTTTACTCCTTCTGCAAAAGCTTTGAAAGTAACAATAATGGTCAAAACGTAGTTGAGTGAATCAGGTTCTACAACTATACCTAATCCTTCATACCATGATAAAAATGATGAAAATAGTTCATTTGCTTGATAGAAACAGTGTAAGCTAAAGCATTCTTCATAACAGTCCGTTTGAGCTGTTTTCTCCTTCTGCAAAAGCTTTGAAAGTAACAATAATGGTCAAAACGTAGTTGAGTGAATCAGGTTCTACAACTATACCTAATCCTTCATACCATGATGAAAATGATGAAAATAGTTTATTTGCTTCATAGAAACAGTGTAAGCAAAAGCATTCTTTATACAGTCCGTTTTAGCTGTTTTCTCCTTCTGCAAAAGCTTTGAAAGTAACAATAATGGTCAAAACGTAGTTGAGTGAATCAGGTTCTAAAACTATACCTAATCCTTCATACCATGATGAAAATGATGAAAATAGTTCATTTGCTTCATAGAAACAGTGTAAGCTAAGGCATTCTTCATAACAGTCCGTTTGAGCTGTTTTCTCCTTCTGCAAAAGCTTTGAAAGTAACAATAATGGTCAAAACGTAGTTGAGTGAATCAGGTTCTACAACTATACCTAATCCTTCATACCATGATGAAAATGATGAAAATAGTTTATTTGCTTCATAGAAACAGTGTAAGCAAAAGCATTCTTTATACAGTCCGTTTTAGCTGTTTTCTCCTTCTGCAAAAGCTTTGAAAGTAACAATAATGGTCAAAACGTAGTTGAGTGAATTAGCTTCTACAACTATACCTAATCCTTCATACCATGATGAAAATTATGAAAATAGTTCATTTGCTTGATAGAAACAGTGTAAGCTAAAGCATTCTTCATAACAGTCCGTTTGAGCTGTTTTCTCCTTCTGCAAAAGCTTTGAAAGTAACAATAATGGTCAAAACGTAGTTGAGTGAATCAGGTTCTACAACTATACCTAATCCTTCATACCATGATGAAAATGATGAAAATAGTTTATTTGCTTCATAGAAACAGTGTAAGCAAAAGCATTCTTTATACAGTCCGTTTTAGCTGTTTTCTCCTTCTGCAAAAGCTTTGAAAGTAACAATAATGGTCAAAACGTAGTTGAGTGAATTAGCTTCTACAACTATACCTAATCCTTCATACCATGATGAAAATGATGAAAATAGTTCATTTGCTTGATAGAAACAGTGTAAGCTAAAGCATTCTTCATAACAGTCCGTTTTAGCTGTTTACTCCTTCTGCAAAAGCTTTGAAAGTAACAATAATGGTCAAAACGTAGTTGAGTGAATCAGGTTCTAAAACTATACCTAATCCTTCATACCATGATGAAAATGATGAAAATAGTTCATTTGCTTGATAGAAACAGTGTAAGCTAAAGCATTCTTCATAACAGTCCGTTTTAGCTGTTTACTCCTGCAAAAGCTTTGAAAGTAACAATAATGGTCAAAACGTAGTTGAGTGAATCAGGTTCTACAACTATACCTAATCCTTCATACCATGATAAAAATGATGAAAATAGTTCATTTGCTTGATAGAAACAGTGTAAGCTAAAGCATTCTTCATAACAGTCCGTTTGAGCTGTTTTCTCCTTCTGCAAAAGCTTTGAAAGTAACAATAATGGTCAAAACGTAGTTGAGTGAATCAGATTCTACAACTATACCTAATCCTTCATACAATGATGAAAATGATGAAAATAGTTTATTTGCTTCATAGAAACAGTGTAAGCAAAAGCATTCTTTATACAGTCCGTTTTAGCTGTTTTCTCCTTCTGCAAAAGCTTTGAAAGTAACAATAATGGTCAAAACGTAGTTGAGTGAATCAGGTTCTAAAACTATACCTAATCCTTCATACCATGATGAAAATGATGAAAATAGTTCATTTGCTTGATAGAAACAGTGTAAGCTAAAGCATTCTTCATAACAGTCCGTTTTAGCTGTTTACTCCTTCTGCAAAAGCTTTGAAAGTAACAATAATGGTCAAAACGTAGTTGAGTGAATCAGGTTCTACAACTATACCTAATCCTTCATACCATGATAAAAATGATGAAAATAGTTCATTTGCTTGATAGAAACAGTGTAAGCTAAAGCATTCTTCATAACAGTCCGTTTGAGCTGTTTTCTCCTTCTGCAAAAGCTTTGAAAGTAACAATAATGGTCAAAACGTAGTTGAGTGAATCAGGTTCTACAACTATACCTAATCCTTCATACCATGATGAAAATGATGAAAATAGTTTATTTGCTTCATAGAAACAGTGTAAGCAAAAGCATTCTTTATACAGTCCGTTTTAGCTGTTTTCTCCTTCTGCAAAAGCTTTGAAAGTAACAATAATGGTCAAAACGTAGTTGAGTGAATCAGGTTCTAAAACTATACCTAATCCTTCATACCATGATGAAAATGATGAAAATAGTTCATTTGCTTCATAGAAACAGTGTAAGCAAAAGCATTCTTCATAACAGTCCGTTTTAGCTGTTTACTCCTTCTGCAAAAGCTTTGAAAGTAACAATAATGGTCAAAACGTAGTTGAGTGAATCAGGTTCTACAACTATACCTAATCCTTCATACCATGATGAAAATGATGAAAATAGTTTATTTGCTTCATAGAAACAGTGTAAGCAAAAGCATTCTTTATACAGTCCGTTTTAGCTGTTTTCTCCTTCTGCAAAAGCTTTGAAAGTAACAATAATGGTCAAAACGTAGTTGAGTGAATTAGCTTCTACAACTATACCTAATCCTTCATACCATGTTGAAAATGATGAAAATAGTTCATTTGCTTGATAGAAACAGTGTAAGCTAAAGCATTCTTCATAACAGTCCGTTTTAGCTGTTTACTCCTTCTGCAAAAGCTTTGAAAGTAACAATAATGGTCAAAACGTAGTTGAGTGAATCAGGTTCTACAACTATACCTAATCCTTCATACCATGATAAAAATGATGAAAATAGTTCATTTGCTTGATAGAAACAGTGTAAGCTAAAGCATTCTTCATAACAGTCCGTTTGAGCTGTTTTCTCCTTCTGCAAAAGCTTTGAAAGTAACAATAATGGTCAAAACGTAGTTGAGTGAATTAGCTTCTACAACTAAACCTAATCCTTCATACCATGATGAAAATGATGAAAATAGTTCATTTGCTTGATAGAAACAGTGTAAGCTAAAGCATTCTTCATAACAGTCCGTTTGAGCTGTTTTCTCCTTCTGCAAAAGCTTTGAAAGTAACAATAATGGTCAAAACGTAGTTGAGTGAATCAGGTTCTACAACTATACCTAATCCTTCATACCATGATGAAAATGATGAAAATAGTTTATTTGCTTCATAGAAACAGTGTAAGCAAAAGCATTCTTTATACAGTCCGTTTTAGCTGTTTTCTCCTTCTGCAAAAGCTTTGAAAGTAACAATAATGGTCAAAACGTAGTTGAGTGAATTAGCTTCTACAACTATACCTAATCCTTCATACCATGATGAAAATGATGAAAATAGTTCATTTGCTTGATAGAAACAGTGTAAGCTAAAGCATTCTTCATAACAGTCCGTTTGAGCTGTTTTCTCCTTCTGCAAAAGCTTTGAAAGTAACAATAATGGTCAAAACGTAGTTGAGTGAATCAGGTTCTACAACTATACCTAATCCTTCATACCATGATGAAAATGATGAAAATAGTTTATTTGCTTCATAGAAACAGTGTAAGCAAAAGCATTCTTTATACAGTCCGTTTTAGCTGTTTTCTCCTTCTGCAAAAGCTTTGAAAGTAACAATAATGGTCAAAACGTAGTTGAGTGAATTAGCTTCTACAACTATACCTAATCCTTCATACCATGATGAAAATGATGAAAATAGTTCATTTGCTTGATAGAAACAGTGTAAGCTAAGGCATTCTTCATAACAGTCCGTTTGAGCTGTTTTCTCCTTCTGCAAAAGCTTTGAAAGTAACAATAATGGTCAAAACGTAGTTGAGTGAATCAGGTTCTACAACTATACCTAATCCTTCATACCATGATGAAAATGATGAAAATAGTTTATTTGCTTCATAGAAACAGTGTAAGCAAAAGCATTCTTTATACAGTCCGTTTTAGCTGTTTTCTCCTTCTGCAAAAGCTTTGAAAGTAACAATAATGGTCAAAACGTAGTTGAGTGAATTAGCTTCTACAACTATACCTAATCCTTCATACCATGATAAAAATGATGAAAATAGTTCATTTGCTTGATAGAAACAGTGTAAGCTAAAGCATTCTTCATAACAGTCCGTTTGAGCTGTTTTCTCCTTCTGCAAAAGCTTTGAAAGTAACAATAATGGTCAAAACGTAGTTGAGTGAATCAGGTTCTACAACTATACCTAATCCTTCATACCATGATGAAAATGATGAAAATAGTTTATTTGCTTCATAGAAACAGTGTAAGCAAAAGCATTCTTTATACAGTCCGTTTTAGCTGTTTTCTCCTTCTGCAAAAGCTTTGAAAGTAACAATAATGGTCAAAACGTAGTTGAGTGAATTAGCTTCTACAACTATACCTAATCCTTCATACCATGATGAAAATGATGAAAATAGTTCATTTGCTTGATAGAAACAGTGTAAGCTAAAGCATTCTTCATAACAGTCCGTTTTAGCTGTTTACTCCTTCTGCAAAAGCTTTGAAAGTAACAATAATGGTCAAAACGTAGTTGAGTGAATCAGGTTCTACAACTATACCTAATCCTTCATACCATGATGAAAATGATGAAAATAGTTTATTTGCTTCATAGAAACAGTGTAAGCAAAAGCATTCTTTATACAGTCCGTTTTAGCTGTTTTCTCCTTCTGCAAAAGCTTTGAAAGTAACAATAATGGTCAAAACGTAGTTGAGTGAATCAGGTTCTACAACTATACCTAATCCTTCATACCATGATGAAAATGATGAAAATAGTTTATTTGCTTCATAGAAACAGTGTAAGCAAAAGCATTCTTTATACAGTCCGTTTTAGCTGTTTTCTCCTTCTGCAAAAGCTTTGAAAGTAACAATAATGGTCAAAACGTAGTTGAGTGAATCAGGTTCTAAAACTATACCAAATTCTTCATACCATGATGAAAATGATGAAAATAGTTCATTTGCTTCATAGAAACAGTGTAAGCAAAAGCATTCTTTATACAGTCCGTTTTAGCTGTTTTCTCCTTCTGAAAAAGCTTTGAAAGTAACAATAATGGTCAAAACGTAGTTGAGTGAATCAGCTTCTACAACTATACCTAATCCTTCATACCATGATGAAAATGATGAAAATAGTTCATTTGCTTGATAGAAACAGTGTAAGCTAAAGCATTCTTCATAACAGTCCGTTTTAGCTGTTTACTCCTTCTGCAAAAGCTTTGAAAGTAACAATAATGGTCAAAACGTAGTTGAGTGAATCAGGTTCTACAACTATACCTAATCCTTCATACCATGATAAAAATGATGAAAATAGTTCATTTGCTTGATAGAAACAGTGTAAGCAAAAGCATTCTTTATACAGTCCGTTTTAGCTGTTTTCTCCTTCTGCAAAAGCTTTGAAAGTAACAATAATGGTCAAAACGTAGTTGAGTGAATTAGCTTCTACAACTATACCTAATCCTTCATACCATGATGAAAATGATGAAAATAGTTCATTTGCTTGATAGAAACAGTGTAAGCTAAAGCATTCTTCATAACAGTCCGTTTGAGCTGTTTTCTCCTTCTGCAAAAGCTTTGAAAGTAACAATAATGGTCAAAACGTAGTTGAGTGAATCAGGTTCTACAACTATACCTAATCCTTCATACCATGATGAAAATGATGAAAATAGTTTATTTGCTTCATAGAAACAGTGTAAGCAAAAGCATTCTTTATACAGTCCGTTTTAGCTGTTTTCTCCTTCTGCAAAAGCTTTGAAAGTTACAATAATGGTCAAAACGTAGTTGAGTGAATCAGGTTCTAAAACTATACCTAATCCTTCATACCATGATGAAAATGATGAAAATAGTTCATTTGCTTGATAGAAACAGTGTAAGCTAAAGCATTCTTCATAACAGTCCGTTTTAGCTGTTTACTCCTTCTGCAAAAGCTTTGAAAGTAACAATAATGGTCAAAACGTAGTTGAGTGAATCAGGTTCTACAACTATACCTAATCCTTCATACCATGATAAAAATGATGAAAATAGTTCATTTGCTTGATAGAAACAGTGTAAGCTAAAGCATTCTTCATAACAGTCCGTTTGAGCTGTTTTCTCCTTCTGCAAAAGCTTTGAAAGTAACAATAATGGTCAAAACGTAGTTGAGTGAATCAGGTTCTAAAACTATACCAAATTCTTCATACCATGATGAAAATGATGAAAATAGTTCATTTGCTTCATAGAAACAGTGTAAGCAAAAGCATTCTTCATAACAGTCCGTTTTAGCTGTTTACTCCTTCTGCAAAAGCTTTGAAAGTAACAATAATGGTCAAAACGTAGTTGATTGAATCAGGTTCTACAACTATACCTAATCCTTCATACCATGATAAAAATGATGAAAATAGTTCATTTGCTTGATAGAAACAGTGTAAGCAAAAGCATTCTTTATACAGTCCGTTTTAGCTGTTTTCTCCTTCTGCAAAAGCTTTGAAAGTAACAATAATGGTCAAAACGTAGTTGAGTGAATCAGGTTCTAAAACTATACCTAATCCTTCATACCATGATGAAAATGATGAAAATAGTTCATTTGCTTGATAGAAACAGTGTAAGCTAAAGCATTCTTCATAACAGTCCGTTTTAGCTGTTTACTCCTTCTGCAAAAGCTTTGAAAGTAACAATAATGGTCAAAACGTAGTTGAGTGAATCAGGTTCTACAACTATACCTAATCCTTCATACCATGATAAAAATGATGAAAATAGTTCATTTGCTTGATAGAAACAGTGTAAGCTAAAGCATTCTTCATAACAGTCCGTTTGAGCTGTTTTCTCCTTCTGCAAAAGCTTTGAAAGTAACAATAATGGTCAAAACGTAGTTGAGTGAATCAGGTTCTACAACTATACCTAATCCTTCATACCATGATGAAAATGATGAAAATAGTTTATTTGCTTCATAGAAACAGTGTAAGCAAAAGCATTCTTTATACAGTCCGTTTTAGCTGTTTTCTCCTTCTGCAAAAGCTTTGAAAGTAACAATAATGGTCAAAACGTAGTTGAGTGAATCAGGTTCTAAAACTATACCTAATCCTTCATACCATGATAAAAATGATGAAAATAGTTCATTTGCTTGATAGAAACAGTGTAAGCTAAAGCATTCTTCATAACAGTCCGTTTGAGCTGTTTTCTCCTTCTGCAAAAGCTTTGAAAGTAACAATAATGGTCAAAACGTAGTTGAGTGAATCAGGTTCTACAACTATACCTAATCCTTCATACCATGATGAAAATGATGAAAATAGTTTATTTGCTTCATAGAAACAGTGTAAGCAAAAGCATTCTTTATACAGTCCGTTTTAGCTGTTTTCTCCTTCTGCAAAAGCTTTGAAAGTAACAATAATGGTCAAAACGTAGTTGAGTGAATCAGGTTCTACAACTATACCTAATCCTTCATACCATGATAAAAATGATGAAAATAGTTCATTTGCTTGATAGAAACAGTGTAAGCTAAAGCATTCTTCATAACAGTCCGTTTGAGCTGTTTTCTCCTTCTGCAAAAGCTTTGAAAGTAACAATAATGGTCAAAACGTAGTTGAGTGAATCAGGTTCTACAACTATACCTAATCCTTCATACCATGATGAAAATGATGAAAATAGTTTATTTGCTTCATAGAAACAGTGTAAGCAAAAGCATTCTTTATACAGTCCGTTTTAGCTGTTTTCTCCTTCTGCAAAAGCTTTGAAAGTAACAATAATGGTCAAAACGTAGTTGAGTGAATCAGGTTCTAAAACTATACCTAATCCTTCATACCATGATGAAAATGATGAAAATAGTTCATTTGCTTCATAGAAACAGTGTAAGCAAAAGCATTCTTCATAACAGTCCGTTTTAGCTGTTTACTCCTTCTGCAAAAGCTTTGAAAGTAACAATAATGGTCAAAACGTAGTTGAGTGAATCAGGTTCTACAACTATACCTAATCCTTCATACCATGATGAAAATGATGAAAATAGTTTATTTGCTTCATAGAAACAGTGTAAGCAAAAGCATTCTTTATACAGTCCGTTTTAGCTGTTTTCTCCTTCTGCAAAAGCTTTGAAAGTAACAATAATGGTCAAAACGTAGTTGAGTGAATTAGCTTCTACAACTATACCTAATCCTTCATACCATGTTGAAAATGATGAAAATAGTTCATTTGCTTGATAGAAACAGTGTAAGCTAAAGCATTCTTCATAACAGTCCGTTTTAGCTGTTTACTCCTTCTGCAAAAGCTTTGAAAGTAACAATAATGGTCAAAACGTAGTTGAGTGAATCAGGTTCTACAACTATACCTAATCCTTCATACCATGATAAAAATGATGAAAATAGTTCATTTGCTTGATAGAAACAGTGTAAGCTAAAGCATTCTTCATAACAGTCCGTTTGAGCTGTTTTCTCCTTCTGCAAAAGCTTTGAAAGTAACAATAATGGTCAAAACGTAGTTGAGTGAATTAGCTTCTACAACTAAACCTAATCCTTCATACCATGATGAAAATGATGAAAATAGTTCATTTGCTTGATAGAAACAGTGTAAGCTAAAGCATTCTTCATAACAGTCCGTTTGAGCTGTTTTCTCCTTCTGCAAAAGCTTTGAAAGTAACAATAATGGTCAAAACGTAGTTGAGTGAATCAGGTTCTACAACTATACCTAATCCTTCATACCATGATGAAAATGATGAAAATAGTTTATTTGCTTCATAGAAACAGTGTAAGCAAAAGCATTCTTTATACAGTCCGTTTTAGCTGTTTTCTCCTTCTGCAAAAGCTTTGAAAGTAACAATAATGGTCAAAACGTAGTTGAGTGAATTAGCTTCTACAACTATACCTAATCCTTCATACCATGATGAAAATGATGAAAATAGTTCATTTGCTTGATAGAAACAGTGTAAGCTAAAGCATTCTTCATAACAGTCCGTTTGAGCTGTTTTCTCCTTCTGCAAAAGCTTTGAAAGTAACAATAATGGTCAAAACGTAGTTGAGTGAATCAGGTTCTACAACTATACCTAATCCTTCATACCATGATGAAAATGATGAAAATAGTTTATTTGCTTCATAGAAACAGTGTAAGCAAAAGCATTCTTTATACAGTCCGTTTTAGCTGTTTTCTCCTTCTGCAAAAGCTTTGAAAGTAACAATAATGGTCAAAACGTAGTTGAGTGAATTAGCTTCTACAACTATACCTAATCCTTCATACCATGATGAAAATGATGAAAATAGTTCATTTGCTTGATAGAAACAGTGTAAGCTAAGGCATTCTTCATAACAGTCCGTTTGAGCTGTTTTCTCCTTCTGCAAAAGCTTTGAAAGTAACAATAATGGTCAAAACGTAGTTGAGTGAATCAGGTTCTACAACTATACCTAATCCTTCATACCATGATGAAAATGATGAAAATAGTTTATTTGCTTCATAGAAACAGTGTAAGCAAAAGCATTCTTTATACAGTCCGTTTTAGCTGTTTTCTCCTTCTGCAAAAGCTTTGAAAGTAACAATAATGGTCAAAACGTAGTTGAGTGAATTAGCTTCTACAACTATACCTAATCCTTCATACCATGATAAAAATGATGAAAATAGTTCATTTGCTTGATAGAAACAGTGTAAGCTAAAGCATTCTTCATAACAGTCCGTTTGAGCTGTTTTCTCCTTCTGCAAAAGCTTTGAAAGTAACAATAATGGTCAAAACGTAGTTGAGTGAATCAGGTTCTACAACTATACCTAATCCTTCATACCATGATGAAAATGATGAAAATAGTTTATTTGCTTCATAGAAACAGTGTAAGCAAAAGCATTCTTTATACAGTCCGTTTTAGCTGTTTTCTCCTTCTGCAAAAGCTTTGAAAGTAACAATAATGGTCAAAACGTAGTTGAGTGAATTAGCTTCTACAACTATACCTAATCCTTCATACCATGATGAAAATGATGAAAATAGTTCATTTGCTTGATAGAAACAGTGTAAGCTAAAGCATTCTTCATAACAGTCCGTTTTAGCTGTTTACTCCTTCTGCAAAAGCTTTGAAAGTAACAATAATGGTCAAAACGTAGTTGAGTGAATCAGGTTCTACAACTATACCTAATCCTTCATACCATGATGAAAATGATGAAAATAGTTTATTTGCTTCATAGAAACAGTGTAAGCAAAAGCATTCTTTATACAGTCCGTTTTAGCTGTTTTCTCCTTCTGCAAAAGCTTTGAAAGTAACAATAATGGTCAAAACGTAGTTGAGTGAATCAGGTTCTACAACTATACCTAATCCTTCATACCATGATGAAAATGATGAAAATAGTTTATTTGCTTCATAGAAACAGTGTAAGCAAAAGCATTCTTTATACAGTCCGTTTTAGCTGTTTTCTCCTTCTGCAAAAGCTTTGAAAGTAACAATAATGGTCAAAACGTAGTTGAGTGAATCAGGTTCTAAAACTATACCAAATTCTTCATACCATGATGAAAATGATGAAAATAGTTCATTTGCTTCATAGAAACAGTGTAAGCAAAAGCATTCTTTATACAGTCCGTTTTAGCTGTTTTCTCCTTCTGAAAAAGCTTTGAAAGTAACAATAATGGTCAAAACGTAGTTGAGTGAATCAGCTTCTACAACTATACCTAATCCTTCATACCATGATGAAAATGATGAAAATAGTTCATTTGCTTGATAGAAACAGTGTAAGCTAAAGCATTCTTCATAACAGTCCGTTTTAGCTGTTTACTCCTTCTGCAAAAGCTTTGAAAGTAACAATAATGGTCAAAACGTAGTTGAGTGAATCAGGTTCTACAACTATACCTAATCCTTCATACCATGATAAAAATGATGAAAATAGTTCATTTGCTTGATAGAAACAGTGTAAGCAAAAGCATTCTTTATACAGTCCGTTTTAGCTGTTTTCTCCTTCTGCAAAAGCTTTGAAAGTAACAATAATGGTCAAAACGTAGTTGAGTGAATTAGCTTCTACAACTATACCTAATCCTTCATACCATGATGAAAATGATGAAAATAGTTCATTTGCTTGATAGAAACAGTGTAAGCTAAAGCATTCTTCATAACAGTCCGTTTGAGCTGTTTTCTCCTTCTGCAAAAGCTTTGAAAGTAACAATAATGGTCAAAACGTAGTTGAGTGAATCAGGTTCTACAACTATACCTAATCCTTCATACCATGATGAAAATGATGAAAATAGTTTATTTGCTTCATAGAAACAGTGTAAGCAAAAGCATTCTTTATACAGTCCGTTTTAGCTGTTTTCTCCTTCTGCAAAAGCTTTGAAAGTAACAATAATGGTCAAAACGTAGTTGAGTGAATCAGGTTCTAAAACTATACCTAATCCTTCATACCATGATGAAAATGATGAAAATAGTTCATTTGCTTGATAGAAACAGTGTAAGCTAAAGCATTCTTCATAACAGTCCGTTTTAGCTGTTTACTCCTTCTGCAAAAGCTTTGAAAGTAACAATAATGGTCAAAACGTAGTTGAGTGAATCAGGTTCTACAACTATACCTAATCCTTCATACCATGATAAAAATGATGAAAATAGTTCATTTGCTTGATAGAAACAGTGTAAGCTAAAGCATTCTTCATAACAGTCCGTTTGAGCTGTTTTCTCCTTCTGCAAAAGCTTTGAAAGTAACAATAATGGTCAAAACGTAGTTGAGTGAATCAGGTTCTAAAACTATACCAAATTCTTCATACCATGATGAAAATGATGAAAATAGTTCATTTGCTTCATAGAAACAGTGTAAGCAAAAGCATTCTTCATAACAGTCCGTTTTAGCTGTTTACTCCTTCTGCAAAAGCTTTGAAAGTAACAATAATGGTCAAAACGTAGTTGATTGAATCAGGTTCTACAACTATACCTAATCCTTCATACCATGATAAAAATGATGAAAATAGTTCATTTGCTTGATAGAAACAGTGTAAGCAAAAGCATTCTTTATACAGTCCGTTTTAGCTGTTTTCTCCTTCTGCAAAAGCTTTGAAAGTAACAATAATGGTCAAAACGTAGTTGAGTGAATCAGGTTCTAAAACTATACCTAATCCTTCATACCATGATGAAAATGATGAAAATAGTTCATTTGCTTGATAGAAACAGTGTAAGCTAAAGCATTCTTCATAACAGTCCGTTTTAGCTGTTTACTCCTTCTGCAAAAGCTTTGAAAGTAACAATAATGGTCAAAACGTAGTTGAGTGAATCAGGTTCTACAACTATACCTTATCCTTCATACCATGATAAAAATGATGAAAATAGTTCATTTGCTTGATAGAAACAGTGTAAGCTAAAGCATTCTTCATAACAGTCCGTTTGAGCTGTTTTCTCCTTCTGCAAAAGCTTTGAAAGTAACAATAATGGTCAAAACGTAGTTGAGTGAATCAGGTTCTACAACTATACCTAATCCTTCATACCATGATGAAAATGATGAAAATAGTTTATTTGCTTCATAGAAACAGTGTAAGCAAAAGCATTCTTTATACAGTCCGTTTTAGCTGTTTTCTCCTTCTGCAAAAGCTTTGAAAGTAACAATAATGGTCAAAACGTAGTTGAGTGAATCAGGTTCTAAAACTATACCTAATCCTTCATACCATGATGAAAATGATGAAAATAGTTCATTTGCTTGATAGAAACAGTGTAAGCTAAAGCATTCTTCATAACAGTCCGTTTTAGCTGTTTACTCCTTCTGCAAAAGCTTTGAAAGTAACAATAATGGTCAAAACGTAGTTGAGTGAATCAGGTTCTACAACTATACCTAATCCTTCATACCATGATAAAAATGATGAAAATAGTTTATTTGCTTCATAGAAACAGTGTAAGCAAAAGCATTCTTTATACAGTCCGTTTGAGCTGTTTTCTCCTTCTGCAAAAGCTTTGAAAGTAACAATAATGGTCAAAACGTAGTTGAGTGAATCAGGTTCTACAACTATACCTAATCCTTCATACCATGATGAAAATGATGAAAATAGTTTATTTGCTTCATAGAAACAGTGTAAGCAAAAGCATTCTTTATACAGTCCGTTTTAGCTGTTTTCTTCTTCTGCAAAAGCTTTGAAAGTAACAATAATGGTCAAAACGTAGTTGAGTGAATCAGGTTCTACAACTATACCTAATCCTTCATACCATGATAAAAATGATGAAAATAGTTCATTTGCTTGATAGAAACAGTGTAAGCTAAAGCATTCTTCATAACAGTCCGTTTGAGCTGTTTTCTCCTTCTGCAAAAGCTTTGAAAGTAACAATAATGGTCAAAACGTAGTTGAGTGAATCAGGTTCTACAACTATACCTAATCCTTCATACCATGATGAAAATGATGAAAATAGTTTATTTGCTTCATAGAAACAGTGTAAGCAAAAGCATTCTTTATACAGTCCGTTTTAGCTGTTTTCTCCTTCTGCAAAAGCTTTGAAAGTAACAATAATGGTCAAAACGTAGTTGAGTGAATTAGCTTCTACAACTATACCTAATCCTTCATACCATGATGAAAATGATGAAAATAGTTCATTTGCTTGATAGAAACAGTGTAAGCTAAAGCATTCTTCATAACAGTCCGTTTGAGCTGTTTTCTCCTTCTGCAAAAGCTTTGAAAGTAACAATAATGGTCAAAACGTAGTTGAGTGAATCAGGTTCTACAACTATACCTAATCCTTCATACCATGATGAAAATGATGAAAATAGTTTATTTGCTTCATAGAAACAGTGTAAGCAAAAGCATTCTTTATACAGTCCGTTTTAGCTGTTTTCTCCTTCTGCAAAAGCTTTGAAAGTAACAATAATGGTCAAAACGTAGTTGAGTGAATTAGCTTCTACAACTATACCTAATCCTTCATACCATGATGAAAATGATGAAAATAGTTCATTTGCTTGATAGAAACAGTGTAAGCTAAAGCATTCTTCATAACAGTCCGTTTTAGCTGTTTACTCCTTCTGCAAAAGCTTTGAAAGTAACAATAATGGTCAAAACGTAGTTGAGTGAATCAGGTTCTACAACTATACCTAATCCTTCATACCATGATAAAAATGATGAAAATAGTTCATTTGCTTGATAGAAACAGTGTAAGCTAAAGCATTCTTCATAACAGTCCGTTTGAGCTGTTTTCTCCTTCTGCAAAAGCTTTGAAAGTAACAATAATGGTCAAAACGTAGTTGAGTGAATCAGGTTCTACAACTATACCTAATCCTTCATACCATGATGAAAATGATGAAAATAGTTTATTTGCTTCATAGAAACAGTGTAAGCAAAAGCATTCTTTATACAGTCCGTTTTAGCTGTTTTCTCCTTCTGCAAAAGCTTTGAAAGTAACAATAATGGTCAAAACGTAGTTGAGTGAATTAGCTTCTACAACTATACCTAATCCTTCATACCATGATGAAAATGATGAAAATAGTTCATTTGCTTGATAGAAACAGTGTAAGCTAAAGCATTCTTCATAACAGTCCGTTTGAGCTGTTTTCTCCTTCTGCAAAAGCTTTGAAAGTAACAATAATGGTCAAAACGTAGTTGAGTGAATCAGGTTCTACAACTATACCTAATCCTTCATACCATGATGAAAATGATGAAAATAGTTTATTTGCTTCATAGAAACAGTGTAAGCAAAAGCATTCTTTATACAGTCCGTTTTAGCTGTTTTCTCCTTCTGCAAAAGCTTTGAAAGTAACAATAATGGTCAAAACGTAGTTGAGTGAATCAGGTTCTAAAACTATACCTAATCCTTCATACCATGATGAAAATGATGAAAATAGTTCATTTGCTTCATAGAAACAGTGTAAGCAAAAGCATTCTTCATAACAGTCCGTTTTAGCTGTTTACTCCTTCTGCAAAAGCTTTGAAAGTAACAATAATGGTCAAAACGTAGTTGAGTGAATCAGGTTCTACAACTATACCTAATCCTTCATACCATGATAAAAATGATGAAAATAGTTCATTTGCTTGATAGAAACAGTGTAAGCTAAAGCATTCTTCATAACAGTCCGTTTGAGCTGTTTTCTCCTTCTGCAAAAGCTTTGAAAGTAACAATAATGGTCAAAACGTAGTTGAGTGAATCAGGTTCTACAACTATACCTAATCCTTCATACCATGATGAAAATGATGAAAATAGTTTATTTGCTTCATAGAAACAGTGTAAGCAAAAGCATTCTTTATACAGTCCGTTTTAGCTGTTTTCTCCTTCTGCAAAAGCTTTGAAAGTAACAATAATGGTCAAAACGTAGTTGAGTGAATTAGCTTCTACAACTATACCTAATCCTTCATACCATGATGAAAATGATGAAAATAGTTCATTTGCTTGATAGAAACAGTGTAAGCTAAAGCATTCTTCATAACAGTCCGTTTGAGCTGTTTTCTCCTTCTGCAAAAGCTTTGAAAGTAACAATAATGGTCAAAACGTAGTTGAGTGAATCAGGTTCTACAACTATACCTAATCCTTCATACCATGATGAAAATGATGAAAATAGTTTATTTGCTTCATAGAAACAGTGTAAGCAAAAGCATTCTTTATACAGTCCGTTTTAGCTGTTTTCTCCTTCTGCAAAAGCTTTGAAAGTAACAATAATGGTCAAAACGTAGTTGAGTGAATTAGCTTCTACAACTATACCTAATCCTTCATACCATGTTGAAAATGATGAAAATAGTTCATTTGCTTGATAGAAACAGTGTAAGCTAAAGCATTCTTCATAACAGTCCGTTTTAGCTGTTTACTCCTTCTGCAAAAGCTTTGAAAGTAACAATAATGGTCAAAACGTAGTTGAGTGAATCAGGTTCTACAACTATACCTAATCCTTCATACCATGATAAAAATGATGAAAATAGTTCATTTGCTTGATAGAAACAGTGTAAGCTAAAGCATTCTTCATAACAGTCCGTTTGAGCTGTTTTCTCCTTCTGCAAAAGCTTTGAAAGTAACAATAATGGTCAAAACGTAGTTGAGTGAATTAGCTTCTACAACTAAACCTAATCCTTCATACCATGATGAAAATGATGAAAATAGTTCATTTGCTTGATAGAAACAGTGTAAGCTAAAGCATTCTTCATAACAGTCCGTTTGAGCTGTTTTCTCCTTCTGCAAAAGCTTTGAAAGTAACAATAATGGTCAAAACGTAGTTGAGTGAATCAGGTTCTACAACTATACCTAATCCTTCATACCATGATGAAAATGATGAAAATAGTTTATTTGCTTCATAGAAACAGTGTAAGCAAAAGCATTCTTTATACAGTCCGTTTTAGCTGTTTTCTCCTTCTGCAAAAGCTTTGAAAGTAACAATAATGGTCAAAACGTAGTTGAGTGAATTAGCTTCTACAACTATACCTAATCCTTCATACCATGATGAAAATGATGAAAATAGTTCATTTGCTTGATAGAAACAGTGTAAGCTAAAGCATTCTTCATAACAGTCCGTTTGAGCTGTTTTCTCCTTCTGCAAAAGCTTTGAAAGTAACAATAATGGTCAAAACGTAGTTGAGTGAATCAGGTTCTACAACTATACCTAATCCTTCATACCATGATGAAAATGATGAAAATAGTTTATTTGCTTCATAGAAACAGTGTAAGCAAAAGCATTCTTTATACAGTCCGTTTTAGCTGTTTTCTCCTTCTGCAAAAGCTTTGAAAGTAACAATAATGGTCAAAACGTAGTTGAGTGAATTAGCTTCTACAACTATACCTAATCCTTCATACCATGATGAAAATGATGAAAATAGTTCATTTGCTTGATAGAAACAGTGTAAGCTAAGGCATTCTTCATAACAGTCCGTTTGAGCTGTTTTCTCCTTCTGCAAAAGCTTTGAAAGTAACAATAATGGTCAAAACGTAGTTGAGTGAATCAGGTTCTACAACTATACCTAATCCTTCATACCATGATGAAAATGATGAAAATAGTTTATTTGCTTCATAGAAACAGTGTAAGCAAAAGCATTCTTTATACAGTCCGTTTTAGCTGTTTTCTCCTTCTGCAAAAGCTTTGAAAGTAACAATAATGGTCAAAACGTAGTTGAGTGAATTAGCTTCTACAACTATACCTAATCCTTCATACCATGATAAAAATGATGAAAATAGTTCATTTGCTTGATAGAAACAGTGTAAGCTAAAGCATTCTTCATAACAGTCCGTTTGAGCTGTTTTCTCCTTCTGCAAAAGCTTTGAAAGTAACAATAATGGTCAAAACGTAGTTGAGTGAATCAGGTTCTACAACTATACCTAATCCTTCATACCATGATGAAAATGATGAAAATAGTTTATTTGCTTCATAGAAACAGTGTAAGCAAAAGCATTCTTTATACAGTCCGTTTTAGCTGTTTTCTCCTTCTGCAAAAGCTTTGAAAGTAACAATAATGGTCAAAACGTAGTTGAGTGAATTAGCTTCTACAACTATACCTAATCCTTCATACCATGATGAAAATGATGAAAATAGTTCATTTGCTTGATAGAAACAGTGTAAGCTAAAGCATTCTTCATAACAGTCCGTTTTAGCTGTTTACTCCTTCTGCAAAAGCTTTGAAAGTAACAATAATGGTCAAAACGTAGTTGAGTGAATCAGGTTCTACAACTATACCTAATCCTTCATACCATGATGAAAATGATGAAAATAGTTTATTTGCTTCATAGAAACAGTGTAAGCAAAAGCATTCTTTATACAGTCCGTTTTAGCTGTTTTCTCCTTCTGCAAAAGCTTTGAAAGTAACAATAATGGTCAAAACGTAGTTGAGTGAATCAGGTTCTACAACTATACCTAATCCTTCATACCATGATGAAAATGATGAAAATAGTTTATTTGCTTCATAGAAACAGTGTAAGCAAAAGCATTCTTTATACAGTCCGTTTTAGCTGTTTTCTCCTTCTGCAAAAGCTTTGAAAGTAACAATAATGGTCAAAACGTAGTTGAGTGAATCAGGTTCTAAAACTATACCAAATTCTTCATACCATGATGAAAATGATGAAAATAGTTCATTTGCTTCATAGAAACAGTGTAAGCAAAAGCATTCTTTATACAGTCCGTTTTAGCTGTTTTCTCCTTCTGAAAAAGCTTTGAAAGTAACAATAATGGTCAAAACGTAGTTGAGTGAATCAGCTTCTACAACTATACCTAATCCTTCATACCATGATGAAAATGATGAAAATAGTTCATTTGCTTGATAGAAACAGTGTAAGCTAAAGCATTCTTCATAACAGTCCGTTTTAGCTGTTTACTCCTTCTGCAAAAGCTTTGAAAGTAACAATAATGGTCAAAACGTAGTTGAGTGAATCAGGTTCTACAACTATACCTAATCCTTCATACCATGATAAAAATGATGAAAATAGTTCATTTGCTTGATAGAAACAGTGTAAGCAAAAGCATTCTTTATACAGTCCGTTTTAGCTGTTTTCTCCTTCTGCAAAAGCTTTGAAAGTAACAATAATGGTCAAAACGTAGTTGAGTGAATTAGCTTCTACAACTATACCTAATCCTTCATACCATGATGAAAATGATGAAAATAGTTCATTTGCTTGATAGAAACAGTGTAAGCTAAAGCATTCTTCATAACAGTCCGTTTGAGCTGTTTTCTCCTTCTGCAAAAGCTTTGAAAGTAACAATAATGGTCAAAACGTAGTTGAGTGAATCAGGTTCTACAACTATACCTAATCCTTCATACCATGATGAAAATGATGAAAATAGTTTATTTGCTTCATAGAAACAGTGTAAGCAAAAGCATTCTTTATACAGTCCGTTTTAGCTGTTTTCTCCTTCTGCAAAAGCTTTGAAAGTAACAATAATGGTCAAAACGTAGTTGAGTGAATCAGGTTCTAAAACTATACCTAATCCTTCATACCATGATGAAAATGATGAAAATAGTTCATTTGCTTGATAGAAACAGTGTAAGCTAAAGCATTCTTCATAACAGTCCGTTTTAGCTGTTTACTCCTTCTGCAAAAGCTTTGAAAGTAACAATAATGGTCAAAACGTAGTTGAGTGAATCAGGTTCTACAACTATACCTAATCCTTCATACCATGATAAAAATGATGAAAATAGTTCATTTGCTTGATAGAAACAGTGTAAGCTAAAGCATTCTTCATAACAGTCCGTTTGAGCTGTTTTCTCCTTCTGCAAAAGCTTTGAAAGTAACAATAATGGTCAAAACGTAGTTGAGTGAATCAGGTTCTAAAACTATACCAAATTCTTCATACCATGATGAAAATGATGAAAATAGTTCATTTGCTTCATAGAAACAGTGTAAGCAAAAGCATTCTTCATAACAGTCCGTTTTAGCTGTTTACTCCTTCTGCAAAAGCTTTGAAAGTAACAATAATGGTCAAAACGTAGTTGATTGAATCAGGTTCTACAACTATACCTAATCCTTCATACCATGATAAAAATGATGAAAATAGTTCATTTGCTTGATAGAAACAGTGTAAGCAAAAGCATTCTTTATACAGTCCGTTTTAGCTGTTTTCTCCTTCTGCAAAAGCTTTGAAAGTAACAATAATGGTCAAAACGTAGTTGAGTGAATCAGGTTCTAAAACTATACCTAATCCTTCATACCATGATGAAAATGATGAAAATAGTTCATTTGCTTGATAGAAACAGTGTAAGCTAAAGCATTCTTCATAACAGTCCGTTTTAGCTGTTTACTCCTTCTGCAAAAGCTTTGAAAGTAACAATAATGGTCAAAACGTAGTTGAGTGAATCAGGTTCTACAACTATACCTTATCCTTCATACCATGATAAAAATGATGAAAATAGTTCATTTGCTTGATAGAAACAGTGTAAGCTAAAGCATTCTTCATAACAGTCCGTTTGAGCTGTTTTCTCCTTCTGCAAAAGCTTTGAAAGTAACAATAATGGTCAAAACGTAGTTGAGTGAATCAGGTTCTACAACTATACCTAATCCTTCATACCATGATGAAAATGATGAAAATAGTTTATTTGCTTCATAGAAACAGTGTAAGCAAAAGCATTCTTTATACAGTCCGTTTTAGCTGTTTTCTCCTTCTGCAAAAGCTTTGAAAGTAACAATAATGGTCAAAACGTAGTTGAGTGAATCAGGTTCTAAAACTATACCTAATCCTTCATACCATGATGAAAATGATGAAAATAGTTCATTTGCTTGATAGAAACAGTGTAAGCTAAAGCATTCTTCATAACAGTCCGTTTTAGCTGTTTACTCCTTCTGCAAAAGCTTTGAAAGTAACAATAATGGTCAAAACGTAGTTGAGTGAATCAGGTTCTACAACTATACCTAATCCTTCATACCATGATAAAAATGATGAAAATAGTTTATTTGCTTCATAGAAACAGTGTAAGCAAAAGCATTCTTTATACAGTCCGTTTGAGCTGTTTTCTCCTTCTGCAAAAGCTTTGAAAGTAACAATAATGGTCAAAACGTAGTTGAGTGAATCAGGTTCTACAACTATACCTAATCCTTCATACCATGATGAAAATGATGAAAATAGTTTATTTGCTTCATAGAAACAGTGTAAGCAAAAGCATTCTTTATACAGTCCGTTTTAGCTGTTTTCTTCTTCTGCAAAAGCTTTGAAAGTAACAATAATGGTCAAAACGTAGTTGAGTGAATCAGGTTCTACAACTATACCTAATCCTTCATACCATGATAAAAATGATGAAAATAGTTCATTTGCTTGATAGAAACAGTGTAAGCTAAAGCATTCTTCATAACAGTCCGTTTGAGCTGTTTTCTCCTTCTGCAAAAGCTTTGAAAGTAACAATAATGGTCAAAACGTAGTTGAGTGAATCAGGTTCTACAACTATACCTAATCCTTCATACCATGATGAAAATGATGAAAATAGTTTATTTGCTTCATAGAAACAGTGTAAGCAAAAGCATTCTTTATACAGTCCGTTTTAGCTGTTTTCTCCTTCTGCAAAAGCTTTGAAAGTAACAATAATGGTCAAAACGTAGTTGAGTGAATTAGCTTCTACAACTATACCTAATCCTTCATACCATGATGAAAATGATGAAAATAGTTCATTTGCTTGATAGAAACAGTGTAAGCTAAAGCATTCTTCATAACAGTCCGTTTGAGCTGTTTTCTCCTTCTGCAAAAGCTTTGAAAGTAACAATAATGGTCAAAACGTAGTTGAGTGAATCAGGTTCTACAACTATACCTAATCCTTCATACCATGATGAAAATGATGAAAATAGTTTATTTGCTTCATAGAAACAGTGTAAGCAAAAGCATTCTTTATACAGTCCGTTTTAGCTGTTTTCTCCTTCTGCAAAAGCTTTGAAAGTAACAATAATGGTCAAAACGTAGTTGAGTGAATTAGCTTCTACAACTATACCTAATCCTTCATACCATGATGAAAATGATGAAAATAGTTCATTTGCTTGATAGAAACAGTGTAAGCTAAAGCATTCTTCATAACAGTCCGTTTTAGCTGTTTACTCCTTCTGCAAAAGCTTTGAAAGTAACAATAATGGTCAAAACGTAGTTGAGTGAATCAGGTTCTACAACTATACCTAATCCTTCATACCATGATAAAAATGATGAAAATAGTTCATTTGCTTGATAGAAACAGTGTAAGCTAAAGCATTCTTCATAACAGTCCGTTTGAGCTGTTTTCTCCTTCTGCAAAAGCTTTGAAAGTAACAATAATGGTCAAAACGTAGTTGAGTGAATCAGGTTCTACAACTATACCTAATCCTTCATACCATGATGAAAATGATGAAAATAGTTTATTTGCTTCATAGAAAAAGTGTAAGCAAAAGCATTCTTTATACAGTCCGTTTTAGCTGTTTTCTCCTTCTGCAAAAGCTTTGAAAGTAACAATAATGGTCAAAACGTAGTTGAGTGAATTAGCTTCTACAACTATACCTAATCCTTCATACCATGATGAAAATGATGAAAATAGTTCATTTGCTTGATAGAAACAGTGTAAGCTAAAGCATTCTTCATAACAGTCCGTTTGAGCTGTTTTCTCCTTCTGCAAAAGCTTTGAAAGTAACAATAATGGTCAAAACGTAGTTGAGTGAATCAGGTTCTACAACTATACCTAATCCTTCATACCATGATGAAAATGATGAAAATAGTTTATTTGCTTCATAGAAACAGTGTAAGCAAAAGCATTCTTTATACAGTCCGTTTTAGCTGTTTTCTCCTTCTGCAAAAGCTTTGAAAGTAACAATAATGGTCAAAACGTAGTTGAGTGAATCAGGTTCTAAAACTATACCTAATCCTTCATACCATGATGAAAATGATGAAAATAGTTCATTTGCTTCATAGAAACAGTGTAAGCAAAAGCATTCTTCATAACAGTCCGTTTTAGCTGTTTACTCCTTCTGCAAAAGCTTTGAAAGTAACAATAATGGTCAAAACGTAGTTGAGTGAATCAGGTTCTACAACTATACCTAATCCTTCATACCATGATAAAAATGATGAAAATAGTTCATTTGCTTGATAGAAACAGTGTAAGCTAAAGCATTCTTCATAACAGTCCGTTTGAGCTGTTTTCTCCTTCTGCAAAAGCTTTGAAAGTAACAATAATGGTCAAAACGTAGTTGAGTGAATCAGGTTCTACAACTATACCTAATCCTTCATACCATGATGAAAATGATGAAAATAGTTTATTTGCTTCATAGAAACAGTGTAAGCAAAAGCATTCTTTATACAGTCCGTTTTAGCTGTTTTCTCCTTCTGCAAAAGCTTTGAAAGTAACAATAATGGTCAAAACGTAGTTGAGTGAATTAGCTTCTACAACTATACCTAATCCTTCATACCATGATGAAAATGATGAAAATAGTTCATTTGCTTGATAGAAACAGTGTAAGCTAAAGCATTCTTCATAACAGTCCGTTTGAGCTGTTTTCTCCTTCTGCAAAAGCTTTGAAAGTAACAATAATGGTCAAAACGTAGTTGAGTGAATCAGGTTCTACAACTATACCTAATCCTTCATACCATGATGAAAATGATGAAAATAGTTTATTTGCTTCATAGAAACAGTGTAAGCAAAAGCATTCTTTATACAGTCCGTTTTAGCTGTTTTCTCCTTCTGCAAAAGCTTTGAAAGTAACAATAATGGTCAAAACGTAGTTGAGTGAATTAGCTTCTACAACTATACCTAATCCTTCATACCATGATGAAAATGATGAAAATAGTTCATTTGCTTGATAGAAACAGTGTAAGCTAAAGCATTCTTCATAACAGTCCGTTTGAGCTGTTTTCTCCTTCTGCAAAAGCTTTGAAAGTAACAATAATGGTCAAAACGTAGTTGAGTGAATCAGGTTCTACAACTATACCTAATCCTTCATACCATGATGAAAATGATGAAAATAGTTTATTTGCTTCATAGAAACAGTGTAAGCAAAAGCATTCTTTATACAGTCCGTTTTAGCTGTTTTCTCCTTCTGCAAAAGCTTTGAAAGTAACAATAATGGTCAAAACGTAGTTGAGTGAATTAGCTTCTACAACTATACCTAATCCTTCATACCATGATGAAAATGATGAAAATAGTTCATTTGCTTGATAGAAACAGTGTAAGCTAAAGCATTCTTCATAACAGTCCGTTTGAGCTGTTTTCTCCTTCTGCAAAAGCTTTGAAAGTAACAATAATGGTCAAAACGTAGTTGAGTGAATCAGGTTCTACAACTATACCTAATCCTTCATACCATGATGAAAATGATGAAAATAGTTTATTTGCTTCATAGAAACAGTGTAAGCAAAAGCATTCTTTATACAGTCCGTTTTAGCTGTTTTCTCCTTCTGCAAAAGCTTTGAAAGTAACAATAATGGTCAAAACGTAGTTGAGTGAATCAGGTTCTAAAACTATACCTAATCCTTCATACCATGATGAAAATGATGAAAATAGTTCATTTGCTTGATAGAAACAGTGTAAGCTAAAGCATTCTTCATAACAGTCCGTTTTAGCTGTTTACTCCTTCTGCAAAAGCTTTGAAAGTAACAATAATGGTCAAAACGTAGTTGAGTGAATCAGGTTCTACAACTATACCTAATCCTTCATACCATGATAAAAATGATGAAAATAGTTTATTTGCTTCATAGAAACAGTGTAAGCAAAAGCATTCTTTATACAGTCCGTTTGAGCTGTTTTCTCCTTCTGCAAAAGCTTTGAAAGTAACAATAATGGTCAAAACGTAGTTGAGTGAATCAGGTTCTACAACTATACCTAATCCTTCATACCATGATGAAAATGATGAAAATAGTTTATTTGCTTCATAGAAACAGTGTAAGCAAAAGCATTCTTTATACAGTCCGTTTTAGCTGTTTTCTTCTTCTGCAAAAGCTTTGAAAGTAACAATAATGGTCAAAACGTAGTTGAGTGAATCAGGTTCTACAACTATACCTAATCCTTCATACCATGATAAAAATGATGAAAATAGTTCATTTGCTTGATAGAAACAGTGTAAGCTAAAGCATTCTTCATAACAGTCCGTTTGAGCTGTTTTCTCCTTCTGCAAAAGCTTTGAAAGTAACAATAATGGTCAAAACGTAGTTGAGTGAATCAGGTTCTACAACTATACCTAATCCTTCATACCATGATGAAAATGATGAAAATAGTTTATTTGCTTCATAGAAACAGTGTAAGCAAAAGCATTCTTTATACAGTCCGTTTTAGCTGTTTTCTCCTTCTGCAAAAGCTTTGAAAGTAACAATAATGGTCAAAACGTAGTTGAGTGAATTAGCTTCTACAACTATACCTAATCCTTCATACCATGATGAAAATGATGAAAATAGTTCATTTGCTTGATAGAAACAGTGTAAGCTAAAGCATTCTTCATAACAGTCCGTTTGAGCTGTTTTCTCCTTCTGCAAAAGCTTTGAAAGTAACAATAATGGTCAAAACGTAGTTGAGTGAATCAGGTTCTACAACTATACCTAATCCTTCATACCATGATGAAAATGATGAAAATAGTTTATTTGCTTCATAGAAACAGTGTAAGCAAAAGCATTCTTTATACAGTCCGTTTTAGCTGTTTTCTCCTTCTGCAAAAGCTTTGAAAGTAACAATAATGGTCAAAACGTAGTTGAGTGAATTAGCTTCTACAACTATACCTAATCCTTCATACCATGATGAAAATGATGAAAATAGTTCATTTGCTTGATAGAAACAGTGTAAGCTAAAGCATTCTTCATAACAGTCCGTTTTAGCTGTTTACTCCTTCTGCAAAAGCTTTGAAAGTAACAATAATGGTCAAAACGTAGTTGAGTGAATCAGGTTCTACAACTATACCTAATCCTTCATACCATGATAAAAATGATGAAAATAGTTCATTTGCTTGATAGAAACAGTGTAAGCTAAAGCATTCTTCATAACAGTCCGTTTGAGCTGTTTTCTCCTTCTGCAAAAGCTTTGAAAGTAACAATAATGGTCAAAACGTAGTTGAGTGAATCAGGTTCTACAACTATACCTAATCCTTCATACCATGATGAAAATGATGAAAATAGTTTATTTGCTTCATAGAAACAGTGTAAGCAAAAGCATTCTTTATACAGTCCGTTTTAGCTGTTTTCTCCTTCTGCAAAAGCTTTGAAAGTAACAATAATGGTCAAAACGTAGTTGAGTGAATTAGCTTCTACAACTATACCTAATCCTTCATACCATGATGAAAATGATGAAAATAGTTCATTTGCTTGATAGAAACAGTGTAAGCTAAAGCATTCTTCATAACAGTCCGTTTGAGCTGTTTTCTCCTTCTGCAAAAGCTTTGAAAGTAACAATAATGGTCAAAACGTAGTTGAGTGAATCAGGTTCTACAACTATACCTAATCCTTCATACCATGATGAAAATGATGAAAATAGTTTATTTGCTTCATAGAAACAGTGTAAGCAAAAGCATTCTTTATACAGTCCGTTTTAGCTGTTTTCTCCTTCTGCAAAAGCTTTGAAAGTAACAATAATGGTCAAAACGTAGTTGAGTGAATCAGGTTCTAAAACTATACCTAATCCTTCATACCATGATGAAAATGATGAAAATAGTTCATTTGCTTCATAGAAACAGTGTAAGCAAAAGCATTCTTCATAACAGTCCGTTTTAGCTGTTTACTCCTTCTGCAAAAGCTTTGAAAGTAACAATAATGGTCAAAACGTAGTTGAGTGAATCAGGTTCTACAACTATACCTAATCCTTCATACCATGATAAAAATGATGAAAATAGTTCATTTGCTTGATAGAAACAGTGTAAGCTAAAGCATTCTTCATAACAGTCCGTTTGAGCTGTTTTCTCCTTCTGCAAAAGCTTTGAAAGTAACAATAATGGTCAAAACGTAGTTGAGTGAATCAGGTTCTACAACTATACCTAATCCTTCATACCATGATGAAAATGATGAAAATAGTTTATTTGCTTCATAGAAACAGTGTAAGCAAAAGCATTCTTTATACAGTCCGTTTTAGCTGTTTTCTCCTTCTGCAAAAGCTTTGAAAGTAACAATAATGGTCAAAACGTAGTTGAGTGAATTAGCTTCTACAACTATACCTAATCCTTCATACCATGATGAAAATGATGAAAATAGTTCATTTGCTTGATAGAAACAGTGTAAGCTAAAGCATTCTTCATAACAGTCCGTTTGAGCTGTTTTCTCCTTCTGCAAAAGCTTTGAAAGTAACAATAATGGTCAAAACGTAGTTGAGTGAATCAGGTTCTACAACTATACCTAATCCTTCATACCATGATGAAAATGATGAAAATAGTTTATTTGCTTCATAGAAACAGTGTAAGCAAAAGCATTCTTTATACAGTCCGTTTTAGCTGTTTTCTCCTTCTGCAAAAGCTTTGAAAGTAACAATAATGGTCAAAACGTAGTTGAGTGAATTAGCTTCTACAACTATACCTAATCCTTCATACCATGATGAAAATGATGAAAATAGTTCATTTGCTTGATAGAAACAGTGTAAGCTAAAGCATTCTTCATAACAGTCCGTTTGAGCTGTTTTCTCCTTCTGCAAAAGCTTTGAAAGTAACAATAATGGTCAAAACGTAGTTGAGTGAATCAGGTTCTACAACTATACCTAATCCTTCATACCATGATGAAAATGATGAAAATAGTTTATTTGCTTCATAGAAACAGTGTAAGCAAAAGCATTCTTTATACAGTCCGTTTTAGCTGTTTTCTCCTTCTGCAAAAGCTTTGAAAGTAACAATAATGGTCAAAACGTAGTTGAGTGAATTAGCTTCTACAACTATACCTAATCCTTCATACCATGATGAAAATGATGAAAATAGTTCATTTGCTTGATAGAAACAGTGTAAGCTAAAGCATTCTTCATAACAGTCCGTTTGAGCTGTTTTCTCCTTCTGCAAAAGCTTTGAAAGTAACAATAATGGTCAAAACGTAGTTGAGTGAATCAGGTTCTACAACTATACCTAATCCTTCATACCATGATGAAAATGATGAAAATAGTTTATTTGCTTCATAGAAACAGTGTAAGCAAAAGCATTCTTTATACAGTCCGTTTTAGCTGTTTTCTCCTTCTGCAAAAGCTTTGAAAGTAACAATAATGGTCAAAACGTAGTTGAGTGAATCAGGTTCTAAAACTATACCTAATCCTTCATACCATGATGAAAATGATGAAAATAGTTCATTTGCTTGATAGAAACAGTGTAAGCTAAAGCATTCTTCATAACAGTCCGTTTTAGCTGTTTACTCCTTCTGCAAAAGCTTTGAAAGTAACAATAATGGTCAAAACGTAGTTGAGTGAATCAGGTTCTACAACTATACCTAATCCTTCATACCATGATAAAAATGATGAAAATAGTTTATTTGCTTCATAGAAACAGTGTAAGCAAAAGCATTCTTTATACAGTCCGTTTGAGCTGTTTTCTCCTTCTGCAAAAGCTTTGAAAGTAACAATAATGGTCAAAACGTAGTTGAGTGAATCAGGTTCTACAACTATACCTAATCCTTCATACCATGATGAAAATGATGAAAATAGTTTATTTGCTTCATAGAAACAGTGTAAGCAAAAGCATTCTTTATACAGTCCGTTTTAGCTGTTTTCTTCTTCTGCAAAAGCTTTGAAAGTAACAATAATGGTCAAAACGTAGTTGAGTGAATCAGGTTCTACAACTATACCTAATCCTTCATACCATGATAAAAATGATGAAAATAGTTCATTTGCTTGATAGAAACAGTGTAAGCTAAAGCATTCTTCATAACAGTCCGTTTGAGCTGTTTTCTCCTTCTGCAAAAGCTTTGAAAGTAACAATAATGGTCAAAACGTAGTTGAGTGAATCAGGTTCTACAACTATACCTAATCCTTCATACCATGATGAAAATGATGAAAATAGTTTATTTGCTTCATAGAAACAGTGTAAGCAAAAGCATTCTTTATACAGTCCGTTTTAGCTGTTTTCTCCTTCTGCAAAAGCTTTGAAAGTAACAATAATGGTCAAAACGTAGTTGAGTGAATTAGCTTCTACAACTATACCTAATCCTTCATACCATGATGAAAATGATGAAAATAGTTCATTTGCTTGATAGAAACAGTGTAAGCTAAAGCATTCTTCATAACAGTCCGTTTGAGCTGTTTTCTCCTTCTGCAAAAGCTTTGAAAGTAACAATAATGGTCAAAACGTAGTTGAGTGAATCAGGTTCTACAACTATACCTAATCCTTCATACCATGATAAAAATGATGAAAATAGTTTATTTGCTTCATAGAAACAGTGTAAGCAAAAGCATTCTTTATACAGTCCGTTTGAGCTGTTTTCTCCTTCTGCAAAAGCTTTGAAAGTAACAATAATGGTCAAAACGTAGTTGAGTGAATCAGGTTCTACAACTATACCTAATCCTTCATACCATGATGAAAATGATGAAAATAGTTTATTTGCTTCATAGAAACAGTGTAAGCAAAAGCATTCTTTATACAGTCCGTTTGAGCTGTTTTCTCCTTCTGCAAAAGCTTTGAAAGTAACAATAATGGTCAAAACGTAGTTGAGTGAATCAGGTTCTACAACTATACCTAATCCTTCATACCATGATGAAAATGATGAAAATAGTTTATTTGCTTCATAGAAACAGTGTAAGCAAAAGCATTCTTTATACAGTCCGTTTTAGCTGTTTTCTTCTTCTGCAAAAGCTTTGAAAGTAACAATAATGGTCAAAACGTAGTTGAGTGAATCAGGTTCTACAACTATACCTAATCCTTCATACCATGATAAAAATGATGAAAATAGTTCATTTGCTTGATAGAAACAGTGTAAGCTAAAGCATTCTTCATAACAGTCCGTTTGAGCTGTTTTCTCCTTCTGCAAAAGCTTTGAAAGTAACAATAATGGTCAAAACGTAGTTGAGTGAATCAGGTTCTACAACTATACCTAATCCTTCATACCATGATGAAAATGATGAAAATAGTTTATTTGCTTCATAGAAACAGTGTAAGCAAAAGCATTCTTTATACAGTCCGTTTTAGCTGTTTTCTCCTTCTGCAAAAGCTTTGAAAGTAACAATAATGGTCAAAACGTAGTTGAGTGAATTAGCTTCTACAACTATACCTAATCCTTCATACCATGATGAAAATGATGAAAATAGTTCATTTGCTTGATAGAAACAGTGTAAGCTAAAGCATTCTTCATAACAGTCCGTTTGAGCTGTTTTCTCCTTCTGCAAAAGCTTTGAAAGTAACAATAATGGTCAAAACGTAGTTGAGTGAATCAGGTTCTACAACTATACCTAATCCTTCATACCATGATGAAAATGATGAAAATAGTTTATTTGCTTCATAGAAACAGTGTAAGCAAAAGCATTCTTTATACAGTCCGTTTTAGCTGTTTTCTCCTTCTGCAAAAGCTTTGAAAGTAACAATAATGGTCAAAACGTAGTTGAGTGAATTAGCTTCTACAACTATACCTAATCCTTCATACCATGATGAAAATGATGAAAATAGTTCATTTGCTTGATAGAAACAGTGTAAGCTAAAGCATTCTTCATAACAGTCCGTTTTAGCTGTTTACTCCTTCTGCAAAAGCTTTGAAAGTAACAATAATGGTCAAAACGTAGTTGAGTGAATCAGGTTCTACAACTATACCTAATCCTTCATACCATGATAAAAATGATGAAAATAGTTCATTTGCTTGATAGAAACAGTGTAAGCTAAAGCATTCTTCATAACAGTCCGTTTGAGCTGTTTTCTCCTTCTGCAAAAGCTTTGAAAGTAACAATAATGGTCAAAACGTAGTTGAGTGAATCAGGTTCTACAACTATACCTAATCCTTCATACCATGATGAAAATGATGAAAATAGTTTATTTGCTTCATAGAAACAGTGTAAGCAAAAGCATTCTTTATACAGTCCGTTTTAGCTGTTTTCTCCTTCTGCAAAAGCTTTGAAAGTAACAATAATGGTCAAAACGTAGTTGAGTGAATTAGCTTCTACAACTATACCTAATCCTTCATACCATGATGAAAATGATGAAAATAGTTCATTTGCTTGATAGAAACAGTGTAAGCTAAAGCATTCTTCATAACAGTCCGTTTGAGCTGTTTTCTCCTTCTGCAAAAGCTTTGAAAGTAACAATAATGGTCAAAACGTAGTTGAGTGAATCAGGTTCTACAACTATACCTAATCCTTCATACCATGATGAAAATGATGAAAATAGTTTATTTGCTTCATAGAAACAGTGTAAGCAAAAGCATTCTTTATACAGTCCGTTTTAGCTGTTTTCTCCTTCTGCAAAAGCTTTGAAAGTAACAATAATGGTCAAAACGTAGTTGAGTGAATCAGGTTCTAAAACTATACCTAATCCTTCATACCATGATGAAAATGATGAAAATAGTTCATTTGCTTCATAGAAACAGTGTAAGCAAAAGCATTCTTCATAACAGTCCGTTTTAGCTGTTTACTCCTTCTGCAAAAGCTTTGAAAGTAACAATAATGGTCAAAACGTAGTTGAGTGAATCAGGTTCTACAACTATACCTAATCCTTCATACCATGATAAAAATGATGAAAATAGTTCATTTGCTTGATAGAAACAGTGTAAGCTAAAGCATTCTTCATAACAGTCCGTTTGAGCTGTTTTCTCCTTCTGCAAAAGCTTTGAAAGTAACAATAATGGTCAAAACGTAGTTGAGTGAATCAGGTTCTACAACTATACCTAATCCTTCATACCATGATGAAAATGATGAAAATAGTTTATTTGCTTCATAGAAACAGTGTAAGCAAAAGCATTCTTTATACAGTCCGTTTTAGCTGTTTTCTCCTTCTGCAAAAGCTTTGAAAGTAACAATAATGGTCAAAACGTAGTTGAGTGAATTAGCTTCTACAACTATACCTAATCCTTCATACCATGATGAAAATGATGAAAATAGTTCATTTGCTTGATAGAAACAGTGTAAGCTAAAGCATTCTTCATAACAGTCCGTTTGAGCTGTTTTCTCCTTCTGCAAAAGCTTTGAAAGTAACAATAATGGTCAAAACGTAGTTGAGTGAATCAGGTTCTACAACTATACCTAATCCTTCATACCATGATGAAAATGATGAAAATAGTTTATTTGCTTCATAGAAACAGTGTAAGCAAAAGCATTCTTTATACAGTCCGTTTTAGCTGTTTTCTCCTTCTGCAAAAGCTTTGAAAGTAACAATAATGGTCAAAACGTAGTTGAGTGAATTAGCTTCTACAACTATACCTAATCCTTCATACCATGATGAAAATGATGAAAATAGTTCATTTGCTTGATAGAAACAGTGTAAGCTAAAGCATTCTTCATAACAGTCCGTTTGAGCTGTTTTCTCCTTCTGCAAAAGCTTTGAAAGTAACAATAATGGTCAAAACGTAGTTGAGTGAATCAGGTTCTACAACTATACCTAATCCTTCATACCATGATGAAAATGATGAAAATAGTTTATTTGCTTCATAGAAACAGTGTAAGCAAAAGCATTCTTTATACAGTCCGTTTTAGCTGTTTTCTCCTTCTGCAAAAGCTTTGAAAGTAACAATAATGGTCAAAACGTAGTTGAGTGAATTAGCTTCTACAACTATACCTAATCCTTCATACCATGATGAAAATGATGAAAATAGTTCATTTGCTTGATAGAAACAGTGTAAGCTAAAGCATTCTTCATAACAGTCCGTTTGAGCTGTTTTCTCCTTCTGCAAAAGCTTTGAAAGTAACAATAATGGTCAAAACGTAGTTGAGTGAATCAGGTTCTACAACTATACCTAATCCTTCATACCATGATGAAAATGATGAAAATAGTTTATTTGCTTCATAGAAACAGTGTAAGCAAAAGCATTCTTTATACAGTCCGTTTTAGCTGTTTTCTCCTTCTGCAAAAGCTTTGAAAGTAACAATAATGGTCAAAACGTAGTTGAGTGAATCAGGTTCTAAAACTATACCTAATCCTTCATACCATGATGAAAATGATGAAAATAGTTCATTTGCTTGATAGAAACAGTGTAAGCTAAAGCATTCTTCATAACAGTCCGTTTTAGCTGTTTACTCCTTCTGCAAAAGCTTTGAAAGTAACAATAATGGTCAAAACGTAGTTGAGTGAATCAGGTTCTACAACTATACCTAATCCTTCATACCATGATAAAAATGATGAAAATAGTTTATTTGCTTCATAGAAACAGTGTAAGCAAAAGCATTCTTTATACAGTCCGTTTGAGCTGTTTTCTCCTTCTGCAAAAGCTTTGAAAGTAACAATAATGGTCAAAACGTAGTTGAGTGAATCAGGTTCTACAACTATACCTAATCCTTCATACCATGATGAAAATGATGAAAATAGTTTATTTGCTTCATAGAAACAGTGTAAGCAAAAGCATTCTTTATACAGTCCGTTTTAGCTGTTTTCTTCTTCTGCAAAAGCTTTGAAAGTAACAATAATGGTCAAAACGTAGTTGAGTGAATCAGGTTCTACAACTATACCTAATCCTTCATACCATGATAAAAATGATGAAAATAGTTCATTTGCTTGATAGAAACAGTGTAAGCTAAAGCATTCTTCATAACAGTCCGTTTGAGCTGTTTTCTCCTTCTGCAAAAGCTTTGAAAGTAACAATAATGGTCAAAACGTAGTTGAGTGAATCAGGTTCTACAACTATACCTAATCCTTCATACCATGATGAAAATGATGAAAATAGTTTATTTGCTTCATAGAAACAGTGTAAGCAAAAGCATTCTTTATACAGTCCGTTTTAGCTGTTTTCTCCTTCTGCAAAAGCTTTGAAAGTAACAATAATGGTCAAAACGTAGTTGAGTGAATTAGCTTCTACAACTATACCTAATCCTTCATACCATGATGAAAATGATGAAAATAGTTCATTTGCTTGATAGAAACAGTGTAAGCTAAAGCATTCTTCATAACAGTCCGTTTGAGCTGTTTTCTCCTTCTGCAAAAGCTTTGAAAGTAACAATAATGGTCAAAACGTAGTTGAGTGAATCAGGTTCTACAACTATACCTAATCCTTCATACCATGATGAAAATGATGAAAATAGTTTATTTGCTTCATAGAAACAGTGTAAGCAAAAGCATTCTTTATACAGTCCGTTTTAGCTGTTTTCTCCTTCTGCAAAAGCTTTGAAAGTAACAATAATGGTCAAAACGTAGTTGAGTGAATCAGGTTCTAAAACTATACC
The DNA here is from genome assembly GCF_949316345.1 of Pungitius pungitius. Classification (NCBI taxonomy): domain Eukaryota; kingdom Metazoa; phylum Chordata; class Actinopteri; order Perciformes; family Gasterosteidae; genus Pungitius; species Pungitius pungitius. Next base: position 10,446,900 of record NC_084904.1, read on the forward strand.
TAATCCTTCATACCATGATGAAAATGATGAAAATAGTTCATTTGCTTGATAGAAACAGTGTAAGCTAAAGCATTCTTCATAACAGTCCGTTTTAGCTGTTTACTCCTTCTGCAAAAGCTTTGAAAGTAACAATAATGGTCAAAACGTAGTTGAGTGAATCAGGTTCTACAACTATACCTAATCCTTCATACCATGATGAAAATGATGAAAATAGTTTATTTGCTTCATAGAAACAGTGTAAGCAAAAGCATTCTTTATACAGTCCGTTTTAGCTGTTTTCTCCTTCTGCAAAAGCTTTGAAAGTAACAATAATGGTCAAAACGTAGTTGAGTGAATCAGGTTCTACAACTATACCTAATCCTTCATACCATGATGAAAATGATGAAAATAGTTTATTTGCTTCATAGAAACAGTGTAAGCAAAAGCATTCTTTATACAGTCCGTTTTAGCTGTTTTCTCCTTCTGCAAAAGCTTTGAAAGTAACAATAATGGTCAAAACGTAGTTGAGTGAATCAGGTTCTAAAACTATACCAAATTCTTCATACCATGATGAAAATGATGAAAATAGTTCATTTGCTTCATAGAAACAGTGTAAGCAAAAGCATTCTTCATAACAGTCCGTTTTAGCTGTTTACTCCTTCTGCAAAAGCTTTGAAAGTAACAATAATGGTCAAAACGTAGTTGATTGAATCAGGTTCTACAACTATACCTAATCCTTCATACCATGATAAAAATGATGAAAATAGTTCATTTGCTTGATAGAAACAGTGTAAGCAAAAGCATTCTTTACACAGTCCGTTTTAGCTGTTTTCTCCTTCTGAAAAAGCTTTGAAAGTAACAATAATGGTCAAAACGTAGTTGAGTGAATTAGCTTCTACAACTATACCTAATCCTTCATACCATGATGAAAATGATGAAAATAGTTCATTTGCTTGATAGAAACAGTGTAAGCTAAAGCATTCTTCATAACAGTCCGTTTGAGCTGTTTTCTCCTTCTGCAAAAGCTTTGAAAGTAACAATAATGGTCAAAACGTAGTTGAGTGAATTAGCTTCTACAACTATACCTAATCCTTCATACCATGATGAAAATGATGAAAATAGTTCATTTGCTTCATAGAAACAGTGTAAGCAAAAGCATTCTTTATACAGTCCGTTTTAGCTGTTTTCTCCTTCTGCAAAAGCTTTGAAAGTAACAATAATGGTCAAAACGTAGTTGAGTGAATCAGGTTCTACAACTATACCTAATCCTTCATACCATGATGAAAATGATGAAAATAGTTTATTTGCTTCATAGAAACAGTGTAAGCAAAAGCATTCTTTATACAGTCCGTTTTAGCTGTTTTCTCCTTCTGCAAAAGCTTTGAAAGTAACAATAATGGTCAAAACGTAGTTGAGTGAATCAGGTTCTAAAACTATACCAAATTCTTCATACCATGATGAAAATGATGAAAATAGTTCATTTGCTTCATAGAAACAGTGTAAGCAAAAGCATTCTTCATAACAGTCCGTTTTAGCTGTTTACTCCTTCTGCAAAAGCTTTGAAAGTAACAATAATGGTCAAAACGTAGTTGATTGAATCAGGTTCTACAACTATACCTAATCCTTCATACCATGATAAAAATGATGAAAATAGTTCATTTGCTTGATAGAAACAGTGTAAGCAAAAGCATTCTTTACACAGTCCGTTTTAGCTGTTTTCTCCTTCTGAAAAAGCTTTGAAAGTAACAATAATGGTCAAAACGTAGTTGAGTGAATTAGCTTCTACAACTATACCTAATCCTTCATACCATGATGAAAATGATGAAAATAGTTCATTTGCTTGATAGAAACAGTGTAAGCTAAAGCATTCTTCATAACAGTCCGTTTGAGCTGTTTTCTCCTTCTGCAAAAGCTTTGAAAGTAACAATAATGGTCAAAACGTAGTTGAGTGAATTAGCTTCTACAACTATACCTAATCCTTCATACCATGATGAAAATGATGAAAATAGTTCATTTGCTTCATAGAAACAGTGTAAGCAAAAGCATTCTTTATACAGTCCGTTTTAGCTGTTTTCTCCTTCTGCAAAAGCTTTGAAAGTAACAATAATGGTCAAAACGTAGTTGAGTGAATCAGGTTCTAAAACTATACCTAATCCTTCATACCATGATGAAAATGATGAAAATAGTTCATTTGCTTCATAGAAACAGTGTAAGCAAAAGCATTCTTCATAACAGTCCGTTTTAGCTGTTTACTCCTTCTGCAAAAGCTTTGAAAGTAACAATAATGGTCAAAACGTAGTTGAGTGAATCAGGTTCTACAACTATACCTAATCCTTCATACCATGATAAAAATGATGAAAATAGTTCATTTGCTTGATAGAAACAGTGTAAGCTAAAGCATTCTTCATAACAGTCCGTTTGAGCTGTTTTCTCCTTCTGCAAAAGCTTTGAAAGTAACAATAATGGTCAAAACGTAGTTGAGTGAATCAGGTTCTACAACTATACCTAATCCTTCATACCATGATGAAAATGATGCAAATAGTTTATTTGCTTCATAGAAACAGTGTAAGCAAAAGCATTCTTTATACAGTCCGTTTTAGCTGTTTTCTCCTTCTGCAAAAGCTTTGAAAGTAACAATAATGGTCAAAACGTAGTTGAGTGAATTAGCTTCTACAACTATACCTAATCCTTCATACCATGATGAAAATGATGAAAATAGTTCATTTGCTTGATAGAAACAGTGTAAGCTAAAGCATTCTTCATAACAGTCCGTTTTAGCTGTTTACTCCTTCTGCAAAAGCTTTGAAAGTAACAATAATGGTCAAAACGTAGTTGAGTGAATCAGGTTCTACAACTATACCTAATCCTTCATAACATGATGAAAATGATGAAAATAGTTTATTTGCTTCATAGAAACAGTGTAAGCAAAAGCATTCTTTATACAGTCCGTTTTAGCTGTTTTCTCCTTCTGCAAAAGCTTTGAAAGTAACAATAATGGTCAAAACGTAGTTGAGTGAATCAGGTTCTAAAACTATACCTAATCCTTCATACCATGATGAAAATGATGAAAATAGTTCATTTGCTTCATAGAAACAGTGTAAGCAAAAGCATTCTTCATAACAGTCCGTTTTAGCTGTTTACTCCTTCTGCAAAAGCTTTGAAAGTAACAATAATGGTCAAAACGTAGTTGAGTGAATCAGGTTCTAAAACTATACCTAATCCTTCATACCATGATGAAAATGATGAAAATAGTTCATTTGCTTGATAGAAACAGTGTAAGCTAAAGCATTCTTCATAACAGTCCGTTTTAGCTGTTTACTCCTTCTGCAAAAGCTTTGAAAGTAACAATAATGGTCAAAACGTAGTTGAGTGAATCAGGTTCTACAACTATACCTAATCCTTCATACCATGATAAAAATGATGAAAATAGTTCATTTGCTTGATAGAAACAGTGTAAGCAAAAGCATTCTTTACACAGTCCGTTTTAGCTGTTTTCTCCTTCTGCAAAAGCTTTGAAAGTAACAATAATGGTCAAAACGTAGTTGAGTGAATCAGGTTCTACAACTATACCTAATCCTTCATACCATGATGAAAATGATGAAAATAGTTTATTTGCTTCATAGAAACAGTGTAAGCAAAAGCATTCTTTATACAGTCCGTTTTAGCTGTTTTCTCCTTCTGCAAAAGCTTTGAAAGTAACAATAATGGTCAAAACGTAGTTGAGTGAATCAGGTTCTAAAACTATACCAAATTCTTCATACCATGATGAAAATGATGAAAATAGTTCATTTGCTTCATAGAAACAGTGTAAGCAAAAGCATTCTTCATAACAGTCCGTTTTAGCTGTTTACTCCTTCTGCAAAAGCTTTGAAAGTAACAATAATGGTCAAAACGTAGTTGATTGAATCAGGTTCTACAACTATACCTAATCCTTCATACCATGATAAAAATGATGAAAATAGTTCATTTGCTTGATAGAAACAGTGTAAGCAAAAGCATTCTTTATACAGTCCGTTTTAGCTGTTTTCTCCTTCTGAAAAAGCTTTGAAAGTAACAATAATGGTCAAAACGTAGTTGAGTGAATCAGGTTCTACAACTATATCTAATCCTTCATACCATGATGAAAATGATGAAAATAGTTCATTTGCTTGATAGAAACAGTGTAAGCTAAAGCATTCTTTATACAGTCCGTTTTAGCTGTTTTCTCCTTCTGAAAAAGCTTTGAAAGTAACAATAATGGTCAAAACGTAGTTGAGTGAATCAGCTTCTACAACTATACCTAATCCTTCATACCATGATGAAAATGATGAAAATAGTTCATTTGCTTGATAGAAACAGTGTAAGCTAAAGCATTCTTCATAACAGTCCGTTTTAGCTGTTTACTCCTTCTGCAAAAGCTTTGAAAGTAACAATAATGGTCAAAACGTAGTTGAGTGAATCAGGTTCTACAACTATACCTAATCCTTCATACCATGATAAAAATGATGAAAATAGTTCATTTGCTTGATAGAAACAGTGTAAGCAAAAGCATTCTTTACACAGTCCGTTTTAGCTGTTTTCTCCTTCTGAAAAAGCTTTGAAAGTAACAATAATGGTCAAAACGTAGTTGAGTGAATTAGCTTCTACAACTATACCTAATCCTTCATACCATGATGAAAATGATGAAAATAGTTTATTTGCTTCATAGAAACAGTGTAAGCAAAAGCATTCTTTATACAGTCCGTTTTAGCTGTTTTCTCCTTCTGCAAAAGCTTTGAAAGTAACAATAATGGTCAAAACGTAGTTGAGTGAATCAGGTTCTAAAACTATACCTAATCCTTCATACCATGATGAAAATGATGAAAATAGTTCATTTGCTTGATAGAAACAGTGTAAGCTAAAGCATTCTTCATAACAGTCCGTTTTAGCTGTTTACTCCTTCTGCAAAAGCTTTGAAAGTAACAATAATGGTCAAAACGTAGTTGAGTGAATCAGGTTCTACAACTATACCTAATCCTTCATACCATGATAAAAATGATGAAAATAGTTCATTTGCTTGATAGAAACAGTGTAAGCTAAAGCATTCTTCATAAGAGTCCGTTTGAGCTGTTTTCTCCTTCTGCAAAAGCTTTGAAAGTAACAATAATGGTCAAAACGTAGTTGAGTGAATCAGGTTCTACAACTATACCTAATCCTTCATACCATGATGAAAATGATGAAAATAGTTTATTTGCTTCATAGAAACAGTGTAAGCAAAAGCATTCTTTATACAGTCCGTTTTAGCTGTTTTCTCCTTCTGCAAAAGCTTTGAAAGTAACAATAATGGTCAAAACGTAGTTGAGTGAATTAGCTTCTACAACTATACCTAATCCTTCATACCATGATGAAAATGATGAAAATAGTTCATTTGCTTGATAGAAACAGTGTAAGCTAAAGCATTCTTCATAACAGTCCGTTTGAGCTGTTTTCTCCTTCTGCAAAAGCTTTGAAAGTAACAATAATGGTCAAAACGTAGTTGAGTGAATCAGGTTCTACAACTATACCTAATCCTTCATACCATGATGAAAATGATGAAAATAGTTTATTTGCTTCATAGAAACAGTGTAAGCAAAAGCATTCTTTATACAGTCCGTTTTAGCTGTTTTCTCCTTCTGCAAAAGCTTTGAAAGTAACAATAATGGTCAAACCGTAGTTGAGTGAATCAGGTTCTAAAACTATACCTAATCCTTCATACCATGATGAAAATGATGAAAATAGTTCATTTGCTTGATAGAAACAGTGTAAGCTAAAGCATTCTTCATAACAGTCCGTTTTAGCTGTTTACTCCTTCTGCAAAAGCTTTGAAAGTAACAATAATGGTCAAAACGTAGTTGAGTGAATCAGGTTCTACAACTATACCTAATCCTTCATACCATGATAAAAATGATGAAAATAGTTCATTTGCTTGATAGAAACAGTGTAAGCTAAAGCATTCTTCATAACAGTCCGTTTGAGCTGTTTTCTCCTTCTGCAAAAGCTTTGAAAGTAACAATAATGGTCAAAACGTAGTTGAGTGAATCAGGTTCTACAACTATACCTAATCCTTCATACCATGATGAAAATGATGAAAATAGTTTATTTGCTTCATAGAAACAGTGTAAGCAAAAGCATTCTTTATACAGTCCGTTTTAGCTGTTTTCTCCTTCTGCAAAAGCTTTGAAAGTAACAATAATGGTCAAAACGTAGTTGAGTGAATTAGCTTCTACAACTATACCTAATCCTTCATACCATGATGAAAATGATGAAAATAGTTCATTTGCTTGATAGAAACAGTGTAAGCTAAAGCATTCTTCATAACAGTCCGTTTTAGCTGTTTACTCCTTCTGCAAAAGCTTTGAAAGTAACAATAATGGTCAAAACGTAGTTGAGTGAATCAGGTTCTACAACTATACCTAATCCTTCATACCATGATAAAAATGATGAAAATAGTTCATTTGCTTGATAGAAACAGTGTAAGCTAAAGCATTCTTCATAACAGTCCGTTTGAGCTGTTTTCTCCTTCTGCAAAAGCTTTGAAAGTAACAATAATGGTCAAAACGTAGTTGAGTGAATCAGGTTCTAAAACTATACCTAATCCTTCATACCATGATGAAAATGATGAAAATAGTTTATTTGCTTCATAGAAACAGTGTAAGCAAAAGCATTCTTTATACAGTCCGTTTTAGCTGTTTTCTCCTTCTGCAAAAGCTTTGAAAGTAACAATAATGGTCAAAACGTAGTTGAGTGAATTAGCTTCTACAACTATACCTAATCCTTCATACCATGATGAAAATGATGAAAATAGTTCATTTGCTTGATAGAAACAGTGTAAGCTAAAGCATTCTTCATAACAGTCCGTTTGAGCTGTTTTCTCCTTCTGCAAAAGCTTTGAAAGTAACAATAATGGTCAAAACGTAGTTGAGTGAATCAGGTTCTACAACTATACCTAATCCTTCATACCATGATGAAAATGATGAAAATAGTTTATTTGCTTCATAGAAACAGTGTAAGCAAAAGCATTCTTTATACAGTCCGTTTTAGCTGTTTTCTCCTTCTGCAAAAGCTTTGAAAGTAACAATAATGGTCAAACCGTAGTTGAGTGAATCAGGTTCTAAAACTATACCTAATCCTTCATACCATGATGAAAATGATGAAAATAGTTCATTTGCTTGATAGAAACAGTGTAAGCTAAAGCATTCTTCATAACAGTCCGTTTTAGCTGTTTACTCCTTCTGCAAAAGCTTTGAAAGTAACAATAATGGTCAAAACGTAGTTGAGTGAATCAGGTTCTACAACTATACCTAATCCTTCATACCATGATAAAAATGATGAAAATAGTTCATTTGCTTGATAGAAACAGTGTAAGCTAAAGCATTCTTCATAACAGTCCGTTTGAGCTGTTTTCTCCTTCTGCAAAAGCTTTGAAAGTAACAATAATGGTCAAAACGTAGTTGAGTGAATCAGGTTCTACAACTATACCTAATCCTTCATACCATGATGAAAATGATGAAAATAGTTTATTTGCTTCATAGAAACAGTGTAAGCAAAAGCATTCTTTATACAGTCCGTTTTAGCTGTTTTCTCCTTCTGCAAAAGCTTTGAAAGTAACAATAATGGTCAAAACGTAGTTGAGTGAATTAGCTTCTACAACTATACCTAATCCTTCATACCATGATGAAAATGATGAAAATAGTTCATTTGCTTGATAGAAACAGTGTAAGCTAAAGCATTCTTCATAACAGTCCGTTTTAGCTGTTTACTCCTTCTGCAAAAGCTTTGAAAGTAACAATAATGGTCAAAACGTAGTTGAGTGAATCAGGTTCTACAACTATACCTAATCCTTCATACCATGATAAAAATGATGAAAATAGTTCATTTGCTTGATAGAAACAGTGTAAGCTAAAGCATTCTTCATAACAGTCCGTTTGAGCTGTTTTCTCCTTCTGCAAAAGCTTTGAAAGTAACAATAATGGTCAAAACGTAGTTGAGTGAATCAGGTTCTACAACTATACCTAATCCTTCATACCATGATGAAAATGATGAAAATAGTTTATTTGCTTCATAGAAACAGTGTAAGCAAAAGCATTCTTTATACAGTCCGTTTTAGCTGTTTTCTCCTTCTGCAAAAGCTTTGAAAGTAACAATAATGGTCAAAACGTAGTTGAGTGAATTAGCTTCTACAACTATACCTAATCCTTCATACCATGATGAAAATGATGAAAATAGTTCATTTGCTTCATAGAAACAGTGTAAGCAAAAGCATTCTTCATAACAGTCCGTTTTAGCTGTTTACTCCTTCTGCAAAAGCTTTGAAAGTAACAATAATGGTCAAAACGTAGTTGAGTGAATCAGGTTCTACAACTATACCTAATCCTTCATACCATGATAAAAATGATGAAAATAGTTCATTTGCTTGATAGAAACAGTGTAAGCTAAAGCATTCTTCATAACAGTCCGTTTGAGCTGTTTTCTCCTTCTGCAAAAGCTTTGAAAGTAACAATAATGGTCAAAACGTAGTTGAGTGAATCAGGTTCTACAACTATACCTAATCCTTCATACCATGATGAAAATGATGAAAATAGTTTATTTGCTTCATAGAAACAGTGTAAGCAAAAGCATTCTTTATACAGTCCGTTTTAGCTGTTTTCTCCTTCTGCAAAAGCTTTGAAAGTAACAATAATGGTCAAAACGTAGTTGAGTGAATTAGCTTCTACAACTATACCTAATCCTTCATACCATGATGAAAATGATGAAAATAGTTCATTTGCTTGATAGAAACAGTGTAAGCTAAAGCATTCTTCATAACAGTCCGTTTGAGCTGTTTTCTCCTTCTGCAAAAGCTTTGAAAGTAACAATAATGGTCAAAACGTAGTTGAGTGAATCAGGTTCTACAACTATACCTAATCCTTCATACCATGATGAAAATGATGAAAATAGTTTATTTGCTTCATAGAAACAGTGTAAGCAAAAGCATTCTTTATACAGTCCGTTTTAGCTGTTTTCTCCTTCTGCAAAAGCTTTGAAAGTAACAATAATGGTCAAAACGTAGTTGAGTGAATTAGCTTCTACAACTATACCTAATCCTTCATACCATGATGAAAATGATGAAAATAGTTCATTTGCTTGATAGAAACAGTGTAAGCTAAAGCATTCTTCATAACAGTCCGTTTGAGCTGTTTTCTCCTTCTGCAAAAGCTTTGAAAGTAACAATAATGGTCAAAACGTAGTTGAGTGAATCAGGTTCTACAACTATACCTAATCCTTCATACCATGATGAAAATGATGAAAATAGTTTATTTGCTTCATAGAAACAGTGTAAGCAAAAGCATTCTTTATACAGTCCGTTTTAGCTGTTTTCTCCTTCTGCAAAAGCTTTGAAAGTAACAATAATGGTCAAAACGTAGTTGAGTGAATTAGCTTCTACAACTATACCTAATCCTTCATACCATGATGAAAATGATGAAAATAGTTCATTTGCTTGATAGAAACAGTGTAAGCTAAAGCATTCTTCATAACAGTCCGTTTGAGCTGTTTTCTCCTTCTGCAAAAGCTTTGAAAGTAACAATAATGGTCAAAACGTAGTTGAGTGAATCAGGTTCTACAACTATACCTAATCCTTCATACCATGATGAAAATGATGAAAATAGTTTATTTGCTTCATAGAAACAGTGTAAGCAAAAGCATTCTTTATACAGTCCGTTTTAGCTGTTTTCTCCTTCTGCAAAAGCTTTGAAAGTAACAATAATGGTCAAAACGTAGTTGAGTGAATCAGGTTCTAAAACTATACCTAATCCTTCATACCATGATGAAAATGATGAAAATAGTTCATTTGCTTGATAGAAACAGTGTAAGCTAAAGCATTCTTCATAACAGTCCGTTTTAGCTGTTTACTCCTTCTGCAAAAGCTTTGAAAGTAACAATAATGGTCAAAACGTAGTTGAGTGAATCAGGTTCTACAACTATACCTAATCCTTCATACCATGATAAAAATGATGAAAATAGTTCATTTGCTTGATAGAAACACTGTAAGCTAAAGCATTCTTCATAACAGTCCGTTTGAGCTGTTTTCTCCTTCTGCAAAAGCTTTGAAAGTAACAATAATGGTCAAAACGTAGTTGAGTGAATCAGGTTCTACAACTATACCTAATCCTTCATACCATGATGAAAATGATGAAAATAGTGTATTTGCTTCATAGAAACAGTGTAAGCAAAAGCATTCTTTATACAGTCCGTTTTAGCTGTTTTCTCCTTCTGCAAAAGCTTTGAAAGTAACAATAATGGTCAAAACGTAGTTGAGTGAATTAGCTTCTACAACTATACCTAATCCTTCATACCATGATGAAAATGATGAAAATAGTTCATTTGCTTGATAGAAACAGTGTAAGCTAAAGCATTCTTCATAACAGTCCGTTTGAGCTGTTTTCTCCTTCTGCAAAAGCTTTGAAAGTAACAATAATGGTCAAAACGTAGTTGAGTGAATCAGGTTCTACAACTATACCTAATCCTTCATACCATGATAAAAATGATGAAAATAGTTCATTTGCTTGATAGAAACAGTGTAAGCAAAAGCATTCTTTACACAGTCCGTTTTAGCTGTTTTCTCCTTCTGAAAAAGCTTTAAAAGTAACAATAATGGTCAAAACGTAGTTGAGTGAATTAGCTTCTACAACTATACCTAATCCTTCATACCATGATGAAAATGATGAAAATAGTTCATTTGCTTGATAGAAACAGTGTAAGCTAAAGCATTCTTCATAACAGTCCGTTTGAGCTGTTTTCTCCTTCTGCAAAAGCTTTGAAAGTAACAATAATGGTCAAAACGTAGTTGAGTGAATCAGGTTCTACAACTATACCTAATCCTTCATACCATGATAAAAATGATGAAAATAGTTCATTTGCTTGATAGAAACAGTGTAAGCAAAAGCATTCTTTACACAGTCCGTTTTAGCTGTTTTCTCCTTCTGAAAAAGCTTTAAAAGTAACAATAATGGTCAAAACGTAGTTGAGTGAATTAGCTTCTACAACTATACCTAATCCTTCATACCATGATGAAAATGATGAAAATAGTTCATTTGCTTGATAGAAACAGTGTAAGCTAAAGCATTCTTCATAACAGTCCGTTTGAGCTGTTTTCTCCTTCTGCAAAAGCTTTGAAAGTAACAATAATGGTCAAAACGTAGTTGAGTGAATCAGGTTCTACAACTATACCTAATCCTTCATACCATGATGAAAATGATGAAAATAGTTTATTTGCTTCATAGAAACAGTGTAAGCAAAAGCATTCTTTATACAGTCCGTTTTAGCTGTTTTCTCCTTCTGCAAAAGCTTTGAAAGTAACAATAATGGTCAAAACGTAGTTGAGTGAATTAGCTTCTACAACTATACCTAATCCTTCATACCATGATGAAAATGATGAAAATAGTTCATTTGCTTGATAGAAACAGTGTAAGCTAAAGCATTCTTCATAACAGTCCGTTTTAGCTGTTTACTCCTTCTGCAAAAGCTTTGAAAGTAACAATAATGGTCAAAACGTAGTTGAGTGAATCAGGTTCTAAAACTATACCTAATCCTTCATACCATGATGAAAATGATGAAAATAGTTCATTTGCTTGATAGAAACAGTGTAAGCTAAAGCATTCTTCATAACAGTCCGTTTTAGCTGTTTACTCCTTCTGCAAAAGCTTTGAAAGTAACAATAATGGTCAAAACGTAGTTGAGTGAATCAGGTTCTACAACTATACCTAATCCTTCATACCATGATAAAAATGATGAAAATAGTTCATTTGCTTGATAGAAACAGTGTAAGCTAAAGCATTCTTCATAACAGTCCGTTTGAGCTGTTTTCTCCTTCTGCAAAAGCTTTGAAAGTAACAATAATGGTCAAAACGTAGTTGAGTGAATCAGGTTCTACAACTATACCTAATCCTTCATACAATGATGAAAATGATGAAAATAGTTTATTTGCTTCATAGAAACAGTGTAAGCAAAAGCATTCTTTATACAGTCCGTTTTAGCTGTTTTCTCCTTCTGCAAAAGCTTTGAAAGTAACAATAATGGTCAAAACGTAGTTGAGTGAATCAGGTTCTAAAACTATACCTAATCCTTCATACCATGATGAAAATGATGAAAATAGTTCATTTGCTTGATAGAAACAGTGTAAGCTAAAGCATTCTTCATAACAGTCCGTTTTAGCTGTTTACTCCTTCTGCAAAAGCTTTGAAAGTAACAATAATGGTCAAAACGTAGTTGAGTGAATCAGGTTCTACAACTATACCTAATCCTTCATACCATGATAAAAATGATGAAAATAGTTCATTTGCTTGATAGAAACAGTGTAAGCAAAAGCATTCTTTACACAGTCCGTTTTAGCTGTTTTCTCCTTCTGAAAAAGCTTTGAAAGTAACAATAATGGTCAAAACGTAGTTGAGTGAATTAGCTTCTACAACTATACCTAATCCTTCATACCATGATGAAAATGATGAAAATAGTTCATTTGCTTGATAGAAACAGTGTAAGCTAAAGCATTCTTCATAACAGTCCGTTTGAGCTGTTTTCTCCTTCTGCAAAAGCTTTGAAAGTAACAATAATGGTCAAAACGTAGTTGAGTGAATTAGCTTCTACAACTATACCTAATCCTTCATACCATGATGAAAATGATGAAAATAGTTTATTTGCTTCATAGAAACAGTGTAAGCAAAAGCATTCTTTATACAGTCCGTTTTAGCTGTTTTCTCCTTCTGCAAAAGCTTTGAAAGTAACAATAATGGTCAAAACGTAGTTGAGTGAATCAGGTTCTAAAACTATACCTAATCCTTCATACCATGATAAAAATGATGAAAATAGTTCATTTGCTTGATAGAAACAGTGTAAGCAAAAGCATTCTTTACACAGTCCGTTTTAGCTGTTTTCTCCTTCTGAAAAAGCTTTAAAAGTAACAATAATGGTCAAAACGTAGTTGAGTGAATTAGCTTCTACAACTATACCTAATCCTTCATACCATGATGAAAATGATGAAAATAGTTCATTTGCTTGATAGAAACAGTGTAAGCTAAAGCATTCTTCATAACAGTCCGTTTTAGCTGTTTACTCCTTCTGCAAAAGCTTTGAAAGTAACAATAATGGTCAAAACGTAGTTGAGTGAATCAGGTTCTACAACTATACCTAATCCTTCATACCATGATAAAAATGATGAAAATAGTTCATTTGCTTGATAGAAACAGTGTAAGCTAAAGCATTCTTCATAACAGTCCGTTTGAGCTGTTTTCTCCTTCTGCAAAAGCTTTGAAAGTAACAATAATGGTCAAAACGTAGTTGAGTGAATCAGGTTCTACAACTATACCTAATCCTTCATACAATGATGAAAATGATGAAAATAGTTTATTTGCTTCATAGAAACAGTGTAAGCAAAAGCATTCTTTATACAGTCCGTTTGAGCTGTTTTCTCCTTCTGCAAAAGCTTTGAAAGTAACAATAATGGTCAAAACGTAGTTGAGTGAATCAGGTTCTACAACTATACCTAATCCTTCATACCATGATGAAAATGATGAAAATAGTTTATTTGCTTCATAGAAACAGTGTAAGCAAAAGCATTCTTTATACAGTCCGTTTTAGCTGTTTTCTCCTTCTGCAAAAGCTTTGAAAGTAACAATAATGGTCAAAACGTAGTTGAGTGAATCAGGTTCTAAAACTATACCTAATCCTTCATACCATGATGAAAATGATGAAAATAGTTCATTTGCTTGATAGAAACAGTGTAAGCTAAAGCATTCTTCATAACAGTCCGTTTTAGCTGTTTACTCCTTCTGCAAAAGCTTTGAAAGTAACAATAATGGTCAAAACGTAGTTGAGTGAATCAGGTTCTACAACTATACCTAATCCTTCATACCATGATAAAAATGATGAAAATAGTTCATTTGCTTGATAGAAACAGTGTAAGCAAAAGCATTCTTTACACAGTCCGTTTTAGCTGTTTTCTCCTTCTGAAAAAGCTTTGAAAGTAACAATAATGGTCAAAACGTAGTTGAGTGAATTAGCTTCTACAACTATACCTAATCCTTCATACCATGATGAAAATGATGAAAATAGTTCATTTGCTTGATAGAAACAGTGTAAGCTAAAGCATTCTTCATAACAGTCCGTTTGAGCTGTTTTCTCCTTCTGCAAAAGCTTTGAAAGTAACAATAATGGTCAAAACGTAGTTGAGTGAATTAGCTTCTACAACTATACCTAATCCTTCATACCATGATGAAAATGATGAAAATAGTTTATTTGCTTCATAGAAACAGTGTAAGCAAAAGCATTCTTTATACAGTCCGTTTTAGCTGTTTTCTCCTTCTGCAAAAGCTTTGAAAGTAACAATAATGGTCAAAACGTAGTTGAGTGAATCAGGTTCTAAAACTATACCTAATCCTTCATACCATGATGAAAATGATGAAAATAGTTTATTTGCTTCATAGAAACAGTGTAAGCAAAAGCATTCTTTATACAGTCCGTTTTAGCTGTTTTCTCCTTCTGCAAAAGCTTTGAAAGTAACAATAATGGTCAAAACGTAGTTGAGTGAATTAGCTTCTACAACTATACCTAATCCTTCATACCATGATGAAAATGATAAAAAATAGTTCATTTGCTTGATAGAAACAGTGTAAGCTAAAGCATTCTTCATAACAGTCCGTTTTAGCTGTTTACTCCTTCTGCAAAAGCTTTGAAAGTAACAATAATGGTCAAAACGTAGTTGAGTGAATCAGGTTCTACAACTATACCTAATCCTTCATACCATGATAAAAATGATGAAAATAGTTCATTTGCTTGATAGAAACAGTGTAAGCTAAAGCATTCTTCATAACAGTCCGTTTGAGCTGTTTTCTCCTTCTGCAAAAGCTTTGAAAGTAACAATAATGGTCAAAACGTAGTTGAGTGAATCAGGTTCTACAACTATACCTAATCCTTCATACCATCATGAAAATGATGAAAATAGTTTATTTGCTTCATAGAAACAGTGTAAGCAAAAGCATTCTTTATACAGTCCGTTTTAGCTGTTTTCTCCTTCTGCAAAAGCTTTGAAAGTAACAATAATGGTCAAAACGTAGTTGAGTGAATCAGGTTCTAAAACTATACCTAATCCTTCATACCATGATGAAAATGATGAAAATAGTTCATTTGCTTCATAGAAACAGTGTAAGCAAAAGCATTCTTCATAACAGTCCGTTTTAGCTGTTTACTCCTTCTGCAAAAGCTTTGAAAGTAACAATAATGGTCAAAACGTAGTTGAGTGAATCAGGTTCTACAACTATACCTAATCCTTCATACCATGATAAAAATGATGAAAATAGTTCATTTGCTTGATAGAAACAGTGTAAGCTAAAGCATTCTTCATAACAGTCCGTTTGAGCTGTTTTCTCCTTCTGCAAAAGCTTTGAAAGTAACAATAATGGTCAAAACGTAGTTGAGTGAATCAGGTTCTACAACTATACCTAATCCTTCATACCATGATGAAAATGATGAAAATAGTTTATTTGCTTCATAAAAACAGTGTAAGCAAAAACATTCTTTATACAGTCCGTTTTAGCTGTTTTCTCCTTCTGCAAAAGCTTTGAAAGTAACAATAATGGTCAAAACGTAGTTGAGTGAATTAGCTTCTACAACTAAACCTAATCCTTCATACCATGATGAAAATGATGAAAATAGTTCATTTGCTTGATAGAAACAGTGTAAGCTAAAGCATTCTTCATAACAGTCCGTTTGAGCTGTTTTCTCCTTCTGCAAAAGCTTTGAAAGTAACAATAATGGTCAAAACGTAGTTGAGTGAATCAGGTTCTACAACTATACCTAATCCTTCATACCATGATGAAAATGATGAAAATAGTTTATTTGCTTCATAGAAACAGTGTAAGCAAAAGCATTCTTTATACAGTCCGTTTTAGCTGTTTTCTCCTTCTGCAAAAGCTTTGAAAGTAACAATAATGGTCAAAACGTAGTTGAGTGAATTAGCTTCTACAACTATACCTAATCCTTCATACCATGATGAAAATGATGAAAATAGTTCATTTGCTTGATAGAAACAGTGTAAGCTAAAGCATTCTTCATAACAGTCCGTTTGAGCTGTTTTCTCCTTCTGCAAAAGCTTTGAAAGTAACAATAATGGTCAAAACGTAGTTGAGTGAATCAGGTTCTACAACTATACCTAATCCTTCATACCATGATGAAAATGATGAAAATAGTTTATTTGCTTCATAGAAACAGTGTAAGCAAAAGCATTCTTTATACAGTCCGTTTTAGCTGTTTTCTCCTTCTGCAAAAGCTTTGAAAGTAACAATAATGGTCAAAACGTAGTTGAGTGAATTAGCTTCTACAACTATACCTAATCCTTCATACCATGATGAAAATGATGAAAATAGTTCATTTGCTTGATAGAAACAGTGTAAGCTAAAGCATTCTTCATAACAGTCCGTTTGAGCTGTTTTCTCCTTCTGCAAAAGCTTTGAAAGTAACAATAATGGTCAAAACGTAGTTGAGTGAATCAGGTTCTACAACTATACCTAATCCTTCATACCATGATGAAAATGATGAAAATAGTTTATTTGCTTCATAGAAACAGTGTAAGCAAAAGCATTCTTTATACAGTCCGTTTTAGCTGTTTTCTCCTTCTGCAAAAGCTTTGAAAGTAACAATAATGGTCAAAACGTAGTTGAGTGAATTAGCTTCTACAACTATACCTAATCCTTCATACCATGATGAAAATGATGAAAATAGTTCATTTGCTTGATAGAAACAGTGTAAGCTAAAGCATTCTTCATAACAGTCCGTTTGAGCTGTTTTCTCCTTCTGCAAAAGCTTTGAAAGTAACAATAATGGTCAAAACGTAGTTGAGTGAATCAGGTTCTACAACTATACCTAATCCTTCATACCATGATGAAAATGATGAAAATAGTTTATTTGCTTCATAGAAACAGTGTAAGCAAAAGCATTCTTTATACAGTCCGTTTTAGCTGTTTTCTCCTTCTGCAAAAGCTTTGAAAGTAACAATAATGGTCAAAACGTAGTTGAGTGAATTAGCTTCTACAACTATACCTAATCCTTCATACCATGATGAAAATGATGAAAATAGTTCATTTGCTTGATAGAAACAGTGTAAGCTAAAGCATTCTTCATAACAGTCCGTTTTAGCTGTTTACTCCTTCTGCAAAAGCTTTGAAAGAAACAATAATGGTCAAAACGTAGTTGAGTGAATCAGGTTCTACAACTATACCTAATCCTTCATACAATGATAAAAATGATGAAAATAGTTCATTTGCTTGATAGAAACAGTGTAAGCTAAAGCATTCTTCATAACAGTCCGTTTGAGCTGTTTTCTCCTTCTGCAAAAGCTTTGAAAGTAACAATAATGGTCAAAACGTAGTTGAGTGAATCAGGTTCTACAACTATACCTAATCCTTCATACCATGATGAAAATGATGAAAATAGTTTATTTGCTTCATAGAAACAGTGTAAGCAAAAGCATTCTTTATACAGTCCGTTTTAGCTGTTTTCTCCTTCTGCAAAAGCTTTGAAAGTAACAATAATGGTCAAAACGTAGTTGAGTGAATTAGCTTCTACAACTATACCTAATCCTTCATACCATGATGAAAATGATGAAAATAGTTCATTTGCTTGATAGAAACAGTGTAAGCTAAAGCATTCTTCATAACAGTCCGTTTTAGCTGTTTACTCCTTCTGCAAAAGCTTTGAAAGTAACAATAATGGTCAAAACGTAGTTGAGTGAATCAGGTTCTACAACTATACCTAATCCTTCATACCATGATGAAAATGATGAAAATAGTTTATTTGCTTCATAGAAACAGTGTAAGCAAAAGCATTCTTTACACAGTCCGTTTTAGCTGTTTTCTCCTTCTGAAAAAGCTTTGAAAGTAACAATAATGGTCAAAACGTAGTTGAGTGAATTAGCTTCTACAACTATACCTAATCCTTCATACCATGATGAAAATGATGAAAATAGTTCATTTGCTTGATAGAAACAGTGTAAGCTAAAGCATTCTTCATAACAGTCCGTTTGAGCTGTTTTCTCCTTCTGCAAAAGCTTTGAAAGTAACAATAATGGTCAAAACGTAGTTGAGTGAATCAGGTTCTAAAACTATACCTAATCCTTCATACCATGATGAAAATGATGAAAATAGTTCATTTGCTTGATAGAAACAGTGTAAGCTAAAGCATTCTTCATAACAGTCCGTTTTAGCTGTTTACTCCTTCTGCAAAAGCTTTGAAAGTAACAATAATGGTCAAAACGTAGTTGAGTGAATCAGGTTCTACAACTATACCTAATCCTTCATACCATGATAAAAATGATGAAAATAGTTCATTTGCTTGATAGAAACAGTGTAAGCTAAAGCATTCTTCATAACAGTCCGTTTGAGCTGTTTTCTCCTTCTGCAAAAGCTTTGAAAGTAACAATAATGGTCAAAACGTAGTTGAGTGAATCAGGTTCTACAACTATACCTAATCCTTCATACCATGATGAAAATGATGAAAATAGTTTATTTGCTTCATAGAAACAGTGTAAGCAAAAGCATTCTTTATACAGTCCGTTTTAGCTGTTTTCTCCTTCTGCAAAAGCTTTGAAAGTAACAATAATGGTCAAAACGTAGTTGAGTGAATTAGCTTCTACAACTATACCTAATCCTTCATACCATGATGAAAATGATGAAAATAGTTCATTTGCTTGATAGAAACAGTGTAAGCTAAAGCATTCTTCATAGCAGTCCGTTTGAGCTGTTTTCTCCTTCTGCAAAAGCTTTGAAAGTAACAATAATGGTCAAAACGTAGTTGAGTGAATCAGGTTCTACAACTATACCTAATCCTTCATACCATGATGAAAATGATGAAAATAGTTTATTTGCTTCATAGAAACAGTGTAAGCAAAAGCATTCTTTATACAGTCCGTTTTAGCTGTTTTCTCCTTCTGCAAAAGCTTTGAAAGTAACAATAATGGTCAAAACGTAGTTGAGTGAATCAGGTTCTAAAACTATACCTAATCCTTCATACCATGATGAAAATGATGAAAATAGTTCATTTGCTTGATAGAAACAGTGTAAGCTAAAGCATTCTTCATAACAGTCCGTTTTAGCTGTTTACTCCTTCTGCAAAAGCTTTGAAAGTAACAATAATGGTCAAAACGTAGTTGAGTGAATCAGGTTCTACAACTATACCTAATCCTTCATACCATGATAAAAATGATGAAAATAGTTCATTTGCTTGATAGAAACAGTGTAAGCTAAAGCATTCTTCATAACAGTCCGTTTGAGCTGTTTTCTCCTTCTGCAAAAGCTTTGAAAGTAACAATAATGGTCAAAACGTAGTTGAGTGAATCAGGTTCTACAACTATACCTAATCCTTCATACCATGATGAAAATGATGAAAATAGTTTATTTGCTTCATAGAAACAGTGTAAGCAAAAGCATTCTTTATACAGTCCGTTTTAGCTGTTTTCTCCTTCTGCAAAAGCTTTGAAAGTAACAATAATGGTCAAAACGTAGTTGAGTGAATTAGCTTCTACAACTATACCTAATCCTTCATACCATGATGAAAATGATGAAAATAGTTCATTTGCTTGATAGAAACAGTGTAAGCTAAAGCATTCTTCATAACAGTCCGTTTGAGCTGTTTTCTCCTTCTGCAAAAGCTTTGAAAGTAACAATAATGGTCAAAACGTAGTTGAGTGAATCAGGTTCTACAACTATACCTAATCCTTCATACCATGATGAAAATGATGAAAATAGTTTATTTGCTTCATAGAAACAGTGTAAGCAAAAGCATTCTTTATACAGTCCGTTTTAGCTGTTTTCTCCTTCTGCAAAAGCTTTGAAAGTAACAATAATGGTCAAAACGTAGTTGAGTGAATCAGGTTCTAAAACTATACCTAATCCTTCATACCATGATGAAAATGATGAAAATAGTTCATTTGCTTCATAGAAACAGTGTAAGCAAAAGCATTCTTCATAACAGTCCGTTTTAGCTGTTTACTCCTTCTGCAAAAGCTTTGAAAGTAACAATAATGGTCAAAACGTAGTTGAGTGAATCAGGTTCTACAACTATACCTAATCCTTCATACAATGATAAAAATGATGAAAATAGTTCATTTGCTTGATAGAAACAGTGTAAGCTAAAGCATTCTTCATAACAGTCCGTTTGAGCTGTTTTCTCCTTCTGCAAAAGCTTTGAAAGTAACAATAATGGTCAAAACGTAGTTGAGTGAATCAGGTTCTACAACTATACCTAATCCTTCATACCATGATAAAAATGATGAAAATAGTTCATTTGCTTGATAGAAACAGTGTAAGCTAAAGCATTCTTCATAACAGTCCGTTTGAGCTGTTTTCTCCTTCTGCAAAAGCTTTGAAAGTAACAATAATGGTCAAAACGTAGTTGAGTGAATCAGGTTCTACAACTATACCTAATCCTTCATACCATGATGAAAATGATGAAAATAGTTTATTTGCTTCATAGAAACAGTGTAAGCAAAAGCATTCTTTATACAGTCCGTTTTAGCTGTTTTCTCCTTCTGCAAAAGCTTTGAAAGTAACAATAATGGTCAAAACGTAGTTGAGTGAATTAGCTTCTACAACTATACCTAATCCTTCATACCATGATGAAAATGATGAAAATAGTTCATTTGCTTGATAGAAACAGTGTAAGCTAAAGCATTCTTCATAACAGTCCGTTTGAGCTGTTTTCTCCTTCTGCAAAAGCTTTGAAAGTAACAATAATGGTCAAAACGTAGTTGAGTGAATCAGGTTCTACAACTATACCTAATCCTTCATACCATGATGAAAATGATGAAAATAGTTTATTTGCTTCATAGAAACAGTGTAAGCAAAAGCATTCTTTATACAGTCCGTTTTAGCTGTTTTCTCCTTCTGCAAAAGCTTTGAAAGTAACAATAATGGTCAAAACGTAGTTGAGTGAATCAGGTTCTAAAACTATACCTAATCCTTCATACCATGATGAAAATGATGAAAATAGTTCATTTGCTTCATAGAAACAGTGTAAGCAAAAGCATTCTTCATAACAGTCCGTTTTAGCTGTTTACTCCTTCTGCAAAAGCTTTGAAAGTAACAATAATGGTCAAAACGTAGTTGAGTGAATCAGGTTCTACAACTATACCTAATCCTTCATACCATGATAAAAATGATGAAAATAGTTCATTTGCTTGATAGAAACAGTGTAAGCTAAAGCATTCTTCATAACAGTCCGTTTGAGCTGTTTTCTCCTTCTGCAAAAGCTTTGAAAGTAACAATAATGGTCAAAACGTAGTTGAGTGAATCAGGTTCTACAACTATACCTAATCCTTCATACCATGATGAAAATGATGAAAATAGTTTATTTGCTTCATAGAAACAGTGTAAGCAAAAGCATTCTTTATACAGTCCGTTTTAGCTGTTTTCTCCTTCTGCAAAAGCTTTGAAAGTAACAATAATGGTCAAAACGTAGTTGAGTGAATTAGCTTCTACAACTATACCTAATCCTTCATACCATGATGAAAATGATGAAAATAGTTCATTTGCTTGATAGAAACAGTGTAAGCTAAAGCATTCTTCATAACAGTCCGTTTGAGCTGTTTTCTCCTTCTGCAAAAGCTTTGAAAGTAACAATAATGGTCAAAACGTAGTTGAGTGAATCAGGTTCTACAACTATACCTAATCCTTCATACCATGATGAAAATGATGAAAATAGTTTATTTGCTTCATAGAAACAGTGTAAGCAAAAGCATTCTTTATACAGTCCGTTTTAGCTATTTTCTCCTTCTGCAAAAGCTTTGAAAGTAACAATAATGGTCAAAACGTAGTTGAGTGAATTAGCTTCTACAACTATACCTAATCCTTCATACCATGATGAAAATGATGAAAATAGTTCATTTGCTTGATAGAAACAGTGTAAGCTAAAGCATTCTTCATAACAGTCCGTTTGAGCTGTTTTCTCCTTCTGCAAAAGCTTTGAAAGTAACAATAATGGTCAAAACGTAGTTGAGTGAATCAGGTTCTACAACTATACCTAATCCTTCATACCATGATGAAAATGATGAAAATAGTTTATTTGCTTCATAGAAACAGTGTAAGCAAAAGCATTCTTTATACAGTCCGTTTTAGCTGTTTTCTCCTTCTGCAAAAGCTTTGAAAGTAACAATAATGGTCAAAACGTAGTTGAGTGAATCAGGTTCTACAACTATACCTAATCCTTCATACCATGATAAAAATGATGAAAATAGTTCATTGGCTTGATAGAAACAGTGTAAGCTAAAGCATTCTTCATAACAGTCCGTTTGAGCTGTTTTCTCCTTCTGCAAAAGCTTTGAAAGTAACAATAATGGTCAAAACGTAGTTGAGTGAATCAGGTTCTACAACTATACCTAATCCTTCATACCATGATGAAAATGATGAAAATAGTTTATTTGCTTCATAGAAACAGTGTAAGCAAAAGCATTCTTTATACAGTCCGTTTTAGCTGTTTTCTCCTTCTGCAAAAGCTTTGAAAGTAACAATAATGGTCAAAACGTAGTTGAGTGAATCAGGTTCTAAAACTATACCTAATCCTTCATACCATGATGAAAATGATGAAAATAGTTCATTTGCTTCATAGAAACAGTGTAAGCAAAAGCATTCTTCATAACAGTCCGTTTTAGCTGTTTACTCCTTCTGCAAAAGCTTTGAAAGTAACAATAATGGTCAAAACGTAGTTGAGTGAATCAGGTTCTACAACTATACCTAATCCTTTATACCATGATAAAAATGATGAAAATAGTTCATTTGCTTGATAGAAACAGTGTAAGCTAAAGCATTCTTCATAACAGTCCGTTTGAGCTGTTTTCTCCTTCTGCAAAAGCTTTGAAAGTAACAATAATGGTCAAAACGTAGTTGAGTGAATCAGGTTCTACAACTATACCTAATCCTTCATACCATGATGAAAATGATGAAAATAGTTTATTTGCTTCATAGAAACAGTGTAAGCAAAAGCATTCTTTATACAGTCCGTTTTAGCTGTTTTCTCCTTCTGCAAAAGCTTTGAAAGTAACAATAATGGTCAAAACGTAGTTGAGTGAATCAGGTTCTAAAACTATACCTAATCCTTCATACCATGATGAAAATGATGAAAATAGTTCATTTGCTTCATAGAAACAGTGTAAGCAAAAGCATTCTTCATAACAGTCCGTTTTAGCTGTTTTCTCCTTCTGCAAAAGCTTTGAAAGTAACAATAATGGTCAAAACGTAGTTGAGTGAATCAGGTTCTACAACTATACCTAATCCTTCATACCATGATGAAAATGATGAAAATAGTTTATTTGCTTCATAGAAACAGTGTAAGCAAAAGCATTCTTTATACAGTCCGTTTTAGCTGTTTTCTCCTTCTGCAAAAGCTTTGAAAGTAACAATAATGGTCAAAACGTAGTTGAGTGAATTAGCTTCTACAACTATACCTAATCCTTCATACCATGATGAAAATGATGAAAATAGTTCATTTGCTTGATAGAAACAGTGTAAGCTAAAGCATTCTTCATAACAGTCCGTTTTAGCTGTTTACTCCTTCTGCAAAAGCTTTGAAAGTAACAATAATGGTCAAAACGTAGTTGAGTGAATCAGGTTCTACAACTATACCTAATCCTTCATACCATGATAAAAATGATGAAAATAGTTCATTTGCTTGATAGAAACAGTGTAAGCTAAAGCATTCTTCATAACAGTCCGTTTGAGCTGTTTTCTCCTTCTGCAAAAGCTTTGAAAGTAACAATAATGGTCAAAACGTAGTTGAGTGAATCAGGTTCTACAACTATACCTAATCCTTCATACCATGATGAAAATGATGAAAATAGTTTATTTGCTTCATAGAAACAGTGTAAGCAAAAGCATTCTTTATACAGTCCGTTTTAGCTGTTTTCTCCTTCTGCAAAAGCTTTGAAAGTAACAATAATGGTCAAAACGTAGTTGAGTGAATTAGCTTCTACAACTATACCTAATCCTTCATACCATGATGAAAATGATGAAAATAGTTCATTTGCTTGATAGAAACAGTGTAAGCTAAAGCATTCTTCATAACAGTCCGTTTGAGCTGTTTTCTCCTTCTGCAAAAGCTTTGAAAGTAACAATAATGGTCAAAACGTAGTTGAGTGAATCAGGTTCTACAACTATACCTAATCCTTCATACCATGATGAAAATGATGAAAATAGTTCATTTGCTTGATAGAAACAGTGTAAGCTAAAGCATTCTTCATAACAGTCCGTTTTAGCTGTTTACTCCTTCTGCAAAAGCTGTGAAAGTATAATAATGGTCAAAACGTAGTTGAGTGAATCAGGTTCTACAACTATACCTAATCCTTCATACCATGATGAAAATGATGAAAATAGTTCATTTGCTTGATAGAAACAGTGTAAGCTAAAGCATTCTTCATAACAGTCCGTTTGAGCTGTTTTCTCCTTCTGCAAAAGCTTTGAAAGTAACAATAATGGTCAAAACGTAGTTGAGTGAATCAGGTTCTACAACTATACCTAATCCTTCATACCATGATGAAAATGATGAAAATAGTTCATTTGCTTGATAGAAACAGTGTAAGCTAAAGCATTCTTCATAACAGTCCGTTTGAGCTGTTTTCTCCTTCTGCAAAAGCTTTGAAAGTAACAATAATGGTCAAAACGTAGTTGAGTGAATCAGGTTCTACAACTATACCTAATCCTTCATACCAT
This sequence comes from Pungitius pungitius, assembly GCF_949316345.1. NCBI lineage: Eukaryota > Metazoa > Chordata > Actinopteri > Perciformes > Gasterosteidae > Pungitius > Pungitius pungitius. The sequence goes on from NC_084904.1 coordinate 10,471,598, forward strand.
GATGAAAATGATGAAAATAGTTTATTTGCTTCATAGAAACAGTGTAAGCAAAAGCATTCTTTATACAGTCCGTTTTAGCTGTTTTCTCCTTCTGCAAAAGCTTTGAAAGTAACAATAATGGTCAAAACGTAGTTGAGTGAATTAGCTTCTACAACTATACCTAATCCTTCATACCATGATGAAAATGATGAAAATAGTTCATTTGCTTGATAGAAACAGTGTAAGCTAAAGCATTCTTCATAACAGTCCGTTTGAGCTGTTTTCTCCTTCTGCAAAAGCTTTGAAAGTAACAATAATGGTCAAAACGTAGTTGAGTGAATTAGCTTCTACAACTATACCTAATCCTTCATACCATGATGAAAATGATGAAAATAGTTCATTTGCTTGATAGAAACAGTGTAAGCTAAAGCATTCTTCATAACAGTCCGTTTTAGCTGTTTACTCCTTCTGCAAAAGCTTTGAAAGTAACAATAATGGTCAAAACGTAGTTGAGTGAATCAGGTTCTACAACTATACCTAATCCTTCATACCATGATGAAAATGATGAAAATAGTTTATTTGCTTCATAGAAACAGTGTAAGCAAAAGCATTCTTTATACAGTCCGTTTTAGCTGTTTTCTCCTTCTGCAAAAGCTTTGAAAGTAACAATAATGGTCAAAACGTAGTTGAGTGAATTAGCTTCTACAACTATACCTAATCCTTCATACCATGATGAAAATGATGAAAATAGTTCATTTGCTTGATAGAAACAGTGTAAGCTAAAGCATTCTTCATAACAGTCCGTTTGAGCTGTTTTCTCCTTCTGCAAAAGCTTTGAAAGTAACAATAATGGTCAAAACGTAGTTGAGTGAATCAGGTTCTACAACTATACCTAATCCTTCATACCATGATGAAAATGATGAAAATAGTTTATTTGCTTCATAGAAACAGTGTAAGCAAAAGCATTCTTTATACAGTCCGTTTTAGCTGTTTTCTCCTTCTGCAAAAGCTTTGAAAGTAACAATAATGGTCAAAACGTAGTTGAGTGAATTAGCTTCTACAACTATACCTAATCCTTCATACCATGATGAAAATGATGAAAATAGTTCATTTGCTTGATAGAAACAGTGTAAGCTAAAGCATTCTTCATAACAGTCCGTTTGAGCTGTTTTCTCCTTCTGCAAAAGCTTTGAAAGTAACAATAATGGTCAAAACGTAGTTGAGTGAATCAGGTTCTACAACTATACCTAATCCTTCATACCATGATGAAAATGATGAAAATAGTTTATTTGCTTCATAGAAACAGTGTAAGCAAAAGCATTCTTTATACAGTCCGTTTTAGCTGTTTTCTCCTTCTGCAAAAGCTTTGAAAGTAACAATAATGGTCAAAACGTAGTTGAGTGAATTAGCTTCTACAACTATACCTAATCCTTCATACCATGATGAAAATGATGAAAATAGTTCATTTGCTTGATAGAAACAGTGTAAGCTAAAGCATTCTTCATAACAGTCCGTTTGAGCTGTTTTCTCCTTCTGCAAAAGCTTTGAAAGTAACAATAATGGTCAAAACGTAGTTGAGTGAATCAGGTTCTACAACTATACCTAATCCTTCATACCATGATGAAAATGATGAAAATAGTTTATTTGCTTCATAGAAACAGTGTAAGCAAAAGCATTCTTTATACAGTCCGTTTTAGCTGTTTTCTCCTTCTGCAAAAGCTTTGAAAGTAACAATAATGGTCAAAACGTAGTTGAGTGAATCAGGTTCTAAAACTATACCTAATCCTTCATACCATGATGAAAATGATGAAAATAGTTCATTTGCTTGATAGAAACAGTGTAAGCTAAAGCATTCTTCATAACAGTCCGTTTTAGCTGTTTACTCCTTCTGCAAAAGCTTTGAAAGTAACAATAATGGTCAAAACGTAGTTGAGTGAATCAGGTTCTACAACTATACCTAATCCTTCATACCATGATAAAAATGATGAAAATAGTTCATTTGCTTGATAGAAACAGTGTAAGCAAAAGCATTCTTTACACAGTCCGTTTTAGCTGTTTTCTCCTTCTGCAAAAGCTTTGAAAGTAACAATAATGGTCAAAACGTAGTTGAGTGAATCAGGTTCTACAACTATACCTAATCCTTCATACCATGATGAAAATGATGAAAATAGTTTATTTGCTTCATAGAAACAGTGTAAGCAAAAGCATTCTTTATACAGTCCGTTTTAGCTGTTTTCTCCTTCTGCAAAAGCTTTGAAAGTAACAATAATGGTCAAAACGTAGTTGAGTGAATCAGGTTCTACAACTATACCTAATCCTTCATACCATGATAAAAATGATGAAAATAGGTCATTTGCTTGATAGAAACAGTGTAAGCTAAAGCATTCTTCATAACAGTCCGTTTGAGCTGTTTTCTCCTTCTGCAAAAGCTTTGAAAGTAACAATAATGGTCAAAACGTAGTTGAGTGAATCAGGTTCTACAACTATACCTAATCCTTCATAACATGATGAAAATGATGAAAATAGTTTATTTGCTTTATAGAAACAGTGTAAGCAAAAGCATTCTTTATACAGTCCGTTTTAGCTGTTTTCTCCTTCTGCAAAAGCTTTGAAAGTAACAATAATGGTCAAAACGTAGTTGAGTGAATCAGGTTCTACAACTATACCTAATCCTTCATACCATGATGAAAATGATGAAAATAGTTTATTTGCTTCATAGAAACAGTGTAAGCAAAAGCATTCTTTATACAGTCCGTTTTAGCTGTTTTCTCCTTCTGCAAAAGCTTTGAAAGTAACAATAATGGTCAAAACGTAGTTGAGTGAATTAGCTTCTACAACTATACCTAATCCTTCATACCATGATGAAAATGATGAAAATAGTTCATTTGCTTGATAGAAACAGTGTAAGCTAAAGCATTCTTCATAACAGTCCGTTTGAGCTGTTTTCTCCTTCTGCAAAAGCTTTGAAAGTAACAATAATGGTCAAAACGTAGTTGAGTGAATCAGGTTCTACAACTATACCTAATCCTTCATACCATGATGAAAATGATGAAAATAGTTTATTTGCTTCATAGAAACAGTGTAAGCAAAAGCATTCTTTATACAGTCCGTTTTAGCTGTTTTCTCCTTCTGCAAAAGCTTTGAAAGTAACAATAATGGTCAAAACGTAGTTGAGTGAATTAGCTTCTACAACTATACCTAATCCTTCATACCATGATGAAAATGATGAAAATAGTTCATTTGCTTGATAGAAACAGTGTAAGCTAAAGCATTCTTCATAACAGTCCGTTTGAGCTGTTTTCTCCTTCTGCAAAAGCTTTGAAAGTAACAATAATGGTCAAAACGTAGTTGAGTGAATTAGCTTCTACAACTATACCTAATCCTTCATACCATGATGAAAATGATGAAAATAGTTCATTTGCTTGATAGAAACAGTGTAAGCTAAAGCATTCTTCATAACAGTCCGTTTGAGCTGTTTTCTCCTTCTGCAAAAGCTTTGAAAGTAACAATAATGGTCAAAACGTAGTTGAGTGAATTAGCTTCTACAACTATACCTAATCCTTCATACCATGATGAAAATGATGAAAATAGTTCATTTGCTTGATAGAAACAGTGTAAGCTAAAGCATTCTTCATAACAGTCCGTTTGAGCTGTTTTCTCCTTCTGCAAAAGCTTTGAAAGTAACAATAATGGTCAAAACGTAGTTGAGTGAATCAGGTTCTACAACTATACCTAATCCTTCATACCATGATGAAAATGATGAAAATAGTTTATTTGCTTCATAGAAACAGTGTAAGCAAAAGCATTCTTTATACAGTCCGTTTTAGCTGTTTTCTCCTTCTGCAAAAGCTTTGAAAGTAACAATAATGGTCAAAACGTAGTTGAGTGAATCAGGTTCTAAAACTATACCAAATTCTTCATACCATGATGAAAATGATGAAAATAGTTCATTTGCTTCATAGAAACAGTGTAAGCAAAAGCATTCTTCATAACAGTCCGTTTTAGCTGTTTACTCCTTCTGCAAAAGCTTTGAAAGTAACAATAATGGTCAAAACGTAGTTGATTGAATCAGGTTCTACAACTATACCTAATCCTTCATACCATGATAAAAATGATGAAAATAGTTCATTTGCTTGATAGAAACAGTGTAAGCAAAAGCATTCTTTATACAGTCCGTTTTAGCTGTTTTCTCCTTCTGAAAAAGCTTTGAAAGTAACAATAATGGTCAAAACGTAGTTGAGTGAATCAGGTTCTACAACTATACCTAATCCTTCATACCATGATGAAAATGATGAAAATAGTTTATTTGCTTCATAGAAACAGTGTAAGCAAAAGCATTCTTTACACAGTCCGTTTTAGCTGTTTTCTCCTTCTGCAAAAGCTTTGAAAGTAACAATAATGGTCAAAACGTAGTTGAGTGAATCAGGTTCTACAACTATACCTAATCCTTCATACCATGATGAAAATGATGAAAATAGTTTATTTGCTTCATAGAAACAGTGTAAGCAAAAGCATTCTTTATACAGTCCGTTTTAGCTGTTTTCTCCTTCTGCAAAAGCTTTGAAAGTAACAATAATGGTCAAAACGTAGTTGAGTGAATCAGGTTCTAAAACTATACCAAATTCTTCATACCATGATGAAAATGATGAAAATAGTTCATTTGCTTCATAGAAACAGTGTAAGCAAAAGCATTCTTCATAACAGTCCGTTTTAGCTGTTTACTCCTTCTGCAAAAGCTTTGAAAGTAACAATAATGGTCAAAACGTAGTTGATTGAATCAGGTTCTACAACTATACCTAATCCTTCATACCATGATAAAAATGATGAAAATAGTTCATTTGCTTGATAGAAACAGTGTAAGCAAAAGCATTCTTTATACAGTCCGTTTTAGCTGTTTTCTCCTTCTGAAAAAGCTTTGAAAGTAACAATAATGGTCAAAACGTAGTTGAGTGAATCAGGTTCTACAACTATACCTAATCCTTCATACCATGATGAAAATGATGAAAATAGTTTATTTGCTTCATAGAAACAGTGTAAGCAAAAGCATTCTTTATACAGTCCGTTTTAGCTGTTTTCTCCTTCTGCAAAAGCTTTGAAAGTAACAATAATGGTCAAAACGTAGTTGAGTGAATCAGGTTCTACAACTATACCTAATCCTTCATACCATGATGAAAATGATGAAAATAGTTTATTTGCTTCATAGAAACAGTGTAAGCAAAAGCATTCTTTATACAGTCCGTTTTAGCTGTTTTCTCCTTCTGCAAAAGCTTTGAAAGTAACAATAATGGTCAAAACGTAGTTGAGTGAATCAGGTTCTAAAACTATACCTAATCCTTCATACCATGATGAAAATGATGAAAATAGTTCATTTGCTTCATAGAAACAGTGTAAGCAAAAGCATTCTTCATAACAGTCCGTTTTAGCTGTTTACTCCTTCTGCAAAAGCTTTGAAAGTAACAATAATGGTCAAAACGTAGTTGAGTGAATCAGGTTCTACAACTATACCTAATCCTTCATACCATGATGAAAATGATGAAAATAGTTTATTTGCTTCATAGAAACAGTGTAAGCAAAAGCATTCTTTACACAGTCCGTTTTAGCTGTTTTCTCCTTCTGCAAAAGCTTTGAAAGTAACAATAATGGTCAAAACGTAGTTGAGTGAATCAGGTTCTACAACTATACCTAATCCTTCATACCATGATGAAAATGATGAAAATAGTTTATTTGCTTCATAGAAACAGTGTAAGCAAAAGCATTCTTTATACAGTCCGTTTTAGCTGTTTTCTCCTTCTGCAAAAGCTTTGAAAGTAACAATAATGGTCAAAACGTAGTTGAGTGAATCAGGTTCTAAAACTATACCAAATTCTTCATACCATGATGAAAATGATGAAAATAGTTCATTTGCTTCATAGAAACAGTGTAAGCAAAAGCATTCTTTATACAGTCCGTTTTAGCTGTTTTCTCCTTCTGCAAAAGCTTTGAAAGTAACAATAATGGTCAAAACGTAGTTGAGTGAATTAGCTTCTACAACTATACCTAATCCTTCATACCATGATGAAAATGATGAAAATAGTTCATTTGCTTGATAGAAACAGTGTAAGCTAAAGCATTCTTCATAACAGTCCGTTTGAGCTGTTTTCTCCTTCTGCAAAAGCTTTGAAAGTAACAATAATGGTCAAAACGTAGTTGAGTGAATCAGGTTCTACAACTATACCTAATCCTTCATACCATGATGAAAATGATGAAAATAGTTTATTTGCTTCATAGAAACAGTGTAAGCAAAAGCATTCTTTATACAGTCCGTTTTAGCTGTTTTCTCCTTCTGCAAAAGCTTTGAAAGTAACAATAATGGTCAAAACGTAGTTGAGTGAATTAGCTTCTACAACTATACCTAATCCTTCATACCATGATGAAAATGATGAAAATAGTTCATTTGCTTGATAGAAACAGTGTAAGCTAAAGCATTCTTCATAACAGTCCGTTTTAGCTGTTTACTCCTTCTGCAAAAGCTTTGAAAGTAACAATAATGGTCAAAACGTAGTTGAGTGAATCAGGTTCTACAACTATACCTAATCCTTCATACCATGATGAAAATGATGAAAATAGTTTATTTGCTTCATAGAAACAGTGTAAGCAAAAGCATTCTTTATACAGTCCGTTTTAGCTGTTTTCTCCTTCTGCAAAAGCTTTGAAAGTAACAATAATGGTCAAAACGTAGTTGAGTGAATCAGGTTCTAAAACTATACCAAATTCTTCATACCATGATGAAAATGATGAAAATAGTTCATTTGCTTCATAGAAACAGTGTAAGCAAAAGCATTCTTCATAACAGTCCGTTTTAGCTGTTTACTCCTTCTGCAAAAGCTTTGAAAGTAACAATAATGGTCAAAACGTAGTTGATTGAATCAGGTTCTACAACTATACCTAATCCTTCATACCATGATAAAAATGATGAAAATAGTTCATTTGCTTGATAGAAACAGTGTAAGCAAAAGCATTCTTTATACAGTCCGTTTTAGCTGTTTTCTCCTTCTGAAAAAGCTTTGAAAGTAACAATAATGGTCAAAACGTAGTTGAGTGAATCAGGTTCTACAACTATACCTAATCCTTCATACCATGATGAAAATGATGAAAATAGTTTATTTGCTTCATAGAAACAGTGTAAGCAAAAGCATTCTTTATACAGTCCGTTTTAGCTGTTTTCTCCTTCTGCAAAAGCTTTGAAAGTAACAATAATGGTCAAAACGTAGTTGAGTGAATCAGGTTCTACAACTATACCTAATCCTTCATACCATGATGAAAATGATGAAAATATTTCATTTGCTTGATAGAAACAGTGTAAGCAAAAGCATTCTTTACACAGTCCGTTTTAGCTGTTTTCTCCTTCTGAAAAAGCTTTGAAAGTAACAATAATGGTCAAAACGTAGTTGAGTGAATTAGCTTCTACAACTATACCTAATCCTTCATACCATGATGAAAATGATGAAAATAGTTTATTTGCTTCATAGAAACAGTGTAAGCAAAAGCATTCTTTATACAGTCCGTTTTAGCTGTTTTCTCCTTCTGCAAAAGCTTTGAAAGTAACAATAATGGTCACAACGTAGTTGAGTGAATTAGCTTCTACAACTATACCTAATCCTTCATACCATGATGAAAATGATGAAAATAGTTCATTTGCTTGATAGAAACAGTGTAAGCTAAAGCATTCTTCATAACAGTCCGTTTTAGCTGTTTACTCCTTCTGCAAAAGCTTTGAAAGTAACAATAATGGTCAAAACGTAGTTGAGTGAATCAGGTTCTACAACTATACCTAATCCTTCATACCATGATGAAAATGATGAAAATAGTTTATTTGCTTCATAGAAACAGTGTAAGCAAAAGCATTCTTTATACAGTCCGTTTTAGCTGTTTTCTCCTTCTGCAAAAGCTTTGAAAGTAACAATAATGGTCAAAACGTAGTTGAGTGAATCAGGTTCTAAAACTATACCTAATCCTTCATACCATGATGAAAATGATGAAAATAGTTCATTTGCTTCATAGAAACAGTGTAAGCAAAAGCATTCTTCATAACAGTCCGTTTTAGCTGTTTACTCCTTCTGCAAAAGCTTTGAAAGTAACAATAATGGTCAAAACGTAGTTGAGTGAATCAGGTTCTACAACTATACCTAATCCTTCATACCATGATGAAAATGATGAAAATAGTTTATTTGCTTCATAGAAACAGTGTAAGCAAAAGCATTCTTTATACAGTCCGTTTTAGCTGTTTTCTCCTTCTGCAAAAGCTTTGAAAGTAACAATAATGGTCAAAACGTAGTTGAGTGAATCAGGTTCTAAAACTATACCAAATTCTTCATACCATGATGAAAATGATGAAAATAGTTCATTTGCTTCATAGAAACAGTGTAAGCAAAAGCATTCTTTATACAGTCCGTTTTAGCTGTTTTCTCCTTCTGCAAAAGCTTTGAAAGTAACAATAATGGTCAAAACGTAGTTGAGTGAATTAGCTTCTACAACTATACCTAATCCTTCATACCATGATGAAAATGATGAAAATAGTTCATTTGCTTGATAGAAACAGTGTAAGCTAAAGCATTCTTCATAACAGTCCGTTTGAGCTGTTTTCTCCTTCTGCAAAAGCTTTGAAAGTAACAATAATGGTCAAAACGTAGTTGAGTGAATCAGGTTCTACAACTATACCTAATCCTTCATACCATGATGAAAATGATGAAAATAGTTTATTTGCTTCATAGAAACAGTGTAAGCAAAAGCATTCTTTATACAGTCCGTTTTAGCTGTTTTCTCCTTCTGCAAAAGCTTTGAAAGTAACAATAATGGTCAAAACGTAGTTGAGTGAATTAGCTTCTACAACTATACCTAATCCTTCATACCATGATGAAAATGATGAAAATAGTTCATTTGCTTGATAGAAACAGTGTAAGCTAAAGCATTCTTCATAACAGTCCGTTTTAGCTGTTTACTCCTTCTGCAAAAGCTTTGAAAGTAACAATAATGGTCAAAACGTAGTTGAGTGAATCAGGTTCTACAACTATACCTAATCCTTCATACCATGATGAAAATGATGAAAATAGTTTATTTGCTTCATAGAAACAGTGTAAGCAAAAGCATTCTTTATACAGTCCGTTTTAGCTGTTTTCTCCTTCTGCAAAAGCTTTGAAAGTAACAATAATGGTCAAAACGTAGTTGAGTGAATCAGGTTCTAAAACTATACCTAATCCTTCATACCATGATGAAAATGATGAAAATAGTTCATTTGCTTCATAGAAACAGTGTAAGCAAAAGCATTCTTCATAACAGTCCGTTTTAGCTGTTTTCTCCTTCTGCAAAAGCTTTGAAAGTAACAATAATGGTCAAAACGTAGTTGAGTGAATTAGCTTCTACAACTATACCTAATCCTTCATACCATGATGAAAATGATGAAAATAGTTCATTTGCTTGATAGAAACAGTGTAAGCTAAAGCATTCTTCATAACAGTCCGTTTGAGCTGTTTTCTCCTTCTGCAAAAGCTTTGAAAGTAACAATAATGGTCAAAACGTAGTTGAGTGAATCAGGTTCTACAACTATACCTAATCCTTCATACCATGATGAAAATGATGAAAATAGTTTATTTGCTTCATAGAAACAGTGTAAGCAAAAGCATTCTTTATACAGTCCGTTTTAGCTGTTTTCTCCTTCTGCAAAAGCTTTGAAAGTAACAATAATGGTCAAAACGTAGTTGAGTGAATTAGCTTCTACAACTATACCTAATCCTTCATACCATGATGAAAATGATGAAAATAGTTCATTTGCTTGATAGAAACAGTGTAAGCTAAAGCATTCTTCATAACAGTCCGTTTGAGCTGTTTTCTCCTTCTGCAAAAGCTTTGAAAGTAACAATAATGGTCAAAACGTAGTTGAGTGAATTAGCTTCTACAACTATACCTAATCCTTCATACCATGATGAAAATGATGAAAATAGTTCATTTGCTTCATAGAAACAGTGTAAGCAAAAGCATTCTTTATACAGTCCGTTTTAGCTGTTTTCTCCTTCTGCAAAAGCTTTGAAAGTAACAATAATGGTCAAAACGTAGTTGAGTGAATCAGGTTCTAAAACTATACCAAATTCTTCATACCATGATGAAAATGATGAAAATAGTTCATTTGCTTCATAGAAACAGTGTAAGCAAAAGCATTCTTTATACAGTCCGTTTTAGCTGTTTTCTCCTTCTGCAAAAGCTTTGAAAGTAACAATAATGGTCAAAACGTAGTTGAGTGAATTAGCTTCTACAACTATACCTAATCCTTCATACCATGATGAAAATGATGAAAATAGTTCATTTGCTTGATAGAAACAGTGTAAGCTAAAGCATTCTTCATAACAGTCCGTTTGAGCTGTTTTCTCCTTCTGCAAAAGCTTTGAAAGTAACAATAATGGTCAAAACGTAGTTGAGTGAATCAGGTTCTACAACTATACCTAATCCTTCATACCATGATGAAAATGATGAAAATAGTTTATTTGCTTCATAGAAACAGTGTAAGCAAAAGCATTCTTTATACAGTCCGTTTTAGCTGTTTTCTCCTTCTGCAAAAGCTTTGAAAGTAACAATAATGGTCAAAACGTAGTTGAGTGAATTAGCTTCTACAACTATACCTAATCCTTCATACCATGATGAAAATGATGAAAATAGTTCATTTGCTTGATAGAAACAGTGTAAGCTAAAGCATTCTTCATAACAGTCCGTTTTAGCTGTTTACTCCTTCTGCAAAAGCTTTGAAAGTAACAATAATGGTCAAAACGTAGTTGAGTGAATCAGGTTCTACAACTATACCTAATCCTTCATACCATGATGAAAATGATGAAAATAGTTTATTTGCTTCATAGAAACAGTGTAAGCAAAAGCATTCTTTATACAGTCCGTTTTAGCTGTTTTCTCCTTCTGCAAAAGCTTTGAAAGTAACAATAATGGTCAAAACGTAGTTGAGTGAATCAGGTTCTAAAACTATACCTAATCCTTCATACCATGATGAAAATGATGAAAATAGTTCATTTGCTTCATAGAAACAGTGTAAGCAAAAGCATTCTTCATAACAGTCCGTTTTAGCTGTTTTCTCCTTCTGCAAAAGCTTTGAAAGTAACAATAATGGTCAAAACGTAGTTGAGTGAATTAGCTTCTACAACTATACCTAATCCTTCATACCATGATGAAAATGATGAAAATAGTTCATTTGCTTCATAGAAACAGTGTAAGCAAAAGCATTCTTTATACAGTCCGTTTTAGCTGTTTTCTCCTTCTGCAAAAGCTTTGAAAGTAACAATAATGGTCAAAACGTAGTTGAGTGAATCAGGTTCTAAAACTATACCTAATCCTTCATACCATGATGAAAATGATGAAAATAGTTCATTTGCTTCATAGAAACAGTGTAAGCAAAAGCATTCTTCATAACAGTCCGTTTTAGCTGTTTTCTCCTTCTGCAAAAGCTTTGAAAGTAACAATAATGGTCAAAACGTAGTTGAGTGAATTAGCTTCTACAACTATACCTAATCCTTCATACCATGATGAAAATGATGAAAATAGTTCATTTGCTTCATAGAAACAGTGTAAGCAAAAGCATTCTTTATACAGTCCGTTTTAGCTGTTTTCTCCTTCTGCAAAAGCTTTGAAAGTAACAATAATGGTCAAAACGTAGTTGAGTGAATTAGCTTCTACAACTATACCTAATCCTTAATACCATGATGAAAATGATGAAAATAGTTCATTTGCTTGATAGAAACAGTGTAAGCTAAAGCATTCTTCATAACAGTCCGTTTGAGCTGTTTTCTCCTTCTGCAAAAGCTTTGAAAGTAACAATAATGGTCAAAACGTAGTTGAGTGAATCAGGTTCTACAACTATACCTAATCCTTCATACCATGATGAAAATGATGAAAATAGTTTATTTGCTTCATAGAAACAGTGTAAGCAAAAGCATTCTTTATACAGTCCGTTTTAGCTGTTTTCTCCTTCTGCAAAAGCTTTGAAAGTAACAATAATGGTCAAAACGTAGTTGAGTGAATTAGCTTCTACAACTATACCTAATCCTTCATACCATGATGAAAATGATGAAAATAGTTCATTTGCTTGATAGAAACAGTGTAAGCTAAAGCATTCTTCATAACAGTCCGTTTTAGCTGTTTACTCCTTCTGCAAAAGCTTTGAAAGTAACAATAATGGTCAAAACGTAGTTGAGTGAATCAGGTTCTACAACTATACCTAATCCTTCATACCATGATGAAAATGATGAAAATAGTTTATTTGCTTCATAGAAACAGTGTAAGCAAAAGCATTCTTTATACAGTCCGTTTTAGCTGTTTTCTCCTTCTGCAAAAGCTTTGAAAGTAACAATAATGGTCAAAACGTAGTTGAGTGAATCAGGTTCTAAAACTATACCTAATCCTTCATACCATGATGAAAATGATGAAAATAGTTCATTTGCTTCATAGAAACAGTGTAAGCAAAAGCATTCTTCATAACAGTCCGTTTTAGCTGTTTACTCCTTCTGCAAAAGCTTTGAAAGTAACAATAATGGTCAAAACGTAGTTGAGTGAATCAGGTTCTACAACTATACCTAATCCTTCATACCATGATGAAAATGATGAAAATAGTTTATTTGCTTCATAGAAACAGTGTAAGCAAAAGCATTCTTTATACAGTCCGTTTTAGCTGTTTTCTCCTTCTGCAAAAGCTTTGAAAGTAACAATAATGGTCAAAACGTAGTTGAGTGAATCAGGTTCTAAAACTATACCAAATTCTTCATACCATGATGAAAATGATGAAAATAGTTCATTTGCTTCATAGAAACAGTGTAAGCAAAAGCATTCTTTATACAGTCCGTTTTAGCTGTTTTCTCCTTCTGCAAAAGCTTTGAAAGTAACAATAATGGTCAAAACGTAGTTGAGTGAATCAGGTTCTAAAACTATACCAAATTCTTCATACCATGATGAAAATGATGAAAATAGTTCATTTGCTTCATAGAAACAGTGTAAGCAAAAGCATTCTTTATACAGTCCGTTTTAGCTGTTTTCTCCTTCTGCAAAAGCTTTGAAAGTAACAATAATGGTCAAAACGTAGTTGAGTGAATTAGCTTCTACAACTATACCTAATCCTTCATACCATGATGAAAATGATGAAAATAGTTCATTTGCTTGATAGAAACAGTGTAAGCTAAAGCATTCTTCATAACAGTCCGTTTGAGCTGTTTTCTCCTTCTGCAAAAGCTTTGAAAGTAACAATAATGGTCAAAACGTAGTTGAGTGAATCAGGTTCTACAACTATACCTAATCCTTCATACCATGATGAAAATGATGAAAATAGTTTATTTGCTTCATAGAAACAGTGTAAGCAAAAGCATTCTTTATACAGTCCGTTTTAGCTGTTTTCTCCTTCTGCAAAAGCTTTGAAAGTAACAATAATGGTCAAAACGTAGTTGAGTGAATTAGCTTCTACAACTATACCTAATCCTTCATACCATGATGAAAATGATGAAAATAGTTCATTTGCTTGATAGAAACAGTGTAAGCAAAAGCATTCTTCATAACAGTCCGTTTTAGCTGTTTTCTCCTTCTGCAAAAGCTTTGAAAGTAACAATAATGGTCAAAACGTAGTTGAGTGAATTAGCTTCTACAACTATACCTAATCCTTCATACCATGATGAAAATGATGAAAATAGTTCATTTGCTTCATAGAAACAGTGTAAGCAAAAGCATTCTTTATACAGTCCGTTTTAGCTGTTTTCTCCTTCTGCAAAAGCTTTGAAAGTAACAATAATGGTCAAAACGTAGTTGAGTGAATCAGGTTCTAAAACTATACCTAATCCTTCATACCATGATGAAAATGATGAAAATAGTTCATTTGCTTCATAGAAACAGTGTAAGCAAAAGCATTCTTCATAACAGTCCGTTTTAGCTGTTTTCTCCTTCTGCAAAAGCTTTGAAAGTAACAATAATGGTCAAAACGTAGTTGAGTGAATTAGCTTCTACAACTATACCTAATCCTTCATACCATGATGAAAATGATGAAAATAGTTCATTTGCTTCATAGAAACAGTGTAAGCAAAAGCATTCTTTATACAGTCCGTTTTAGCTGTTTTCTCCTTCTGCAAAAGCTTTGAAAGTAACAATAATGGTCAAAACGTAGTTGAGTGAATTAGCTTCTACAACTATACCTAATCCTTCATACCATGATGAAAATGATGAAAATAGTTCATTTGCTTGATAGAAACAGTGTAAGCTAAAGCATTCTTCATAACAGTCCGTTTGAGCTGTTTTCTCCTTCTGCAAAAGCTTTGAAAGTAACAATAATGGTCAAAACGTAGTTGAGTGAATCAGGTTCTACAACTATACCTAATCCTTCATACCATGATGAAAATGATGAAAATAGTTTATTTGCTTCATAGAAACAGTGTAAGCAAAAGCATTCTTTATACAGTCCGTTTTAGCTGTTTTCTCCTTCTGCAAAAGCTTTGAAAGTAACAATAATGGTCAAAACGTAGTTGAGTGAATTAGCTTCTACAACTATACCTAATCCTTCATACCATGATGAAAATGATGAAAATAGTTCATTTGCTTGATAGAAACAGTGTAAGCTAAAGCATTCTTCATAACAGTCCGTTTTAGCTGTTTACTCCTTCTGCAAAAGCTTTGAAAGTAACAATAATGGTCAAAACGTAGTTGAGTGAATCAGGTTCTACAACTATACCTAATCCTTCATACCATGATGAAAATGATGAAAATAGTTTATTTGCTTCATAGAAACAGTGTAAGCAAAAGCATTCTTTATACAGTCCGTTTTAGCTGTTTTCTCCTTCTGCAAAAGCTTTGAAAGTAACAATAATGGTCAAAACGTAGTTGAGTGAATCAGGTTCTAAAACTATACCTAATCCTTCATACCATGATGAAAATGATGAAAATAGTTCATTTGCTTCATAGAAACAGTGTAAGCAAAAGCATTCTTCATAACAGTCCGTTTTAGCTGTTTACTCCTTCTGCAAAAGCTTTGAAAGTAACAATAATGGTCAAAACGTAGTTGAGTGAATCAGGTTCTACAACTATACCTAATCCTTCATACCATGATGAAAATGATGAAAATAGTTTATTTGCTTCATAGAAACAGTGTAAGCAAAAGCATTCTTTATACAGTCCGTTTTAGCTGTTTTCTCCTTCTGCAAAAGCTTTGAAAGTAACAATAATGGTCAAAACGTAGTTGAGTGAATCAGGTTCTAAAACTATACCAAATTCTTCATACCATGATGAAAATGATGAAAATAGTTCATTTGCTTCATAGAAACAGTGTAAGCAAAAGCATTCTTTATACAGTCCGTTTTAGCTGTTTTCTCCTTCTGCAAAAGCTTTGAAAGTAACAATAATGGTCAAAACGTAGTTGAGTGAATTAGCTTCTACAACTATACCTAATCCTTCATACCATGATGAAAATGATGAAAATAGTTCATTTGCTTGATAGAAACAGTGTAAGCTAAAGCATTCTTCATAACAGTCCGTTTTAGCTGTTTACTCCTTCTGCAAAAGCTTTGAAAGTAACAATAATGGTCAAAACGTAGTTGAGTGAATCAGGTTCTACAACTATACCTAATCCTTCATACCATGATGAAAATGATGAAAATAGTTTATTTGCTTCATAGAAACAGTGTAAGCAAAAGCATTCTTTATACAGTCCGTTTTAGCTGTTTTCTCCTTCTGCAAAAGCTTTGAAAGTAACAATAATGGTCAAAACGTAGTTGAGTGAATCAGGTTCTAAAACTATACCTAATCCTTCATACCATGATGAAAATGATGAAAATAGTTCATTTGCTTCATAGAAACAGTGTAAGCAAAAGCATTCTTCATAACAGTCCGTTTTAGCTGTTTACTCCTTCTGCAAAAGCTTTGAAAGTAACAATAATGGTCAAAACGTAGTTGAGTGAATCAGGTTCTACAACTATACCTAATCCTTCATACCATGATGAAAATGATGAAAATAGTTTATTTGCTTCATAGAAACAGTGTAAGCAAAAGCATTCTTTACACAGTCCATTTTAGCTGTTTTCTCCTTCTGCAAAAGCTTTGAAAGTAACAATAATGGTCAAAACGTAGTTGAGTGAATCAGGTTCTACAACTATACCTAATCCTTCATACCATGATGAAAATGATGAAAATAGTTTATTTGCTTCATAGAAAAAGTGTAAGCAAAAGCATTCTTTATACAGTCCGTTTTAGCTGTTTTCTCCTTCTGCAAAAGCTTTGAAAGTAACAATAATGGTCAAAACGTAGTTGAGTGAATCAGGTTCTACAACTATACCTAATCCTTCATACCATGATAAAAATGATGAAAATAGTTCATTTGCTTGATAGAAACAGTGTAAGCAAAAGCATTCTTTACACAGTCCGTTTTAGCTGTTTTCTCCTTCTGAAAAAGCTTTGAAAGTAACAATAATGGTCAAAACGTAGTTGAGTGAATCAGGTTCTAAAACTATACCTAATCCTTCATACCATGATGAAAATGATGAAAATAGTTCATTTGCTTCATAGAAACAGTGTAAGCAAAAGCATTCTTCATAACAGTCCGTTTTAGCTGTTTACTCCTTCTGCAAAAGCTTTGAAAGTAACAATAATGGTCAAAACGTAGTTGAGTGAATCAGGTTCTACAACTATACCTAATCCTTCATACCATGATGAAAATGATGAAAATAGTTTATTTGCTTCATAGAAACAGTGTAAGCAAAAGCATTCTTTACACAGTCCGTTTTAGCTGTTTTCTCCTTCTGCAAAAGCTTTGAAAGTAACAATAATGGTCAAAACGTAGTTGAGTGAATCAGGTTCTACAACTATACCTAATCCTTCATACCATGATGAAAATGATGAAAATAGTTTATTTGCTTCATAGAAACAGTGTAAGCAAAAGCAATCTTTATACAGTCCGTTTTAGCTGTTTTCTCCTTCTGCAAAAGCTTTGAAAGTAACAATAATGGTCAAAACGTAGTTGAGTGAATCAGGTTCTAAAACTATACCAAATTCTTCATACCATGATGAAAATGATGAAAATAGTTCATTTGCTTCATAGAAACAGTGTAAGCAAAAGCATTCTTCATAACAGTCCGTTTTAGCTGTTTACTCCTTCTGCAAAAGCTTTGAAAGTAACAATAATGGTCAAAACGTAGTTGATTGAATCAGGTTCTACAACTATACCTAATCCTTCATACCATGATAAAAATGAT
Source organism: Pungitius pungitius (assembly GCF_949316345.1). Taxonomy (NCBI): domain Eukaryota; kingdom Metazoa; phylum Chordata; class Actinopteri; order Perciformes; family Gasterosteidae; genus Pungitius; species Pungitius pungitius. Next base: position 10,488,820 of record NC_084904.1, read on the forward strand.
GGAAATAGTTCATTTGCTTGATAGAAACAGTGTAAGCAAAAGCATTCTTTATACAGTCCGTTTTAGCTGTTTTCTCCTTCTGAAAAAGCTTTGAAAGTAACAATAATGGTCAAAACGTAGTTGAGTGAATCAGGTTCTACAACTATACCTAATCCTTCATACCATGATGAAAATGATGAAAATAGTTTATTTGCTTCATAGAAACAGTGTAAGCAAAAGCATTCTTTATACAGTCCGTTTTAGCTGTTTTCTCCTTCTGCAAAAGCTTTGAAAGTAACAATAATGGTCAAAACGTAGTTGAGTGAATCAGGTTCTAAAACTATACCTAATCCTTCATACCATGATGAAAATGATGAAAATAGTTCATTTGCTTCATAGAAACAGTGTAAGCAAAAGCATTCTTCATAACAGTCCGTTTTAGCTGTTTACTCCTTCTGCAAAAGCTTTGAAAGTAACAATAATGGTCAAAACGTAGTTGAGTGAATCAGGTTCTACAACTATACCTAATCCTTCATACCATGATGAAAATGATGAAAATAGTTTATTTGCTTCATAGAAACAGTGTAAGCAAAAGCATTCTTTACACAGTCCGTTTTAGCTGTTTTCTCCTTCTGCAAAAGCTTTGAAAGTAACAATAATGGTCAAAACGTAGTTGAGTGAATCAGGTTCTACAACTATACCTAATCCTTCATACCATGATGAAAATGATGAAAATAGTTTATTTGCTTCATAGAAACAGTGTAAGCAAAAGCATTCTTTATACAGTCCGTTTTAGCTGTTTTCTCCTTCTGCAAAAGCTTTGAAAGTAACAATAATGGTCAAAACGTAGTTGAGTGAATTAGCTTCTACAACTATACCTAATCCTTCATACCATGATGAAAATGATGAAAATAGTTCATTTGCTTGATAGAAACAGTGTAAGCTAAAGCATTCTTCATAACAGTCCGTTTGAGCTGTTTTCTCCTTCTGCAAAAGCTTTGAAAGTAACAATAATGGTCAAAACGTAGTTGAGTGAATCAGGTTCTACAACTATACCTAATCCTTCATACCATGATGAAAATGATGAAAATAGTTTATTTGCTTCATAGAAACAGTGTAAGCAAAAGCATTCTTTATACAGTCCGTTTTAGCTGTTTTCTCCTTCTGCAAAAGCTTTGAAAGTAACAATAATGGTCAAAACGTAGTTGAGTGAATCAGGTTCTACAACTATACCTAATCCTTCATACCATGATGAAAATGATGAAAATAGTTTATTTGCTTCATAGAAACAGTGTAAGCAAAAGCATTCTTTATACAGTCCGTTTTAGCTGTTTTCTCCTTCTGCAAAAGCTTTGAAAGTAACAATAATGGTCAAAACGTAGTTGAGTGAATCAGGTTCTAAAACTATACCAAATTCTTCATACCATGATGAAAATGATGAAAATAGTTCATTTGCTTCATAGAAACAGTGTAAGCAAAAGCATTCTTTATACAGTCCGTTTTAGCTGTTTTCTCCTTCTGCAAAAGCTTTGAAAGTAACAATAATGGTCAAAACGTAGTTGAGTGAATTAGCTTCTACAACTATACCTAATCCTTCATACCATGATGAAAATGATGAAAATAGTTCATTTGCTTGATAGAAACAGTGTAAGCTAAAGCATTCTTCATAACAGTCCGTTTTAGCTGTTTACTCCTTCTGCAAAAGCTTTGAAAGTAACAATAATGGTCAAAACGTAGTTGAGTGAATCAGGTTCTAAAACTATACCAAATTCTTCATACCATGATGAAAATGATGAAAATAGTTCATTTGCTTCATAGAAACAGTGTAAGCAAAAGCATTCTTTATACAGTCCGTTTTAGCTGTTTTCTCCTTCTGCAAAAGCTTTGAAAGTAACAATAATGGTCAAAACGTAGTTGAGTGAATTAGCTTCTACAACTATACCTAATCCTTCATACCATGATGAAAATGATGAAAATAGTTCATTTGCTTGATAGAAACAGTGTAAGCTAAAGCATTCTTCATAACAGTCCGTTTTAGCTGTTTACTCCTTCTGCAAAAGCTTTGAAAGTAACAATAATGGTCAAAACGTAGTTGAGTGAATCAGGTTCTACAACTATACCTAATCCTTCATACCATGATGAAAATGATGAAAATAGTTTATTTGCTTCATAGAAACAGTGTAAGCAAAAGCATTCTTCATAACAGTCCGTTTTAGCTGTTTACTCCTTCTGCAAAAGCTTTGAAAGTAACAATAATGGTCAAAACGTAGTTGAGTGAATCAGGTTCTACAACTATACCTAATCCTTCATACCATGATGAAAATGATGAAAATAGTTTATTTGCTTCATAGAAACAGTGTAAGCAAAAGCATTCTTTACACAGTCCGTTTTAGCTGTTTTCTCCTTCTGCAAAAGCTTTGAAAGTAACAATAATGGTCAAAACGTAGTTGAGTGAATCAGGTTCTACAACTATACCTAATCCTTCATACCATGATGAAAATGATGAAAATAGTTTATTTGCTTCATAGAAACAGTGTAAGCAAAAGCATTCTTTATACAGTCCGTTTTAGCTGTTTTCTCCTTCTGCAAAAGCTTTGAAAGTAACAATAATGGTCAAAACGTAGTTGAGTGAATCAGGTTCTAAAACTATACCAAATTCTTCATACCATGATGAAAATGATGAAAATAGTTCATTTGCTTCATAGAAACAGTGTAAGCAAAAGCATTCTTCATAACAGTCCGTTTTAGCTGTTTACTCCTTCTGCAAAAGCTTTGAAAGTAACAATAATGGTCAAAACGTAGTTGATTGAATCAGGTTCTACAACTATACCTAATCCTTCATACCATGATAAAAATGATGAAAATAGTTCATTTGCTTGATAGAAACAGTGTAAGCAAAAGCATTCTTTATACAGTCCGTTTTAGCTGTTTTCTCCTTCTGAAAAAGCTTTGAAAGTAACAATAATGGTCAAAACGTAGTTGAGTGAATCAGCTTCTACAACTATACCTAATCCTTCATACCATGATGAAAATGATGAAAATAGTTCATTTGCTTGATAGAAACAGTGTAAGCTAAAGCATTCTTCATAACAGTCCGTTTTAGCTGTTTACTCCTTCTGCAAAAGCTTTGAAAGTAACAATAATGGTCAAAACGTAGTTGAGTGAATCAGGTTCTACAACTATACCTAATCCTTCATACCATGATAAAAATGATGAAAATAGTTCATTTGCTTGATAGAAACAGTGTAAGCAAAAGCATTCTTTACACAGTCCGTTTTAGCTGTTTTCTCCTTCTGAAAAAGCTTTGAAAGTAACAATAATGGTCAAAACGTAGTTGAGTGAATTAGCTTCTACAACTATACCTAATCCTTCATACCATGATGAAAATGATGAAAATAGTTTATTTGCTTCATAGAAACAGTGTAAGCAAAAGCATTCTTTATACAGTCCGTTTTAGCTGTTTTCTCCTTCTGCAAAAGCTTTGAAAGTAACAATAATGGTCAAAACGTAGTTGAGTGAATCAGGTTCTAAAACTATACCTAATCCTTCATACCATGATGAAAATGATGAAAATAGTTCATTTGCTTGATAGAAACAGTGTAAGCTAAAGCATTCTTCATAACAGTCCGTTTTAGCTGTTTACTCCTTCTGCAAAAGCTTTGAAAGTAACAATAATGGTCAAAACGTAGTTGAGTGAATCAGGTTCTACAACTATACCTAATCCTTCATACCATGATAAAAATGATGAAAATAGTTCATTTGCTTGATAGAAACAGTGTAAGCTAAAGCATTCTTCATAACAGTCCGTTTGAGCTGTTTTCTCCTTCTGCAAAAGCTTTGAAAGTAACAATAATGGTCAAAACGTAGTTGAGTGAATCAGGTTCTACAACTATACCTAATCCTTCATACCATGATGAAAATGATGAAAATAGTTTATTTGCTTCATAGAAACAGTGTAAGCAAAAGCATTCTTTATACAGTCCGTTTTAGCTGTTTTCTCCTTCTGCAAAAGCTTTGAAAGTAACAATAATGGTCAAAACGTAGTTGAGTGAATTAGCTTCTACAACTATACCTAATCCTTCATACCATGATGAAAATGATGAAAATAGTTCATTTGCTTGATAGAAACAGTGTAAGCTAAAGCATTCTTCATAACAGTCCGTTTGAGCTGTTTTCTCCTTCTGCAAAAGCTTTGAAAGTAACAATAATGGTCAAAACGTAGTTGAGTGAATCAGGTTCTACAACTATACCTAATCCTTCATACCATGATGAAAATGATGAAAATAGTTTATTTGCTTCATAGAAACAGTGTAAGCAAAAGCATTCTTTATACAGTCCGTTTTAGCTGTTTTCTCCTTCTGCAAAAGCTTTGAAAGTAACAATAATGGTCAAAACGTAGTTGAGTGAATTAGCTTCTACAACTATACCTAATCCTTCATACCATGATGAAAATGATGAAAATAGTTCATTTGCTTGATAGAAACAGTGTAAGCTAAAGCATTCTTCATAACAGTCCGTTTTAGCTGTTTACTCCTTCTGCAAAAGCTTTGAAAGTAACAATAATGGTCAAAACGTAGTTGAGTGAATCAGGTTCTACAACTATACCTAATCCTTCATAACATGATGAAAATGATGAAAATAGTTTATTTGCTTCATAGAAACAGTGTAAGCAAAAGCATTCTTTATACAGTCCGTTTTAGCTGTTTTCTCCTTCTGCAAAAGCTTTGAAAGTAACAATAATGGTCAAAACGTAGTTGAGTGAATTAGCTTCTACAACTATACCTAATCCTTCATACCATGATGAAAATGATGAAAATAGTTCATTTGCTTGATAGAAACAGTGTAAGCTAAAGCATTCTTCATAACAGTCCGTTTGAGCTGTTTTCTCCTTCTGCAAAAGCTTTGAAAGTAACAATAATGGTCAAAACGTAGTTGAGTGAATCAGGTTCTACAACTATACCTAATCCTTCATACCATGATGAAAATGATGAAAATAGTTTATTTGCTTCATAGAAACAGTGTAAGCAAAAGCATTCTTTATACAGTCCGTTTTAGCTGTTTTCTCCTTCTGCAAAAGCTTTGAAAGTAACAATAATGGTCAAAACGTAGTTGAGTGAATCAGGTTCTAAAACTATACCTAATCCTTCATACCATGATGAAAATGATGAAAATAGTTCATTTGCTTGATAGAAACAGTGTAAGCTAAAGCATTCTTCATAACAGTCCGTTTTAGCTGTTTACTCCTTCTGCAAAAGCTTTGAAAGTAACAATAATGGTCAAAACGTAGTTGAGTGAATCAGGTTCTACAACTATACCTAATCCTTCATACCATGATAAAAATGATGAAAATAGTTCATTTGCTTGATAGAAACAGTGTAAGCTAAAGCATTCTTCATAACAGTCCGTTTGAGCTGTTTTCTCCTTCTGCAAAAGCTTTGAAAGTAACAATAATGGTCAAAACGTAGTTGAGTGAATCAGGTTCTACAACTATACCTAATCCTTCATACCATGATGAAAATGATGAAAATAGTTTATTTGCTTCATAGAAACAGTGTAAGCAAAAGCATTCTTTATACAGTCCGTTTTAGCTGTTTTCTCCTTCTGCAAAAGCTTTGAAAGTAACAATAATGGTCAAAACGTAGTTGAGTGAATCAGGTTCTAAAACTATACCTAATCCTTCATACCATGATGAAAATGATGAAAATAGTTCATTTGCTTGATAGAAACAGTGTAAGCTAAAGCATTCTTCATAACAGTCCGTTTTAGCTGTTTACTCCTTCTGCAAAAGCTTTGAAAGTAACAATAATGGTCAAAACGTAGTTGAGTGAATCAGGTTCTACAACTATACCTAATCCTTCATACCATGATAAAAATGATGAAAATAGTTCATTTGCTTGATAGAAACAGTGTAAGCTAAAGCATTCTTCATAACAGTCCGTTTGAGCTGTTTTCTCCTTCTGCAAAAGCTTTGAAAGTAACAATAATGGTCAAAACGTAGTTGAGTGAATTAGCTTCTACAACTATACCTAATCCTTCATACCATGATGAAAATGATGAAAATAGTTCATTTGCTTGATAGAAACAGTGTAAGCTAAAGCATTCTTCATAACAGTCCGTTTTAGCTGTTTACTCCTTCTGCAAAAGCTTTGAAAGTAACAATAATGGTCAAAACGTAGTTGAGTGAATCAGGTTCTACAACTATACCTAATCCTTCATACCATGATGAAAATGATGAAAATAGTTTATTTGCTTCATAGAAACAGTGTAAGCAAAAGCATTCTTTATACAGTCCGTTTTAGCTGTTTTCTCCTTCTGCAAAAGCTTTGAAAGTAACAATAATGGTCAAAACGTAGTTGAGTGAATTAGCTTCTACAACTATACCTAATCCTTCATACCATGATGAAAATGATGAAAATAGTTCATTTGCTTGATAGAAACAGTGTAAGCTAAAGCATTCTTCATAACAGTCCGTTTGAGCTGTTTTCTCCTTCTGCAAAAGCTTTGAAAGTAACAATAATGGTCAAAACGTAGTTGAGTGAATCAGGTTCTACAACTATACCTAATCCTTCATACCATGATGAAAATGATGAAAATAGTTTATTTGCTTCATAGAAACAGTGTAAGCAAAAGCATTCTTTATACAGTCCGTTTTAGCTGTTTTCTCCTTCTGCAAAAGCTTTGAAAGTAACAATAATGGTCAAAACGTAGTTGAGTGAATTAGCTTCTACAACTATACCTAATCCTTCATACCATGATGAAAATGATGAAAATAGTTCATTTGCTTGATAGAAACAGTGTAAGCTAAAGCATTCTTCATAACAGTCCGTTTGAGCTGTTTTCTCCTTCTGCAAAAGCTTTGAAAGTAACAATAATGGTCAAAACGTAGTTGAGTGAATCAGGTTCTACAACTATACCTAATCCTTCATACCATGATGAAAATGATGAAAATAGTTTATTTGCTTCATAGAAACAGTGTAAGCAAAAGCATTCTTTATACAGTCCGTTTTAGCTGTTTTCTCCTTCTGCAAAAGCTTTGAAAGTAACAATAATGGTCAAAACGTAGTTGAGTGAATTAGCTTCTACAACTATACCTAATCCTTCATACCATGATGAAAATGATGAAAATAGTTCATTTGCTTGATAGAAACAGTGTAAGCTAAAGCATTCTTCATAACAGTCCGTTTGAGCTGTTTTCTCCTTCTGCAAAAGCTTTGAAAGTAACAATAATGGTCAAAACGTAGTTGAGTGAATCAGGTTCTACAACTATACCTAATCCTTCATACCATGATGAAAATGATGAAAATAGTTTATTTGCTTCATAGAAACAGTGTAAGCAAAAGCATTCTTTATACAGTCCGTTTTAGCTGTTTTCTCCTTCTGCAAAAGCTTTGAAAGTAACAATAATGGTCAAAACGTAGTTGAGTGAATCAGGTTCTAAAACTATACCTAATCCTTCATACCATGATGAAAATGATGAAAATAGTTCATTTGCTTGATAGAAACAGTGTAAGCTAAAGCATTCTTCATAACAGTCCGTTTTAGCTGTTTACTCCTTCTGCAAAAGCTTTGAAAGTAACAATAATGGTCAAAACGTAGTTGAGTGAATCAGGTTCTACAACTATACCTAATCCTTCATACCATGATAAAAATGATGAAAATAGTTCATTTGCTTGATAGAAACAGTGTAAGCAAAAGCATTCTTTACACAGTCCGTTTTAGCTGTTTTCTCCTTCTGCAAAAGCTTTGAAAGTAACAATAATGGTCAAAACGTAGTTGAGTGAATCAGGTTCTACAACTATACCTAATCCTTCATACCATGATGAAAATGATGAAAATAGTTTATTTGCTTCATAGAAACAGTGTAAGCAAAAGCATTCTTTATACAGTCCGTTTTAGCTGTTTTCTCCTTCTGCAAAAGCTTTGAAAGTAACAATAATGGTCAAAACGTAGTTGAGTGAATCAGGTTCTACAACTATACCTAATCCTTCATACCATGATAAAAATGATGAAAATAGGTCATTTGCTTGATAGAAACAGTGTAAGCTAAAGCATTCTTCATAACAGTCCGTTTGAGCTGTTTTCTCCTTCTGCAAAAGCTTTGAAAGTAACAATAATGGTCAAAACGTAGTTGAGTGAATCAGGTTCTACAACTATACCTAATCCTTCATAACATGATGAAAATGATGAAAATAGTTTATTTGCTTTATAGAAACAGTGTAAGCAAAAGCATTCTTTATACAGTCCGTTTTAGCTGTTTTCTCCTTCTGCAAAAGCTTTGAAAGTAACAATAATGGTCAAAACGTAGTTGAGTGAATCAGGTTCTACAACTATACCTAATCCTTCATACCATGATGAAAATGATGAAAATAGTTTATTTGCTTCATAGAAACAGTGTAAGCAAAAGCATTCTTTATACAGTCCGTTTTAGCTGTTTTCTCCTTCTGCAAAAGCTTTGAAAGTAACAATAATGGTCAAAACGTAGTTGAGTGAATTAGCTTCTACAACTATACCTAATCCTTCATACCATGATGAAAATGATGAAAATAGTTCATTTGCTTGATAGAAACAGTGTAAGCTAAAGCATTCTTCATAACAGTCCGTTTGAGCTGTTTTCTCCTTCTGCAAAAGCTTTGAAAGTAACAATAATGGTCAAAACGTAGTTGAGTGAATCAGGTTCTACAACTATACCTAATCCTTCATACCATGATGAAAATGATGAAAATAGTTTATTTGCTTCATAGAAACAGTGTAAGCAAAAGCATTCTTTATACAGTCCGTTTTAGCTGTTTTCTCCTTCTGCAAAAGCTTTGAAAGTAACAATAATGGTCAAAACGTAGTTGAGTGAATTAGCTTCTACAACTATACCTAATCCTTCATACCATGATGAAAATGATGAAAATAGTTCATTTGCTTGATAGAAACAGTGTAAGCTAAAGCATTCTTCATAACAGTCCGTTTGAGCTGTTTTCTCCTTCTGCAAAAGCTTTGAAAGTAACAATAATGGTCAAAACGTAGTTGAGTGAATCAGGTTCTACAACTATACCTAATCCTTCATACCATGATGAAAATGATGAAAATAGTTTATTTGCTTCATAGAAACAGTGTAAGCAAAAGCATTCTTTATACAGTCCGTTTTAGCTGTTTTTTCCTTCTGCAAAAGCTTTGAAAGTAACAATAATGGTCAAAACGTAGTTGAGTGAATTAGCTTCTACAACTATACCTAATCCTTCATACCATGATGAAAATGATGAAAATAGTTCATTTGCTTGATAGAAACAGTGTAAGCTAAAGCATTCTTCATAACAGTCCGTTTGAGCTGTTTTCTCCTTCTGCAAAAGCTTTGAAAGTAACAATAATGGTCAAAACGTAGTTGAGTGAATCAGGTTCTACAACTATACCTAATCCTTCATACCATGATGAAAATGATGAAAATAGTTTATTTGCTTCATAGAAACAGTGTAAGCAAAAGCATTCTTTATACAGTCCGTTTTAGCTGTTTTCTCCTTCTGCAAAAGCTTTGAAAGTAACAATAATGGTCAAAACGTAGTTGAGTGAATTAGCTTCTACAACTATACCTAATCCTTCATACCATGATGAAAATGATGAAAATAGTTCATTTGCTTGATAGAAACAGTGTAAGCTAAAGCATTCTTCATAACAGTCCGTTTGAGCTGTTTTCTCCTTCTGCAAAAGCTTTGAAAGTAACAATAATGGTCAAAACGTAGTTGAGTGAATCAGGTTCTACAACTATACCTAATCCTTCATACCATGATGAAAATGATGAAAATAGTTTATTTGCTTCATAGAAACAGTGTAAGCAAAAGCATTCTTTATACAGTCCGTTTTAGCTGTTTTCTCCTTCTGCAAAAGCTTTGAAAGTAACAATAATGGTCAAAACGTAGTTGAGTGAATTAGCTTCTACAACTATACCTAATCCTTCATACCATGATGAAAATGATGAAAATAGTTCATTTGCTTGATAGAAACAGTGTAAGCTAAAGCATTCTTCATAACAGTCCGTTTGAGCTGTTTTCTCCTTCTGCAAAAGCTTTGAAAGTAACAATAATGGTCAAAACGTAGTTGAGTGAATCAGGTTCTACAACTATACCTAATCCTTCATACCATGATAAAAATGATGAAAATAGTTCATTTGCTTGATAGAAACACTGTAAGCTAAAGCATTCTTCATAACAGTCCGTTTGAGCTGTTTTCTCCTTCTGCAAAAGCTTTGAAAGTAACAATAATGGTCAAAACGTAGTTGAGTGAATCAGGTTCTACAACTATACCTAATCCTTCATACCATGATGAAAATGATGAAAATAGTTTATTTGCTTCATAGAAACAGTGTAAGCAAAAGCATTCTTTATACAGTCCGTTTTAGCTGTTTTCTCCTTCTGCAAAAGCTTTGAAAGTAACAATAATGGTCAAAACGTAGTTGAGTGAATTAGCTTCTACAACTATACCTAATCCTTCATACCATGATGAAAATGATGAAAATAGTTCATTTGCTTGATAGAAACAGTGTAAGCTAAAGCATTCTTCATAACAGTCCGTTTGAGCTGTTTTCTCCTTCTGCAAAAGCTTTGAAAGTAACAATAATGGTCAAAACGTAGTTGAGTGAATCAGGTTCTACAACTATACCTAATCCTTCATACCATGATGAAAATGATGAAAATAGTTTATTTGCTTCATAGAAACAGTGTAAGCAAAAGCATTCTTTATACAGTCCGTTTTAGCTGTTTTCTCCTTCTGCAAAAGCTTTGAAAGTAACAATAATGGTCAAAACGTAGTTGAGTGAATCAGGTTCTAAAACTATACCTAATCCTTCATACCATGATGAAAATGATGAAAATAGTTCATTTGCTTGATAGAAACAGTGTAAGCTAAAGCATTCTTCATAACAGTCCGTTTTAGCTGTTTACTCCTTCTGCAAAAGCTTTGAAAGTAACAATAATGGTCAAAACGTAGTTGAGTGAATCAGGTTCTACAACTATACCTAATCCTTCATACCATGATAAAAATGATGAAAATAGTTCATTTGCTTGATAGAAACAGTGTAAGCAAAAGCATTCTTTACACAGTCCGTTTTAGCTGTTTTCTCCTTCTGCAAAAGCTTTGAAAGTAACAATAATGGTCAAAACGTAGTTGAGTGAATCAGGTTCTACAACTATACCTAATCCTTCATACCATGATGAAAATGATGAAAATAGTTTATTTGCTTCATAGAAACAGTGTAAGCAAAAGCATTCTTTATACAGTCCGTTTTAGCTGTTTTCTCCTTCTGCAAAAGCTTTGAAAGTAACAATAATGGTCAAAACGTAGTTGAGTGAATCAGGTTCTACAACTATACCTAATCCTTCATACCATGATAAAAATGATGAAAATAGGTCATTTGCTTGATAGAAACAGTGTAAGCTAAAGCATTCTTCATAACAGTCCGTTTGAGCTGTTTTCTCCTTCTGCAAAAGCTTTGAAAGTAACAATAATGGTCAAAACGTAGTTGAGTGAATCAGGTTCTACAACTATACCTAATCCTTCATAACATGATGAAAATGATGAAAATAGTTTATTTGCTTTATAGAAACAGTGTAAGCAAAAGCATTCTTTATACAGTCCGTTTTAGCTGTTTTCTCCTTCTGCAAAAGCTTTGAAAGTAACAATAATGGTCAAAACGTAGTTGAGTGAATCAGGTTCTACAACTATACCTAATCCTTCATAACATGATGAAAATGATGAAAATAGTTTATTTGCTTTATAGAAACAGTGTAAGCAAAAGCATTCTTTATACAGTCCGTTTTAGCTGTTTTCTCCTTCTGCAAAAGCTTTGAAAGTAACAATAATGGTCAAAACGTAGTTGAGTGAATCAGGTTCTACAACTATACCTAATCCTTCATACCATGATAAAAATGATGAAAATAGTTCATTTGCTTGATAGAAACAGTGTAAGCAAAAGCATTCTTTATACAGTCCGTTTTAGCTGTTTTCTCCTTCTGCAAAAGCTTTGAAAGTAACAATAATGGTCAAAACGTAGTTGAGTGAATCAGGTTCTACAACTATACCTAATCCTTCATACCATGATGAAAATGATGAAAATAGTTTATTTGCTTCATAGAAACAGTGTAAGCAAAAGCATTCTTTATACAGTCCGTTTTAGCTGTTTTCTCCTTCTGCAAAAGCTTTGAAAGTAACAATAATGGTCAAAACGTAGTTGAGTGAATCAGGTTCTACAACTATACCTAATCCTTCATACCATGATAAAAATGATGAAAATAGGTCATTTGCTTGATAGAAACAGTGTAAGCTAAAGCATTCTTCATAACAGTCCGTTTGAGCTGTTTTCTCCTTCTGCAAAAGCTTTGAAAGTAACAATAATGGTCAAAACGTAGTTGAGTGAATCAGGTTCTACAACTATACCTAATCCTTCATAACATGATGAAAATGATGAAAATAGTTTATTTGCTTTATAGAAACAGTGTAAGCAAAAGCATTCTTTATACAGTCCGTTTTAGCTGTTTTCTCCTTCTGCAAAAGCTTTGAAAGTAACAATAATGGTCAAAACGTAGTTGAGTGAATCAGGTTCTACAACTATACCTAATCCTTCATACCATGATGAAAATGATGAAAATAGTTTATTTGCTTCATAGAAACAGTGTAAGCAAAAGCATTCTTTATACAGTCCGTTTTAGCTGTTTTCTCCTTCTGCAAAAGCTTTGAAAGTAACAATAATGGTCAAAACGTAGTTGAGTGAATTAGCTTCTACAACTATACCTAATCCTTCATACCATGATGAAAATGATGAAAATAGTTCATTTGCTTGATAGAAACAGTGTAAGCTAAAGCATTCTTCATAACAGTCCGTTTGAGCTGTTTTCTCCTTCTGCAAAAGCTTTGAAAGTAACAATAATGGTCAAAACGTAGTTGAGTGAATCAGGTTCTACAACTATACCTAATCCTTCATACCATGATGAAAATGATGAAAATAGTTTATTTGCTTCATAGAAACAGTGTAAGCAAAAGCATTCTTTATACAGTCCGTTTTAGCTGTTTTCTCCTTCTGCAAAAGCTTTGAAAGTAACAATAATGGTCAAAACGTAGTTGAGTGAATTAGCTTCTACAACTATACCTAATCCTTCATACCATGATGAAAATGATGAAAATAGTTCATTTGCTTGATAGAAACAGTGTAAGCTAAAGCATTCTTCATAACAGTCCGTTTGAGCTGTTTTCTCCTTCTGCAAAAGCTTTGAAAGTAACAATAATGGTCAAAACGTAGTTGAGTGAATCAGGTTCTACAACTATACCTAATCCTTCATACCATGATGAAAATGATGAAAATAGTTTATTTGCTTCATAGAAACAGTGTAAGCAAAAGCATTCTTTATACAGTCCGTTTTAGCTGTTTTCTCCTTCTGCAAAAGCTTTGAAAGTAACAATAATGGTCAAAACGTAGTTGAGTGAATCAGGTTCTACAACTATACCTAATCCTTCATACCATGATGAAAATGATGAAAATAGTTTATTTGCTTCATAGAAACAGTGTAAGCAAAAGCATTCTTTACACAGTCCGTTTTAGCTGTTTTCTCCTTCTGCAAAAGCTTTGAAAGTAACAATAATGGTCAAAACGTAGTTGAGTGAATCAGGTTCTACAACTATACCTAATCCTTCATACCATGATGAAAATGATGAAAATAGTTTATTTGCTTCATAGAAACAGTGTAAGCAAAAGCATTCTTTATACAGTCCGTTTTAGCTGTTTTCTCCTTCTGCAAAAGCTTTGAAAGTAACAATAATGGTCAAAACGTAGTTGAGTGAATCAGGTTCTAAAACTATACCAAATTCTTCATACCATGATGAAAATGATGAAAATAGTTCATTTGCTTCATAGAAACAGTGTAAGCAAAAGCATTCTTCATAACAGTCCGTTTTAGCTGTTTACTCCTTCTGCAAAAGCTTTGAAAGTAACAATAATGGTCAAAACGTAGTTGATTGAATCAGGTTCTACAACTATACCTAATCCTTCATACCATGATAAAAATGATGAAAATAGTTCATTTGCTTGATAGAAACAGTGTAAGCAAAAGCATTCTTTATACAGTCCGTTTTAGCTGTTTTCTCCTTCTGCAAAAGCTTTGAAAGTAACAATAATGGTCAAAACGTAGTTGAGTGAATCAGGTTCTACAACTATACCTAATCCTTCATACCATGATGAAAATGATGAAAATAGTTTATTTGCTTCATAGAAACAGTGTAAGCAAAAGCATTCTTTACACAGTCCGTTTTAGCTGTTTTCTCCTTCTGCAAAAGCTTTGAAAGTAACAATAATGGTCAAAACGTAGTTGAGTGAATCAGGTTCTACAACTATACCTAATCCTTCATACCATGATGAAAATGATGAAAATAGTTTATTTGCTTCATAGAAACAGTGTAAGCAAAAGCATTCTTTATACAGTCCGTTTTAGCTGTTTTCTCCTTCTGCAAAAGCTTTGAAAGTAACAATAATGGTCAAAACGTAGTTGAGTGAATCAGGTTCTAAAACTATACCAAATTCTTCATACCATGATGAAAATGATGAAAATAGTTCATTTGCTTCATAGAAACAGTGTAAGCAAAAGCATTCTTCATAACAGTCCGTTTTAGCTGTTTACTCCTTCTGCAAAAGCTTTGAAAGTAACAATAATGGTCAAAACGTAGTTGATTGAATCAGGTTCTACAACTATACCTAATCCTTCATACCATGATAAAAATGATGAAAATAGTTCATTTGCTTGATAGAAACAGTGTAAGCAAAAGCATTCTTTATACAGTCCGTTTTAGCTGTTTTCTCCTTCTGAAAAAGCTTTGAAAGTAACAATAATGGTCAAAACGTAGTTGAGTGAATCAGCTTCTACAACTATACCTAATCCTTCATACCATGATGAAAATGATGAAAATAGTTCATTTGCTTGATAGAAACAGTGTAAGCTAAAGCATTCTTCATAACAGTCCGTTTTAGCTGTTTACTCCTTCTGCAAAAGCTTTGAAAGTAACAATAATGGTCAAAACGTAGTTGAGTGAATCAGGTTCTACAACTATACCTAATCCTTCATACCATGATAAAAATGATGAAAATAGTTCATTTGCTTGATAGAAACACTGTAAGCTAAAGCATTCTTCATAACAGTCCGTTTGAGCTGTTTTCTCCTTCTGCAAAAGCTTTGAAAGTAACAATAATGGTCAAAACGTAGTTGAGTGAATCAGGTTCTACAACTATACCTAATCCTTCATACCATGATGAAAATGATGAAAATAGTTTATTTGCTTCATAGAAACAGTGTAAGCAAAAGCATTCTTTATACAGTCCGTTTTAGCTGTTTTCTCCTTCTGCAAAAGCTTTGAAAGTAACAATAATGGTCAAAACGTAGTTGAGTGAATTAGCTTCTACAACTATACCTAATCCTTCATACCATGATGAAAATGATGAAAATAGTTCATTTGCTTGATAGAAACAGTGTAAGCTAAAGCATTCTTCATAACAGTCCGTTTGAGCTGTTTTCTCCTTCTGCAAAAGCTTTGAAAGTAACAATAATGGTCAAAACGTAGTTGAGTGAATCAGGTTCTACAACTATACCTAATCCTTCATACCATGATGAAAATGATGAAAATAGTTTATTTGCTTCATAGAAACAGTGTAAGCAAAAGCATTCTTTATACAGTCCGTTTTAGCTGTTTTCTCCTTCTGCAAAAGCTTTGAAAGTAACAATAATGGTCAAAACGTAGTTGAGTGAATCAGGTTCTAAAACTATACCTAATCCTTCATACCATGATGAAAATGATGAAAATAGTTCATTTGCTTGATAGAAACAGTGTAAGCTAAAGCATTCTTCATAACAGTCCGTTTTAGCTGTTTACTCCTTCTGCAAAAGCTTTGAAAGTAACAATAATGGTCAAAACGTAGTTGAGTGAATCAGGTTCTACAACTATACCTAATCCTTCATACCATGATAAAAATGATGAAAATAGTTCATTTGCTTGATAGAAACAGTGTAAGCAAAAGCATTCTTTACACAGTCCGTTTTAGCTGTTTTCTCCTTCTGAAAAAGCTTTAAAAGTAACAATAATGGTCAAAACGTAGTTGAGTGAATTAGCTTCTACAACTATACCTAATCCTTCATACCATGATGAAATGATGAAAATAGTTCATTTGCTTGATAGAAACAGTGTAAGCTAAAGCATTCTTCATAACAGTCCGTTTGAGCTGTTTTCTCCTTCTGCAAAAGCTTTGAAAGTAACAATAATGGTCAAAACGTAGTTGAGTGAATCAGGTTCTACAACTATACCTAATCCTTCATACCATGATGAAAATGATGAAAATAGTTTATTTGCTTCATAGAAACAGTGTAAGCAAAAGCATTCTTTATACAGTCCGTTTTAGCTGTTTTCTCCTTCTGCAAAAGCTTTGAAAGTAACAATAATGGTCAAAACGTAGTTGAGTGAATTAGCTTCTACAACTATACCTAATCCTTCATACCATGATGAAAATGATGAAAATAGTTCATTTGCTTGATAGAAACAGTGTAAGCTAAAGCATTCTTCATAACAGTCCGTTTTAGCTGTTTACTCCTTCTGCAAAAGCTTTGAAAGTAACAATAATGGTCAAAACGTAGTTGAGTGAATCAGGTTCTAAAACTATACCTAATCCTTCATACCATGATGAAAATGATGAAAATAGTTCATTTGCTTGATAGAAACAGTGTAAGCTAAAGCATTCTTCATAACAGTCCGTTTTAGCTGTTTACTCCTGCAAAAGCTTTGAAAGTAACAATAATGGTCAAAACGTAGTTGAGTGAATCAGGTTCTACAACTATACCTAATCCTTCATACCATGATAAAAATGATGAAAATAGTTCATTTGCTTGATAGAAACAGTGTAAGCTAAAGCATTCTTCATAACAGTCCGTTTGAGCTGTTTTCTCCTTCTGCAAAAGCTTTGAAAGTAACAATAATGGTCAAAACGTAGTTGAGTGAATCAGATTCTACAACTATACCTAATCCTTCATACAATGATGAAAATGATGAAAATAGTTTATTTGCTTCATAGAAACAGTGTAAGCAAAAGCATTCTTTATACAGTCCGTTTTAGCTGTTTTCTCCTTCTGCAAAAGCTTTGAAAGTAACAATAATGGTCAAAACGTAGTTGAGTGAATCAGGTTCTAAAACTATACCTAATCCTTCATACCATGATGAAAATGATGAAAATAGTTCATTTGCTTGATAGAAACAGTGTAAGCTAAAGCATTCTTCATAACAGTCCGTTTTAGCTGTTTACTCCTTCTGCAAAAGCTTTGAAAGTAACAATAATGGTCAAAACGTAGTTGAGTGAATCAGGTTCTACAACTATACCTAATCCTTCATACCATGATAAAAATGATGAAAATAGTTCATTTGCTTGATAGAAACAGTGTAAGCTAAAGCATTCTTCATAACAGTCCGTTTTAGCTGTTTACTCCTTCTGCAAAAGCTTTGAAAGTAACAATAATGGTCAAAACGTAGTTGAGTGAATCAGGTTCTACAACTATACCTAATCCTTCATACCATGATAAAAATGATGAAAATAGTTCATTTGCTTGATAGAAACAGTGTAAGCAAAAGCATTCTTTACACAGTCCGTTTTAGCTGTTTTCTCCTTCTGAAAAAGCTTTAAAAGTAACAATAATGGTCAAAACGTAGTTGAGTGAATTAGCTTCTACAACTATACCTAATCCTTCATACCATGATGAAAATGATGAAAATAGTTCATTTGCTTGATAGAAACAGTGTAAGCTAAAGCATTCTTCATAACAGTCCGTTTGAGCTGTTTTCTCCTTCTGCAAAAGCTTTGAAAGTAACAATAATGGTCAAAACGTAGTTGAGTGAATCAGGTTCTACAACTATACCTAATCCTTCATACCATGATGAAAATGATGAAAATAGTTTATTTGCTTCATAGAAACAGTGTAAGCAAAAGCATTCTTTATACAGTCCGTTTTAGCTGTTTTCTCCTTCTGCAAAAGCTTTGAAAGTAACAATAATGGTCAAAACGTAGTTGAGTGAATTAGCTTCTACAACTATACCTAATCCTTCATACCATGATGAAAATGATGAAAATAGTTCATTTGCTTGATAGAAACAGTGTAAGCTAAAGCATTCTTCATAACAGTCCGTTTGAGCTGTTTTCTCCTTCTGCAAAAGCTTTGAAAGTAACAATAATGGTCAAAACGTAGTTGAGTGAATCAGGTTCTACAACTATACCTAATCCTTCATACCATGATGAAAATGATGAAAATAGTTTATTTGCTTCATAGAAACAGTGTAAGCAAAAGCATTCTTTATACAGTCCGTTTTAGCTGTTTTCTCCTTCTGCAAAAGCTTTGAAAGTAACAATAATGGTCAAAACGTAGTTGAGTGAATTAGCTTCTACAACTATACCTAATCCTTCATACCATGATGAAAATGATGAAAATAGTTCATTTGCTTGATAGAAACAGTGTAAGCTAAAGCATTCTTCATAACAGTCCGTTTGAGCTGTTTTCTCCTTCTGCAAAAGCTTTGAAAGTAACAATAATGGTCAAAACGTAGTTGAGTGAATCAGGTTCTAAAACTATACCTAATCCTTCATACCATGATGAAAATGATGAAAATAGTTCATTTGCTTGATAGAAACAGTGTAAGCTAAAGCATTCTTCATAACAGTCCGTTTTAGCTGTTTACTCCTTCTGCAAAAGCTTTGAAAGTAACAATAATGGTCAAAACGTAGTTGAGTGAATCAGGTTCTACAACTATACCTAATCCTTCATACCATGATAAAAATGATGAAAATAGTTCATTTGCTTGATAGAAACACTGTAAGCTAAAGCATTCTTCATAACAGTCCGTTTGAGCTGTTTTCTCCTTCTGCAAAAGCTTTGAAAGTAACAATAATGGTCAAAACGTAGTTGAGTGAATCAGGTTCTACAACTATACCTAATCCTTCATACCATGATGAAAATGATGAAAATAGTTCATTTGCTTCATAGAAACAGTGTAAGCAAAAGCATTCTTTATACAGTCCGTTTTAGCTGTTTTCTCCTTCTGCAAAAGCTTTGAAAGTAACAATAATGGTCAAAACGTAGTTGAGTGAATTAGCTTCTACAACTATACCTAATCCTTCATACCATGATGAAAATGATGAAAATAGTTCATTTGCTTGATAGAAACAGTGTAAGCTAAAGCATTCTTCATAACAGTCCGTTTGAGCTGTTTTCTCCTTCTGCAAAAGCTTTGAAAGTAACAATAATGGTCAAAACGTAGTTGAGTGAATCAGGTTCTACAACTATACCTAATCCTTCATACCATGATGAAAATGATGAAAATAGTTTATTTGCTTCATAGAAACAGTGTAAGCAAAAGCATTCTTTATACAGTCCGTTTTAGCTGTTTTCTCCTTCTGCAAAAGCTTTGAAAGTAACAATAATGGTCAAAACGTAGTTGAGTGAATTAGCTTCTACAACTATACCTAATCCTTCATACCATGATGAAAATGATGAAAATAGTTCATTTGCTTGATAGAAACAGTGTAAGCTAAAGCATTCTTCATAACAGTCCGTTTTAGCTGTTTACTCCTTCTGCAAAAGCTTTGAAAGTAACAATAATGGTCAAAACGTAGTTGAGTGAATCAGGTTCTACAACTATACCTAATCCTTCATACCATGATGAAAATGATGAAAATAGTTTATTTGCTTCATAGAAACAGTGTAAGCAAAAGCATTCTTTATACAGTCCGTTTTAGCTGTTTTCTCCTTCTGCAAAAGCTTTGAAAGTAACAATAATGGTCAAAACGTAGTTGAGTGAATCAGGTTCTAAAACTATACCTAATCCTTCATACCATGATGAAAATGATGAAAATAGTTCATTTGCTTCATAGAAACAGTGTAAGCAAAAGCATTCTTCATAACAGTCCGTTTTAGCTGTTTACTCCTTCTGCAAAAGCTTTGAAAGTAACAATAATGGTCAAAACGTAGTTGAGTGAATCAGGTTCTACAACTATACCTAATCCTTCATACCATGATGAAAATGATGAAAATAGTTTATTTGCTTCATAGAAACAGTGTAAGCAAAAGCATTCTTTATACAGTCCGTTTTAGCTGTTTTCTCCTTCTGCAAAAGCTTTGAAAGTAACAATAATGGTCAAAACGTAGTTGAGTGAATCAGGTTCTAAAACTATACCAAATTCTTCATACCATGATGAAAATGATGAAAATAGTTCATTTGCTTCATAGAAACAGTGTAAGCAAAAGCATTCTTTATACAGTCCGTTTTAGCTGTTTTCTCCTTCTGCAAAAGCTTTGAAAGTAACAATAATGGTCAAAACGTAGTTGAGTGAATCAGGTTCTAAAACTATACCAAATTCTTCATACCATGATGAAAATGATGAAAATAGTTCATTTGCTTCATAGAAACAGTGTAAGCAAAAGCATTCTTTATACAGTCCGTTTTAGCTGTTTTCTCCTTCTGCAAAAGCTTTGAAAGTAACAATAATGGTCAAAACGTAGTTGAGTGAATTAGCTTCTACAACTATACCTAATCCTTCATACCATGATGAAAATGATGAAAATAGTTCATTTGCTTGATAGAAACAGTGTAAGCTAAAGCATTCTTCATAACAGTCCGTTTGAGCTGTTTTCTCCTTCTGCAAAAGCTTTGAAAGTAACAATAATGGTCAAAACGTAGTTGAGTGAATCAGGTTCTACAACTATACCTAATCCTTCATACCATGATGAAAATGATGAAAATAGTTTATTTGCTTCATAGAAACAGTGTAAGCAAAAGCATTCTTTATACAGTCCGTTTTAGCTGTTTTCTCCTTCTGCAAAAGCTTTGAAAGTAACAATAATGGTCAAAACGTAGTTGAGTGAATTAGCTTCTACAACTATACCTAATCCTTCATACCATGATGAAAATGATGAAAATAGTTCATTTGCTTGATAGAAACAGTGTAAGCAAAAGCATTCTTCATAACAGTCCGTTTTAGCTGTTTTCTCCTTCTGCAAAAGCTTTGAAAGTAACAATAATGGTCAAAACGTAGTTGAGTGAATTAGCTTCTACAACTATACCTAATCCTTCATACCATGATGAAAATGATGAAAATAGTTCATTTGCTTCATAGAAACAGTGTAAGCAAAAGCATTCTTTATACAGTCCGTTTTAGCTGTTTTCTCCTTCTGCAAAAGCTTTGAAAGTAACAATAATGGTCAAAACGTAGTTGAGTGAATCAGGTTCTAAAACTATACCTAATCCTTCATACCATGATGAAAATGATGAAAATAGTTCATTTGCTTCATAGAAACAGTGTAAGCAAAAGCATTCTTCATAACAGTCCGTTTTAGCTGTTTTCTCCTTCTGCAAAAGCTTTGAAAGTAACAATAATGGTCAAAACGTAGTTGAGTGAATTAGCTTCTACAACTATACCTAATCCTTCATACCATGATGAAAATGATGAAAATAGTTCATTTGCTTCATAGAAACAGTGTAAGCAAAAGCATTCTTTATACAGTCCGTTTTAGCTGTTTTCTCCTTCTGCAAAAGCTTTGAAAGTAACAATAATGGTCAAAACGTAGTTGAGTGAATTAGCTTCTACAACTATACCTAATCCTTCATACCATGATGAAAATGATGAAAATAGTTCATTTGCTTGATAGAAACAGTGTAAGCTAAAGCATTCTTCATAACAGTCCGTTTGAGCTGTTTTCTCCTTCTGCAAAAGCTTTGAAAGTAACAATAATGGTCAAAACGTAGTTGAGTGAATCAGGTTCTACAACTATACCTAATCCTTCATACCATGATGAAAATGATGAAAATAGTTTATTTGCTTCATAGAAACAGTGTAAGCAAAAGCATTCTTTATACAGTCCGTTTTAGCTGTTTTCTCCTTCTGCAAAAGCTTTGAAAGTAACAATAATGGTCAAAACGTAGTTGAGTGAATTAGCTTCTACAACTATACCTAATCCTTCATACCATGATGAAAATGATGAAAATAGTTCATTTGCTTGATAGAAACAGTGTAAGCTAAAGCATTCTTCATAACAGTCCGTTTTAGCTGTTTACTCCTTCTGCAAAAGCTTTGAAAGTAACAATAATGGTCAAAACGTAGTTGAGTGAATCAGGTTCTACAACTATACCTAATCCTTCATACCATGATGAAAATGATGAAAATAGTTTATTTGCTTCATAGAAACAGTGTAAGCAAAAGCATTCTTTATACAGTCCGTTTTAGCTGTTTTCTCCTTCTGCAAAAGCTTTGAAAGTAACAATAATGGTCAAAACGTAGTTGAGTGAATCAGGTTCTACAACTATACCTAATCCTTCATACCATGATGAAAATGATGAAAATAGTTTATTTGCTTCATAGAAACAGTGTAAGCAAAAGCATTCTTTATACAGTCCGTTTTAGCTGTTTTCTCCTTCTGCAAAAGCTTTGAAAGTAACAATAATGGTCAAAACGTAGTTGAGTGAATCAGGTTCTAAAACTATACCAAATTCTTCATACCATGATGAAAATGATGAAAATAGTTCATTTGCTTCATAGAAACAGTGTAAGCAAAAGCATTCTTTATACAGTCCGTTTTAGCTGTTTACTCCTTCTGCAAAAGCTTTGAAAGTAACAATAATGGTCAAAACGTAGTTGAGTGAATCAGGTTCTACAACTATACCTAATCCTTCATACCATGATAAAAATGATGAAAATAGTTCATTTGCTTGATAGAAACAGTGTAAGCAAAAGCATTCTTTACACAGTCCGTTTTAGCTGTTTTCTCCTTCTGCAAAAGCTTTGAAAGTAACAATAATGGTCAAAACGTAGTTGAGTGAATCAGGTTCTACAACTATACCTAATCCTTCATACCATGATGAAAATGATGAAAATAGTTTATTTGCTTCATAGAAACAGTGTAAGCAAAAGCATTCTTTATACAGTCCGTTTTAGCTGTTTTCTCCTTCTGCAAAAGCTTTGAAAGTAACAATAATGGTCAAAACGTAGTTGAGTGAATCAGGTTCTAAAACTATACCAAATTCTTCATACCATGATGAAAATGATGAAAATAGTTCATTTGCTTCATAGAAACAGTGTAAGCAAAAGCATTCTTTATACAGTCCGTTTTAGCTGTTTTCTCCTTCTGCAAAAGCTTTGAAAGTAACAATAATGGTCAAAACGTAGTTGAGTGAATTAGCTTCTACAACTATACCTAATCCTTCATACCATGATGAAAATGATGAAAATAGTTCATTTGCTTGATAGAAACAGTGTAAGCTAAAGCATTCTTCATAACAGTCCGTTTTAGCTGTTTACTCCTTCTGCAAAAGCTTTGAAAGTAACAATAATGGTCAAAACGTAGTTGAGTGAATCAGGTTCTACAACTATACCTAATCCTTCATACCATGATGAAAATGATGAAAATAGTTTATTTGCTTCATAGAAACAGTGTAAGCAAAAGCATTCTTTATACAGTCCGTTTTAGCTGTTTTCTCCTTCTGCAAAAGCTTTGAAAGTAACAATAATGGTCAAAACGTAGTTGAGTGAATCAGGTTCTAAAACTATACCTAATCCTTCATACCATGATGAAAATGATGAAAATAGTTCATTTGCTTCATAGAAACAGTGTAAGCAAAAGCATTCTTCATAACAGTCCGTTTTAGCTGTTTACTCCTTCTGCAAAAGCTTTGAAAGTAACAATAATGGTCAAAACGTAGTTGAGTGAATCAGGTTCTACAACTATACCTAATCCTTCATACCATGATGAAAATGATGAAAATAGTTTATTTGCTTCATAGAAACAGTGTAAGCAAAAGCATTCTTTACACAGTCCATTTTAGCTGTTTTCTCCTTCTGCAAAAGCTTTGAAAGTAACAATAATGGTCAAAACGTAGTTGAGTGAATCAGGTTCTACAACTATACCTAATCCTTCATACCATGATGAAAATGATGAAAATAGTTTATTTGCTTCATAGAAAAAGTGTAAGCAAAAGCATTCTTTATACAGTCCGTTTTAGCTGTTTTCTCCTTCTGCAAAAGCTTTGAAAGTAACAATAATGGTCAAAACGTAGTTGAGTGAATCAGGTTCTACAACTATACCTAATCCTTCATACCATGATAAAAATGATGAAAATAGTTCATTTGCTTGATAGAAACAGTGTAAGCAAAAGCATTCTTTACACAGTCCGTTTTAGCTGTTTTCTCCTTCTGAAAAAGCTTTGAAAGTAACAATAATGGTCAAAACGTAGTTGAGTGAATCAGGTTCTAAAACTATACCTAATCCTTCATACCATGATGAAAATGATGAAAATAGTTCATTTGCTTCATAGAAACAGTGTAAGCAAAAGCATTCTTCATAACAGTCCGTTTTAGCTGTTTACTCCTTCTGCAAAAGCTTTGAAAGTAACAATAATGGTCAAAACGTAGTTGAGTGAATCAGGTTCTACAACTATACCTAATCCTTCATACCATGATGAAAATGATGAAAATAGTTTATTTGCTTCATAGAAACAGTGTAAGCAAAAGCATTCTTTACACAGTCCGTTTTAGCTGTTTTCTCCTTCTGCAAAAGCTTTGAAAGTAACAATAATGGTCAAAACGTAGTTGAGTGAATCAGGTTCTACAACTATACCTAATCCTTCATACCATGATGAAAATGATGAAAATAGTTTATTTGCTTCATAGAAACAGTGTAAGCAAAAGCAATCTTTATACAGTCCGTTTTAGCTGTTTTCTCCTTCTGCAAAAGCTTTGAAAGTAACAATAATGGTCAAAACGTAGTTGAGTGAATCAGGTTCTAAAACTATACCTAATCCTTCATACCATGATGAAAATGATGAAAATAGTTCATTTGCTTCATAGAAACAGTGTAAGCAAAAGCATTCTTCATAACAGTCCGTTTTAGCTGTTTACTCCTTCTGCAAAAGCTTTGAAAGTAACAATAATGGTCAAAACGTAGTTGAGTGAATCAGGTTCTACAACTATACCTAATCCTTCATACCATGATGAAAATGATGAAAATAGTTTATTTGCTTCATAGAAACAGTGTAAGCAAAAGCATTCTTTACACAGTCCGTTTTAGCTGTTTTCTCCTTCTGCAAAAGCTTTGAAAGTAACAATAATGGTCAAAACGTAGTTGAGTGAATCAGGTTCTACAACTATACCTAATCCTTCATACCATGATGAAAATGATGAAAATAGTTTATTTGCTTCATAGAAACAGTGTAAGCAAAAGCATTCTTTATACAGTCCGTTTTAGCTGTTTTCTCCTTTTGCAAAAGCTTTGAAAGTAACAATAATGGTCAAAACGTAGTTGAGTGAATTAGCTTCTACAACTATACCTAATCCTTCATACCATGATGAAAATGATGAAAATAGTTCATTTGCTTGATAGAAACAGTGTAAGCTAAAGCATTCTTCATAACAGTCCGTTTGAGCTGTTTTCTCCTTCTGCAAAAGCTTTGAAAGTAACAATAATGGTCAAAACGTAGTTGAGTGAATCAGGTTCTACAACTATACCTAATCCTTCATACCATGATGAAAATGATGAAAATAGTTTATTTGCTTCATAGAAACAGTGTAAGCAAAAGCATTCTTTATACAGTCCGTTTTAGCTGTTTTCTCCTTCTGCAAAAGCTTTGAAAGTAACAATAATGGTCAAAACGTAGTTGAGTGAATTAGCTTCTACAACTATACCTAATCCTTCATACCATGATGAAAATGATGAAAATAGTTCATTTGCTTGATAGAAACAGTGTAAGCTAAAGCATTCTTCATAACAGTCCGTTTGAGCTGTTTTCTCCTTCTGCAAAAGCTTTGAAAGTAACAATAATGGTCAAAACGTAGTTGAGTGAATCAGGTTCTACAACTATACCTAATCCTTCATACCATGATGAAAATGATGAAAATAGTTTATTTGCTTCATAGAAACAGTGTAAGCAAAAGCATTCTTTATACAGTCCGTTTTAGCTGTTTTCTCCTTCTGCAAAAGCTTTGAAAGTAACAATAATGGTCAAAACGTAGTTGAGTGAATTAGCTTCTACAACTATACCTAATCCTTCATACCATGATGAAAATGATGAAAATAGTTCATTTGCTTGATAGAAACAGTGTAAGCTAAAGCATTCTTCATAACAGTCCGTTTGAGCTGTTTTCTCCTTCTGCAAAAGCTTTGAAAGTAACAATAATGGTCAAAACGTAGTTGAGTGAATCAGGTTCTACAACTATACCTAATCCTTCATACCATGATGAAAATGATGAAAATAGTTTATTTGCTTCATAGAAACAGTGTAAGCAAAAGCATTCTTCATAACAGTCCGTTTTAGCTGTTTTCTCCTTCTGCAAAAGCTTTGAAAGTAACAATAATGGTCAAAACGTAGTTGAGTGAATCAGGTTCTACAACTATACCTAATCCTTCATACCATGATGAAAATGATGAAAATAGTTTATTTGCTTCATAGAAACAGTGTAAGCAAAAGCATTCTTTATACAGTCCGTTTTAGCTGTTTTCTCCTTCTGCAAAAGCTTTGAAAGTAACAATAATGGTCAAAACGTAGTTGAGTGAATCAGGTTCTAAAACTATACCAAATTCTTCATACCATGATGAAAATGATGAAAATAGTTCATTTGCTTCATAGAAACAGTGTAAGCAAAAGCATTCTTTATACAGTCCGTTTTAGCTGTTTTCTCCTTCTGCAAAAGCTTTGAAAGTAACAATAATGGTCAAAACGTAGTTGAGTGAATTAGCTTCTACAACTATACCTAATCCTTCATACCATGATGAAAATGATGAAAATAGTTCATTTGCTTGATAGAAACAGTGTAAGCTAAAGCATTCTTCATAACAGTCCGTTTTAGCTGTTTACTCCTTCTGCAAAAGCTTTGAAAGTAACAATAATGGTCAAAACGTAGTTGAGTGAATCAGGTTCTACAACTATACCTAATCCTTCATACCATGATGAAAATGATGAAAATAGTTTATTTGCTTCATAGAAACAGTGTAAGCAAAAGCATTCTTTATACAGTCCGTTTTAGCTGTTTTCTCCTTCTGCAAAAGCTTTGAAAGTAACAATAATGGTCAAAACGTAGTTGAGTGAATCAGGTTCTAAAACTATACCTAATCCTTCATACCATGATGAAAATGATGAAAATAGTTCATTTGCTTCATAGAAACAGTGTAAGCAAAAGCATTCTTCATAACAGTCCGTTTTAGCTGTTTACTCCTTCTGCAAAAGCTTTGAAAGTAACAATAATGGTCAAAACGTAGTTGAGTGAATCAGGTTCTACAACTATACCTAATCCTTCATACCATGATGAAAATGATGAAAATAGTTTATTTGCTTCATAGAAACAGTGTAAGCAAAAGCATTCTTTACACAGTCCGTTTTAGCTGTTTTCTCCTTCTGCAAAAGCTTTGAAAGTAACAATAATGGTCAAAACGTAGTTGAGTGAATCAGGTTCTACAACTATACCTAATCCTTCATACCATGATGAAAATGATGAAAATAGTTTATTTGCTTCATAGAAACAGTGTAAGCAAAAGCATTCTTTATACAGTCCGTTTTAGCTGTTTTCTCCTTCTGCAAAAGCTTTGAAAGTAACAATAATGGTCAAAACGTAGTTGAGTGAATCAGGTTCTAAAACTATACCAAATTCTTCATACCATGATGAAAATGATGAAAATAGTTCATTTGCTTCATAGAAACAGTGTAAGCAAAAGCATTCTTCATAACAGTCCGTTTTAGCTGTTTACTCCTTCTGCAAAAGCTTTGAAAGTAACAATAATGGTCAAAACGTAGTTGAGTGAATCAGGTTCTACAACTATACCTAATCCTTCATACCATGATGAAAATAGTTTATTTGCTTCATAGAAACAGTGTAAGCAAAAGCATTCTTTATACAGTCCGTTTTAGCTGTTTTCTCCTTCTGCAAAAGCTTTGAAAGTAACAATAATGGTCAAAACGTAGTTGAGTGAATTAGCTTCTACAACTATACCTAATCCTTCATACCATGATGAAAATGATGAAAATAGTTCATTTGCTTGATAGAAACAGTGTAAGCTAAAGCATTCTTCATAACAGTCCGTTTGAGCTGTTTTCTCCTTCTGCAAAAGCTTTGAAAGTAACAATAATGGTCAAAACGTAGTTGAGTGAATCAGGTTCTACAACTATACCTAATCCTTCATACCATGATGAAAATGATGAAAATAGTTTATTTGCTTCATAGAAACAGTGTAAGCAAAAGCATTCTTTATACAGTCCGTTTTAGCTGTTTTCTCCTTCTGCAAAAGCTTTGAAAGTAACAATAATGGTCAAAACGTAGTTGAGTGAATTAGCTTCTACAACTATACCTAATCCTTCATACCATGATGAAAATGATGAAAATAGTTCATTTGCTTGATAGAAACAGTGTAAGCTAAAGCATTCTTCATAACAGTCCGTTTGAGCTGTTTTCTCCTTCTGCAAAAGCTTTGAAAGTAACAATAATGGTCAAAACGTAGTTGAGTGAATCAGGTTCTACAACTATACCTAATCCTTCATACCATGATGAAAATGATGAAAATAGTTTATTTGCTTCATAGAAACAGTGTAAGCAAAAGCATTCTTTATACAGTCCGTTTTAGCTGTTTTCTCCTTCTGCAAAAGCTTTGAAAGTAACAATAATGGTCAAAACGTAGTTGAGTGAATTAGCTTCTACAACTATACCTAATCCTTCATACCATGATGAAAATGATGAAAATAGTTCATTTGCTTGATAGAAACAGTGTAAGCTAAAGCATTCTTCATAACAGTCCGTTTGAGCTGTTTTCTCCTTCTGCAAAAGCTTTGAAAGTAACAATAATGGTCAAAACGTAGTTGAGTGAATCAGGTTCTACAACTATACCTAATCCTTCATACCATGATGAAAATGATGAAAATAGTTTATTTGCTTCATAGAAACAGTGTAAGCAAAAGCATTCTTTATACAGTCCGTTTTAGCTGTTTTCTCCTTCTGCAAAAGCTTTGAAAGTAACAATAATGGTCAAAACGTAGTTGAGTGAATTAGCTTCTACAACTATACCTAATCCTTCATACCATGATGAAAATGATGAAAATAGTTCATTTGCTTGATAGAAACAGTGTAAGCTAAAGCATTCTTCATAACAGTCCGTTTTAGCTGTTTACTCCTTCTGCAAAAGCTTTGAAAGTAACAATAATGGTCAAAACGTAGTTGAGTGAATCAGGTTCTACAACTATACCTAATCCTTCATAACATGATGAAAATGATGAAAATAGTTTATTTGCTTTATAGAAACAGTGTAAGCAAAAGCATTCTTTATACAGTCCGTTTTAGCTGTTTTCTCCTTCTGCAAAAGCTTTGAAAGTAACAATAATGGTCAAAACGTAGTTGAGTGAATCAGGTTCTACAACTATACCTAATCCTTCATACCATGATGAAAATGATGAAAATAGTTTATTTGCTTCATAGAAACAGTGTAAGCAAAAGCATTCTTTATACAGTCCGTTTTAGCTGTTTTCTCCTTCTGCAAAAGCTTTGAAAGTAACAATAATGGTCAAAACGTAGTTGAGTGAATTAGCTTCTACAACTATACCTAATCCTTCATACCATGATGAAAATGATGAAAATAGTTCATTTGCTTGATAGAAACAGTGTAAGCTAAAGCATTCTTCATAACAGTCCGTTTGAGCTGTTTTCTCCTTCTGCAAAAGCTTTGAAAGTAACAATAATGGTCAAAACGTAGTTGAGTGAATCAGGTTCTACAACTATACCTAATCCTTCATACCATGATGAAAATGATGAAAATAGTTTATTTGCTTCATAGAAACAGTGTAAGCAAAAGCATTCTTTATACAGTCCGTTTTAGCTGTTTTCTCCTTCTGCAAAAGCTTTGAAAGTAACAATAATGGTCAAAACGTAGTTGAGTGAATTAGCTTCTACAACTATACCTAATCCTTCATACCATGATGAAAATGATGAAAATAGTTCATTTGCTTGATAGAAACAGTGTAAGCTAAAGCATTCTTCATAACAGTCCGTTTGAGCTGTTTTCTCCTTCTGCAAAAGCTTTGAAAGTAACAATAATGGTCAAAACGTAGTTGAGTGAATCAGGTTCTACAACTATACCTAATCCTTCATACCATGATGAAAATGATGAAAATAGTTTATTTGCTTCATAGAAACAGTGTAAGCAAAAGCATTCTTTATACAGTCCGTTTTAGCTGTTTTCTCCTTCTGCAAAAGCTTTGAAAGTAACAATAATGGTCAAAACGTAGTTGAGTGAATTAGCTTCTACAACTATACCTAATCCTTCATACCATGATGAAAATGATGAAAATAGTTCATTTGCTTGATAGAAACAGTGTAAGCAAAAGCATTCTTTATACAGTCCGTTTTAGCTGTTTTCTCCTTCTGCAAAAGCTTTGAAAGTAACAATAATGGTCAAAACGTAGTTGAGTGAATCAGGTTCTAAAACTATACCAAATTCTTCATACCATGATGAAAATGATGAAAATAGTTCATTTGCTTCATAGAAACAGTGTAAGCAAAAGCATTCTTTATACAGTCCGTTTTAGCTGTTTTCTCCTTCTGCAAAAGCTTTGAAAGTAACAATAATGGTCAAAACGTAGTTGAGTGAATTAGCTTCTACAACTATACCTAATCCTTCATACCATGATGAAAATGATGAAAATAGTTCATTTGCTTGATAGAAACAGTGTAAGCTAAAGCATTCTTCATAACAGTCCGTTTTAGCTGTTTACTCCTTCTGCAAAAGCTTTGAAAGTAACAATAATGGTCAAAACGTAGTTGAGTGAATCAGGTTCTACAACTATACCTAATCCTTCATACCATGATGAAAATGATGAAAATAGTTTATTTGCTTCATAGAAACAGTGTAAGCAAAAGCATTCTTTATACAGTCCGTTTTAGCTGTTTTCTCCTTCTGCAAAAGCTTTGAAAGTAACAATAATGGTCAAAACGTAGTTGAGTGAATCAGGTTCTAAAACTATACCTAATCCTTCATACCATGATGAAAATGATGAAAATAGTTCATTTGCTTCATAGAAACAGTGTAAGCAAAAGCATTCTTCATAACAGTCCGTTTTAGCTGTTTACTCCTTCTGCAAAAGCTTTGAAAGTAACAATAATGGTCAAAACGTAGTTGAGTGAATCAGGTTCTACAACTATACCTAATCCTTCATACCATGATGAAAATGATGAAAATAGTTTATTTGCTTCATAGAAACAGTGTAAGCAAAAGCATTCTTTACACAGTCCGTTTTAGCTGTTTTCTCCTTCTGCAAAAGCTTTGAAAGTAACAATAATGGTCAAAACGTAGTTGAGTGAATCAGGTTCTACAACTATACCTAATCCTTCATACCATGATGAAAATGATGAAAATAGTTTATTTGCTTCATAGAAACAGTGTAAGCAAAAGCATTCTTTATACAGTCCGTTTTAGCTGTTTTCTCCTTCTGCAAAAGCTTTGAAAGTAACAATAATGGTCAAAACGTAGTTGAGTGAATCAGGTTCTAAAACTATACCAAATTCTTCATACCATGATGAAAATGATGAAAATAGTTCATTTGCTTCATAGAAACAGTGTAAGCAAAAGCATTCTTCATAACAGTCCGTT
Source organism: Pungitius pungitius (assembly GCF_949316345.1). Lineage (NCBI taxonomy): Eukaryota > Metazoa > Chordata > Actinopteri > Perciformes > Gasterosteidae > Pungitius > Pungitius pungitius. The sequence goes on from NC_084904.1 coordinate 10,520,454, forward strand.
TTAGCTGTTTACTCCTTCTGCAAAAGCTTTGAAAGTAACAATAATGGTCAAAACGTAGTTGATTGAATCAGGTTCTACAACTATACCTAATCCTTCATACCATGATAAAAATGATGAAAATAGTTCATTTGCTTGATAGAAACAGTGTAAGCAAAAGCATTCTTTATACAGTCCGTTTTAGCTGTTTTCTCCTTCTGAAAAAGCTTTGAAAGTAACAATAATGGTCAAAACGTAGTTGAGTGAATCAGCTTCTACAACTATACCTAATCCTTCATACCATGATGAAAATGATGAAAATAGTTCATTTGCTTGATAGAAACAGTGTAAGCTAAAGCATTCTTCATAACAGTCCGTTTTAGCTGTTTACTCCTTCTGCAAAAGCTTTGAAAGTAACAATAATGGTCAAAACGTAGTTGAGTGAATCAGGTTCTACAACTATACCTAATCCTTCATACCATGATAAAAATGATGAAAATAGTTCATTTGCTTGATAGAAACAGTGTAAGCAAAAGCATTCTTTACACAGTCCGTTTTAGCTGTTTTCTCCTTCTGAAAAAGCTTTGAAAGTAACAATAATGGTCAAAACGTAGTTGAGTGAATTAGCTTCTACAACTATACCTAATCCTTCATACCATGATGAAAATGATGAAAATAGTTTATTTGCTTCATAGAAACAGTGTAAGCAAAAGCATTCTTTATACAGTCCGTTTTAGCTGTTTTCTCCTTCTGCAAAAGCTTTGAAAGTAACAATAATGGTCAAAACGTAGTTGAGTGAATCAGGTTCTAAAACTATACCTAATCCTTCATACCATGATGAAAATGATGAAAATAGTTCATTTGCTTGATAGAAACAGTGTAAGCTAAAGCATTCTTCATAACAGTCCGTTTTAGCTGTTTACTCCTTCTGCAAAAGCTTTGAAAGTAACAATAATGGTCAAAACGTAGTTGAGTGAATCAGGTTCTACAACTATACCTAATCCTTCATACCATGATAAAAATGATGAAAATAGTTCATTTGCTTGATAGAAACAGTGTAAGCTAAAGCATTCTTCATAACAGTCCGTTTGAGCTGTTTTCTCCTTCTGCAAAAGCTTTGAAAGTAACAATAATGGTCAAAACGTAGTTGAGTGAATCAGGTTCTACAACTATACCTAATCCTTCATACCATGATGAAAATGATGAAAATAGTTTATTTGCTTCATAGAAACAGTGTAAGCAAAAGCATTCTTTATACAGTCCGTTTTAGCTGTTTTCTCCTTCTGCAAAAGCTTTGAAAGTAACAATAATGGTCAAAACGTAGTTGAGTGAATTAGCTTCTACAACTATACCTAATCCTTCATACCATGATGAAAATGATGAAAATAGTTCATTTGCTTGATAGAAACAGTGTAAGCTAAAGCATTCTTCATAACAGTCCGTTTGAGCTGTTTTCTCCTTCTGCAAAAGCTTTGAAAGTAACAATAATGGTCAAAACGTAGTTGAGTGAATCAGGTTCTACAACTATACCTAATCCTTCATACCATGATGAAAATGATGAAAATAGTTTATTTGCTTCATAGAAACAGTGTAAGCAAAAGCATTCTTTATACAGTCCGTTTTAGCTGTTTTCTCCTTCTGCAAAAGCTTTGAAAGTAACAATAATGGTCAAAACGTAGTTGAGTGAATTAGCTTCTACAACTATACCTAATCCTTCATACCATGATGAAAATGATGAAAATAGTTCATTTGCTTGATAGAAACAGTGTAAGCTAAAGCATTCTTCATAACAGTCCGTTTTAGCTGTTTACTCCTTCTGCAAAAGCTTTGAAAGTAACAATAATGGTCAAAACGTAGTTGAGTGAATCAGGTTCTACAACTATACCTAATCCTTCATAACATGATGAAAATGATGAAAATAGTTTATTTGCTTTATAGAAACAGTGTAAGCAAAAGCATTCTTTATACAGTCCGTTTTAGCTGTTTTCTCCTTCTGCAAAAGCTTTGAAAGTAACAATAATGGTCAAAACGTAGTTGAGTGAATCAGGTTCTACAACTATACCTAATCCTTCATACCATGATGAAAATGATGAAAATAGTTTATTTGCTTCATAGAAACAGTGTAAGCAAAAGCATTCTTTATACAGTCCGTTTTAGCTGTTTTCTCCTTCTGCAAAAGCTTTGAAAGTAACAATAATGGTCAAAACGTAGTTGAGTGAATTAGCTTCTACAACTATACCTAATCCTTCATACCATGATGAAAATGATGAAAATAGTTCATTTGCTTGATAGAAACAGTGTAAGCTAAAGCATTCTTCATAACAGTCCGTTTGAGCTGTTTTCTCCTTCTGCAAAAGCTTTGAAAGTAACAATAATGGTCAAAACGTAGTTGAGTGAATTAGCTTCTACAACTATACCTAATCCTTCATACCATGATGAAAATGATGAAAATAGTTCATTTGCTTGATAGAAACAGTGTAAGCTAAAGCATTCTTCATAACAGTCCGTTTGAGCTGTTTTCTCCTTCTGCAAAAGCTTTGAAAGTAACAATAATGGTCAAAACGTAGTTGAGTGAATCAGGTTCTACAACTATACCTAATCCTTCATACCATGATGAAAATGATGAAAATAGTTTATTTGCTTCATAGAAACAGTGTAAGCAAAAGCATTCTTTATACAGTCCGTTTTAGCTGTTTTCTCCTTCTGCAAAAGCTTTGAAAGTAACAATAATGGTCAAAACGTAGTTGAGTGAATTAGCTTCTACAACTATACCTAATCCTTCATACCATGATGAAAATGATGAAAATAGTTCATTTGCTTGATAGAAACAGTGTAAGCTAAAGCATTCTTCATAACAGTCCGTTTGAGCTGTTTTCTCCTTCTGCAAAAGCTTTGAAAGTAACAATAATGGTCAAAACGTAGTTGAGTGAATCAGGTTCTACAACTATACCTAATCCTTCATACCATGATGAAAATGATGAAAATAGTTTATTTGCTTCATAGAAACAGTGTAAGCAAAAGCATTCTTTATACAGTCCGTTTTAGCTGTTTTCTCCTTCTGCAAAAGCTTTGAAAGTAACAATAATGGTCAAAACGTAGTTGAGTGAATTAGCTTCTACAACTATACCTAATCCTTCATACCATGATGAAAATGATGAAAATAGTTCATTTGCTTGATAGAAACAGTGTAAGCTAAAGCATTCTTCATAACAGTCCGTTTGAGCTGTTTTCTCCTTCTGCAAAAGCTTTGAAAGTAACAATAATGGTCAAAACGTAGTTGAGTGAATCAGGTTCTACAACTATACCTAATCCTTCATACCATGATGAAAATGATGAAAATAGTTTATTTGCTTCATAGAAACAGTGTAAGCAAAAGCATTCTTTATACAGTCCGTTTTAGCTGTTTTCTCCTTCTGCAAAAGCTTTGAAAGTAACAATAATGGTCAAAACGTAGTTGAGTGAATCAGGTTCTAAAACTATACCTAATCCTTCATACCATGATGAAAATGATGAAAATAGTTCATTTGCTTCATAGAAACAGTGTAAGCAAAAGCATTCTTCATAACAGTCCGTTTTAGCTGTTTACTCCTTCTGCAAAAGCTTTGAAAGTAACAATAATGGTCAAAACGTAGTTGAGTGAATCAGGTTCTACAACTATACCTAATCCTTCATACCATGATGAAAATGATGAAAATAGTTTATTTGCTTCATAGAAACAGTGTAAGCAAAAGCATTCTTTACACAGTCCGTTTTAGCTGTTTTCTCCTTCTGCAAAAGCTTTGAAAGTAACAATAATGGTCAAAACGTAGTTGAGTGAATCAGGTTCTACAACTATACCTAATCCTTCATACCATGATGAAAATGATGAAAATAGTTTATTTGCTTCATAGAAACAGTGTAAGCAAAAGCATTCTTTATACAGTCCGTTTTAGCTGTTTTCTCCTTCTGCAAAAGCTTTGAAAGTAACAATAATGGTCAAAACGTAGTTGAGTGAATCAGGTTCTAAAACTATACCAAATTCTTCATACCATGATGAAAATGATGAAAATAGTTCATTTGCTTCATAGAAACAGTGTAAGCAAAAGCATTCTTCATAACAGTCCGTTTTAGCTGTTTACTCCTTCTGCAAAAGCTTTGAAAGTAACAATAATGGTCAAAACGTAGTTGATTGAATCAGGTTCTACAACTATACCTAATCCTTCATACCATGATAAAAATGATGAAAATAGTTCATTTGCTTGATAGAAACAGTGTAAGCAAAAGCATTCTTTATACAGTCCGTTTTAGCTGTTTTCTCCTTCTGAAAAAGCTTTGAAAGTAACAATAATGGTCAAAACGTAGTTGAGTGAATCAGCTTCTACAACTATACCTAATCCTTCATACCATGATGAAAATGATGAAAATAGTTCATTTGCTTGATAGAAACAGTGTAAGCTAAAGCATTCTTCATAACAGTCCGTTTTAGCTGTTTACTCCTTCTGCAAAAGCTTTGAAAGTAACAATAATGGTCAAAACGTAGTTGAGTGAATCAGGTTCTACAACTATACCTAATCCTTCATACCATGATAAAAATGATGAAAATAGTTCATTTGCTTGATAGAAACAGTGTAAGCAAAAGCATTCTTTACACAGTCCGTTTTAGCTGTTTTCTCCTTCTGAAAAAGCTTTGAAAGTAACAATAATGGTCAAAACGTAGTTGAGTGAATTAGCTTCTACAACTATACCTAATCCTTCATACCATGATGAAAATGATGAAAATAGTTTATTTGCTTCATAGAAACAGTGTAAGCAAAAGCATTCTTTATACAGTCCGTTTTAGCTGTTTTCTCCTTCTGCAAAAGCTTTGAAAGTAACAATAATGGTCAAAACGTAGTTGAGTGAATCAGGTTCTAAAACTATACCTAATCCTTCATACCATGATGAAAATGATGAAAATAGTTCATTTGCTTGATAGAAACAGTGTAAGCTAAAGCATTCTTCATAACAGTCCGTTTTAGCTGTTTACTCCTTCTGCAAAAGCTTTGAAAGTAACAATAATGGTCAAAACGTAGTTGAGTGAATCAGGTTCTACAACTATACCTAATCCTTCATACCATGATAAAAATGATGAAAATAGTTCATTTGCTTGATAGAAACAGTGTAAGCTAAAGCATTCTTCATAACAGTCCGTTTGAGCTGTTTTCTCCTTCTGCAAAAGCTTTGAAAGTAACAATAATGGTCAAAACGTAGTTGAGTGAATCAGGTTCTACAACTATACCTAATCCTTCATACCATGATGAAAATGATGAAAATAGTTTATTTGCTTCATAGAAACAGTGTAAGCAAAAGCATTCTTTATACAGTCCGTTTTAGCTGTTTTCTCCTTCTGCAAAAGCTTTGAAAGTAACAATAATGGTCAAAACGTAGTTGAGTGAATTAGCTTCTACAACTATACCTAATCCTTCATACCATGATGAAAATGATGAAAATAGTTCATTTGCTTGATAGAAACAGTGTAAGCTAAAGCATTCTTCATAACAGTCCGTTTGAGCTGTTTTCTCCTTCTGCAAAAGCTTTGAAAGTAACAATAATGGTCAAAACGTAGTTGAGTGAATCAGGTTCTACAACTATACCTAATCCTTCATACCATGATGAAAATGATGAAAATAGTTTATTTGCTTCATAGAAACAGTGTAAGCAAAAGCATTCTTTATACAGTCCGTTTTAGCTGTTTTCTCCTTCTGCAAAAGCTTTGAAAGTAACAATAATGGTCAAAACGTAGTTGAGTGAATTAGCTTCTACAACTATACCTAATCCTTCATACCATGATGAAAATGATGAAAATAGTTCATTTGCTTGATAGAAACAGTGTAAGCTAAAGCATTCTTCATAACAGTCCGTTTTAGCTGTTTACTCCTTCTGCAAAAGCTTTGAAAGTAACAATAATGGTCAAAACGTAGTTGAGTGAATCAGGTTCTACAACTATACCTAATCCTTCATAACATGATGAAAATGATGAAAATAGTTTATTTGCTTTATAGAAACAGTGTAAGCAAAAGCATTCTTTATACAGTCCGTTTTAGCTGTTTTCTCCTTCTGCAAAAGCTTTGAAAGTAACAATAATGGTCAAAACGTAGTTGAGTGAATCAGGTTCTACAACTATACCTAATCCTTCATACCATGATGAAAATGATGAAAATAGTTTATTTGCTTCATAGAAACAGTGTAAGCAAAAGCATTCTTTATACAGTCCGTTTTAGCTGTTTTCTCCTTCTGCAAAAGCTTTGAAAGTAACAATAATGGTCAAAACGTAGTTGAGTGAATTAGCTTCTACAACTATACCTAATCCTTCATACCATGATGAAAATGATGAAAATAGTTCATTTGCTTGATAGAAACAGTGTAAGCTAAAGCATTCTTCATAACAGTCCGTTTGAGCTGTTTTCTCCTTCTGCAAAAGCTTTGAAAGTAACAATAATGGTCAAAACGTAGTTGAGTGAATCAGGTTCTACAACTATACCTAATCCTTCATACCATGATGAAAATGATGAAAATAGTTTATTTGCTTCATAGAAACAGTGTAAGCAAAAGCATTCTTTATACAGTCCGTTTTAGCTGTTTTCTCCTTCTGCAAAAGCTTTGAAAGTAACAATAATGGTCAAAACGTAGTTGAGTGAATTAGCTTCTACAACTATACCTAATCCTTCATACCATGATGAAAATGATGAAAATAGTTCATTTGCTTGATAGAAACAGTGTAAGCTAAAGCATTCTTCATAACAGTCCGTTTGAGCTGTTTTCTCCTTCTGCAAAAGCTTTGAAAGTAACAATAATGGTCAAAACGTAGTTGAGTGAATCAGGTTCTACAACTATACCTAATCCTTCATACCATGATGAAAATGATGAAAATAGTTTATTTGCTTCATAGAAACAGTGTAAGCAAAAGCATTCTTTATACAGTCCGTTTTAGCTGTTTTCTCCTTCTGCAAAAGCTTTGAAAGTAACAATAATGGTCAAAACGTAGTTGAGTGAATTAGCTTCTACAACTATACCTAATCCTTCATACCATGATGAAAATGATGAAAATAGTTCATTTGCTTGATAGAAACAGTGTAAGCTAAAGCATTCTTCATAACAGTCCGTTTGAGCTGTTTTCTCCTTCTGCAAAAGCTTTGAAAGTAACAATAATGGTCAAAACGTAGTTGAGTGAATCAGGTTCTACAACTATACCTAATCCTTCATACCATGATGAAAATGATGAAAATAGTTTATTTGCTTCATAGAAACAGTGTAAGCAAAAGCATTCTTTATACAGTCCGTTTTAGCTGTTTTCTCCTTCTGCAAAAGCTTTGAAAGTAACAATAATGGTCAAAACGTAGTTGAGTGAATCAGGTTCTAAAACTATACCTAATCCTTCATACCATGATGAAAATGATGAAAATAGTTCATTTGCTTGATAGAAACAGTGTAAGCTAAAGCATTCTTCATAACAGTCCGTTTTAGCTGTTTACTCCTTCTGCAAAAGCTTTGAAAGTAACAATAATGGTCAAAACGTAGTTGAGTGAATCAGGTTCTACAACTATACCTAATCCTTCATACCATGATAAAAATGATGAAAATAGTTCATTTGCTTGATAGAAACAGTGTAAGCAAAAGCATTCTTTACACAGTCCGTTTTAGCTGTTTTCTCCTTCTGCAAAAGCTTTGAAAGTAACAATAATGGTCAAAACGTAGTTGAGTGAATCAGGTTCTACAACTATACCTAATCCTTCATACCATGATGAAAATGATGAAAATAGTTTATTTGCTTCATAGAAACAGTGTAAGCAAAAGCATTCTTTATACAGTCCGTTTTAGCTGTTTTCTCCTTCTGCAAAAGCTTTGAAAGTAACAATAATGGTCAAAACGTAGTTGAGTGAATCAGGTTCTACAACTATACCTAATCCTTCATACCATGATAAAAATGATGAAAATAGTTCATTTGCTTGATAGAAACAGTGTAAGCTAAAGCATTCTTCATAACAGTCCGTTTGAGCTGTTTTCTCCTTCTGCAAAAGCTTTGAAAGTAACAATAATGGTCAAAACGTAGTTGAGTGAATCAGGTTCTACAACTATACCTAATCCTTCATACCATGATGAAAATGATGAAAATAGTTTATTTGCTTCATAGAAACAGTGTAAGCAAAAGCATTCTTTATACAGTCCGTTTTAGCTGTTTTCTCCTTCTGCAAAAGCTTTGAAAGTAACAATAATGGTCAAAACGTAGTTGAGTGAATTAGCTTCTACAACTATACCTAATCCTTCATACCATGATGAAAATGATGAAAATAGTTCATTTGCTTGATAGAAACAGTGTAAGCTAAAGCATTCTTCATAACAGTCCGTTTTAGCTGTTTTCTCCTTCTGCAAAAGCTTTGAAAGTAACAATAATGGTCAAAACGTAGTTGAGTGAATCAGGTTCTACAACTATACCTAATCCTTCATACCATGATAAAAATGATGAAAATAGTTCATTTGCTTGATAGAAACAGTGTAAGCAAAAGCATTCTTTATACAGTCCGTTTTAGCTGTTTTCTCCTTCTGCAAAAGCTTTGAAAGTAACAATAATGGTCAAAACGTAGTTGAGTGAATCAGGTTCTACAACTATACCTAATCCTTCATACCATGATGAAAATGATGAAAATAGTTTATTTGCTTCATAGAAACAGTGTAAGCAAAAGCATTCTTTATACAGTCCGTTTTAGCTGTTTTCTCCTTCTGCAAAAGCTTTGAAAGTAACAATAATGGTCAAAACGTAGTTGAGTGAATCAGGTTCTACAACTATACCTAATCCTTCATACCATGATGAAAATGATGAAAATAGTTTATTTGCTTCATAGAAACAGTGTAAGCAAAAGCATTCTTTATACAGTCCGTTTTAGCTGTTTTCTCCTTCTGCAAAAGCTTTGAAAGTAACAATAATGGTCAAAACGTAGTTGAGTGAATTAGCTTCTACAACTATACCTAATCCTTCATACCATGATGAAAATGATGAAAATAGTTCATTTGCTTGATAGAAACAGTGTAAGCTAAAGCATTCTTCATAACAGTCCGTTTGAGCTGTTTTCTCCTTCTGCAAAAGCTTTGAAAGTAACAATAATGGTCAAAACGTAGTTGAGTGAATCAGGTTCTACAACTATACCTAATCCTTCATACCATGATGAAAATGATGAAAATAGTTTATTTGCTTCATAGAAACAGTGTAAGCAAAAGCATTCTTTATACAGTCCGTTTTAGCTGTTTTCTCCTTCTGCAAAAGCTTTGAAAGTAACAATAATGGTCAAAACGTAGTTGAGTGAATTAGCTTCTACAACTATACCTAATCCTTCATACCATGATGAAAATGATGAAAATAGTTCATTTGCTTGATAGAAACAGTGTAAGCTAAAGCATTCTTCATAACAGTCCGTTTGAGCTGTTTTCTCCTTCTGCAAAAGCTTTGAAAGTAACAATAATGGTCAAAACGTAGTTGAGTGAATCAGGTTCTACAACTATACCTAATCCTTCATACCATGATGAAAATGATGAAAATAGTTTATTTGCTTCATAGAAACAGTGTAAGCAAAAGCATTCTTTATACAGTCCGTTTTAGCTGTTTTCTCCTTCTGCAAAAGCTTTGAAAGTAACAATAATGGTCAAAACGTAGTTGAGTGAATTAGCTTCTACAACTATACCTAATCCTTCATACCATGATGAAAATGATGAAAATAGTTCATTTGCTTGATAGAAACAGTGTAAGCTAAAGCATTCTTCATAACAGTCCGTTTGAGCTGTTTTCTCCTTCTGCAAAAGCTTTGAAAGTAACAATAATGGTCAAAACGTAGTTGAGTGAATCAGGTTCTACAACTATACCTAATCCTTCATACCATGATGAAAATGATGAAAATAGTTTATTTGCTTCATAGAAACAGTGTAAGCAAAAGCATTCTTTATACAGTCCGTTTTAGCTGTTTTCTCCTTCTGCAAAAGCTTTGAAAGTAACAATAATGGTCAAAACGTAGTTGAGTGAATTAGCTTCTACAACTATACCTAATCCTTCATACCATGATGAAAATGATGAAAATAGTTCATTTGCTTGATAGAAACAGTGTAAGCTAAAGCATTCTTCATAACAGTCCGTTTGAGCTGTTTTCTCCTTCTGCAAAAGCTTTGAAAGTAACAATAATGGTCAAAACGTAGTTGAGTGAATCAGGTTCTACAACTATACCTAATCCTTCATACCATGATGAAAATGATGAAAATAGTTTATTTGCTTCATAGAAACAGTGTAAGCAAAAGCATTCTTTATACAGTCCGTTTTAGCTGTTTTCTCCTTCTGCAAAAGCTTTGAAAGTAACAATAATGGTCAAAACGTAGTTGAGTGAATCAGGTTCTAAAACTATACCTAATCCTTCATACCATGATGAAAATGATGAAAATAGTTCATTTGCTTGATAGAAACAGTGTAAGCTAAAGCATTCTTCATAACAGTCCGTTTTAGCTGTTTACTCCTTCTGCAAAAGCTTTGAAAGTAACAATAATGGTCAAAACGTAGTTGAGTGAATCAGGTTCTACAACTATACCTAATCCTTCATACCATGATAAAAATGATGAAAATAGTTCATTTGCTTGATAGAAACAGTGTAAGCAAAAGCATTCTTTACACAGTCCGTTTTAGCTGTTTTCTCCTTCTGCAAAAGCTTTGAAAGTAACAATAATGGTCAAAACGTAGTTGAGTGAATCAGGTTCTACAACTATACCTAATCCTTCATACCATGATGAAAATGATGAAAATAGTTTATTTGCTTCATAGAAACAGTGTAAGCAAAAGCATTCTTTATACAGTCCGTTTTAGCTGTTTTCTCCTTCTGCAAAAGCTTTGAAAGTAACAATAATGGTCAAAACGTAGTTGAGTGAATCAGGTTCTACAACTATACCTAATCCTTCATACCATGATAAAAATGATGAAAATAGTTCATTTGCTTGATAGAAACAGTGTAAGCTAAAGCATTCTTCATAACAGTCCGTTTGAGCTGTTTTCTCCTTCTGCAAAAGCTTTGAAAGTAACAATAATGGTCAAAACGTAGTTGAGTGAATCAGGTTCTACAACTATACCTAATCCTTCATACCATGATGAAAATGATGAAAATAGTTTATTTGCTTCATAGAAACAGTGTAAGCAAAAGCATTCTTTATACAGTCCGTTTTAGCTGTTTTCTCCTTCTGCAAAAGCTTTGAAAGTAACAATAATGGTCAAAACGTAGTTGAGTGAATTAGCTTCTACAACTATACCTAATCCTTCATACCATGATGAAAATGATGAAAATAGTTCATTTGCTTGATAGAAACAGTGTAAGCTAAAGCATTCTTCATAACAGTCCGTTTTAGCTGTTTTCTCCTTCTGCAAAAGCTTTGAAAGTAACAATAATGGTCAAAACGTAGTTGAGTGAATCAGGTTCTACAACTATACCTAATCCTTCATACCATGATGAAAATGATGAAAATAGTTTATTTGCTTCATAGAAACAGTGTAAGCAAAAGCATTCTTTATACAGTCCGTTTTAGCTGTTTTCTCCTTCTGCAAAAGCTTTGAAAGTAACAATAATGGTCAAAACGTAGTTGAGTGAATCAGGTTCTAAAACTATACCTAATCCTTCATACCATGATGAAAATGATGAAAATAGTTCATTTGCTTGATAGAAACAGTGTAAGCTAAAGCATTCTTCATAACAGTCCGTTTTAGCTGTTTACTCCTTCTGCAAAAGCTTTGAAAGTAACAATAATGGTCAAAACGTAGTTGAGTGAATCAGGTTCTACAACTATACCTAATCCTTCATACCATGATGAAAATGATGAAAATAGTTTATTTGCTTCATAGAAACAGTGTAAGCAAAAGCATTCTTTATACAGTCCGTTTTAGCTGTTTTCTCCTTCTGCAAAAGCTTTGAAAGTAACAATAATGGTCAAAACGTAGTTGAGTGAATTAGCTTCTACAACTATACCTAATCCTTCATACCATGATGAAAATGATGAAAATAGTTCATTTGCTTGATAGAAACAGTGTAAGCTAAAGCATTCTTCATAACAGTCCGTTTGAGCTGTTTTCTCCTTCTGCAAAAGCTTTGAAAGTAACAATAATGGTCAAAACGTAGTTGAGTAAATCAGGTTCTACAACTATACCTAATCCTTCATACCATGATGAAAATGATGAAAATAGTTTATTTGCTTCATAGAAACAGTGTAAGCAAAAGCATTCTTTATACAGTCCGTTTTAGCTGTTTTCTCCTTCTGCAAAAGCTTTGAAAGTAACAATAATGGTCAAAACGTAGTTGAGTGAATTAGCTTCTACAACTATACCTAATCCTTCATACCATGATGAAAATGATGAAAATAGTTCATTTGCTTGATAGAAACAGTGTAAGCTAAAGCATTCTTCATAACAGTCCGTTTGAGCTGTTTTCTCCTTCTGCAAAAGCTTTGAAAGTAACAATAATGGTCAAAACGTAGTTGAGTGAATCAGGTTCTACAACTATACCTAATCCTTCATACCATGATGAAAATGATGAAAATAGTTTATTTGCTTCATAGAAACAGTGTAAGCAAAAGCATTCTTTATACAGTCCGTTTTAGCTGTTTTCTCCTTCTGCAAAAGCTTTGAAAGTAACAATAATGGTCAAAACGTAGTTGAGTGAATCAGGTTCTAAAACTATACCTAATCCTTCATACCATGATGAAAATGATGAAAATAGTTCATTTGCTTGATAGAAACAGTGTAAGCTAAAGCATTCTTCATAACAGTCCGTTTTAGCTGTTTACTCCTTCTGCAAAAGCTTTGAAAGTAACAATAATGGTCAAAACGTAGTTGAGTGAATCAGGTTCTACAACTATACCTAATCCTTCATACCATGATAAAAATGATGAAAATAGTTCATTTGCTTGATAGAAACAGTGTAAGCTAAAGCATTCTTCATAACAGTCCGTTTGAGCTGTTTTCTCCTTCTGCAAAAGCTTTGAAAGTAACAATAATGGTCAAAACGTAGTTGAGTGAATCAGGTTCTACAACTATACCTAATCCTTCATACCATGATGAAAATGATGAAAATAGTTTATTTGCTTCATAGAAACAGTGTAAGCAAAAGCATTCTTTATACAGTCCGTTTTAGCTGTTTTCTCCTTCTGCAAAAGCTTTGAAAGTAACAATAATGGTCAAAACGTAGTTGAGTGAATCAGGTTCTAAAACTATACCTAATCCTTCATACCATGATGAAAATGATGAAAATAGTTCATTTGCTTGATAGAAACAGTGTAAGCTAAAGCATTCTTCATAACAGTCCGTTTTAGCTGTTTACTCCTTCTGCAAAAGCTTTGAAAGTAACAATAATGGTCAAAACGTAGTTGAGTGAATCAGGTTCTACAACTATACCTAATCCTTCATACCATGATAAAAATGATGAAAATAGTTCATTTGCTTGATAGAAACAGTGTAAGCTAAAGCATTCTTCATAACAGTCCGTTTGAGCTGTTTTCTCCTTCTGCAAAAGCTTTGAAAGTAACAATAATGGTCAAAACGTAGTTGAGTGAATTAGCTTCTACAACTATACCTAATCCTTCATACCATGATGAAAATGATGAAAATAGTTCATTTGCTTGATAGAAACAGTGTAAGCTAAAGCATTCTTCATAACAGTCCGTTTTAGCTGTTTACTCCTTCTGCAAAAGCTTTGAAAGTAACAATAATGGTCAAAACGTAGTTGAGTGAATCAGGTTCTACAACTATACCTAATCCTTCATACCATGATGAAAATGATGAAAATAGTTTATTTGCTTCATAGAAACAGTGTAAGCAAAAGCATTCTTTATACAGTCCGTTTTAGCTGTTTTCTCCTTCTGCAAAAGCTTTGAAAGTAACAATAATGGTCAAAACGTAGTTGAGTGAATTAGCTTCTACAACTATACCTAATCCTTCATACCATGATGAAAATGATGAAAATAGTTCATTTGCTTGATAGAAACAGTGTAAGCTAAAGCATTCTTCATAACAGTCCGTTTGAGCTGTTTTCTCCTTCTGCAAAAGCTTTGAAAGTAACAATAATGGTCAAAACGTAGTTGAGTGAATCAGGTTCTACAACTATACCTAATCCTTCATACCATGATGAAAATGATGAAAATAGTTTATTTGCTTCATAGAAACAGTGTAAGCAAAAGCATTCTTTATACAGTCCGTTTTAGCTGTTTTCTCCTTCTGCAAAAGCTTTGAAAGTAACAATAATGGTCAAAACGTAGTTGAGTGAATTAGCTTCTACAACTATACCTAATCCTTCATACCATGATGAAAATGATGAAAATAGTTCATTTGCTTGATAGAAACAGTGTAAGCTAAAGCATTCTTCATAACAGTCCGTTTGAGCTGTTTTCTCCTTCTGCAAAAGCTTTGAAAGTAACAATAATGGTCAAAACGTAGTTGAGTGAATCAGGTTCTACAACTATACCTAATCCTTCATACCATGATGAAAATGATGAAAATAGTTTATTTGCTTCATAGAAACAGTGTAAGCAAAAGCATTCTTTATACAGTCCGTTTTAGCTGTTTTCTCCTTCTGCAAAAGCTTTGAAAGTAACAATAATGGTCAAAACGTAGTTGAGTGAATTAGCTTCTACAACTATACCTAATCCTTCATACCATGATGAAAATGATGAAAATAGTTCATTTGCTTGATAGAAACAGTGTAAGCTAAAGCATTCTTCATAACAGTCCGTTTGAGCTGTTTTCTCCTTCTGCAAAAGCTTTGAAAGTAACAATAATGGTCAAAACGTAGTTGAGTGAATCAGGTTCTACAACTATACCTAATCCTTCATACCATGATGAAAATGATGAAAATAGTTTATTTGCTTCATAGAAACAGTGTAAGCAAAAGCATTCTTTATACAGTCCGTTTTAGCTGTTTTCTCCTTCTGCAAAAGCTTTGAAAGTAACAATAATGGTCAAAACGTAGTTGAGTGAATCAGGTTCTAAAACTATACCTAATCCTTCATACCATGATGAAAATGATGAAAATAGTTCATTTGCTTGATAGAAACAGTGTAAGCTAAAGCATTCTTCATAACAGTCCGTTTTAGCTGTTTACTCCTTCTGCAAAAGCTTTGAAAGTAACAATAATGGTCAAAACGTAGTTGAGTGAATCAGGTTCTACAACTATACCTAATCCTTCATACCATGATAAAAATGATGAAAATAGTTCATTTGCTTGATAGAAACAGTGTAAGCAAAAGCATTCTTTACACAGTCCGTTTTAGCTGTTTTCTCCTTCTGCAAAAGCTTTGAAAGTAACAATAATGGTCAAAACGTAGTTGAGTGAATCAGGTTCTACAACTATACCTAATCCTTCATACCATGATGAAAATGATGAAAATAGTTTATTTGCTTCATAGAAACAGTGTAAGCAAAAGCATTCTTTATACAGTCCGTTTTAGCTGTTTTCTCCTTCTGCAAAAGCTTTGAAAGTAACAATAATGGTCAAAACGTAGTTGAGTGAATCAGGTTCTACAACTATACCTAATCCTTCATACCATGATAAAAATGATGAAAATAGGTCATTTGCTTGATAGAAACAGTGTAAGCTAAAGCATTCTTCATAACAGTCCGTTTGAGCTGTTTTCTCCTTCTGCAAAAGCTTTGAAAGTAACAATAATGGTCAAAACGTAGTTGAGTGAATCAGGTTCTACAACTATACCTAATCCTTCATAACATGATGAAAATGATGAAAATAGTTTATTTGCTTTATAGAAACAGTGTAAGCAAAAGCATTCTTTATACAGTCCGTTTTAGCTGTTTTCTCCTTCTGCAAAAGCTTTGAAAGTAACAATAATGGTCAAAACGTAGTTGAGTGAATCAGGTTCTACAACTATACCTAATCCTTCATACCATGATGAAAATGATGAAAATAGTTTATTTGCTTCATAGAAACAGTGTAAGCAAAAGCATTCTTTATACAGTCCGTTTTAGCTGTTTTCTCCTTCTGCAAAAGCTTTGAAAGTAACAATAATGGTCAAAACGTAGTTGAGTGAATTAGCTTCTACAACTATACCTAATCCTTCATACCATGATGAAAATGATGAAAATAGTTCATTTGCTTGATAGAAACAGTGTAAGCTAAAGCATTCTTCATAACAGTCCGTTTGAGCTGTTTTCTCCTTCTGCAAAAGCTTTGAAAGTAACAATAATGGTCAAAACGTAGTTGAGTGAATCAGGTTCTACAACTATACCTAATCCTTCATACCATGATGAAAATGATGAAAATAGTTTATTTGCTTCATAGAAACAGTGTAAGCAAAAGCATTCTTTATACAGTCCGTTTTAGCTGTTTTCTCCTTCTGCAAAAGCTTTGAAAGTAACAATAATGGTCAAAACGTAGTTGAGTGAATCAGGTTCTAAAACTATACCTAATCCTTCATACCATGATGAAAATGATGAAAATAGTTCATTTGCTTGATAGAAACAGTGTAAGCTAAAGCATTCTTCATAACAGTCCGTTTTAGCTGTTTACTCCTTCTGCAAAAGCTTTGAAAGTAACAATAATGGTCAAAACGTAGTTGAGTGAATCAGGTTCTACAACTATACCTAATCCTTCATACCATGATAAAAATGATGAAAATAGTTCATTTGCTTGATAGAAACAGTGTAAGCTAAAGCATTCTTCATAACAGTCCGTTTGAGCTGTTTTCTCCTTCTGCAAAAGCTTTGAAAGTAACAATAATGGTCAAAACGTAGTTGAGTGAATTAGCTTCTACAACTATACCTAATCCTTCATACCATGATGAAAATGATGAAAATAGTTCATTTGCTTGATAGAAACAGTGTAAGCTAAAGCATTCTTCATAACAGTCCGTTTTAGCTGTTTACTCCTTCTGCAAAAGCTTTGAAAGTAACAATAATGGTCAAAACGTAGTTGAGTGAATCAGGTTCTACAACTATACCTAATCCTTCATACCATGATGAAAATGATGAAAATAGTTTATTTGCTTCATAGAAACAGTGTAAGCAAAAGCATTCTTTATACAGTCCGTTTTAGCTGTTTTCTCCTTCTGCAAAAGCTTTGAAAGTAACAATAATGGTCAAAACGTAGTTGAGTGAATTAGCTTCTACAACTATACCTAATCCTTCATACCATGATGAAAATGATGAAAATAGTTCATTTGCTTGATAGAAACAGTGTAAGCTAAAGCATTCTTCATAACAGTCCGTTTGAGCTGTTTTCTCCTTCTGCAAAAGCTTTGAAAGTAACAATAATGGTCAAAACGTAGTTGAGTGAATCAGGTTCTACAACTATACCTAATCCTTCATACCATGATGAAAATGATGAAAATAGTTTATTTGCTTCATAGAAACAGTGTAAGCAAAAGCATTCTTTATACAGTCCGTTTTAGCTGTTTTCTCCTTCTGCAAAAGCTTTGAAAGTAACAATAATGGTCAAAACGTAGTTGAGTGAATTAGCTTCTACAACTATACCTAATCCTTCATACCATGATGAAAATGATGAAAATAGTTCATTTGCTTGATAGAAACAGTGTAAGCTAAAGCATTCTTCATAACAGTCCGTTTGAGCTGTTTTCTCCTTCTGCAAAAGCTTTGAAAGTAACAATAATGGTCAAAACGTAGTTGAGTGAATC
Source organism: Pungitius pungitius (assembly GCF_949316345.1). Classification (NCBI taxonomy): domain Eukaryota; kingdom Metazoa; phylum Chordata; class Actinopteri; order Perciformes; family Gasterosteidae; genus Pungitius; species Pungitius pungitius. The sequence goes on from NC_084904.1 coordinate 10,538,094, forward strand.
AGGTTCTACAACTATACCTAATCCTTCATACCATGATGAAAATGATGAAAATAGTTTATTTGCTTCATAGAAACAGTGTAAGCAAAAGCATTCTTTATACAGTCCGTTTTAGCTGTTTTCTCCTTCTGCAAAAGCTTTGAAAGTAACAATAATGGTCAAAACGTAGTTGAGTGAATTAGCTTCTACAACTATACCTAATCCTTCATACCATGATGAAAATGATGAAAATAGTTCATTTGCTTGATAGAAACAGTGTAAGCTAAAGCATTCTTCATAACAGTCCGTTTGAGCTGTTTTCTCCTTCTGCAAAAGCTTTGAAAGTAACAATAATGGTCAAAACGTAGTTGAGTGAATCAGGTTCTACAACTATACCTAATCCTTCATACCATGATGAAAATGATGAAAATAGTTTATTTGCTTCATAGAAACAGTGTAAGCAAAAGCATTCTTTATACAGTCCGTTTTAGCTGTTTTCTCCTTCTGCAAAAGCTTTGAAAGTAACAATAATGGTCAAAACGTAGTTGAGTGAATTAGCTTCTACAACTATACCTAATCCTTCATACCATGATGAAAATGATGAAAATAGTTCATTTGCTTGATAGAAACAGTGTAAGCTAAAGCATTCTTCATAACAGTCCGTTTGAGCTGTTTTCTCCTTCTGCAAAAGCTTTGAAAGTAACAATAATGGTCAAAACGTAGTTGAGTGAATCAGGTTCTACAACTATACCTAATCCTTCATACCATGATGAAAATGATGAAAATAGTTTATTTGCTTCATAGAAACAGTGTAAGCAAAAGCATTCTTTATACAGTCCGTTTTAGCTGTTTTCTCCTTCTGCAAAAGCTTTGAAAGTAACAATAATGGTCAAAACGTAGTTGAGTGAATCAGGTTCTAAAACTATACCTAATCCTTCATACCATGATGAAAATGATGAAAATAGTTCATTTGCTTGATAGAAACAGTGTAAGCTAAAGCATTCTTCATAACAGTCCGTTTTAGCTGTTTACTCCTTCTGCAAAAGCTTTGAAAGTAACAATAATGGTCAAAACGTAGTTGAGTGAATCAGGTTCTACAACTATACCTAATCCTTCATACCATGATAAAAATGATGAAAATAGTTCATTTGCTTGATAGAAACAGTGTAAGCAAAAGCATTCTTTACACAGTCCGTTTTAGCTGTTTTCTCCTTCTGCAAAAGCTTTGAAAGTAACAATAATGGTCAAAACGTAGTTGAGTGAATCAGGTTCTACAACTATACCTAATCCTTCATACCATGATGAAAATGATGAAAATAGTTTATTTGCTTCATAGAAACAGTGTAAGCAAAAGCATTCTTTATACAGTCCGTTTTAGCTGTTTTCTCCTTCTGCAAAAGCTTTGAAAGTAACAATAATGGTCAAAACGTAGTTGAGTGAATCAGGTTCTACAACTATACCTAATCCTTCATACCATGATAAAAATGATGAAAATAGGTCATTTGCTTGATAGAAACAGTGTAAGCTAAAGCATTCTTCATAACAGTCCGTTTGAGCTGTTTTCTCCTTCTGCAAAAGCTTTGAAAGTAACAATAATGGTCAAAACGTAGTTGAGTGAATCAGGTTCTACAACTATACCTAATCCTTCATAACATGATGAAAATGATGAAAATAGTTTATTTGCTTTATAGAAACAGTGTAAGCAAAAGCATTCTTTATACAGTCCGTTTTAGCTGTTTTCTCCTTCTGCAAAAGCTTTGAAAGTAACAATAATGGTCAAAACGTAGTTGAGTGAATCAGGTTCTACAACTATACCTAATCCTTCATACCATGATGAAAATGATGAAAATAGTTTATTTGCTTCATAGAAACAGTGTAAGCAAAAGCATTCTTTATACAGTCCGTTTTAGCTGTTTTCTCCTTCTGCAAAAGCTTTGAAAGTAACAATAATGGTCAAAACGTAGTTGAGTGAATTAGCTTCTACAACTATACCTAATCCTTCATACCATGATGAAAATGATGAAAATAGTTCATTTGCTTGATAGAAACAGTGTAAGCTAAAGCATTCTTCATAACAGTCCGTTTGAGCTGTTTTCTCCTTCTGCAAAAGCTTTGAAAGTAACAATAATGGTCAAAACGTAGTTGAGTGAATCAGGTTCTACAACTATACCTAATCCTTCATACCATGATGAAAATGATGAAAATAGTTTATTTGCTTCATAGAAACAGTGTAAGCAAAAGCATTCTTTATACAGTCCGTTTTAGCTGTTTTCTCCTTCTGCAAAAGCTTTGAAAGTAACAATAATGGTCAAAACGTAGTTGAGTGAATTAGCTTCTACAACTATACCTAATCCTTCATACCATGATGAAAATGATGAAAATAGTTCATTTGCTTGATAGAAACAGTGTAAGCTAAAGCATTCTTCATAACAGTCCGTTTGAGCTGTTTTCTCCTTCTGCAAAAGCTTTGAAAGTAACAATAATGGTCAAAACGTAGTTGAGTGAATTAGCTTCTACAACTATACCTAATCCTTCATACCATGATGAAAATGATGAAAATAGTTCATTTGCTTGATAGAAACAGTGTAAGCTAAAGCATTCTTCATAACAGTCCGTTTGAGCTGTTTTCTCCTTCTGCAAAAGCTTTGAAAGTAACAATAATGGTCAAAACGTAGTTGAGTGAATTAGCTTCTACAACTATACCTAATCCTTCATACCATGATGAAAATGATGAAAATAGTTCATTTGCTTGATAGAAACAGTGTAAGCTAAAGCATTCTTCATAACAGTCCGTTTGAGCTGTTTTCTCCTTCTGCAAAAGCTTTGAAAGTAACAATAATGGTCAAAACGTAGTTGAGTGAATCAGGTTCTACAACTATACCTAATCCTTCATACCATGATGAAAATGATGAAAATAGTTTATTTGCTTCATAGAAACAGTGTAAGCAAAAGCATTCTTTATACAGTCCGTTTTAGCTGTTTTCTCCTTCTGCAAAAGCTTTGAAAGTAACAATAATGGTCAAAACGTAGTTGAGTGAATTAGCTTCTACAACTATACCTAATCCTTCATACCATGATGAAAATGATGAAAATAGTTCATTTGCTTGATAGAAACAGTGTAAGCTAAAGCATTCTTCATAACAGTCCGTTTGAGCTGTTTTCTCCTTCTGCAAAAGCTTTGAAAGTAACAATAATGGTCAAAACGTAGTTGAGTGAATCAGGTTCTACAACTATACCTAATCCTTCATACCATGATGAAAATGATGAAAATAGTTTATTTGCTTCATAGAAACAGTGTAAGCAAAAGCATTCTTTATACAGTCCGTTTTAGCTGTTTTCTCCTTCTGCAAAAGCTTTGAAAGTAACAATAATGGTCAAAACGTAGTTGAGTGAATTAGCTTCTACAACTATACCTAATCCTTCATACCATGATGAAAATGATGAAAATAGTTCATTTGCTTGATAGAAACAGTGTAAGCTAAAGCATTCTTCATAACAGTCCGTTTGAGCTGTTTTCTCCTTCTGCAAAAGCTTTGAAAGTAACAATAATGGTCAAAACGTAGTTGAGTGAATCAGGTTCTACAACTATACCTAATCCTTCATACCATGATGAAAATGATGAAAATAGTTTATTTGCTTCATAGAAACAGTGTAAGCAAAAGCATTCTTTATACAGTCCGTTTTAGCTGTTTTCTCCTTCTGCAAAAGCTTTGAAAGTAACAATAATGGTCAAAACGTAGTTGAGTGAATCAGGTTCTAAAACTATACCTAATCCTTCATACCATGATGAAAATGATGAAAATAGTTCATTTGCTTGATAGAAACAGTGTAAGCTAAAGCATTCTTCATAACAGTCCGTTTTAGCTGTTTACTCCTTCTGCAAAAGCTTTGAAAGTAACAATAATGGTCAAAACGTAGTTGAGTGAATCAGGTTCTACAACTATACCTAATCCTTCATACCATGATAAAAATGATGAAAATAGTTCATTTGCTTGATAGAAACAGTGTAAGCAAAAGCATTCTTTACACAGTCCGTTTTAGCTGTTTTCTCCTTCTGCAAAAGCTTTGAAAGTAACAATAATGGTCAAAACGTAGTTGAGTGAATCAGGTTCTACAACTATACCTAATCCTTCATACCATGATGAAAATGATGAAAATAGTTTATTTGCTTCATAGAAACAGTGTAAGCAAAAGCATTCTTTATACAGTCCGTTTTAGCTGTTTTCTCCTTCTGCAAAAGCTTTGAAAGTAACAATAATGGTCAAAACGTAGTTGAGTGAATCAGGTTCTACAACTATACCTAATCCTTCATACCATGATAAAAATGATGAAAATAGGTCATTTGCTTGATAGAAACAGTGTAAGCTAAAGCATTCTTCATAACAGTCCGTTTGAGCTGTTTTCTCCTTCTGCAAAAGCTTTGAAAGTAACAATAATGGTCAAAACGTAGTTGAGTGAATCAGGTTCTACAACTATACCTAATCCTTCATAACATGATGAAAATGATGAAAATAGTTTATTTGCTTTATAGAAACAGTGTAAGCAAAAGCATTCTTTATACAGTCCGTTTTAGCTGTTTTCTCCTTCTGCAAAAGCTTTGAAAGTAACAATAATGGTCAAAACGTAGTTGAGTGAATCAGGTTCTACAACTATACCTAATCCTTCATAACATGATGAAAATAATGAAAATAGTTTATTTGCTTTATAGAAACAGTGTAAGCAAAAGCATTCTTTATACAGTCCGTTTTAGCTGTTTTCTCCTTCTGCAAAAGCTTTGAAAGTAACAATAATGGTCAAAACGTAGTTGAGTGAATCAGGTTCTACAACTATACCTAATCCTTCATACCATGATAAAAATGATGAAAATAGTTCATTTGCTTGATAGAAACAGTGTAAGCAAAAGCATTCTTTATACAGTCCGTTTTAGCTGTTTTCTCCTTCTGCAAAAGCTTTGAAAGTAACAATAATGGTCAAAACGTAGTTGAGTGAATCAGGTTCTACAACTATACCTAATCCTTCATACCATGATGAAAATGATGAAAATAGTTTATTTGCTTCATAGAAACAGTGTAAGCAAAAGCATTCTTTATACAGTCCGTTTTAGCTGTTTTCTCCTTCTGCAAAAGCTTTGAAAGTAACAATAATGGTCAAAACGTAGTTGAGTGAATTAGCTTCTACAACTATACCTAATCCTTCATAACATGATGAAAATGATGAAAATAGTTCATTTGCTTGATAGAAACAGTGTAAGCTAAAGCATTCTTCATAACAGTCCGTTTGAGCTGTTTTCTCCTTCTGCAAAAGCTTTGAAAGTAACAATAATGGTCAAAACGTAGTTGAGTGAATCAGGTTCTACAACTATACCTAATCCTTCATACCATGATGAAAATGATGAAAATAGTTCATTTGCTTGATAGAAACAGTGTAAGCTAAAGCATTCTTCATAACAGTCCGTTTGAGCTGTTTTCTCCTTCTGCAAAAGCTTTGAAAGTAACAATAATGGTCAAAACGTAGTTGAGTGAATCAGGTTCTAAAACTATACCTAATCCTTCATACCATGATGAAAATGATGAAAATAGTTCATTTGCTTCATAGAAACAGTGTAAGCAAAAGCATTCTTCATAACAGTCCGTTTTAGCTGTTGACTCCTTCTGCAAAAGCTTTGAAAGTAACAATAATGGTCAAAACGTAGTTGAGTGAATCAGGTTCTACAACTATATCTAATCCTTCATACCATGATGAAAATGATGAAAATAGTTCATTTGCTTGATAGAAACAGTGTAAGCAAAAGCATTCTTTACACAGTCCGATTTAGCTGTTTTCTCCTTCTGAAAAAGCTTTGAAAGTAACAATAATGGTCAAAACGTAGTTGAGTGAATCAGCTTCTACAACTATACCTAATCCTTCATACCATGATGAAAATGATGAAAATAGTTAATTTGCTTGATAGAAACAGTGTAAGCTAAAGCATTCTTCATAACAGTCCGTTTTAGCTGTTTACTCCTTCTGCAAAAGCTTTGAAAGTAACAATAATGGTCAAAACGTAGTTGAGTGAATCAGGTTCTACAACTATACCTAATCCTTCATACCATGATAAAAATGATGAAAATAGTTCATTTGCTTGATAGAAACAGTGTAAGCAAAAGCATTCTTTACACAGTCCGATTGAGCTGTTTTCTCCTTCTGAAAAAGCTTTGAAAGTAACAATAATGGTCAAAACGTAGTTGAGTGAATCAACTTCTACAACTATACCTAATCCTTCATACCATGATGAAAATGATGAAAATAGTTCATATGCTTGATAGAAACAGTGTAAGCTAAAGCATTCTTCATAACAGTCCGTTTGAGCTGTTTTCTCCTTCTGCAAAAGCTTTGAAAGTAACAATAATGGTCAAAACGTAGTTGAGTGAATCAGGTTCTACAACTATACCTAATCCTTCATACCATGATGAAAATGATGAAAATAGTTTATTTGCTTCATAGAAACAGTGTAAGCAAAAGCATTCTTTATACAGTCCGTTTTAGCTGTTTTCTCCTTCTGCAAAAGCTTTGAAAGTAACAATAATGGTCAAAACGTAGTTGAGTGAATTAGCTTCTACAACTATACCTAATCCTTCATACCATGATGAAAATGATGAAAATAGTTCATTTGCTTGATAGAAACAGTGTAAGCTAAAGCATTCTTCATAACAGTCCGTTTGAGCTGTTTTCTCCTTCTGCAAAAGCTTTGAAAGTAACAATAATGGTCAAAACGTAGTTGAGTGAATCAGGTTCTACAACTATACCTAATCCTTCATACCATGATGAAAATGATGAAAATAGTTTATTTGCTTCATAGAAACAGTGTAAGCAAAAGCATTCTTTATACAGTCCGTTTTAGCTGTTTTCTCCTTCTGCAAAAGCTTTGAAAGTAACAATAATGGTCAAAACGTAGTTGAGTGAATCAGGTTCTAAAACTATACCTAATCCTTCATACCATGATAAAAATGATGAAAATAGTTCATTTGCTTGATAGAAACAGTGTAAGCAAAAGCATTCTTTACACAGTCCGTTTTAGCTGTTTTCTCCTTCTGCAAAAGCTTTGAAAGTAACAATAATGGTCAAAACGTAGTTGAGTGAATCAGGTTCTACAACTATACCTAATCCTTCATACCATGATGAAAATGATGAAAATAGTTTATTTGCTTCATAGAAACAGTGTAAGCAAAAGCATTCTTTATACAGTCCGTTTTAGCTGTTTTCTCCTTCTGCAAAAGCTTTGAAAGTAACAATAATGGTCAAAACGTAGTTGAGTGAATCAGGTTCTACAACTATACCTAATCCTTCATACCATGATGAAAATGATGAAAATAGTTTATTTGCTTCATAGAAACAGTGTAAGCAAAAGCATTCTTTACACAGTCCGTTTTAGCTGTTTTCTCCTTCTGCAAAAGCTTTGAAAGTAACAATAATGGTCAAAACGTAGTTGAGTGAATCAGGTTCTAAAACTATACCTAATCCTTCATACCATGATGAAAATGATGAAAATAGTTTATTTGCTTCATAGAAACAGTGTAAGCAAAAGCATTCTTTATACAGTCCGTTTTAGCTGTTTTCTCCTTCTGCAAAAGCTTTGAAAGTAACAATAATGGTCAAAACGTAGTTGAGTGAATCAGGTTCTAAAACTATACCAAATTCTTCATACCATGATGAAAATGATGAAAATAGTTCATTTGCTTCATAGAAACAGTGTAAGCAAAAGCATTCTTCATAACAGTCCGTTTTAGCTGTTTACTCCTTCTGCAAAAGCTTTGAAAGTAACAATAATGGTCAAAACGTAGTTGAGTGAATCAACTTCTACAACTATACCTAATCCTTCATACCATGATGAAAATGATGAAAATAGTTCATATGCTTGATAGAAACAGTGTAAGCAAAAGCATTCTTTATACAGTCCGTTTGAGCTGTTTTCTCCTTCTGCAAAAGCTTTGAAAGTAACAATAATGGTCAAAACGTAGTTGAGTGAATTAGCTTCTACAACTATACCTAATCCTTCATAACATGATGAAAATGATGAAAATAGTTCATTTGCTTGATAGAAACAGTGTAAGCTAAAGCATTCTTCATAACAGTCCGTTTGAGCTGTTTTCTCCTTCTGCAAAAGCTTTGAAAGTAACAATAATGGTCAAAACGTAGTTGAGTGAATCAGGTTCTACAACTATACCTAATCCTTCATACCATGATGAAAATGATGAAAATAGTTCATTTGCTTGATAGAAACAGTGTAAGCTAAAGCATTCTTCATAACAGTCCGTTTGAGCTGTTTTCTCCTTCTGCAAAAGCTTTGAAAGTAACAATAATGGTCAAAACGTAGTTGAGTGAATCAGGTTCTAAAACTATACCTAATCCTTCATACCATGATGAAAATGATGAAAATAGTTCATTTGCTTCATAGAAACAGTGTAAGCAAAAGCATTCTTCATAACAGTCCGTTTTAGCTGTTGACTCCTTCTGCAAAAGCTTTGAAAGTAACAATAATGGTCAAAACGTAGTTGAGTGAATCAGGTTCTACAACTATATCTAATCCTTCATACCATGATGAAAATGATGAAAATAGTTCATTTGCTTGATAGAAACAGTGTAAGCAAAAGCATTCTTTACACAGTCCGATTTAGCTGTTTTCTCCTTCTGAAAAAGCTTTGAAAGTAACAATAATGGTCAAAACGTAGTTGAGTGAATCAGCTTCTACAACTATACCTAATCCTTCATACCATGATGAAAATGATGAAAATAGTTAATTTGCTTGATAGAAACAGTGTAAGCTAAAGCATTCTTCATAACAGTCCGTTTTAGCTGTTTACTCCTTCTGCAAAAGCTTTGAAAGTAACAATAATGGTCAAAACGTAGTTGAGTGAATCAGGTTCTACAACTATACCTAATCCTTCATACCATGATAAAAATGATGAAAATAGTTCATTTGCTTGATAGAAACAGTGTAAGCAAAAGCATTCTTTACACAGTCCGATTGAGCTGTTTTCTCCTTCTGAAAAAGCTTTGAAAGTAACAATAATGGTCAAAACGTAGTTGAGTGAATCAACTTCTACAACTATACCTAATCCTTCATACCATGATGAAAATGATGAAAATAGTTCATATGCTTGATAGAAACAGTGTAAGCTAAAGCATTCTTCATAACAGTCCGTTTGAGCTGTTTTCTCCTTCTGCAAAAGCTTTGAAAGTAACAATAATGGTCAAAACGTAGTTGAGTGAATCAGGTTCTACAACTATACCTAATCCTTCATACCATGATGAAAATGATGAAAATAGTTTATTTGCTTCATAGAAACAGTGTAAGCAAAAGCATTCTTTATACAGTCCGTTTTAGCTGTTTTCTCCTTCTGCAAAAGCTTTGAAAGTAACAATAATGGTCAAAACGTAGTTGAGTGAATTAGCTTCTACAACTATACCTAATCCTTCATACCATGATGAAAATGATGAAAATAGTTCATTTGCTTGATAGAAACAGTGTAAGCTAAAGCATTCTTCATAACAGTCCGTTTGAGCTGTTTTCTCCTTCTGCAAAAGCTTTGAAAGTAACAATAATGGTCAAAACGTAGTTGAGTGAATCAGGTTCTACAACTATACCTAATCCTTCATACCATGATGAAAATGATGAAAATAGTTTATTTGCTTCATAGAAACAGTGTAAGCAAAAGCATTCTTTATACAGTCCGTTTTAGCTGTTTTCTCCTTCTGCAAAAGCTTTGAAAGTAACAATAATGGTCAAAACGTAGTTGAGTGAATCAGGTTCTAAAACTATACCTAATCCTTCATACCATGATGAAAATGATGAAAATAGTTCATTTGCTTGATAGAAACAGTGTAAGCTAAAGCATTCTTCATAACAGTCCGTTTTAGCTGTTTACTCCTTCTGCAAAAGCTTTGAAAGTAACAATAATGGTCAAAACGTAGTTGAGTGAATCAGGTTCTACAACTATACCTAATCCTTCATACCATGATAAAAATGATGAAAATAGTTCATTTGCTTGATAGAAACAGTGTAAGCAAAAGCATTCTTTACACAGTCCGTTTTAGCTGTTTTCTCCTTCTGCAAAAGCTTTGAAAGTAACAATAATGGTCAAAACGTAGTTGAGTGAATCAGGTTCTACAACTATACCTAATCCTTCATACCATGATGAAAATGATGAAAATAGTTTATTTGCTTCATAGAAACAGTGTAAGCAAAAGCATTCTTTATACAGTCCGTTTTAGCTGTTTTCTCCTTCTGCAAAAGCTTTGAAAGTAACAATAATGGTCAAAACGTAGTTGAGTGAATCAGGTTCTACAACTATACCTAATCCTTCATACCATGATGAAAATGATGAAAATAGTTTATTTGCTTCATAGAAACAGTGTAAGCAAAAGCATTCTTTACACAGTCCGTTTTAGCTGTTTTCTCCTTCTGCAAAAGCTTTGAAAGTAACAATAATGGTCAAAACGTAGTTGAGTGAATCAGGTTCTACAACTATACCTAATCCTTCATACCATGATGAAAATGATGAAAATAGTTTATTTGCTTCATAGAAACAGTGTAAGCAAAAGCATTCTTTATACAGTCCGTTTTAGCTGTTTTCTCCTTCTGCAAAAGCTTTGAAAGTAACAATAATGGTCAAAACGTAGTTGAGTGAATCAGGTTCTAAAACTATACCAAATTCTTCATACCATGATGAAAATGATGAAAATAGTTCATTTGCTTCATAGAAACAGTGTAAGCAAAAGCATTCTTCATAACAGTCCGTTTTAGCTGTTTACTCCTTCTGCAAAAGCTTTGAAAGTAACAATAATGGTCAAAACGTAGTTGATTGAATCAGGTTCTACAACTATACCTAATCCTTCATACCATGATAAAAATGATGAAAATAGTTCATTTGCTTGATAGAAACAGTGTAAGCAAAAGCATTCTTTATACAGTCCGTTTTAGCTGTTTTCTCCTTCTGCAAAAGCTTTGAAAGTAACTATAATGGTCAAAACGTAGTTGAGTGAATCAGGTTCTACAACTATACCTAATCCTTCATACCATGATGAAAATGATGAAAATAGTTTATTTGCTTCATAGAAACAGTGTAAGCAAAAGCATTCTTTACACAGTCCGTTTTAGCTGTTTTCTCCTTCTGCAAAAGCTTTGAAAGTAACAATAATGGTCAAAACGTAGTTGAGTGAATCAGGTTCTACAACTATACCTAATCCTTCATACCATGATGAAAATGATGAAAATAGTTTATTTGCTTCATAGAAACAGTGTAAGCAAAAGCATTCTTTATACAGTCCGTTTTAGCTGTTTTCTCCTTCTGCAAAAGCTTTGAAAGTAACAATAATGGTCAAAACGTAGTTGAGTGAATCAGGTTCTACAACTATACCTAATCCTTCATACCATGATGAAAATGATGAAAATAGTTCATTTGCTTGATAGAAACAGTGTAAGCTAAAGCATTCTTCATAACAGTCCGTTTGAGCTGTTTTCTCCTTCTGCAAAAGCTTTGAAAGTAACAATAATGGTCAAAACGTAGTTGAGTGAATCAGGTTCTAAAACTATACCTAATCCTTCATACCATGATGAAAATGATGAAAATAGTTCATTTGCTTCATAGAAACAGTGTAAGCAAAAGCATTCTTCATAACAGTCCGTTTTAGCTGTTGACTCCTTCTGCAAAAGCTTTGAAAGTAACAATAATGGTCAAAACGTAGTTGAGTGAATCAGGTTCTACAACTATATCTAATCCTTCATACCATGATGAAAATGATGAAAATAGTTCATTTGCTTGATAGAAACAGTGTAAGCAAAAGCATTCTTTACACAGTCCGATTTAGCTGTTTTCTCCTTCTGAAAAAGCTTTGAAAGTAACAATAATGGTCAAAACGTAGTTGAGTGAATCAGCTTCTACAACTATACCTAATCCTTCATACCATGATGAAAATGATGAAAATAGTTAATTTGCTTGATAGAAACAGTGTAAGCTAAAGCATTCTTCATAACAGTCCGTTTTAGCTGTTTACTCCTTCTGCAAAAGCTTTGAAAGTAACAATAATGGTCAAAACGTAGTTGAGTGAATCAGGTTCTACAACTATACCTAATCCTTCATACCATGATAAAAATGATGAAAATAGTTCATTTGCTTGATAGAAACAGTGTAAGCAAAAGCATTCTTTACACAGTCCGATTGAGCTGTTTTCTCCTTCTGAAAAAGCTTTGAAAGTAACAATAATGGTCAAAACGTAGTTGAGTGAATCAACTTCTACAACTATACCTAATCCTTCATACCATGATGAAAATGATGAAAATAGTTCATATGCTTGATAGAAACAGTGTAAGCTAAAGCATTCTTCATAACAGTCCGTTTGAGCTGTTTTCTCCTTCTGCAAAAGCTTTGAAAGTAACAATAATGGTCAAAACGTAGTTGAGTGAATCAGGTTCTACAACTATACCTAATCCTTCATACCATGATGAAAATGATGAAAATAGTTTATTTGCTTCATAGAAACAGTGTAAGCAAAAGCATTCTTTATACAGTCCGTTTTAGCTGTTTTCTCCTTCTGCAAAAGCTTTGAAAGTAACAATAATGGTCAAAACGTAGTTGAGTGAATTAGCTTCTACAACTATACCTAATCCTTCATACCATGATGAAAATGATGAAAATAGTTCATTTGCTTGATAGAAACAGTGTAAGCTAAAGCATTCTTCATAACAGTCCGTTTGAGCTGTTTTCTCCTTCTGCAAAAGCTTTGAAAGTAACAATAATGGTCAAAACGTAGTTGAGTGAATCAGGTTCTACAACTATACCTAATCCTTCATACCATGATGAAAATGATGAAAATAGTTTATTTGCTTCATAGAAACAGTGTAAGCAAAAGCATTCTTTATACAGTCCGTTTTAGCTGTTTTCTCCTTCTGCAAAAGCTTTGAAAGTAACAATAATGGTCAAAACGTAGTTGAGTGAATCAGGTTCTAAAACTATACCTAATCCTTCATACCATGATGAAAATGATGAAAATAGTTCATTTGCTTGATAGAAACAGTGTAAGCTAAAGCATTCTTCATAACAGTCCGTTTTAGCTGTTTACTCCTTCTGCAAAAGCTTTGAAAGTAACAATAATGGTCAAAACGTAGTTGAGTGAATCAGGTTCTACAACTATACCTAATCCTTCATACCATGATAAAAATGATGAAAATAGTTCATTTGCTTGATAGAAACAGTGTAAGCAAAAGCATTCTTTACACAGTCCGTTTTAGCTGTTTTCTCCTTCTGCAAAAGCTTTGAAAGTAACAATAATGGTCAAAACGTAGTTGAGTGAATCAGGTTCTACAACTATACCTAATCCTTCATACCATGATGAAAATGATGAAAATAGTTTATTTGCTTCATAGAAACAGTGTAAGCAAAAGCATTCTTTATACAGTCCGTTTTAGCTGTTTTCTCCTTCTGCAAAAGCTTTGAAAGTAACAATAATGGTCAAAACGTAGTTGAGTGAATCAGGTTCTACAACTATACCTAATCCTTCATACCATGATGAAAATGATGAAAATAGTTTATTTGCTTCATAGAAACAGTGTAAGCAAAAGCATTCTTTACACAGTCCGTTTTAGCTGTTTTCTCCTTCTGCAAAAGCTTTGAAAGTAACAATAATGGTCAAAACGTAGTTGAGTGAATCAGGTTCTACAACTATACCTAATCCTTCATACCATGATGAAAATGATGAAAATAGTTTATTTGCTTCATAGAAACAGTGTAAGCAAAAGCATTCTTTATACAGTCCGTTTTAGCTGTTTTCTCCTTCTGCAAAAGCTTTGAAAGTAACAATAATGGTCAAAACGTAGTTGAGTGAATCAGGTTCTAAAACTATACCAAATTCTTCATACCATGATGAAAATGATGAAAATAGTTCATTTGCTTCATAGAAACAGTGTAAGCAAAAGCATTCTTCATAACAGTCCGTTTTAGCTGTTTACTCCTTCTGCAAAAGCTTTGAAAGTAACAATAATGGTCAAAACGTAGTTGATTGAATCAGGTTCTACAACTATACCTAATCCTTCATACCATGATAAAAATGATGAAAATAGTTCATTTGCTTGATAGAAACAGTGTAAGCAAAAGCATTCTTTATACAGTCCGTTTTAGCTGTTTTCTCCTTCTGCAAAAGCTTTGAAAGTAACTATAATGGTCAAAACGTAGTTGAGTGAATCAGGTTCTACAACTATACCTAATCCTTCATACCATGATGAAAATGATGAAAATAGTTTATTTGCTTCATAGAAACAGTGTAAGCAAAAGCATTCTTTACACAGTCCGTTTTAGCTGTTTTCTCCTTCTGCAAAAGCTTTGAAAGTAACAATAATGGTCAAAACGTAGTTGAGTGAATCAGGTTCTACAACTATACCTAATCCTTCATACCATGATGAAAATGATGAAAATAGTTTATTTGCTTCATAGAAACAGTGTAAGCAAAAGCATTCTTTATACAGTCCGTTTTAGCTGTTTTCTCCTTCTGCAAAAGCTTTGAAAGTAACAATAATGGTCAAAACGTAGTTGAGTGAATCAGGTTCTAAAACTATACCAAATTCTTCATACCATGATGAAAATGATGAAAATAGTTCATTTGCTTCATAGAAACAGTGTAAGCAAAAGCATTCTTCATAACAGTCCGTTTTAGCTGTTTACTCCTTCTGCAAAAGCTTTGAAAGTAACAATAATGGTCAAAACGTAGTTGATTGAATCAGGTTCTACAACTATACCTAATCCTTCATACCATGATAAAAATGATGAAAATAGTTCATTTGCTTGATAGAAACAGTGTAAGCAAAAGCATTCTTTATACAGTCCGTTTTAGCTGTTTTCTCCTTCTGAAAAAGCTTTGAAAGTAACAATAATGGTCAAAACGTAGTTGAGTGAATCAGCTTCTACAACTATACCTAATCCTTCATACCATGATGAAAATGATGAAAATAGTTCATTTGCTTCATAGAAACAGTGTAAGCTAAAGCATTCTTCATAACAGTCCGTTTTAGCTGTTTACTCCTTCTGCAAAAGCTTTGAAAGTAACAATAATGGTCAAAACGTAGTTGAGTGAATCAGGTTCTACAACTATACCTAATCCTTCATACCATGATAAAAATGATGAAAATAGTTCATTTGCTTGATAGAAACACTGTAAGCTAAAGCATTCTTCATAACAGTCCGTTTGAGCTGTTTTCTCCTTCTGCAAAAGCTTTGAAAGTAACAATAATGGTCAAAACGTAGTTGAGTGAATCAGGTTCTACAACTATACCTAATCCTTCATACCATGATGAAAATGATGAAAATAGTTTATTTGCTTCATAGAAACAGTGTAAGCAAAAGCATTCTTTATACAGTCCGTTTTAGCTGTTTTCTCCTTCTGCAAAAGCTTTGAAAGTAACAATAATGGTCAAAACGTAGTTGAGTGAATTAGCTTCTACAACTATACCTAATCCTTCATACCATGATGAAAATGATGAAAATAGTTCATTTGCTTGATAGAAACAGTGTAAGCTAAAGCATTCTTCATAACAGTCCGTTTGAGCTGTTTTCTCCTTCTGCAAAAGCTTTGAAAGTAACAATAATGGTCAAAACGTAGTTGAGTGAATCAGGTTCTACAACTATACCTAATCCTTCATACCATGATGAAAATGATGAAAATAGTTTATTTGCTTCATAGAAACAGTGTAAGCAAAAGCATTCTTTATACAGTCCGTTTTAGCTGTTTTCTCCTTCTGCAAAAGCTTTGAAAGTAACAATAATGGTCAAAACGTAGTTGAGTGAATCAGGTTCTAAACTATACCTAATCCTTCATACCATGATGAAAATGATGAAAATAGTTCATTTGCTTGATAGAAACAGTGTAAGCTAAAGCATTCTTCATAACAGTCCGTTTTAGCTGTTTACTCCTTCTGCAAAAGCTTTGAAAGTAACAATAATGGTCAAAACGTAGTTGAGTGAATCAGGTTCTACAACTATACCTAATCCTTCATACCATGATAAAAATGATGAAAATAGTTCATTTGCTTGATAGAAACAGTGTAAGCAAAAGCATTCTTTACACAGTCCGTTTTAGCTGTTTTCTCCTTCTGAAAAAGCTTTAAAAGTAACAATAATGGTCAAAACGTAGTTGAGTGAATTAGCTTCTACAACTATACCTAATCCTTCATACCATGATGAAATGATGAAAATAGTTCATTTGCTTGATAGAAACAGTGTAAGCTAAAGCATTCTTCATAACAGTCCGTTTGAGCTGTTTTCTCCTTCTGCAAAAGCTTTGAAAGTAACAATAATGGTCAAAACGTAGTTGAGTGAATCAGGTTCTACAACTATACCTAATCCTTCATACCATGATGAAAATGATGAAAATAGTTTATTTGCTTCATAGAAACAGTGTAAGCAAAAGCATTCTTTATACAGTCCGTTTTAGCTGTTTTCTCCTTCTGCAAAAGCTTTGAAAGTAACAATAATGGTCAAAACGTAGTTGAGTGAATTAGCTTCTACAACTATACCTAATCCTTCATACCATGATGAAAATGATGAAAATAGTTCATTTGCTTGATAGAAACAGTGTAAGCTAAAGCATTCTTCATAACAGTCCGTTTGAGCTGTTTTCTCCTTCTGCAAAAGCTTTGAAAGTAACAATAATGGTCAAAACGTAGTTGAGTGAATCAGGTTCTACAACTATACCTAATCCTTCATACCATGATGAAAATGATGAAAATAGTTTATTTGCTTCATAGAAACAGTGTAAGCAAAAGCATTCTTTATACAGTCCGTTTTAGCTGTTTTCTCCTTCTGCAAAAGCTTTGAAAGTAACAATAATGGTCAAAACGTAGTTGAGTGAATCAGGTTCTAAAACTATACCTAATCCTTCATACCATGATGAAAATGATGAAAATAGTTCATTTGCTTGATAGAAACAGTGTAAGCTAAAGCATTCTTCATAACAGTCCGTTTTAGCTGTTTACTCCTTCTGCAAAAGCTTTGAAAGTAACAATAATGGTCAAAACGTAGTTGAGTGAATCAGGTTCTACAACTATACCTAATCCTTCATACCATGATAAAAATGATGAAAATAGTTCATTTGCTTGATAGAAACAGTGTAAGCAAAAGCATTCTTTACACAGTCCGTTTTAGCTGTTTTCTCCTTCTGCAAAAGCTTTGAAAGTAACAATAATGGTCAAAACGTAGTTGAGTGAATCAGGTTCTACAACTATACCTAATCCTTCATACCATGATGAAAATGATGAAAATAGTTTATTTGCTTCATAGAAACAGTGTAAGCAAAAGCATTCTTTATACAGTCCGTTTTAGCTGTTTTCTCCTTCTGCAAAAGCTTTGAAAGTAACAATAATGGTCAAAACGTAGTTGAGTGAATCAGGTTCTACAACTATACCTAATCCTTCATACCATGATGAAAATGATGAAAATAGTTCATTTGCTTGATAGAAACAGTGTAAGCTAAAGCATTCTTCATAACAGTCCGTTTGAGCTGTTTTCTCCTTCTGCAAAAGCTTTGAAAGTAACAATAATGGTCAAAACGTAGTTGAGTGAATCAGGTTCTACAACTATACCTAATCCTTCATACCATGATAAAAATGATGAAAATAGGTCATTTGCTTGATAGAAACAGTGTAAGCTAAAGCATTCTTCATAACAGTCCGTTTGAGCTGTTTTCTCCTTCTGCAAAAGCTTTGAAAGTAACAATAATGGTCAAAACGTAGTTGAGTGAATCAGGTTCTACAACTATACCTAATCCTTCATAACATGATGAAAATGATGAAAATAGTTTATTTGCTTTATAGAAACAGTGTAAGCAAAAGCATTCTTTATACAGTCCGTTTTAGCTGTTTTCTCCTTCTGCAAAAGCTTTGAAAGTAACAATAATGGTCAAAACGTAGTTGAGTGAATCAGGTTCTACAACTATACCTAATCCTTCATACCATGATGAAAATGATGAAAATAGTTTATTTGCTTCATAGAAACAGTGTAAGCAAAAGCATTCTTTATACAGTCCGTTTTAGCTGTTTTCTCCTTCTGCAAAAGCTTTGAAAGTAACAATAATGGTCAAAACGTAGTTGAGTGAATTAGCTTCTACAACTATACCTAATCCTTCATACCATGATGAAAATGATGAAAATAGTTCATTTGCTTGATAGAAACAGTGTAAGCTAAAGCATTCTTCATAACAGTCCGTTTGAGCTGTTTTCTCCTTCTGCAAAAGCTTTGAAAGTAACAATAATGGTCAAAACGTAGTTGAGTGAATCAGGTTCTACAACTATACCTAATCCTTCATACCATGATGAAAATGATGAAAATAGTTTATTTGCTTCATAGAAACAGTGTAAGCAAAAGCATTCTTTATACAGTCCGTTTTAGCTGTTTTCTCCTTCTGCAAAAGCTTTGAAAGTAACAATAATGGTCAAAACGTAGTTGAGTGAATTAGCTTCTACAACTATACCTAATCCTTCATACCATGATGAAAATGATGAAAATAGTTCATTTGCTTGATAGAAACAGTGTAAGCTAAAGCATTCTTCATAACAGTCCGTTTGAGCTGTTTTCTCCTTCTGCAAAAGCTTTGAAAGTAACAATAATGGTCAAAACGTAGTTGAGTGAATCAGGTTCTACAACTATACCTAATCCTTCATACCATGATGAAAATGATGAAAATAGTTTATTTGCTTCATAGAAACAGTGTAAGCAAAAGCATTCTTTATACAGTCCGTTTTAGCTGTTTTCTCCTTCTGCAAAAGCTTTGAAAGTAACAATAATGGTCAAAACGTAGTTGAGTGAATTAGCTTCTACAACTATACCTAATCCTTCATACCATGATGAAAATGATGAAAATAGTTCATTTGCTTGATAGAAACAGTGTAAGCTAAAGCATTCTTCATAACAGTCCGTTTGAGCTGTTTTCTCCTTCTGCAAAAGCTTTGAAAGTAACAATAATGGTCAAAACGTAGTTGAGTGAATCAGGTTCTACAACTATACCTAATCCTTCATACCATGATGAAAATGATGAAAATAGTTTATTTGCTTCATAGAAACAGTGTAAGCAAAAGCATTCTTTATACAGTCCGTTTTAGCTGTTTTCTCCTTCTGCAAAAGCTTTGAAAGTAACAATAATGGTCAAAACGTAGTTGAGTGAATTAGCTTCTACAACTATACCTAATCCTTCATACCATGATGAAAATGATGAAAATAGTTCATTTGCTTGATAGAAACAGTGTAAGCTAAAGCATTCTTCATAACAGTCCGTTTGAGCTGTTTTCTCCTTCTGCAAAAGCTTTGAAAGTAACAATAATGGTCAAAACGTAGTTGAGTGAATCAGGTTCTACAACTATACCTAATCCTTCATACCATGATGAAAATGATGAAAATAGTTTATTTGCTTCATAGAAACAGTGTAAGCAAAAGCATTCTTTATACAGTCCGTTTTAGCTGTTTTCTCCTTCTGCAAAAGCTTTGAAAGTAACAATAATGGTCAAAACGTAGTTGAGTGAATCAGGTTCTAAAACTATACCTAATCCTTCATACCATGATGAAAATGATGAAAATAGTTCATTTGCTTGATAGAAACAGTGTAAGCTAAAGCATTCTTCATAACAGTCCGTTTTAGCTGTTTACTCCTTCTGCAAAAGCTTTGAAAGTAACAATAATGGTCAAAACGTAGTTGAGTGAATCAGGTTCTACAACTATACCTAATCCTTCATACCATGATAAAAATGATGAAAATAGTTCATTTGCTTGATAGAAACAGTGTAAGCAAAAGCATTCTTTACACAGTCCGTTTTAGCTGTTTTCTCCTTCTGCAAAAGCTTTGAAAGTAACAATAATGGTCAAAACGTAGTTGAGTGAATCAGGTTCTACAACTATACCTAATCCTTCATACCATGATGAAAATGATGAAAATAGTTTATTTGCTTCATAGAAACAGTGTAAGCAAAAGCATTCTTTATACAGTCCGTTTTAGCTGTTTTCTCCTTCTGCAAAAGCTTTGAAAGTAACAATAATGGTCAAAACGTAGTTGAGTGAATCAGGTTCTACAACTATACCTAATCCTTCATACCATGATGAAAATGATGAAAATAGTTTATTTGCTTCATAGAAACAGTGTAAGCAAAAGCATTCTTTACACAGTCCGTTTTAGCTGTTTTCTCCTTCTGCAAAAGCTTTGAAAGTAACAATAATGGTCAAAACGTAGTTGAGTGAATCAGGTTCTACAACTATACCTAATCCTTCATACCATGATGAAAATGATGAAAATAGTTTATTTGCTTCATAGAAACAGTGTAAGCAAAAGCATTCTTTATACAGTCCGTTTTAGCTGTTTTCTCCTTCTGCAAAAGCTTTGAAAGTAACAATAATGGTCAAAACGTAGTTGAGTGAATCAGGTTCTAAAACTATACCAAATTCTTCATACCATGATGAAAATGATGAAAATAGTTCATTTGCTTCATAGAAACAGTGTAAGCAAAAGCATTCTTCATAACAGTCCGTTTTAGCTGTTTACTCCTTCTGCAAAAGCTTTGAAAGTAACAATAATGGTCAAAACGTAGTTGATTGAATCAGGTTCTACAACTATACCTAATCCTTCATACCATGATAAAAATGATGAAAATAGTTCATTTGCTTGATAGAAACAGTGTAAGCAAAAGCATTCTTTATACAGTCCGTTTTAGCTGTTTTCTCCTTCTGCAAAAGCTTTGAAAGTAACAATAATGGTCAAAACGTAGTTGAGTGAATCAGGTTCTACAACTATACCTAATCCTTCATACCATGATGAAAATGATGAAAATAGTTTATTTGCTTCATAGAAACAGTGTAAGCAAAAGCATTCTTTACACAGTCCGTTTTAGCTGTTTTCTCCTTCTGCAAAAGCTTTGAAAGTAACAATAATGGTCAAAACGTAGTTGAGTGAATCAGGTTCTACAACTATACCTAATCCTTCATACCATGATGAAAATGATGAAAATAGTTTATTTGCTTCATAGAAACAGTGTAAGCAAAAGCATTCTTTATACAGTCCGTTTTAGCTGTTTTCTCCTTCTGCAAAAGCTTTGAAAGTAACAATAATGGTCAAAACGTAGTTGAGTGAATCAGGTTCTAAAACTATACCAAATTCTTCATACCATGATGAAAATGATGAAAATAGTTCATTTGCTTCATAGAAACAGTGTAAGCAAAAGCATTCTTCATAACAGTCCGTTTTAGCTGTTTACTCCTTCTGCAAAAGCTTTGAAAGTAACAATAATGGTCAAAACGTAGTTGATTGAATCAGGTTCTACAACTATACCTAATCCTTCATACCATGATAAAAATGATGAAAATAGTTCATTTGCTTGATAGAAACAGTGTAAGCAAAAGCATTCTTTATACAGTCCGTTTTAGCTGTTTTCTCCTTCTGAAAAAGCTTTGAAAGTAACAATAATGGTCAAAACGTAGTTGAGTGAATCAGCTTCTACAACTATACCTAATCCTTCATACCATGATGAAAATGATGAAAATAGTTCATTTGCTTGATAGAAACAGTGTAAGCTAAAGCATTCTTCATAACAGTCCGTTTTAGCTGTTTACTCCTTCTGCAAAAGCTTTGAAAGTAACAATAATGGTCAAAACGTAGTTGAGTGAATCAGGTTCTACAACTATACCTAATCCTTCATACCATGATAAAAATGATGAAAATAGTTCATTTGCTTGATAGAAACACTGTAAGCTAAAGCATTCTTCATAACAGTCCGTTTGAGCTGTTTTCTCCTTCTGCAAAAGCTTTGAAAGTAACAATAATGGTCAAAACGTAGTTGAGTGAATCAGGTTCTACAACTATACCTAATCCTTCATACCATGATGAAAATGATGAAAATAGTTTATTTGCTTCATAGAAACAGTGTAAGCAAAAGCATTCTTTATACAGTCCGTTTTAGCTGTTTTCTCCTTCTGCAAAAGCTTTGAAAGTAACAATAATGGTCAAAACGTAGTTGAGTGAATTAGCTTCTACAACTATACCTAATCCTTCATACCATGATGAAAATGATGAAAATAGTTCATTTGCTTGATAGAAACAGTGTAAGCTAAAGCATTCTTCATAACAGTCCGTTTGAGCTGTTTTCTCCTTCTGCAAAAGCTTTGAAAGTAACAATAATGGTCAAAACGTAGTTGAGTGAATCAGGTTCTACAACTATACCTAATCCTTCATACCATGATGAAAATGATGAAAATAGTTTATTTGCTTCATAGAAACAGTGTAAGCAAAAGCATTCTTTATACAGTCCGTTTTAGCTGTTTTCTCCTTCTGCAAAAGCTTTGAAAGTAACAATAATGGTCAAAACGTAGTTGAGTGAATCAGGTTCTAAAACTATACCTAATCCTTCATACCATGATGAAAATGATGAAAATAGTTCATTTGCTTGATAGAAACAGTGTAAGCTAAAGCATTCTTCATAACAGTCCGTTTTAGCTGTTTACTCCTTCTGCAAAAGCTTTGAAAGTAACAATAATGGTCAAAACGTAGTTGAGTGAATCAGGTTCTACAACTATACCTAATCCTTCATACCATGATAAAAATGATGAAAATAGTTCATTTGCTTGATAGAAACAGTGTAAGCAAAAGCATTCTTTACACAGTCCGTTTTAGCTGTTTTCTCCTTCTGAAAAAGCTTTAAAAGTAACAATAATGGTCAAAACGTAGTTGAGTGAATTAGCTTCTACAACTATACCTAATCCTTCATACCATGATGAAATGATGAAAATAGTTCATTTGCTTGATAGAAACAGTGTAAGCTAAAGCATTCTTCATAACAGTCCGTTTGAGCTGTTTTCTCCTTCTGCAAAAGCTTTGAAAGTAACAATAATGGTCAAAACGTAGTTGAGTGAATCAGGTTCTACAACTATACCTAATCCTTCATACCATGATGAAAATGATGAAAATAGTTTATTTGCTTCATAGAAACAGTGTAAGCAAAAGCATTCTTTTTACAGTCCGTTTTAGCTGTTTTCTCCTTCTGCAAAAGCTTTGAAAGTAACAATAATGGTCAAAACGTAGTTGAGTGAATTAGCTTCTACAACTATACCTAATCCTTCATACCATGATGAAAATGATGAAAATAGTTCATTTGCTTGATAGAAACAGTGTAAGCTAAAGCATTCTTCATAACAGTCCGTTTTAGCTGTTTACTCCTTCTGCAAAAGCTTTGAAAGTAACAATAATGGTCAAAACGTAGTTGAGTGAATCAGGTTCTAAAACTATACCTAATCCTTCATACCATGATGAAAATGATGAAAATAGTTCATTTGCTTGATAGAAACAGTGTAAGCTAAAGCATTCTTCATAACAGTCCGTTTTAGCTGTTTACTCCTGCAAAAGCTTTGAAAGTAACAATAATGGTCAAAACGTAGTTGAGTGAATCAGGTTCTACAACTATACCTAATCCTTCATACCATGATAAAAATGATGAAAATAGTTCATTTGCTTGATAGAAACAGTGTAAGCTAAAGCATTCTTCATAACAGTCCGTTTGAGCTGTTTTCTCCTTCTGCAAAAGCTTTGAAAGTAACAATAATGGTCAAAACGTAGTTGAGTGAATCAGATTCTACAACT
Source organism: Pungitius pungitius (assembly GCF_949316345.1). Classification (NCBI taxonomy): domain Eukaryota; kingdom Metazoa; phylum Chordata; class Actinopteri; order Perciformes; family Gasterosteidae; genus Pungitius; species Pungitius pungitius. Next base: position 10,561,701 of record NC_084904.1, read on the forward strand.
ATACCTAATCCTTCATACAATGATGAAAATGATGAAAATAGTTTATTTGCTTCATAGAAACAGTGTAAGCAAAAGCATTCTTTATACAGTCCGTTTTAGCTGTTTTCTCCTTCTGCAAAAGCTTTGAAAGTAACAATAATGGTCAAAACGTAGTTGAGTGAATCAGGTTCTAAAACTATACCTAATCCTTCATACCATGATGAAAATGATGAAAATAGTTCATTTGCTTGATAGAAACAGTGTAAGCTAAAGCATTCTTCATAACAGTCCGTTTTAGCTGTTTACTCCTTCTGCAAAAGCTTTGAAAGTAACAATAATGGTCAAAACGTAGTTGAGTGAATCAGGTTCTACAACTATACCTAATCCTTCATACCATGATAAAAATGATGAAAATAGTTCATTTGCTTGATAGAAACAGTGTAAGCTAAAGCATTCTTCATAACAGTCCGTTTTAGCTGTTTACTCCTTCTGCAAAAGCTTTGAAAGTAACAATAATGGTCAAAACGTAGTTGAGTGAATCAGGTTCTACAACTATACCTAATCCTTCATACCATGATAAAAATGATGAAAATAGTTCATTTGCTTGATAGAAACAGTGTAAGCAAAAGCATTCTTTACACAGTCCGTTTTAGCTGTTTTCTCCTTCTGAAAAAGCTTTAAAAGTAACAATAATGGTCAAAACGTAGTTGAGTGAATTAGCTTCTACAACTATACCTAATCCTTCATACCATGATGAAAATGATGAAAATAGTTCATTTGCTTGATAGAAACAGTGTAAGCTAAAGCATTCTTCATAACAGTCCGTTTGAGCTGTTTTCTCCTTCTGCAAAAGCTTTGAAAGTAACAATAATGGTCAAAACGTAGTTGAGTGAATCAGGTTCTACAACTATACCTAATCCTTCATACCATGATGAAAATGATGAAAATAGTTTATTTGCTTCATAGAAACAGTGTAAGCAAAAGCATTCTTTATACAGTCCGTTTTAGCTGTTTTCTCCTTCTGCAAAAGCTTTGAAAGTAACAATAATGGTCAAAACGTAGTTGAGTGAATTAGCTTCTACAACTATACCTAATCCTTCATACCATGATGAAAATGATGAAAATAGTTCATTTGCTTGATAGAAACAGTGTAAGCTAAAGCATTCTTCATAACAGTCCGTTTGAGCTGTTTTCTCCTTCTGCAAAAGCTTTGAAAGTAACAATAATGGTCAAAACGTAGTTGAGTGAATCAGGTTCTACAACTATACCTAATCCTTCATACCATGATGAAAATGATGAAAATAGTTTATTTGCTTCATAGAAACAGTGTAAGCAAAAGCATTCTTTATACAGTCCGTTTTAGCTGTTTTCTCCTTCTGCAAAAGCTTTGAAAGTAACAATAATGGTCAAAACGTAGTTGAGTGAATTAGCTTCTACAACTATACCTAATCCTTCATACCATGATGAAAATGATGAAAATAGTTCATTTGCTTGATAGAAACAGTGTAAGCTAAAGCATTCTTCATAACAGTCCGTTTGAGCTGTTTTCTCCTTCTGCAAAAGCTTTGAAAGTAACAATAATGGTCAAAACGTAGTTGAGTGAATCAGGTTCTACAACTATACCTAATCCTTCATACCATGATGAAAATGATGAAAATAGTTTATTTGCTTCATAGAAACAGTGTAAGCAAAAGCATTCTTTATACAGTCCGTTTTAGCTGTTTTCTCCTTCTGCAAAAGCTTTGAAAGTAACAATAATGGTCAAAACGTAGTTGAGTGAATCAGGTTCTAAAACTATACCTAATCCTTCATACCATGATGAAAATGATGAAAATAGTTCATTTGCTTGATAGAAACAGTGTAAGCTAAAGCATTCTTCATAACAGTCCGTTTTAGCTGTTTACTCCTTCTGCAAAAGCTTTGAAAGTAACAATAATGGTCAAAACGTAGTTGAGTGAATCAGGTTCTACAACTATACCTAATCCTTCATACCATGATAAAAATGATGAAAATAGTTCATTTGCTTGATAGAAACACTGTAAGCTAAAGCATTCTTCATAACAGTCCGTTTGAGCTGTTTTCTCCTTCTGCAAAAGCTTTGAAAGTAACAATAATGGTCAAAACGTAGTTGAGTGAATCAGGTTCTACAACTATACCTAATCCTTCATACCATGATAAAAATGATGAAAATAGTTCATTTGCTTGATAGAAACAGTGTAAGCAAAAGCATTCTTTACACAGTCCGTTTTAGCTGTTTTCTCCTTCTGAAAAAGCTTTAAAAGTAACAATAATGGTCAAAACGTAGTTGAGTGAATTAGCTTCTACAACTATACCTAATCCTTCATACCATGATGAAATGATGAAAATAGTTCATTTGCTTGATAGAAACAGTGTAAGCTAAAGCATTCTTCATAACAGTCCGTTTGAGCTGTTTTCTCCTTCTGCAAAAGCTTTGAAAGTAACAATAATGGTCAAAACGTAGTTGAGTGAATCAGGTTCTACAACTATACCTAATCCTTCATACCATGATGAAAATGATGAAAATAGTTTATTTGCTTCATAGAAACAGTGTAAGCAAAAGCATTCTTTATACAGTCCGTTTTAGCTGTTTTCTCCTTCTGCAAAAGCTTTGAAAGTAACAATAATGGTCAAAACGTAGTTGAGTGAATTAGCTTCTACAACTATACCTAATCCTTCATACCATGATGAAAATGATGAAAATAGTTCATTTGCTTGATAGAAACAGTGTAAGCTAAAGCATTCTTCATAACAGTCCGTTTTAGCTGTTTACTCCTTCTGCAAAAGCTTTGAAAGTAACAATAATGGTCAAAACGTAGTTGAGTGAATCAGGTTCTAAAACTATACCTAATCCTTCATACCATGATGAAAATGATGAAAATAGTTCATTTGCTTGATAGAAACAGTGTAAGCTAAAGCATTCTTCATAACAGTCCGTTTTAGCTGTTTACTCCTGCAAAAGCTTTGAAAGTAACAATAATGGTCAAAACGTAGTTGAGTGAATCAGGTTCTACAACTATACCTAATCCTTCATACCATGATAAAAATGATGAAAATAGTTCATTTGCTTGATAGAAACAGTGTAAGCTAAAGCATTCTTCATAACAGTCCGTTTGAGCTGTTTTCTCCTTCTGCAAAAGCTTTGAAAGTAACAATAATGGTCAAAACGTAGTTGAGTGAATCAGATTCTACAACTATACCTAATCCTTCATACAATGATGAAAATGATGAAAATAGTTTATTTGCTTCATAGAAACAGTGTAAGCAAAAGCATTCTTTATACAGTCCGTTTTAGCTGTTTTCTCCTTCTGCAAAAGCTTTGAAAGTAACAATAATGGTCAAAACGTAGTTGAGTGAATCAGGTTCTAAAACTATACCTAATCCTTCATACCATGATGAAAATGATGAAAATAGTTCATTTGCTTGATAGAAACAGTGTAAGCTAAAGCATTCTTCATAACAGTCCGTTTTAGCTGTTTACTCCTTCTGCAAAAGCTTTGAAAGTAACAATAATGGTCAAAACGTAGTTGAGTGAATCAGGTTCTACAACTATACCTAATCCTTCATACCATGATAAAAATGATGAAAATAGTTCATTTGCTTGATAGAAACAGTGTAAGCTAAAGCATTCTTCATAACAGTCCGTTTTAGCTGTTTACTCCTTCTGCAAAAGCTTTGAAAGTAACAATAATGGTCAAAACGTAGTTGAGTGAATCAGGTTCTACAACTATACCTAATCCTTCATACCATGATAAAAATGATGAAAATAGTTCATTTGCTTGATAGAAACAGTGTAAGCAAAAGCATTCTTTACACAGTCCGTTTTAGCTGTTTTCTCCTTCTGAAAAAGCTTTAAAAGTAACAATAATGGTCAAAACGTAGTTGAGTGAATTAGCTTCTACAACTATACCTAATCCTTCATACCATGATGAAATGATGAAAATAGTTCATTTGCTTGATAGAAACAGTGTAAGCTAAAGCATTCTTCATAACAGTCCGTTTGAGCTGTTTTCTCCTTCTGCAAAAGCTTTGAAAGTAACAATAATGGTCAAAACGTAGTTGAGTGAATCAGGTTCTACAACTATACCTAATCCTTCATACCATGATGAAAATGATGAAAATAGTTTATTTGCTTCATAGAAACAGTGTAAGCAAAAGCATTCTTTATACAGTCCGTTTTAGCTGTTTTCTCCTTCTGCAAAAGCTTTGAAAGTAACAATAATGGTCAAAACGTAGTTGAGTGAATTAGCTTCTACAACTATACCTAATCCTTCATACCATGATGAAAATGATGAAAATAGTTCATTTGCTTGATAGAAACAGTGTAAGCTAAAGCATTCTTCATAACAGTCCGTTTGAGCTGTTTTCTCCTTCTGCAAAAGCTTTGAAAGTAACAATAATGGTCAAAACGTAGTTGAGTGAATCAGGTTCTACAACTATACCTAATCCTTCATACCATGATGAAAATGATGAAAATAGTTTATTTGCTTCATAGAAACAGTGTAAGCAAAAGCATTCTTTATACAGTCCGTTTTAGCTGTTTTCTCCTTCTGCAAAAGCTTTGAAAGTAACAATAATGGTCAAAACGTAGTTGAGTGAATTAGCTTTTACAACTATACCTAATCCTTCATACCATGATGAAAATGATGAAAATAGTTCATTTGCTTGATAGAAACAGTGTAAGCTAAAGCATTCTTCATAACAGTCCGTTTGAGCTGTTTTCTCCTTCTGCAAAAGCTTTGAAAGTAACAATAATGGTCAAAACGTAGTTGAGTGAATCAGGTTCTACAACTATACCTAATCCTTCATACCATGATGAAAATGATGAAAATAGTTTATTTGCTTCATAGAAACAGTGTAAGCAAAAGCATTCTTTATACAGTCCGTTTTAGCTGTTTTCTCCTTCTGCAAAAGCTTTGAAAGTAACAATAATGGTCAAAACGTAGTTGAGTGAATCAGGTTCTAAAACTATACCTAATCCTTCATACCATGATGAAAATGATGAAAATAGTTCATTTGCTTGATAGAAACAGTGTAAGCTAAAGCATTCTTCATAACAGTCCGTTTTAGCTGTTTACTCCTTCTGCAAAAGCTTTGAAAGTAACAATAATGGTCAAAACGTAGTTGAGTGAATCAGGTTCTACAACTATACCTAATCCTTCATACCATGATGAAAATGATGAAAATAGTTTATTTGCTTCATAGAAACAGTGTAAGCAAAAGCATTCTTTATACAGTCCGTTTTAGCTGTTTTCTCCTTCTGCAAAAGCTTTGAAAGTAACAATAATGGTCAAAACGTAGTTGAGTGAATTAGCTTCTACAACTATACCTAATCCTTCATACCATGATGAAAATGATGAAAATAGTTCATTTGCTTGATAGAAACAGTGTAAGCTAAAGCATTCTTCATAACAGTCCGTTTGAGCTGTTTTCTCCTTCTGCAAAAGCTTTGAAAGTAACAATAATGGTCAAAACGTAGTTGAGTGAATCAGGTTCTACAACTATACCTAATCCTTCATACCATGATGAAAATGATGAAAATAGTTTATTTGCTTCATAGAAACAGTGTAAGCAAAAGCATTCTTTATACAGTCCGTTTTAGCTGTTTTCTCCTTCTGCAAAAGCTTTGAAAGTAACAATAATGGTCAAAACGTAGTTGAGTGAATCAGGTTCTAAAACTATACCTAATCCTTCATACCATGATGAAAATGATGAAAATAGTTCATTTGCTTGATAGAAACAGTGTAAGCTAAAGCATTCTTCATAACAGTCCGTTTTAGCTGTTTACTCCTTCTGCAAAAGCTTTGAAAGTAACAATAATGGTCAAAACGTAGTTGAGTGAATCAGGTTCTACAACTATACCTAATCCTTCATACCATGATAAAAATGATGAAAATAGTTCATTTGCTTGATAGAAACAGTGTAAGCAAAAGCATTCTTTACACAGTCCGTTTTAGCTGTTTTCTCCTTCTGAAAAAGCTTTAAAAGTAACAATAATGGTCAAAACGTAGTTGAGTGAATTAGCTTCTACAACTATACCTAATCCTTCATACCATGATGAAAATGATGAAAATAGTTCATTTGCTTGATAGAAACAGTGTAAGCTAAAGCATTCTTCATAACAGTCCGTTTGAGCTGTTTTCTCCTTCTGCAAAAGCTTTGAAAGTAACAATAATGGTCAAAACGTAGTTGAGTGAATCAGGTTCTACAACTATACCTAATCCTTCATACCATGATGAAAATGATGAAAATAGTTTATTTGCTTCATAGAAACAGTGTAAGCAAAAGCATTCTTTATACAGTCCGTTTTAGCTGTTTTCTCCTTCTGCAAAAGCTTTGAAAGTAACAATAATGGTCAAAACGTAGTTGAGTGAATTAGCTTCTACAACTATACCTAATCCTTCATACCATGATGAAAATGATGAAAATAGTTCATTTGCTTGATAGAAACAGTGTAAGCTAAAGCATTCTTCATAACAGTCCGTTTTAGCTGTTTACTCCTTCTTCAAAAGCTTTGAAAGTAACAATAATGGTCAAAACGTAGTTGAGTGAATCAGGTTCTAAAACTATACCTAATCCTTCATACCATGATGAAAATGATGAAAATAGTTCATTTGCTTGATAGAAACAGTGTAAGCTAAAGCATTCTTCATAACAGTCCGTTTTAGCTGTTTACTCCTTCTGCAAAAGCTTTGAAAGTAACAATAATGGTCAAAACGTAGTTGAGTGAATCAGGTTCTACAACTATACCTAATCCTTCATACCATGATAAAAATGATGAAAATAGTTCATTTGCTTGATAGAAACAGTGTAAGCTAAAGCATTCTTCATAACAGTCCGTTTGAGCTGTTTTCTCCTTCTGCAAAAGCTTTGAAAGTAACAATAATGGTCAAAACGTAGTTGAGTGAATCAGGTTCTACAACTATACCTAATCCTTCATACAATGATGAAAATGATGAAAATAGTTTATTTGCTTCATAGAAACAGTGTAAGCAAAAGCATTCTTTATACAGTCCGTTTTAGCTGTTTTCTCCTTCTGCAAAAGCTTTGAAAGTAACAATAATGGTCAAAACGTAGTTGAGTGAATCAGGTTCTAAAACTATACCTAATCCTTCATACCATGATGAAAATGATGAAAATAGTTCATTTGCTTGATAGAAACAGTGTAAGCTAAAGCATTCTTCATAACAGTCCGTTTTAGCTGTTTACTCCTTCTGCAAAAGCTTTGAAAGTAACAATAATGGTCAAAACGTAGTTGAGTGAATCAGGTTCTACAACTATACCTAATCCTTCATACCATGATAAAAATGATGAAAATAGTTCATTTGCTTGATAGAAACAGTGTAAGCAAAAGCATTCTTTACACAGTCCGTTTTAGCTGTTTTCTCCTTCTGAAAAAGCTTTGAAAGTAACAATAATGGTCAAAACGTAGTTGAGTGAATTAGCTTCTACAACTATACCTAATCCTTCATACCATGATGAAAATGATGAAAATAGTTCATTTGCTTGATAGAAACAGTGTAAGCTAAAGCATTCTTCATAACAGTCCGTTTGAGCTGTTTTCTCCTTCTGCAAAAGCTTTGAAAGTAACAATAATGGTCAAAACGTAGTTGAGTGAATCAGGTTCTAAAACTATACCTAATCCTTCATACCATGATGAAAATGATGAAAATAGTTCATTTGCTTGATAGAAACAGTGTAAGCTAAAGCATTCTTCATAACAGTCCGTTTTAGCTGTTTACTCCTTCTGCAAAAGCTTTGAAAGTAACAATAATGGTCAAAAGGTAGTTGAGTGAATCAGGTTCTACAACTATACCTAATCCTTCATACCATGATAAAAATGATGAAAATAGTTCATTTGCTTGATAGAAACAGTGTAAGCTAAAGCATTCTTCATAACAGTCCGTTTGAGCTGTTTTCTCCTTCTGCAAAAGCTTTGAAAGTAACAATAATGGTCAAAACTTAGTTGAGTGAATCAGGTTCTACAACTATACCTAATCCTTCATACCATGATGAAAATGATGAAAATAGTTTATTTGCTTCATAGAAACAGTGTAAGCAAAAGCATTCTTTATACAGTCCGTTTTAGCTGTTTTCTCCTTCTGCAAAAGCTTTGAAAGTAACAATAATGGTCAAAACGTAGTTGAGTGAATTAGCTTCTACAACTATACCTAATCCTTCATACCATGATGAAAATGATGAAAATAGTTCATTTGCTTGATAGAAACAGTGTAAGCTAAAGCATTCTTCATAACAGTCCGTTTTAGCTGTTTTCTCCTTTTGCAAAAGCTTTGAAAGTAACAATAATGGTCAAAACGTAGTTGAGTGAATCAGGTTCTACAACTATACCTAATCCTTCATACCATGATAAAAATGATGAAAATAGTTCATTTGCTTGATAGAAACAGTGTAAGCAAAAGCATTCTTTACACAGTCCGTTTTAGCTGTTTTCTCCTTCTGCAAAAGCTTTGAAAGTAACAATAATGGTCAAAACGTAGTTGAGTGAATCAGGTTCTACAACTATACCTAATCCTTCATACCATGATGAAAATGATGAAAATAGTTTATTTGCTTCATAGAAACAGTGTAAGCAAAAGCATTCTTTATACAGTCCGTTTTAGCTGTTTTCTCCTTCTGCAAAAGCTTTGAAAGTAACAATAATGGTCAAAACGTAGTTGAGTGAATCAGGTTCTAAAACTATACCTAATCCTTCATACCATGATGAAAATGATGAAAATAGTTCATTTGCTTGATAGAAACAGTGTAAGCTAAAGCATTCTTCATAACAGTCCGTTTTAGCTGTTTACTCCTTCTGCAAAAGCTTTGAAAGTAACAATAATGGTCAAAACGTAGTTGAGTGAATCAGGTTCTACAACTATACCTAATCCTTCATACCATGATGAAAATGATGAAAATAGTTTATTTGCTTCATAGAAACAGTGTAAGCAAAAGCATTCTTTATACAGTCCGTTTTAGCTGTTTTCTCCTTCTGCAAAAGCTTTGAAAGTAACAATAATGGTCAAAACGTAGTTGAGTGAATTAGCTTCTACAACTATACCTAATCCTTCATACCATGATGAAAATGATGAAAATAGTTCATTTGCTTGATAGAAACAGTGTAAGCTAAAGCATTCTTCATAACAGTCCGTTTTAGCTGTTTTCTCCTTTTGCAAAAGCTTTGAAAGTAACAATAATGGTCAAAACGTAGTTGAGTGAATCAGGTTCTACAACTATACCTAATCCTTCATACCATGATAAAAATGATGAAAATAGTTCATTTGCTTGATAGAAACAGTGTAAGCAAAAGCATTCTTTACACAGTCCGTTTTAGCTGTTTTCTCCTTCTGCAAAAGCTTTGAAAGTAACAATAATGGTCAAAACGTAGTTGAGTGAATCAGGTTCTACAACTATACCTAATCCTTCATACCATGATGAAAATGATGAAAATAGTTTATTTGCTTCATAGAAACAGTGTAAGCAAAAGCATTCTTTATACAGTCCGTTTTAGCTGTTTTCTCCTTCTGCAAAAGCTTTGAAAGTAACAATAATGGTCAAAACGTAGTTGAGTGAATCAGGTTCTAAAACTATACCTAATCCTTCATACCATGATGAAAATGATGAAAATAGTTCATTTGCTTGATAGAAACAGTGTAAGCTAAAGCATTCTTCATAACAGTCCGTTTTAGCTGTTTACTCCTTCTGCAAAAGCTTTGAAAGTAACAATAATGGTCAAAACGTAGTTGAGTGAATCAGGTTCTACAACTATACCTAATCCTTCATACCATGATGAAAATGATGAAAATAGTTTATTTGCTTCATAGAAACAGTGTAAGCAAAAGCATTCTTTATACAGTCCGTTTTAGCTGTTTTCTCCTTCTGCAAAAGCTTTGAAAGTAACAATAATGGTCAAAACGTAGTTGAGTGAATCAGGTTCTAAAACTATACCTAATCCTTCATACCATGATGAAAATGATGAAAATAGTTCATTTGCTTGATAGAAACAGTGTAAGCTAAAGCATTCTTCATAACAGTCCGTTTTAGCTGTTTACTCCTTCTGCAAAAGCTTTGAAAGTAACAATAATGGTCAAAACGTAGTTGAGTGAATCAGGTTCTACAACTATACCTAATCCTTCATACCATGATAAAAATGATGAAAATAGTTCATTTGCTTGATAGAAACACTGTAAGCTAAAGCATTCTTCATAACAGTCCGTTTGAGCTGTTTTCTCCTTCTGCAAAAGCTTTGAAAGTAACAATAATGGTCAAAACGTAGTTGAGTGAATCAGGTTCTACAACTATACCTAATCCTTCATACCATGATGAAAATGATGAAAATAGTTTATTTGCTTCATAGAAACAGTGTAAGCAAAAGCATTCTTTATACAGTCCGTTTTAGCTGTTTTCTCCTTCTGCAAAAGCTTTGAAAGTAACAATAATGGTCAAAACGTAGTTGAGTGAATTAGCTTCTACAACTATACCTAATCCTTCATACCATGATGAAAATGATGAAAATAGTTCATTTGCTTGATAGAAACAGTGTAAGCTAAAGCATTCTTCATAACAGTCCGTTTGAGCTGTTTTCTCCTTCTGCAAAAGCTTTGAAAGTAACAATAATGGTCAAAACGTAGTTGAGTGAATCAGGTTCTACAACTATACCTAATCCTTCATACCATGATGAAAATGATGAAAATAGTTTATTTGCTTCATAGAAACAGTGTAAGCAAAAGCATTCTTTATACAGTCCGTTTTAGCTGTTTTCTCCTTCTGCAAAAGCTTTGAAAGTAACAATAATGGTCAAAACGTAGTTGAGTGAATCAGGTTCTAAAACTATACCTAATCCTTCATACCATGATGAAAATGATGAAAATAGTTCATTTGCTTGATAGAAACAGTGTAAGCTAAAGCATTCTTCATAACAGTCCGTTTTAGCTGTTTACTCCTTCTGCAAAAGCTTTGAAAGTAACAATAATGGTCAAAACGTAGTTGAGTGAATCAGGTTCTACAACTATACCTAATCCTTCATACCATGATAAAAATGATGAAAATAGTTCATTTGCTTGATAGAAACAGTGTAAGCAAAAGCATTCTTTACACAGTCCGTTTTAGCTGTTTTCTCCTTCTGCAAAAGCTTTGAAAGTAACAATAATGGTCAAAACGTAGTTGAGTGAATTAGCTTCTACAACTATACCTAATCCTTCATACCATGATGAAAATGATGAAAATAGTTCATTTGCTTGATAGAAACAGTGTAAGCAAAAGCATTCTTTACACAGTCCGTTTTAGCTGTTTTCTCCTTCTGCAAAAGCTTTGAAAGTAACAATAATGGTCAAAACGTAGTTGAGTGAATCAGGTTCTACAACTATACCTAATCCTTCATACCATGATAAAAATGATGAAAATAGTTCATTTGCTTGATAGAAACAGTGTAAGCAAAAGCATTCTTTACACAGTCCGTTTTAGCTGTTTTCTCCTTCTGCAAAAGCTTTGAAAGTAACAATAATGGTCAAAACGTAGTTGAGTGAATTAGCTTCTACAACTATACCTAATCCTTCATACCATGATGAAAATGATGAAAATAGTTCATTTGCTTGATAGAAACAGTGTAAGCTAAAGCATTCTTCATAACAGTCCGTTTTAGCTGTTTTCTCCTTTTGCAAAAGCTTTGAAAGTAACAATAATGGTCAAAACGTAGTTGAGTGAATCAGGTTCTAAAACTATACCTAATCCTTCATACCATGATGAAAATGATGAAAATAGTTCATTTGCTTCATAGAAACAGTGTAAGCAAAAGCATTCTTTATACAGTCCGTTTTAGCTGTTTTCTCCTTCTGCAAAAGCTTTGAAAGTAACAATAATGGTCAAAACGTAGTTGAGTGAATCAGGTTCTAAAACTATACCTAATCCTTCATACCATGATGAAAATGATGAAAATAGTTCATTTGCTTCATAGAAACAGTGTAAGCAAAAGCATTCTTCATAACAGTCCGTTTTAGCTGTTTACTCCTTCTGCAAAAGCTTTGAAAGTAACAATAATGGTCAAAACGTAGTTGATTGAATCAGGTTCTACAACTATACCTAATCCTTCATACCATGATAAAAATGATGAAAATAGTTCATTTGCTTGATAGAAACAGTGTAAGCAAAAGCATTCTTTACACAGTCCGTTTTAGCTGTTTTCTCCTTCTGAAAAAGCTTTGAAAGTAACAATAATGGTCAAAACGTAGTTGAGTGAATTAGCTTCTACAACTATACCTAATCCTTCATACCATGATGAAAATGATGAAAATAGTTCATTTGCTTGATAGAAACAGTGTAAGCAAAAGCATTCTTTACACAGTCCGTTTTAGCTGTTTTCTCCTTCTGAAAAAGCTTTAAAAGTAACAATAATGGTCAAAACGTAGTTGAGTGAATTAGCTTCTACAACTATACCTAATCCTTCATACCATGATGAAAATGATGAAAATAGTTCATTTGCTTGATAGAAACAGTGTAAGCTAAAGCATTCTTCATAACAGTCCGTTTTAGCTGTTTTCTCCTTTTGCAAAAGCTTTGAAAGTAACAATAATGGTCAAAACGTAGTTGAGTGAATCAGGTTCTAAAACTATACCTAATCCTTCATACCATGATGAAAATGATGAAAATAGTTCATTTGCTTCATAGAAACAGTGTAAGCAAAAGCATTCTTTATACAGTCCGTTTTAGCTGTTTTCTCCTTCTGCAAAAGCTTTGAAAGTAACAATAATGGTCAAAACGTAGTTGAGTGAATCAGGTTCTAAAACTATACCTAATCCTTCATACCATGATGAAAATGATGAAAATAGTTCATTTGCTTCATAGAAACAGTGTAAGCAAAAGCATTCTTCATAACAGTCCGTTTTAGCTGTTTACTCCTTCTGCAAAAGCTTTGAAAGTAACAATAATGGTCAAAACGTAGTTGATTGAATCAGGTTCTACAACTATACCTAATCCTTCATACCATGATAAAAATGATGAAAATAGTTCATTTGCTTGATAGAAACAGTGTAAGCAAAAGCATTCTTTACACAGTCCGTTTTAGCTGTTTTCTCCTTCTGAAAAAGCTTTGAAAGTAACAATAATGGTCAAAACGTAGTTGAGTGAATTAGCTTCTACAACTATACCTAATCCTTCATACCATGATGAAAATGATGAAAATAGTTCATTTGCTTGATAGAAACAGTGTAAGCAAAAGCATTCTTTACACAGTCCGTTTTAGCTGTTTTCTCCTTCTGAAAAAGCTTTAAAAGTAACAATAATGGTCAAAACGTAGTTGAGTGAATTAGCTTCTACAACTATACCTAATCCTTCATACCATGATGAAAATGATGAAAATAGTTCATTTGCTTGATAGAAACAGTGTAAGCTAAAGCATTCTTCATAACAGTCCGTTTGAGCTGTTTTCTCCTTCTGCAAAAGCTTTGAAAGTAACAATAATGGTCAAAACGTAGTTGAGTGAATCAGGTTCTAAAACTATACCTAATCCTTCATACCATGATGAAAATGATGAAAATAGTTCATTTGCTTGATAGAAACAGTGTAAGCTAAAGCATTCTTCATAACAGTCCGTTTTAGCTGTTTACTCCTTCTGCAAAAGCTTTGAAAGTAACAATAATGGTCAAAACGTAGTTGAGTGAATCAGGTTCTACAACTATACCTAATCCTTCATACCATGATAAAAATGATGAAAATAGTTCATTTGCTTGATAGAAACAGTGTAAGCTAAAGCATTCTTCATAACAGTCCGTTTGAGCTGTTTTCTCCTTCTGCAAAAGCTTTGAAAGTAACAATAATGGTCAAAACGTAGTTGAGTGAATCAGGTTCTACAACTATACCTAATCCTTCATACCATGATGAAAATGATGAAAATAGTTTATTTGCTTCATAGAAACAGTGTAAGCAAAAGCATTCTTTATACAGTCCGTTTTAGCTGTTTTCTCCTTCTGCAAAAGCTTTGAAAGTAACAATAATGGTCAAAACGTAGTTGAGTGAATCAGGTTCTAAAACTATACCTAATCCTTCATACCATGATGAAAATGATGAAAATAGTTCATTTGCTTGATAGAAACAGTGTAAGCTAAAGCATTCTTCATAACAGTCCGTTTTAGCTGTTTACTCCTTCTGCAAAAGCTTTGAAAGTAACAATAATGGTCAAAACGTAGTTGAGTGAATCAGGTTCTACAACTATACCTAATCCTTCATACCATGATGAAAATGATGAAAATAGTTCATTTGCTTGATAGAAACAGTGTAAGCTAAAGCATTCTTCATAACAGTCCGTTTTAGCTGTTTACTCCTTCTGCAAAAGCTTTGAAAGTAACAATAATGGTCAAAACGTAGTTGAGTGAATCAGGTTCTACAACTATACCTAATCCTTCATACCATGATAAAAATGATGAAAATAGTTCATTTGCTTGATAGAAACAGTGTAAGCAAAAGCATTCTTTACACAGTCCGTTTTAGCTGTTTTCTCCTTCTGCAAAAGCTTTGAAAGTAACAATAATGGTCAAAACGTAGTTGAGTGAATTAGCTTCTACAACTATACCTAATCCTTCATACCATGATGAAAATGATGAAAATAGTTCATTTGCTTGATAGAAACAGTGTAAGCAAAAGCATTCTTTACACAGTCCGTTTTAGTTGTTTTCTCCTTCTGAAAAAGCTTTGAAAGTAACAATAATGGTCAAAACGTAGTTGAGTGAATTAGCTTCTACAACTATACCTAATCCTTCATACCATGATGAAAATGATGAAAATAGTTCATTTGCTTGATAGAAACAGTGTAAGCAAAAGCATTCTTTACACAGTCCGTTTTAGCTGTTTTCTCCTTCTGAAAAAGCTTTGAAAGTAACAATAATGGTCAAAACGTAGTTGAGTGAATTAGCTTCTACAACTATACCTAATCCTTCATACCATGATGAAAATGATGAAAATAGTTCATTTGCTTGATAGAAACAGTGTAAGCTAAAGCATTCTTCATAACAGTCCGTTTTAGCTGTTTTCTCCTTTTGCAAAAGCTTTGAAAGTAACAATAATGGTCAAAACGTAGTTGAGTGAATCAGGTTCTAAAACTATACCTAATCCTTCATACCATGATGAAAATGATGAAAATAGTTCATTTGCTTCATAGAAACAGTGTAAGCAAAAGCATTCTTTATACAGTCCGTTTTAGCTGTTTTCTCCTTCTGCAAAAGCTTTGAAAGTAACAATAATGGTCAAAACGTAGTTGAGTGAATCAGGTTCTAAAACTATACCTAATCCTTCATACCATGATGAAAATGATGAAAATAGTTCATTTGCTTGATAGAAACAGTGTAAGCTAAAGCATTCTTCATAACAGTCCGTTTTAGCTGTTTACTCCTTCTGCAAAAGCTTTGAAAGTAACAATAATGGTCAAAACGTAGTTGAGTGAATCAGGTTCTACAACTATACCTAATCCTTCATACCATGATAAAAATGATGAAAATAGTTCATTTGCTTGATAGAAACAGTGTAAGCAAAAGCATTCTTTACACAGTCCGTTTTAGCTGTTTTCTCCTTCTGCAAAAGCTTTGAAAGTAACAATAATGGTCAAAACGTAGTTGAGTGAATTAGCTTCTACAACTATACCTAATCCTTCATACCATGATGAAAATGATGAAAATAGTTCATTTGCTTGATAGAAACAGTGTAAGCAAAAGCATTCTTTACACAGTCCGTTTTAGCTGTTTTCTCCTTCTGCAAAAGCTTTGAAAGTAACAATAATGGTCAAAACGTAGTTGAGTGAATCAGGTTCTACAACTATACCTAATCCTTCATACCATGATAAAAATGATGAAAATAGTTCATTTGCTTGATAGAAACAGTGTAAGCAAAAGCATTCTTTACACAGTCCGTTTTAGCTGTTTTCTCCTTCTGCAAAAGCTTTGAAAGTAACAATAATGGTCAAAACGTAGTTGAGTGAATTAGCTTCTACAACTATACCTAATCCTTCATACCATGATGAAAATGATGAAAATAGTTCATTTGCTTGATAGAAACAGTGTAAGCTAAAGCATTCTTCATAACAGTCCGTTTTAGCTGTTTTCTCCTTTTGCAAAAGCTTTGAAAGTAACAATAATGGTCAAAACGTAGTTGAGTGAATCAGGTTCTAAAACTATACCTAATCCTTCATACCATGATGAAAATGATGAAAATAGTTCATTTGCTTCATAGAAACAGTGTAAGCAAAAGCATTCTTTATACAGTCCGTTTTAGCTGTTTTCTCCTTCTGCAAAAGCTTTGAAAGTAACAATAATGGTCAAAACGTAGTTGAGTGAATCAGGTTCTAAAACTATACCTAATCCTTCATACCATGATGAAAATGATGAAAATAGTTCATTTGCTTCATAGAAACAGTGTAAGCAAAAGCATTCTTCATAACAGTCCGTTTTAGCTGTTTACTCCTTCTGCAAAAGCTTTGAAAGTAACAATAATGGTCAAAACGTAGTTGATTGAATCAGGTTCTACAACTATACCTAATCCTTCATACCATGATAAAAATGATGAAAATAGTTCATTTGCTTGATAGAAACAGTGTAAGCAAAAGCATTCTTTACACAGTCCGTTTTAGCTGTTTTCTCCTTCTGAAAAAGCTTTGAAAGTAACAATAATGGTCAAAACGTAGTTGAGTGAATTAGCTTCTACAAATATACCTAATCCTTCATACCATGATGAAAATGATGAAAATAGTTCATTTGCTTGATAGAAACAGTGTAAGCAAAAGCATTCTTTACACAGTCCGTTTTAGCTGTTTTCTCCTTCTGAAAAAGCTTTAAAAGTAACAATAATGGTCAAAACGTAGTTGAGTGAATTAGCTTCTACAACTATACCTAATCCTTCATACCATGATGAAAATGATGAAAATAGTTCATTTGCTTGATAGAAACAGTGTAAGCTAAAGCATTCTTCATAACAGTCCGTTTGAGCTGTTTTCTCCTTCTGCAAAAGCTTTGAAAGTAACAATAATGGTCAAAACGTAGTTGAGTGAATCAGGTTCTACAACTATACCTAATCCTTCATACCATGATAAAAATGATGAAAATAGTTCATTTGCTTGATAGAAACAGTGTAAGCTAAAGCATTCTTCATAACAGTCCGTTTGAGCTGTTTTCTCCTTCTGCAAAAGCTTTGAAAGTAACAATAATGGTCAAAACGTAGTTGAGTGAATCAGGTTCTACAACTATACCTAATCCTTCATACCATGATGAAAATGATGAAAATAGTTTATTTGCTTCATAGAAACAGTGTAAGCAAAAGCATTCTTTATACAGTCCGTTTTAGCTGTTTTCTCCTTCTGCAAAAGCTTTGAAAGTAACAATAATGGTCAAAACGTAGTTGAGTGAATCAGGTTCTAAAACTATACCTAATCCTTCATACCATGATGAAAATGATGAAAATAGTTCATTTGCTTGATAGAAACAGTGTAAGCTAAAGCATTCTTCATAACAGTCCGTTTTAGCTGTTTACTCCTTCTGCAAAAGCTTTGAAAGTAACAATAATGGTCAAAACGTAGTTGAGTGAATCAGGTTCTACAACTATACCTAATCCTTCATACCATGATAAAAATGATGAAAATAGTTCATTTGCTTGATAGAAACAGTGTAAGCAAAAGCATTCTTTACACAGTCCGTTTTAGCTGTTTTCTCCTTCTGCAAAAGCTTTGAAAGTAACAATAATGGTCAAAACGTAGTTGAGTGAATTAGCTTCTACAACTATACCTAATCCTTCATACCATGATGAAAATGATGAAAATAGTTCATTTGCTTGATAGAAACAGTGTAAGCAAAAGCATTCTTTACACAGTCCGTTTTAGCTGTTTTCTCCTTCTGCAAAAGCTTTGAAAGTAACAATAATGGTCAAAACGTAGTTGAGTGAATCAGGTTCTACAACTATACCTAATCCTTCATACCATGATAAAAATGATGAAAATAGTTCATTTGCTTGATAGAAACAGTGTAAGCAAAAGCATTCTTTACACAGTCCGTTTTAGCTGTTTTCTCCTTCTGCAAAAGCTTTGAAAGTAACAATAATGGTCAAAACGTAGTTGAGTGAATTAGCTTCTACAACTATACCTAATCCTTCATACCATGATGAAAATGATGAAAATAGTTCATTTGCTTGATAGAAACAGTGTAAGCTAAAGCATTCTTCATAACAGTCCGTTTTAGCTGTTTTCTCCTTTTGCAAAAGCTTTGAAAGTAACAATAATGGTCAAAACGTAGTTGAGTGAATCAGGTTCTAAAACTATACCTAATCCTTCATACCATGATGAAAATGATGAAAATAGTTCATTTGCTTGATAGAAACAGTGTAAGCTAAAGCATTCTTCATAACAGTCCGTTTTAGCTGTTTACTCCTTCTGCAAAAGCTTTGAAAGTAACAATAATGGTCAAAACGTAGTTGAGTGAATCAGGTTCTACAACTATACCTAATCCTTCATACCATGATAAAAATGATGAAAATAGTTCATTTGCTTGATAGAAACAGTGTAAGCTAAAGCATTCTTCATAACAGTCCGTTTGAGCTGTTTTCTCCTTCTGCAAAAGCTTTGAAAGTAACAATAATGGTCAAAACGTAGTTGAGTGAATCAGGTTCTACAACTATACCTAATCCTTCATACCATGATGAAAATGATGAAAATAGTTTATTTGCTTCATAGAAACAGTGTAAGCAAAAGCATTCTTTATACAGTCCGTTTTAGCTGTTTTCTCCTTCTGCAAAAGCTTTGAAAGTAACAATAATGGTCAAAACGTAGTTGAGTGAATCAGGTTCTAAAACTATACCTAATCCTTCATACCATGATGAAAATGATGAAAATAGTTCATTTGCTTGATAGAAACAGTGTAAGCTAAAGCATTCTTCATAACAGTCCGTTTTAGCTGTTTACTCCTTCTGCAAAAGCTTTGAAAGTAACAATAATGGTCAAAACGTAGTTGAGTGAATCAGGTTCTACAACTATACCTAATCCTTCATACCATGATAAAAATGATGAAAATAGTTCATTTGCTTGATAGAAACAGTGTAAGCAAAAGCATTCTTTACACAGTCCGTTTTAGCTGTTTTCTCCTTCTGCAAAAGCTTTGAAAGTAACAATAATGGTCAAAACGTAGTTGAGTGAATTAGCTTCTACAACTATACCTAATCCTTCATACCATGATGAAAATGATGAAAATAGTTCATTTGCTTGATAGAAACAGTGTAAGCAAAAGCATTCTTTACACAGTCCGTTTTAGCTGTTTTCTCCTTCTGCAAAAGCTTTGAAAGTAACAATAATGGTCAAAACGTAGTTGAGTGAATCAGGTTCTACAACTATACCTAATCCTTCATACCATGATAAAAATGATGAAAATAGTTCATTTGCTTGATAGAAACAGTGTAAGCAAAAGCATTCTTTACACAGTCCGTTTTAGCTGTTTTCTCCTTCTGCAAAAGCTTTGAAAGTAACAATAATGGTCAAAACGTAGTTGAGTGAATTAGCTTCTACAACTATACCTAATCCTTCATACCATGATGAAAATGATGAAAATAGTTCATTTGCTTGATAGAAACAGTGTAAGCTAAAGCATTCTTCATAACAGTCCGTTTTAGCTGTTTTCTCCTTTTGCAAAAGCTTTGAAAGTAACAATAATGGTCAAAACGTAGTTGAGTGAATCAGGTTCTAAAACTATACCTAATCCTTCATACCATGATGAAAATGATGAAAATAGTTCATTTGCTTCATAGAAACAGTGTAAGCAAAAGCATTCTTTATACAGTCCGTTTTAGCTGTTTTCTCCTTCTGCAAAAGCTTTGAAAGTAACAATAATGGTCAAAACGTAGTTGAGTGAATCAGGTTCTAAAACTATACCTAATCCTTCATACCATGATGAAAATGATGAAAATAGTTCATTTGCTTCATAGAAACAGTGTAAGCAAAAGCATTCTTCATAACAGTCCGTTTTAGCTGTTTACTCCTTCTGCAAAAGCTTTGAAAGTAACAATAATGGTCAAAACGTAGTTGATTGAATCAGGTTCTACAACTATACCTAATCCTTCATACCATGATAAAAATGATGAAAATAGTTCATTTGCTTGATAGAAACAGTGTAAGCAAAAGCATTCTTTACACAGTCCGTTTTAGCTGTTTTCTCCTTCTGAAAAAGCTTTGAAAGTAACAATAATGGTCAAAACGTAGTTGAGTGAATTAGCTTCTACAACTATACCTAATCCTTCATACCATGATGAAAATGATGAAAATAGTTCATTTGCTTGATAGAAACAGTGTAAGCAAAAGCATTCTTTACACAGTCCGTTTTAGCTGTTTTCTCCTTCTGAAAAAGCTTTAAAAGTAACAATAATGGTCAAAACGTAGTTGAGTGAATTAGCTTCTACAACTATACCTAATCCTTCATACCATGATGAAAATGATGAAAATAGTTCATTTGCTTGATAGAAACAGTGTAAGCTAAAGCATTCTTCATAACAGTCCGTTTGAGCTGTTTTCTCCTTCTGCAAAAGCTTTGAAAGTAACAATAATGGTCAAAACGTAGTTGAGTGAATCAGGTTCTACAACTATACCTAATCCTTCATACCATGATAAAAATGATGAAAATAGTTCATTTGCTTGATAGAAACAGTGTAAGCTAAAGCATTCTTCATAACAGTCCGTTTGAGCTGTTTTCTCCTTCTGCAAAAGCTTTGAAAGTAACAATAATGGTCAAAACGTAGTTGAGTGAATCAGGTTCTACAACTATACCTAATCCTTCATACCATGATGAAAATGATGAAAATAGTTTATTTGCTTCATAGAAACAGTGTAAGCAAAAGCATTCTTTATACAGTCCGTTTTAGCTGTTTTCTCCTTCTGCAAAAGCTTTGAAAGTAACAATAATGGTCAAAACGTAGTTGAGTGAATCAGGTTCTAAAACTATACCTAATCCTTCATACCATGATGAAAATGATGAAAATAGTTCATTTGCTTGATAGAAACAGTGTAAGCTAAAGCATTCTTCATAACAGTCCGTTTTAGCTGTTTACTCCTTCTGCAAAAGCTTTGAAAGTAACAATAATGGTCAAAACGTAGTTGAGTGAATCAGGTTCTACAACTATACCTAATCCTTCATACCATGATAAAAATGATGAAAATAGTTCATTTGCTTGATAGAAACAGTGTAAGCAAAAGCATTCTTTACACAGTCCGTTTTAGCTGTTTTCTCCTTCTGCAAAAGCTTTGAAAGTAACAATAATGGTCAAAACGTAGTTGAGTGAATTAGCTTCTACAACTATACCTAATCCTTCATACCATGATGAAAATGATGAAAATAGTTCATTTGCTTGATAGAAACAGTGTAAGCAAAAGCATTCTTTACACAGTCCGTTTTAGCTGTTTTCTCCTTCTGCAAAAGCTTTGAAAGTAACAATAATGGTCAAAACGTAGTTGAGTGAATCAGGTTCTACAACTATACCTAATCCTTCATACCATGATAAAAATGATGAAAATAGTTCATTTGCTTGATAGAAACAGTGTAAGCAAAAGCATTCTTTACACAGTCCGTTTTAGCTGTTTTCTCCTTCTGCAAAAGCTTTGAAAGTAACAATAATGGTCAAAACGTAGTTGAGTGAATTAGCTTCTACAACTATACCTAATCCTTCATACCATGATGAAAATGATGAAAATAGTTCATTTGCTTGATAGAAACAGTGTAAGCTAAAGCATTCTTCATAACAGTCCGTTTTAGCTGTTTTCTCCTTTTGCAAAAGCTTTGAAAGTAACAATAATGGTCAAAACGTAGTTGAGTGAATCAGGTTCTAAAACTATACCTAATCCTTCATACCATGATGAAAATGATGAAAATAGTTCATTTGCTTCATAGAAACAGTGTAAGCAAAAGCATTCTTTATACAGTCCGTTTTAGCTGTTTTCTCCTTCTGCAAAAGCTTTGAAAGTAACAATAATGGTCAAAACGTAGTTGAGTGAATCAGGTTCTAAAACTATACCTAATCCTTCATACCATGATGAAAATGATGAAAATAGTTCATTTGCTTCATAGAAACAGTGTAAGCAAAAGCATTCTTCATAACAGTCCGTTTTAGCTGTTTACTCCTTCTGCAAAAGCTTTGAAAGTAACAATAATGGTCAAAACGTAGTTGATTGAATCAGGTTCTACAACTATACCTAATCCTTCATACCATGATAAAAATGATGAAAATAGTTCATTTGCTTGATAGAAACAGTGTAAGCAAAAGCATTCTTTACACAGTCCGTTTTAGCTGTTTTCTCCTTCTGAAAAAGCTTTGAAAGTAACAATAATGGTCAAAACGTAGTTGAGTGAATTAGCTTCTACAACTATACCTAATCCTTCATACCATGATGAAAATGATGAAAATAGTTCATTTGCTTGATAGAAACAGTGTAAGCAAAAGCATTCTTTACACAGTCCGTTTTAGCTGTTTTCTCCTTCTGAAAAAGCTTTAAAAGTAACAATAATGGTCAAAACGTAGTTGAGTGAATTAGCTTCTACAACTATACCTAATCCTTCATACCATGATGAAAATGATGAAAATAGTTCATTTGCTTGATAGAAACAGTGTAAGCTAAAGCATTCTTCATAACAGTCCGTTTGAGCTGTTTTCTCCTTCTGCAAAAGCTTTGAAAGTAACAATAATGGTCAAAACGTAGTTGAGTGAATCAGGTTCTACAACTATACCTAATCCTTCATACCATGATAAAAATGATGAAAATAGTTCATTTGCTTGATAGAAACAGTGTAAGCTAAAGCATTCTTCATAACAGTCCGTTTGAGCTGTTTTCTCCTTCTGCAAAAGCTTTGAAAGTAACAATAATGGTCAAAACGTAGTTGAGTGAATCAGGTTCTACAACTATACCTAATCCTTCATACCATGATGAAAATGATGAAAATAGTTTATTTGCTTCATAGAAACAGTGTAAGCAAAAGCATTCTTTATACAGTCCGTTTTAGCTGTTTTCTCCTTCTGCAAAAGCTTTGAAAGTAACAATAATGGTCAAAACGTAGTTGAGTGAATCAGGTTCTAAAACTATACCTAATCCTTCATACCATGATGAAAATGATGAAAATAGTTCATTTGCTTGATAGAAACAGTGTAAGCTAAAGCATTCTTCATAACAGTCCGTTTTAGCTGTTTACTCCTTCTGCAAAAGCTTTGAAAGTAACAATAATGGTCAAAACGTAGTTGAGTGAATCAGGTTCTACAACTATACCTAATCCTTCATACCATGATAAAAATGATGAAAATAGTTCATTTGCTTGATAGAAACAGTGTAAGCAAAAGCATTCTTTACACAGTCCGTTTTAGCTGTTTTCTCCTTCTGAAAAAGCTTTGAAAGTAACAATAATGGTCAAAACGTAGTTGAGTGAATTAGCTTCTACAACTATACCTAATCCTTCATACCATGATGAAAATGATGAAAATAGTTCATTTGCTTGATAGAAACAGTGTAAGCTAAAGCATTCTTCATAACAGTCCGTTTGAGCTGTTTTCTCCTTCTGCAAAAGCTTTGAAAGTAACAATAATGGTCAAAACGTAGTTGAGTGAATTAGCTTCTACAACTATACCTAATCCTTCATACCATGATGAAAATGATGAAAATAGTTTATTTGCTTCATAGAAACAGTGTAAGCAAAAGCATTCTTTATACAGTCCGTTTTAGCTGTTTTCTCCTTCTGCAAAAGCTTTGAAAGTAACAATAATGGTCAAAACGTAGTTGATTGAATCAGGTTCTACAACTATACCTAATCCTTCATACCATGATGAAAATGATGAAAATAGTTCATTTGCTTGATAGAAACAGTGTAAGCTAAAGCATTCTTCATAACAGTCCGTTTTAGCTGTTTACTCCTTCTGCAAAAGCTTTGAAAGTAACAATAATGGTCAAAAGGTAGTTGAGTGAATCAGGTTCTACAACTATACCTAATCCTTCATACCATGATAAAAATGATGAAAATAGTTCATTTGCTTGATAGAAACAGTGTAAGCTAAAGCATTCTTCATAACAGTCCGTTTGAGCTGTTTTCTCCTTCTGCAAAAGCTTTGAAAGTAACAATAATGGTCAAAACGTAGTTGAGTGAATCAGGTTCTACAACTATACCTAATCCTTCATACCATGATGAAAATGATGAAAATAGTTTATTTGCTTCATAGAAACAGTGTAAGCAAAAGCATTCTTTATACAGTCCGTTTTAGCTGTTTTCTCCTTCTGCAAAAGCTTTGAAAGTAACAATAATGGTCAAAACGTAGTTGAGTGAATTAGCTTCTACAACTATACCTAATCCTTCATACCATGATGAAAATGATGAAAATAGTTCATTTGCTTGATAGAAACAGTGTAAGCTAAAGCATTCTTTATACAGTCCGTTTTAGCTGTTTACTCCTTCTGCAAAAGCTTTGAAAGTAACAATAATGGTCAAAACGTAGTTGAGTGAATCAGGTTCTACAACTATACCTAATCCTTCATACCATGATAAAAATGATGAAAATAGTTCATTTGCTTGATAGAAACAGTGTAAGCAAAAGCATTCTTTACACAGTCCGTTTTAGCTGTTTTCTCCTTCTGAAAAAGCTTTGAAAGTAACAATAATGGTCAAAACGTAGTTGAGTGAATTAGCTTCTACAACTATACCTAATCCTTCATACCATGATAAAAATGATGAAAATAGTTCATTTGCTTGATAGAAACAGTGTAAGCAAAAGCATTCTTTACACAGTCCGTTTTAGCTGTTTTCTCCTTCTGAAAAAGCTTTGAAAGTAACAATAATGGTCAAAACGTAGTTGAGTGAATTAGCTTCTACAACTATACCTAATCCTTCATACCATGATGAAAATGATGAAAATAGTTCATTTGCTTGATAGAAACAGTGTAAGCTAAAGCATTCTTCATAACAGTCCGTTTGAGCTGTTTTCTCCTTCTGCAAAAGCTTTGAAAGTAACAATAATGGTCAAAACGTAGTTGAGTGAATCAGGTTCTAAAACTATACCTAATCCTTCATACCATGATGAAAATGATGAAAATAGTTCATTTGCTTGATAGAAACAGTGTAAGCTAAAGCATTCTTCATAACAGTCCGTTTTAGCTGTTTACTCCTTCTGCAAAAGCTTTGAAAGTAACAATAATGGTCAAAAGGTAGTTGAGTGAATCAGGTTCTACAACTATACCTAATCCTTCATACCATGATGAAAATGATGAAAATAGTTCATTTGCTTGATAGAAACAGTGTAAGCTAAAGCATTCTTCATAACAGTCCGTTTTAGCTGTTTTCTCCTTTTGCAAAAGCTTTGAAAGTAACAATAATGGTCAAAACGTAGTTGAGTGAATCAGGTTCTAAAACTATACCTAATCCTTCATACCATGATGAAAATGATGAAAATAGTTAATTTGCTTCATAGAAACAGTGTAAGCAAAAGCATTCTTTATACAGTCCGTTTTAGCTGTTTTCTCCTTCTGCAAAAGCTTTGAAAGTAACAATAATGGTCAAAACGTAGTTGAGTGAATCAGGTTCTAAAACTATACCTAATCCTTCATACCATGATGAAAATGATGAAAATAGTTCATTTGCTTCATAGAAACAGTGTAAGCAAAAGCATTCTTCATAACAGTCCGTTTTAGCTGTTTACTCCTTCTGCAAAAGCTTTGAAAGTAACAATAATGGTCAAAACGTAGTTGATTGAATCAGGTTCTACAACTATACCTAATCCTTCATACCATGATAAAAATGATGAAAATAGTTCATTTGCTTGATAGAAACAGTGTAAGCAAAAGCATTCTTTACACAGTCCGTTTTAGCTGTTTTCTCCTTCTGAAAAAGCTTTGAAAGTAACAATAATGGTCAAAACGTAGTTGAGTGAATTAGCTTCTACAACTATACCTAATCCTTCATACCATGATGAAAATGATGAAAATAGTTCATTTGCTTGATAGAAACAGTGTAAGCTAAAGCATTCTTCATAACAGTCCGTTTGAGCTGTTTTCTCCTTCTGCAAAAGCTTTGAAAGTAACAATAATGGTCAAAACGTAGTTGAGTGAATCAGGTTCTACAACTATACCTAATCCTTCATACCATGATGAAAATGATGAAAATAGTTTATTTGCTTCATAGAAACAGTGTAAGCAAAAGCATTCTTTATACAGTCCGTTTTAGCTGTTTTCTCCTTCTGCAAAAGCTTTGAAAGTAACAATAATGGTCAAAACGTAGTTGAGTGAATTAGCTTCTACAACTATACCTAATCCTTCATACCATGATGAAAATGATGAAAATAGTTCATTTGCTTGATAGAAACAGTGTAAGCTAAAGCATTCTTCATAACAGTCCGTTTGAGCTGTTTTCTCCTTCTGCAAAAGCTTTGAAAGTAACAATAATGGTCAAAACGTAGTTGAGTGAATTAGCTTCTACAACTATACCTAATCCTTCATACCATGATGAAAATGATGAAAATAGTTTATTTGCTTCATAGAAACAGTGTAAGCAAAAGCATTCTTTATACAGTCCGTTTTAGCTGTTTTCTCCTTCTGCAAAAGCTTTGAAAGTAACAATAATGGTCAAAACGTAGTTGAGTGAATCAGGTTCTAAAACTATACCTAATCCTTCATACCATGATGAAAATGATGAAAATAGTTCATTTGCTTGATAGAAACAGTGTAAGCTAAAGCATTCTTCATAACAGTCCGTTTTAGCTGTTTACTCCTTCTGCAAAAGCTTTGAAAGTAACAATAATGGTCAAAAGGTAGTTGAGTGAATCAGGTTCTACAACTATACCTAATCCTTCATACCATGATAAAAATGATGAAAATAGTTCATTTGCTTGATAGAAACAGTGTAAGCTAAAGCATTCTTCATAACAGTCCGTTTGAGCTGTTTTCTCCTTCTGCAAAAGCTTTGAAAGTAACAATAATGGTCAAAACGTAGTTGAGTGAATCAGGTTCTACAACTATACCTAATCCTTCATACCATGATGAAAATGATGAAAATAGTTTATTTGCTTCATAGAAACAGTGTAAGCAAAAGCATTCTTTATACAGTCCGTTTTAGCTGTTTTCTCCTTCTGCAAAAGCTTTGAAAGTAACAATAATGGTCAAAACGTAGTTGAGTGAATTAGCTTCTACAACTATACCTAATCCTTCATACCATGATGAAAATGATGAAAATAGTTCATTTGCTTGATAGAAACAGTGTAAGCTAAAGCATTCTTTATACATTCCGTTTTAGCTGTTTACTCCTTCTGCAAAAGCTTTGAAAGTAACAATAATGGTCAAAACGTAGTTGAGTGAATCAGGTTCTACAACTATACCTAATCCTTCATACCATGATAAAAATGATGAAAATAGTTCATTTGCTTGATAGAAACAGTGTAAGCAAAAGCATTCTTTACACAGTCCGTTTTAGCTGTTTTCTCCTTCTGAAAAAGCTTTGAAAGTAACAATAATGGTCAAAACGTAGTTGAGTGAATTAGCTTCTACAACTATACCTAATCCTTCATACCATGATGAAAATGATGAAAATAGTTCATTTGCTTGATAGAAACAGTGTAAGCTAAAGCATTCTTCATAACAGTCCGTTTGAGCTGTTTTCTCCTTCTGCAAAAGCTTTGAAAGTAACAATAATGGTCAAAACGTAGTTGAGTGAATTAGCTTCTACAACTATACCTAATCCTTCATACCATGATGAAAATGATGAAAATAGTTTATTTGCTTCATAGAAACAGTGTAAGCAAAAGCATTCTTTATACAGTCCGTTTTAGCTGTTTTCTCCTTCTGCAAAAGCTTTGAAAGTAACAATAATGGTCAAAACGTAGTTGAGTGAATCAGGTTCTAAAACTATACCTAATCCTTCATACCATGATGAAAATGATGAAAATAGTTCATTTGCTTGATAGAAACAGTGTAAGCTAAAGCATTCTTCATAACAGTCCGTTTTAGCTGTTTACTCCTTCTGCAAAAGCTTTGAAAGTAACAATAATGGTCAAAAGGTAGTTGAGTGAATCAGGTTCTACAACTATACCTAATCCTTCATACCATGATAAAAATGATGAAAATAGTTCATTTGCTTGATAGAAACAGTGTAAGCTAAAGCATTCTTCATAACAGTCCGTTTGAGCTGTTTTCTCCTTCTGCAAAAGCTTTGAAAGTAACAATAATGGTCAAAACGTAGTTGAGTGAATCAGGTTCTACAACTATACCTAATCCTTCATACCATGATGAAAATGATGAAAATAGTTTATTTGCTTCATAGAAACAGTGTAAGCAAAAGCATTCTTTATACAGTCCGTTTTAGCTGTTTTCTCCTTCTGCAAAAGCTTTGAAAGTAACAATAAT
Organism: Pungitius pungitius; assembly: GCF_949316345.1. Classification (NCBI taxonomy): domain Eukaryota; kingdom Metazoa; phylum Chordata; class Actinopteri; order Perciformes; family Gasterosteidae; genus Pungitius; species Pungitius pungitius. The sequence goes on from NC_084904.1 coordinate 10,590,058, forward strand.
GGTCAAAACGTAGTTGAGTGAATTAGCTTCTACAACTATACCTAATCCTTCATACCATGATGAAAATGATGAAAATAGTTCATTTGCTTGATAGAAACAGTGTAAGCTAAAGCATTCTTTATACAGTCCGTTTTAGCTGTTTACTCCTTCTGCAAAAGCTTTGAAAGTAACAATAATGGTCAAAACGTAGTTGAGTGAATCAGGTTCTACAACTATACCTAATCCTTCATACCATGATAAAAATGATGAAAATAGTTCATTTGCTTGATAGAAACAGTGTAAGCAAAAGCATTCTTTACACAGTCCGTTTTAGCTGTTTTCTCCTTCTGAAAAAGCTTTGAAAGTAACAATAATGGTCAAAACGTAGTTGAGTGAATTAGCTTCTACAACTATACCTAATCCTTCATACCATGATGAAAATGATGAAAATAGTTCATTTGCTTGATAGAAACAGTGTAAGCTAAAGCATTCTTCATAACAGTCCGTTTGAGCTGTTTTCTCCTTCTGCAAAAGCTTTGAAAGTAACAATAATGGTCAAAACGTAGTTGAGTGAATCAGGTTCTAAAACTATACCTAATCCTTCATACCATGATGAAAATGATGAAAATAGTTCATTTGCTTGATAGAAACAGTGTAAGCTAAAGCATTCTTCATAACAGTCCGTTTTAGCTGTTTACTCCTTCTGCAAAAGCTTTGAAAGTAACAATAATGGTCAAAAGGTAGTTGAGTGAATCAGGTTCTACAACTATACCTAATCCTTCATACCATGATGAAAATGATGAAAATAGTTCATTTGCTTGATAGAAACAGTGTAAGCTAAAGCATTCTTCATAACAGTCCGTTTTAGCTGTTTTCTCCTTTTGCAAAAGCTTTGAAAGTAACAATAATGGTCAAAACGTAGTTGAGTGAATCAGGTTCTAAAACTATACCTAATCCTTCATACCATGATGAAAATGATGAAAATAGTTCATTTGCTTCATAGAAACAGTGTAAGCAAAAGCATTCTTTATACAGTCCGTTTTAGCTGTTTTCTCCTTCTGCAAAAGCTTTGAAAGTAACAATAATGGTCAAAACGTAGTTGAGTGAATCAGGTTCTAAAACTATACCTAATCCTTCATACCATGATGAAAATGATGAAAATAGTTCATTTGCTTCATAGAAACAGTGTAAGCAAAAGCATTCTTCATAACAGTCCGTTTTAGCTGTTTACTCCTTCTGCAAAAGCTTTGAAAGTAACAATAATGGTCAAAACGTAGTTGATTGAATCAGGTTCTACAACTATACCTAATCCTTCATACCATGATAAAAATGATGAAAATAGTTCATTTGCTTGATAGAAACAGTGTAAGCAAAAGCATTCTTTACACAGTCCGTTTTAGCTGTTTTCTCCTTCTGAAAAAGCTTTGAAAGTAACAATAATGGTCAAAACGTAGTTGAGTGAATTAGCTTCTACAACTATACCTAATCCTTCATACCATGATGAAAATGATGAAAATAGTTCATTTGCTTGATAGAAACAGTGTAAGCTAAAGCATTCTTCATAACAGTCTGTTTGAGCTGTTTTCTCCTTCTGCAAAAGCTTTGAAAGTAACAATAATGGTCAAAACGTAGTTGAGTGAATCAGGTTCTACAACTATACCTAATCCTTCATACCATGATGAAAATGATGAAAATAGTTTATTTGCTTCATAGAAACAGTGTAAGCAAAAGCATTCTTTATACAGTCCGTTTTAGCTGTTTTCTCCTTCTGCAAAAGCTTTGAAAGTAACAATAATGGTCAAAACGTAGTTGAGTGAATTAGCTTCTACAACTATACCTAATCCTTCATACCATGATGAAAATGATGAAAATAGTTCATTTGCTTGATAGAAACAGTGTAAGCTAAAGCATTCTTCATAACAGTCCGTTTGAGCTGTTTTCTCCTTCTGCAAAAGCTTTGAAAGTAACAATAATGGTCAAAACGTAGTTGAGTGAATTAGCTTCTACAACTATACCTAATCCTTCATACCATGATGAAAATGATGAAAATAGTTTATTTGCTTCATAGAAACAGTGTAAGCAAAAGCATTCTTTATACAGTCCGTTTTAGCTGTTTTCTCCTTCTGCAAAAGCTTTGAAAGTAACAATAATGGTCAAAACGTAGTTGAGTGAATCAGGTTCTAAAACTATACCTAATCCTTCATACCATGATGAAAATGATGAAAATAGTTCATTTGCTTGATAGAAACAGTGTAAGCTAAAGCATTCTTCATAACAGTCCGTTTTAGCTGTTTACTCCTTCTGCAAAAGCTTTGAAAGTAACAATAATGGTCAAAAGGTAGTTGAGTGAATCAGGTTCTACAACTATACCTAATCCTTCATACCATGATAAAAATGATGAAAATAGTTCATTTGCTTGATAGAAACAGTGTAAGCTAAAGCATTCTTCATAACAGTCCGTTTGAGCTGTTTTCTCCTTCTGCAAAAGCTTTGAAAGTAACAATAATGGTCAAAACGTAGTTGAGTGAATCAGGTTCTACAACTATACCTAATCCTTCATACCATGATGAAAATGATGAAAATAGTTTATTTGCTTCATAGAAACAGTGTAAGCAAAAGCATTCTTTATAAAGTCCGTTTTAGCTGTTTTCTCCTTCTGCAAAAGCTTTGAAAGTAACAATAATGGTCAAAACGTAGTTGAGTGAATTAGCTTCTACAACTATACCTAATCCTTCATACCATGATAAAAATGATGAAAATAGTTCATTTGCTTGATAGAAACAGTGTAAGCAAAAGCATTCTTTACACAGTCCGTTTTAGCTGTTTTCTCCTTCTGAAAAAGCTTTGAAAGTAACAATAATGGTCAAAACGTAGTTGAGTGAATTAGCTTCTACAACTATACCTAATCCTTCATACCATGATGAAAATGATGAAAATAGTTCATTTGCTTGATAGAAACAGTGTAAGCTAAAGCATTCTTCATAACAGTCCGTTTGAGCTGTTTTCTCCTTCTGCAAAAGCTTTGAAAGTAACAATAATGGTCAAAACGTAGTTGAGTGAATCAGGTTCTAAAACTATACCTAATCCTTCATACCATGATGAAAATGATGAAAATAGTTCATTTGCTTGATAGAAACAGTGTAAGCTAAAGCATTCTTCATAACAGTCCGTTTTAGCTGTTTACTCCTTCTGCAAAAGCTTTGAAAGTAACAATAATGGTCAAAAGGTAGTTGAGTGAATCAGGTTCTACAACTATACCTAATCCTTCATACCATGATGAAAATGATGAAAATAGTTCATTTGCTTGATAGAAACAGTGTAAGCTAAAGCATTCTTCATAACAGTCCGTTTTAGCTGTTTTCTCCTTTTGCAAAAGCTTTGAAAGTAACAATAATGGTCAAAACGTAGTTGAGTGAATCAGGTTCTAAAACTATACCTAATCCTTCATACCATGATGAAAATGATGAAAATAGTTAATTTGCTTCATAGAAACAGTGTAAGCAAAAGCATTCTTTATACAGTCCGTTTTAGCTGTTTTCTCCTTCTGCAAAAGCTTTGAAAGTAACAATAATGGTCAAAACGTAGTTGAGTGAATCAGGTTCTAAAACTATACCTAATCCTTCATACCATGATGAAAATGATGAAAATAGTTCATTTGCTTCATAGAAACAGTGTAAGCAAAAGCATTCTTCATAACAGTCCGTTTTAGCTGTTTACTCCTTCTGCAAAAGCTTTGAAAGTAACAATAATGGTCAAAACGTAGTTGATTGAATCAGGTTCTACAACTATACCTAATCCTTCATACCATGATAAAAATGATGAAAATAGTTCATTTGCTTGATAGAAACAGTGTAAGCAAAAGCATTCTTTACACAGTCCGTTTTAGCTGTTTTCTCCTTCTGAAAAAGCTTTGAAAGTAACAATAATGGTCAAAACGTAGTTGAGTGAATTAGCTTCTACAACTATACCTAATCCTTCATACCATGATGAAAATGATGAAAATAGTTCATTTGCTTGATAGAAACAGTGTAAGCTAAAGCATTCTTCATAACAGTCCGTTTGAGCTGTTTTCTCCTTCTGCAAAAGCTTTGAAAGTAACAATAATGGTCAAAACGTAGTTGAGTGAATCAGGTTCTACAACTATACCTAATCCTTCATACCATGATGAAAATGATGAAAATAGTTTATTTGCTTCATAGAAACAGTGTAAGCAAAAGCATTCTTTATACAGTCCGTTTTAGCTGTTTTCTCCTTCTGCAAAAGCTTTGAAAGTAACAATAATGGTCAAAACGTAGTTGAGTGAATTAGCTTCTACAACTATACCTAATCCTTCATACCATGATGAAAATGATGAAAATAGTTCATTTGCTTGATAGAAACAGTGTAAGCTAAAGCATTCTTCATAACAGTCCGTTTGAGCTGTTTTCTCCTTCTGCAAAAGCTTTGAAAGTAACAATAATGGTCAAAACGTAGTTGAGTGAATTAGCTTCTACAACTATACCTAATCCTTCATACCATGATGAAAATGATGAAAATAGTTTATTTGCTTCATAGAAACAGTGTAAGCAAAAGCATTCTTTATACAGTCCGTTTTAGCTGTTTTCTCCTTCTGCAAAAGCTTTGAAAGTAACAATAATGGTCAAAACGTAGTTGAGTGAATCAGGTTCTAAAACTATACCTAATCCTTCATACCATGATGAAAATGATGAAAATAGTTCATTTGCTTGATAGAAACAGTGTAAGCTAAAGCATTCTTCATAACAGTCCGTTTTAGCTGTTTACTCCTTCTGCAAAAGCTTTGAAAGTAACAATAATGGTCAAAAGGTAGTTGAGTGAATCAGGTTCTACAACTATACCTAATCCTTCATACCATGATAAAAATGATGAAAATAGTTCATTTGCTTGATAGAAACAGTGTAAGCTAAAGCATTCTTCATAACAGTCCGTTTGAGCTGTTTTCTCCTTCTGCAAAAGCTTTGAAAGTAACAATAATGGTCAAAACGTAGTTGAGTGAATCAGGTTCTACAACTATACCTAATCCTTCATACCATGATGAAAATGATGAAAATAGTTTATTTGCTTCATAGAAACAGTGTAAGCAAAAGCATTCTTTATACAGTCCGTTTTAGCTGTTTTCTCCTTCTGCAAAAGCTTTGAAAGTAACAATAATGGTCAAAACGTAGTTGAGTGAATTAGCTTCTACAACTATACCTAATCCTTCATACCATGATGAAAATGATGAAAATAGTTCATTTGCTTGATAGAAACAGTGTAAGCTAAAGCATTCTTTATACATTCCGTTTTAGCTGTTTACTCCTTCTGCAAAAGCTTTGAAAGTAACAATAATGGTCAAAACGTAGTTGAGTGAATCAGGTTCTACAACTATACCTAATCCTTCATACCATGATAAAAATGATGAAAATAGTTCATTTGCTTGATAGAAACAGTGTAAGCAAAAGCATTCTTTACACAGTCCGTTTTAGCTGTTTTCTCCTTCTGAAAAAGCTTTGAAAGTAACAATAATGGTCAAAACGTAGTTGAGTGAATTAGCTTCTACAACTATACCTAATCCTTCATACCATGATGAAAATGATGAAAATAGTTCATTTGCTTGATAGAAACAGTGTAAGCTAAAGCATTCTTCATAACAGTCCGTTTGAGCTGTTTTCTCCTTCTGCAAAAGCTTTGAAAGTAACAATAATGGTCAAAACGTAGTTGAGTGAATTAGCTTCTACAACTATACCTAATCCTTCATACCATGATGAAAATGATGAAAATAGTTTATTTGCTTCATAGAAACAGTGTAAGCAAAAGCATTCTTTATACAGTCCGTTTTAGCTGTTTTCTCCTTCTGCAAAAGCTTTGAAAGTAACAATAATGGTCAAAACGTAGTTGAGTGAATCAGGTTCTAAAACTATACCTAATCCTTCATACCATGATGAAAATGATGAAAATAGTTCATTTGCTTGATAGAAACAGTGTAAGCTAAAGCATTCTTCATAACAGTCCGTTTTAGCTGTTTACTCCTTCTGCAAAAGCTTTGAAAGTAACAATAATGGTCAAAAGGTAGTTGAGTGAATCAGGTTCTACAACTATACCTAATCCTTCATACCATGATAAAAATGATGAAAATAGTTCATTTGCTTGATAGAAACAGTGTAAGCTAAAGCATTCTTCATAACAGTCCGTTTGAGCTGTTTTCTCCTTCTGCAAAAGCTTTGAAAGTAACAATAATGGTCAAAACGTAGTTGAGTGAATCAGGTTCTACAACTATACCTAATCCTTCATACCATGATGAAAATGATGAAAATAGTTTATTTGCTTCATAGAAACAGTGTAAGCAAAAGCATTCTTTATACAGTCCGTTTTAGCTGTTTTCTCCTTCTGCAAAAGCTTTGAAAGTAACAATAATGGTCAAAACGTAGTTGAGTGAATTAGCTTCTACAACTATACCTAATCCTTCATACCATGATGAAAATGATGAAAATAGTTCATTTGCTTGATAGAAACAGTGTAAGCTAAAGCATTCTTTATACAGTCCGTTTTAGCTGTTTACTCCTTCTGCAAAAGCTTTGAAAGTAACAATAATGGTCAAAACGTAGTTGAGTGAATCAGGTTCTACAACTATACCTAATCCTTCATACCATGATAAAAATGATGAAAATAGTTCATTTGCTTGATAGAAACAGTGTAAGCAAAAGCATTCTTTACACAGTCCGTTTTAGCTGTTTTCTCCTTCTGAAAAAGCTTTGAAAGTAACAATAATGGTCAAAACGTAGTTGAGTGAATTAGCTTCTACAACTATACCTAATCCTTCATACCATGATAAAAATGATGAAAATAGTTCATTTGCTTGATAGAAACAGTGTAAGCAAAAGCATTCTTTACACAGTCCGTTTTAGCTGTTTTCTCCTTCTGAAAAAGCTTTGAAAGTAACAATAATGGTCAAAACGTAGTTGAGTGAATTAGCTTCTACAACTATACCTAATCCTTCATACCATGATGAAAATGATGAAAATAGTTCATTTGCTTGATAGAAACAGTGTAAGCTAAAGCATTCTTCATAACAGTCCGTTTGAGCTGTTTTCTCCTTCTGCAAAAGCTTTGAAAGTAACAATAATGGTCAAAACGTAGTTGAGTGAATCAGGTTCTAAAACTATACCTAATCCTTCATACCATGATGAAAATGATGAAAATAGTTCATTTGCTTGATAGAAACAGTGTAAGCTAAAGCATTCTTCATAACAGTCCGTTTTAGCTGTTTACTCCTTCTGCAAAAGCTTTGAAAGTAACAATAATGGTCAAAAGGTAGTTGAGTGAATCAGGTTCTACAACTATACCTAATCCTTCATACCATGATGAAAATGATGAAAATAGTTCATTTGCTTGATAGAAACAGTGTAAGCTAAAGCATTCTTCATAACAGTCCGTTTTAGCTGTTTTCTCCTTTTGCAAAAGCTTTGAAAGTAACAATAATGGTCAAAACGTAGTTGAGTGAATCAGGTTCTAAAACTATACCTAATCCTTCATACCATGATGAAAATGATGAAAATAGTTCATTTGCTTCATAGAAACAGTGTAAGCAAAAGCATTCTTTATACAGTCCGTTTTAGCTGTTTTCTCCTTCTGCAAAAGCTTTGAAAGTAACAATAATGGTCAAAACGTAGTTGAGTGAATCAGGTTCTAAAACTATACCTAATCCTTCATACCATGATGAAAATGATGAAAATAGTTCATTTGCTTCATAGAAACAGTGTAAGCAAAAGCATTCTTCATAACAGTCCGTTTTAGCTGTTTACTCCTTCTGCAAAAGCTTTGAAAGTAACAATAATGGTCAAAACGTAGTTGATTGAATCAGGTTCTACAACTATACCTAATCCTTCATACCATGATAAAAATGATGAAAATAGTTCATTTGCTTGATAGAAACAGTGTAAGCAAAAGCATTCTTTACACAGTCCGTTTTAGCTGTTTTCTCCTTCTGAAAAAGCTTTGAAAGTAACAATAATGGTCAAAACGTAGTTGAGTGAATTAGCTTCTACAACTATACCTAATCCTTCATACCATGATGAAAATGATGAAAATAGTTCATTTGCTTGATAGAAACAGTGTAAGCTAAAGCATTCTTCATAACAGTCTGTTTGAGCTGTTTTCTCCTTCTGCAAAAGCTTTGAAAGTAACAATAATGGTCAAAACGTAGTTGAGTGAATCAGGTTCTACAACTATACCTAATCCTTCATACCATGATGAAAATGATGAAAATAGTTTATTTGCTTCATAGAAACAGTGTAAGCAAAAGCATTCTTTATACAGTCCGTTTTAGCTGTTTTCTCCTTCTGCAAAAGCTTTGAAAGTAACAATAATGGTCAAAACGTAGTTGAGTGAATTAGCTTCTACAACTATACCTAATCCTTCATACCATGATGAAAATGATGAAAATAGTTCATTTGCTTGATAGAAACAGTGTAAGCTAAAGCATTCTTCATAACAGTCCGTTTGAGCTGTTTTCTCCTTCTGCAAAAGCTTTGAAAGTAACAATAATGGTCAAAACGTAGTTGAGTGAATTAGCTTCTACAACTATACCTAATCCTTCATACCATGATGAAAATGATGAAAATAGTTTATTTGCTTCATAGAAACAGTGTAAGCAAAAGCATTCTTTATACAGTCCGTTTTAGCTGTTTTCTCCTTCTGCAAAAGCTTTGAAAGTAACAATAATGGTCAAAACGTAGTTGAGTGAATCAGGTTCTAAAACTATACCTAATCCTTCATACCATGATGAAAATGATGAAAATAGTTCATTTGCTTGATAGAAACAGTGTAAGCTAAAGCATTCTTCATAACAGTCCGTTTTAGCTGTTTACTCCTTCTGCAAAAGCTTTGAAAGTAACAATAATGGTCAAAAGGTAGTTGAGTGAATCAGGTTCTACAACTATACCTAATCCTTCATACCATGATAAAAATGATGAAAATAGTTCATTTGCTTGATAGAAACAGTGTAAGCTAAAGCATTCTTCATAACAGTCCGTTTGAGCTGTTTTCTCCTTCTGCAAAAGCTTTGAAAGTAACAATAATGGTCAAAACGTAGTTGAGTGAATCAGGTTCTACAACTATACCTAATCCTTCATACCATGATGAAAATGATGAAAATAGTTTATTTGCTTCATAGAAACAGTGTAAGCAAAAGCATTCTTTATAAAGTCCGTTTTAGCTGTTTTCTCCTTCTGCAAAAGCTTTGAAAGTAACAATAATGGTCAAAACGTAGTTGAGTGAATTAGCTTCTACAACTATACCTAATCCTTCATACCATGATGAAAATGATGAAAATAGTTCATTTGCTTGATAGAAACAGTGTAAGCTAAAGCATTCTTTATACAGTCCGTTTTAGCTGTTTACTCCTTCTGCAAAAGCTTTGAAAGTAACAATAATGGTCAAAACGTAGTTGAGTGAATCAGGTTCTACAACTATACCTAATCCTTCATACCATGATAAAAATGATGAAAATAGTTCATTTGCTTGATAGAAACAGTGTAAGCAAAAGCATTCTTTACACAGTCCGTTTTAGCTGTTTTCTCCTTCTGAAAAAGCTTTGAAAGTAACAATAATGGTCAAAACGTAGTTGAGTGAATTAGCTTCTACAACTATACCTAATCCTTCATACCATGATAAAAATGATGAAAATAGTTCATTTGCTTGATAGAAACAGTGTAAGCAAAAGCATTCTTTACACAGTCCGTTTTAGCTGTTTTCTCCTTCTGAAAAAGCTTTGAAAGTAACAATAATGGTCAAAACGTAGTTGAGTGAATTAGCTTCTACAACTATACCTAATCCTTCATACCATGATGAAAATGATGAAAATAGTTCATTTGCTTGATAGAAACAGTGTAAGCTAAAGCATTCTTCATAACAGTCCGTTTGAGCTGTTTTCTCCTTCTGCAAAAGCTTTGAAAGTAACAATAATGGTCAAAACGTAGTTGAGTGAATCAGGTTCTAAAACTATACCTAATCCTTCATACCATGATGAAAATGATGAAAATAGTTCATTTGCTTGATAGAAACAGTGTAAGCTAAAGCATTCTTCATAACAGTCCGTTTTAGCTGTTTACTCCTTCTGCAAAAGCTTTGAAAGTAACAATAATGGTCAAAAGGTAGTTGAGTGAATCAGGTTCTACAACTATACCTAATCCTTCATACCATGATGAAAATGATGAAAATAGTTCATTTGCTTGATAGAAACAGTGTAAGCTAAAGCATTCTTCATAACAGTCCGTTTTAGCTGTTTTCTCCTTTTGCAAAAGCTTTGAAAGTAACAATAATGGTCAAAACGTAGTTGAGTGAATCAGGTTCTAAAACTATACCTAATCCTTCATACCATGATGAAAATGATGAAAATAGTTCATTTGCTTCATAGAAACAGTGTAAGCAAAAGCATTCTTTATACAGTCCGTTTTAGCTGTTTTCTCCTTCTGCAAAAGCTTTGAAAGTAACAATAATGGTCAAAACGTAGTTGAGTGAATCAGGTTCTAAAACTATACCTAATCCTTCATACCATGATAAAAATGATGAAAATAGTTCATTTGCTTCATAGAAACAGTGTAAGCAAAAGCATTCTTCATAACAGTCCGTTTTAGCTGTTTACTCCTTCTGCAAAAGCTTTGAAAGTAACAATAATGGTCAAAACGTAGTTGATTGAATCAGGTTCTACAACTATACCTAATCCTTCATACCATGATAAAAATGATGAAAATAGTTCATTTGCTTGATAGAAACAGTGTAAGCAAAAGCATTCTTTACACAGTCCGTTTTAGCTGTTTTCTCCTTCTGAAAAAGCTTTGAAAGTAACAATAATGGTCAAAACGTAGTTGAGTGAATTAGCTTCTACAACTATACCTAATCCTTCATACCATGATGAAAATGATGAAAATAGTTCATTTGCTTGATAGAAACAGTGTAAGCTAAAGCATTCTTCATAACAGTCCGTTTGAGCTGTTTTCTCCTTCTGCAAAAGCTTTGAAAGTAACAATAATGGTCAAAACGTAGTTGAGTGAATCAGGTTCTACAACTATACCTAATCCTTCATACCATGATGAAAATGATGAAAATAGTTTATTTGCTTCATAGAAACAGTGTAAGCAAAAGCATTCTTTATACAGTCCGTTTTAGCTGTTTTCTCCTTCTGCAAAAGCTTTGAAAGTAACAATAATGGTCAAAACGTAGTTGAGTGAATTAGCTTCTACAACTATACCTAATCCTTCATACCATGATGAAAATGATGAAAATAGTTCATTTGCTTGATAGAAACAGTGTAAGCTAAAGCATTCTTCATAACAGTCCGTTTGAGCTGTTTTCTCCTTCTGCAAAAGCTTTGAAAGTAACAATAATGGTCAAAACGTAGTTGAGTGAATTAGCTTCTACAACTATACCTAATCCTTCATACCATGATGAAAATGATGAAAATAGTTTATTTGCTTCATAGAAACAGTGTAAGCAAAAGCATTCTTTATACAGTCCGTTTTAGCTGTTTTCTCCTTCTGCAAAAGCTTTGAAAGTAACAATAATGGTCAAAACGTAGTTGAGTGAATCAGGTTCTAAAACTATACCTAATCCTTCATACCATGATGAAAATGATGAAAATAGTTCATTTGCTTGATAGAAACAGTGTAAGCTAAAGCATTCTTCATAACAGTCCGTTTTAGCTGTTTACTCCTTCTGCAAAAGCTTTGAAAGTAACAATAATGGTCAAAAGGTAGTTGAGTGAATCAGGTTCTACAACTATACCTAATCCTTCATACCATGATAAAAATGATGAAAATAGTTCATTTGCTTGATAGAAACAGTGTAAGCTAAAGCATTCTTCATAACAGTCCGTTTGAGCTGTTTTCTCCTTCTGCAAAAGCTTTGAAAGTAACAATAATGGTCAAAACGTAGTTGAGTGAATCAGGTTCTACAACTATACCTAATCCTTAGTACCATGATGAAAATGATGAAAATAGTTTATTTGCTTCATAGAAACAGTGTAAGCAAAAGCATTCTTTATACAGTCCGTTTTAGCTGTTTTCTCCTTCTGCAAAAGCTTTGAAAGTAACAATAATGGTCAAAACGTAGTTGAGTGAATTAGCTTCTACAACTATACCTAATCCTTCATACCATGATGAAAATGATGAAAATAGTTCATTTGCTTGATAGAAACAGTGTAAGCTAAAGCATTCTTCATAACAGTCCGTTTGAGCTGTTTTCTCCTTCTGCAAAAGCTTTGAAAGTAACAATAATGGTCAAAACGTAGTTGAGTGAATTAGCTTCTACAACTATACCTAATCCTTCATACCATGATGAAAATGATGAAAATAGTTTATTTGCTTCATAGAAACAGTGTAAGCAAAAGCATTCTTTATACAGTCCGTTTTAGCTGTTTTCTCCTTCTGCAAAAGCTTTGAAAGTAACAATAATGGTCAAAACGTAGTTGAGTGAATCAGGTTCTAAAACTATACCTAATCCTTCATACCATGATGAAAATGATGAAAATAGTTCATTTGCTTGATAGAAACAGTGTAAGCTAAAGCATTCTTCATAACAGTCCGTTTTAGCTGTTTACTCCTTCTGCAAAAGCTTTGAAAGTAACAATAATGGTCAAAAGGTAGTTGAGTGAATCAGGTTCTACAACTATACCTAATCCTTCATACCATGATAAAAATGATGAAAATAGTTCATTTGCTTGATAGAAACAGTGTAAGCTAAAGCATTCTTCATAACAGTCCGTTTGAGCTGTTTTCTCCTTCTGCAAAAGCTTTGAAAGTAACAATAATGGTCAAAACGTAGTTGAGTGAATCAGGTTCTACAACTATACCTAATCCTTCATACCATGATGAAAATGATGAAAATAGTTTATTTGCTTCATAGAAACAGTGTAAGCAAAAGCATTCTTTATACAGTCCGTTTTAGCTGTTTTCTCCTTCTGCAAAAGCTTTGAAAGTAACAATAATGGTCAAAACGTAGTTGAGTGAATTAGCTTCTACAACTATACCTAATCCTTCATACCATGATGAAAATGATGAAAATAGTTCATTTGCTTGATAGAAACAGTGTAAGCTAAAGCATTCTTTATACAGTCCGTTTTAGCTGTTTACTCCTTCTGCAAAAGCTTTGAAAGTAACAATAATGGTCAAAACGTAGTTGAGTGAATCAGGTTCTACAACTATACCTAATCCTTCATACCATGATAAAAATGATGAAAATAGTTCATTTGCTTGATAGAAACAGTGTAAGCAAAAGCATTCTTTACACAGTCCGTTTTAGCTGTTTTCTCCTTCTGCAAAAGCTTTGAAAGTAACAATAATGGTCAAAACGTAGTTGAGTGAATCAGGTTCTAAAACTATACCTAATCCTTCATACCATGATGAAAATGATGAAAATAGTTCATTTGCTTCATAGAAACAGTGTAAGCAAAAGCATTCTTCATAACAGTCCGTTTTAGCTGTTTACTCCTTCTGCAAAAGCTTTGAAAGTAACAATAATGGTCAAAACGTAGTTGATTGAATCAGGTTCTACAACTATACCTAATCCTTCATACCATGATAAAAATGATGAAAATAGTTCATTTGCTTGATAGAAACAGTGTAAGCAAAAGCATTCTTTACACAGTCCGTTTTAGCTGTTTTCTCCTTCTGAAAAAGCTTTGAAAGTAACAATAATGGTCAAAACGTAGTTGAGTGAATTAGCTTCTACAACTATACCTAATCCTTCATACCATGATGAAAATGATGAAAATAGTTCATTTGCTTGATAGAAACAGTGTAAGCTAAAGCATTCTTCATAACAGTCCGTTTGAGCTGTTTTCTCCTTCTGCAAAAGCTTTGAAAGTAACAATAATGGTCAAAACGTAGTTGAGTGAATCAGGTTCTACAACTATACCTAATCCTTCATACCATGATGAAAATGATGAAAATAGTTTATTTGCTTCATAGAAACAGTGTAAGCAAAAGCATTCTTTATACAGTCCGTTTTAGCTGTTTTCTCCTTCTGCAAAAGCTTTGAAAGTAACAATAATGGTCAAAACGTAGTTGAGTGAATTAGCTTCTACAACTATACCTAATCCTTCATACCATGATGAAAATGATGAAAATAGTTCATTTGCTTGATAGAAACAGTGTAAGCTAAAGCATTCTTCATAACAGTCCGTTTGAGCTGTTTTCTCCTTCTGCAAAAGCTTTGAAAGTAACAATAATGGTCAAAACGTAGTTGAGTGAATTAGCTTCTACAACTATACCTAATCCTTCATACCATGATGAAAATGATGAAAATAGTTTATTTGCTTCATAGAAACAGTGTAAGCAAAAGCATTCTTTATACAGTCCGTTTTAGCTGTTTTCTCCTTCTGCAAAAGCTTTGAAAGTAACAATAATGGTCAAAACGTAGTTGAGTGAATCAGGTTCTAAAACTATACCTAATCCTTCATACCATGATGAAAATGATGAAAATAGTTCATTTGCTTGATAGAAACAGTGTAAGCTAAAGCATTCTTCATAACAGTCCGTTTTAGCTGTTTACTCCTTCTGCAAAAGCTTTGAAAGTAACAATAATGGTCAAAAGGTAGTTGAGTGAATCAGGTTCTACAACTATACCTAATCCTTCATACCATGATAAAAATGATGAAAATAGTTCATTTGCTTGATAGAAACAGTGTAAGCTAAAGCATTCTTCATAACAGTCCGTTTGAGCTGTTTTCTCCTTCTGCAAAAGCTTTGAAAGTAACAATAATGGTCAAAACGTAGTTGAGTGAATCAGGTTCTACAACTATACCTAATCCTTAGTACCATGATGAAAATGATGAAAATAGTTTATTTGCTTCATAGAAACAGTGTAAGCAAAAGCATTCTTTATACAGTCCGTTTTAGCTGTTTTCTCCTTCTGCAAAAGCTTTGAAAGTAACAATAATGGTCAAAACGTAGTTGAGTGAATTAGCTTCTACAACTATACCTAATCCTTCATACCATGATGAAAATGATGAAAATAGTTCATTTGCTTGATAGAAACAGTGTAAGCTAAAGCATTCTTCATAACAGTCCGTTTGAGCTGTTTTCTCCTTCTGCAAAAGCTTTGAAAGTAACAATAATGGTCAAAACGTAGTTGAGTGAATTAGCTTCTACAACTATACCTAATCCTTCATACCATGATGAAAATGATGAAAATAGTTTATTTGCTTCATAGAAACAGTGTAAGCAAAAGCATTCTTTATACAGTCCGTTTTAGCTGTTTTCTCCTTCTGCAAAAGCTTTGAAAGTAACAATAATGGTCAAAACGTAGTTGAGTGAATCAGGTTCTAAAACTATACCTAATCCTTCATACCATGATGAAAATGATGAAAATAGTTCATTTGCTTGATAGAAACAGTGTAAGCTAAAGCATTCTTCATAACAGTCCGTTTTAGCTGTTTACTCCTTCTGCAAAAGCTTTGAAAGTAACAATAATGGTCAAAAGGTAGTTGAGTGAATCAGGTTCTACAACTATACCTAATCCTTCATACCATGATAAAAATGATGAAAATAGTTCATTTGCTTGATAGAAACAGTGTAAGCTAAAGCATTCTTCATAACAGTCCGTTTGAGCTGTTTTCTCCTTCTGCAAAAGCTTTGAAAGTAACAATAATGGTCAAAACGTAGTTGAGTGAATCAGGTTCTACAACTATACCTAATCCTTCATACCATGATGAAAATGATGAAAATAGTTTATTTGCTTCATAGAAACAGTGTAAGCAAAAGCATTCTTTATACAGTCCGTTTTAGCTGTTTTCTCCTTCTGCAAAAGCTTTGAAAGTAACAATAATGGTCAAAACGTAGTTGAGTGAATTAGCTTCTACAACTATACCTAATCCTTCATACCATGATGAAAATGATGAAAATAGTTCATTTGCTTGATAGAAACAGTGTAAGCTAAAGCATTCTTTATACAGTCCGTTTTAGCTGTTTACTCCTTCTGCAAAAGCTTTGAAAGTAACAATAATGGTCAAAACGTAGTTGAGTGAATCAGGTTCTACAACTATACCTAATCCTTCATACCATGATAAAAATGATGAAAATAGTTCATTTGCTTGATAGAAACAGTGTAAGCAAAAGCATTCTTTACACAGTCCGTTTTAGCTGTTTTCTCCTTCTGAAAAAGCTTTGAAAGTAACAATAATGGTCAAAACGTAGTTGAGTGAATTAGCTTCTACAACTATACCTAATCCTTCATACCATGATGAAAATGATGAAAATAGTTCATTTGCTTGATAGAAACAGTGTAAGCTAAAGCATTCTTCATAACAGTCCGTTTGAGCTGTTTTCTCCTTCTGCAAAAGCTTTGAAAGTAACAATAATGGTCAAAACGTAGTTGAGTGAATCAGGTTCTAAAACTATACCTAATCCTTCATACCATGATGAAAATGATGAAAATAGTTCATTTGCTTGATAGAAACAGTGTAAGCTAAAGCATTCTTCATAACAGTCCGTTTTAGCTGTTTACTCCTTCTGCAAAAGCTTTGAAAGTAACAATAATGGTCAAAAGGTAGTTGAGTGAATCAGGTTCTACAACTATACCTAATCCTTCATACCATGATGAAAATGATGAAAATAGTTCATTTGCTTGATAGAAACAGTGTAAGCTAAAGCATTCTTCATAACAGTCCGTTTTAGCTGTTTTCTCCTTCTGAAAAAGCTTTGAAAGTAACAATAATGGTCAAAACGTAGTTGAGTGAATCAGGTTCTAAAACTATACCTAATCCTTCATACCATGATGAAAATGATGAAAATAGTTCATTTGCTTGATAGAAACAGTGTAAGCTAAAGCATTCTTCATAACAGTCCGTTTTAGCTGTTTACTCCTTCTGCAAAAGCTTTGAAAGTAACAATAATGGTCAAAACGTAGTTGAGTGAATCAGGTTCTACAACTATACCTAATCCTTCATACCATGATAAAAATGATGAAAATAGTTCATTTGCTTGATAGAAACAGTGTAAGCTAAAGCATTCTTCATAACAGTCCGTTTGAGCTGTTTTCTCCTTCTGCAAAAGCTTTGAAAGTAACAATAATGGTCAAAACGTAGTTGAGTGAATCAGGTTCTACAACTATACCTAATCCTTCATACAATGATGAAAATGATGAAAATAGTTTATTTGCTTCATAGAAACAGTGTAAGCAAAAGCATTCTTTATACAGTCCGTTTTAGCTGTTTTCTCCTTCTGCAAAAGCTTTGAAAGTAACAATAATGGTCAAAACGTAGTTGAGTGAATCAGGTTCTAAAACTATACCTAATCCTTCATACCATGATGAAAATGATGAAAATAGTTCATTTGCTTGATAGAAACAGTGTAAGCTAAAGCATTCTTCATAACAGTCCGTTTTAGCTGTTTACTCCTTCTGCAAAAGCTTTGAAAGTAACAATAATGGTCAAAACGTAGTTGAGTGAATCAGGTTCTACAACTATACCTAATCCTTCATACCATGATAAAAATGATGAAAATAGTTCATTTGCTTGATAGAAACAGTGTAAGCAAAAGCCTTCTTTACACAGTCCGTTTTAGCTGTTTTCTCCTTCTGAAAAAGCTTTGAAAGTAACAATAATGGTCAAAACGTAGTTGAGTGAATTAGCTTCTACAACTATACCTAATCCTTCATACCATGATGAAAATGATGAAAATAGTTCATTTGCTTGATAGAAACAGTGTAAGCTAAAGCATTCTTCATAACAGTCCGTTTGAGCTGTTTTCTCCTTCTGCAAAAGCTTTGAAAGTAACAATAATGGTCAAAACGTAGTTGAGTGAATTAGCTTCTACAACTATACCTAATCCTTCATACCATGATGAAAATGATGAAAATAGTTTATTTGCTTCATAGAAACAGTGTAAGCAAAAGCATTCTTTATACAGTCCGTTTTAGCTGTTTTCTCCTTCTGCAAAAGCTTTGAAAGTAACAATAATGGTCAAAACGTAGTTGAGTGAATCAGGTTCTAAAACTATACCTAATCCTTCATACCATGATGAAAATGATGAAAATAGTTCATTTGCTTGATAGAAACAGTGTAAGCTAAAGCATTCTTCATAACAGTCCGTTTTAGCTGTTTACTCCTTCTGCAAAAGCTTTGAAAGTAACAATAATGGTCAAAAGGTAGTTGAGTGAATCAGGTTCTACAACTATACCTAATCCTTCATACCATGATAAAAATGATGAAAATAGTTCATTTGCTTGATAGAAACAGTGTAAGCTAAAGCATTCTTCATAACAGTCCGTTTGAGCTGTTTTCTCCTTCTGCAAAAGCTTTGAAAGTAACAATAATGGTCAAAACGTAGTTGAGTGAATCAGGTTCTACAACTATACCTAATCCTTCATACCATGATGAAAATGATGAAAATAGTTTATTTGCTTCATAGAAACAGTGTAAGCAAAAGCATTCTTTATACAGTCCGTTTTAGCTGTTTTCTCCTTCTGCAAAAGCTTTGAAAGTAACAATAATGGTCAAAACGTAGTTGAGTGAATTAGCTTCTACAACTATACCTAATCCTTCATACCATGATGAAAATGATGAAAATAGTTCATTTGCTTGATAGAAACAGTGTAAGCTAAAGCATTCTTCATAACAGTCCGTTTTAGCTGTTTACTCCTTCTGCAAAAGCTTTGAAAGTAACAATAATGGTCAAAACGTAGTTGAGTGAATCAGGTTCTAAAACTATACCTAATCCTTCATACCATGATGAAAATGATGAAAATAGTTCATTTGCTTGATAGAAACAGTGTAAGCTAAAGCATTCTTCATAACAGTCCGTTTTAGCTGTTTACTCCTTCTGCAAAAGCTTTGAAAGTAACAATAATGGTCAAAACGTAGTTGAGTGAATCAGGTTCTACAACTATACCTAATCCTTCATACCATGATAAAAATGATGAAAATAGTTCATTTGCTTGATAGAAACAGTGTAAGCTAAAGCATTCTTCATAACAGTCCGTTTGAGCTGTTTTCTCCTTCTGCAAAAGCTTTGAAAGTAACAATAATGGTCAAAACGTAGTTGAGTGAATCAGGTTCTACAACTATACCTAATCCTTCATACAATGATGAAAATGATGAAAATAGTTTATTTGCTTCATAGAAACAGTGTAAGCAAAAGCATTCTTTATACAGTCCGTTTTAGCTGTTTTCTCCTTCTGCAAAAGCTTTGAAAGTAACAATAATGGTCAAAACGTAGTTGAGTGAATCAGGTTCTAAAACTATACCTAATCCTTCATACCATGATGAAAATGATGAAAATAGTTCATTTGCTTGATAGAAACAGTGTAAGCTAAAGCATTCTTCATAACAGTCCGTTTTAGCTGTTTACTCCTTCTGCAAAAGCTTTGAAAGTAACAATAATGGTCAAAACGTAGTTGAGTGAATCAGGTTCTACAACTATACCTAATCCTTCATACCATGATAAAAATGATGAAAATAGTTCATTTGCTTGATAGAAACAGTGTAAGCAAAAGCATTCTTTACACAGTCCGTTTTAGCTGTTTTCTCCTTCTGAAAAAGCTTTGAAAGTAACAATAATGGTCAAAACGTAGTTGAGTGAATTAGCTTCTACAACTATACCTAATCCTTCATACCATGATGAAAATGATGAAAATAGTTCATTTGCTTGATAGAAACAGTGTAAGCTAAAGCATTCTTCATAACAGTCCGTTTGAGCTGTTTTCTCCTTCTGCAAAAGCTTTGAAAGTAACAATAATGGTCAAAACGTAGTTGAGTGAATCAGGTTCTAAAACTATACCTAATCCTTCATACCATGATGAAAATGATGAAAATAGTTCATTTGCTTGATAGAAACAGTGTAAGCTAAAGCATTCTTCATAACAGTCCGTTTTAGCTGTTTACTCCTTCTGCAAAAGCTTTGAAAGTAACAATAATGGTCAAAAGGTAGTTGAGTGAATCAGGTTCTACAACTATACCTAATCCTTCATACCATGATAAAAATGATGAAAATAGTTCATTTGCTTGATAGAAACAGTGTAAGCTAAAGCATTCTTCATAACAGTCCGTTTGAGCTGTTTTCTCCTTCTGCAAAAGCTTTGAAAGTAACAATAATGGTCAAAACGTAGTTGAGTGAATCAGGTTCTACAACTATACCTAATCCTTCATACCATGATGAAAATGATGAAAATAGTTTATTTGCTTCATAGAAACAGTGTAAGCAAAAGCATTCTTTATACAGTCCGTTTTAGCTGTTTTCTCCTTCTGCAAAAGCTTTGAAAGTAACAATAATGGTCAAAACGTAGTTGAGTGAATTAGCTTCTACAACTATACCTAATCCTTCATACCATGATGAAAATGATGAAAATAGTTCATTTGCTTGATAGAAACAGTGTAAGCTAAAGCATTCTTCATAACAGTCCGTTTTAGCTGTTTTCTCCTTTTGCAAAAGCTTTGAAAGTAACAATAATGGTCAAAACGTAGTTGAGTGAATCAGGTTCTACAACTATACCTAATCCTTCATACCATGATAAAAATGATGAAAATAGTTCATTTGCTTGATAGAAACAGTGTAAGCAAAAGCATTCTTTACACAGTCCGTTTTAGCTGTTTTCTCCTTCTGCAAAAGCTTTGAAAGTAACAATAATGGTCAAAACGTAGTTGAGTGAATCAGGTTCTACAACTATACCTAATCCTTCATACCATGATGAAAATGATGAAAATAGTTTATTTGCTTCATAGAAACAGTGTAAGCAAAAGCATTCTTTATACAGTCCGTTTTAGCTGTTTTCTCCTTCTGCAAAAGCTTTGAAAGTAACAATAATGGTCAAAACGTAGTTGAGTGAATCAGGTTCTAAAACTATACCTAATCCTTCATACCATGATGAAAATGATGAAAATAGTTCATTTGCTTGATAGAAACAGTGTAAGCTAAAGCATTCTTCATAACAGTCCGTTTTAGCTGTTTACTCCTTCTGCAAAAGCTTTGAAAGTAACAATAATGGTCAAAACGTAGTTGAGTGAATCAGGTTCTACAACTATACCTAATCCTTCATACCATGATAAAAATGATGAAAATAGTTCATTTGCTTGATAGAAACAGTGTAAGCAAAAGCATTCTTTACACAGTCCGTTTTAGCTGTTTTCTCCTTCTGCAAAAGCTTTGAAAGTAACAATAATGGTCAAAACGTAGTTGAGTGAATTAGCTTCTACAACTATACCTAATCCTTCATACCATGATGAAAATGATGAAAATAGTTCATTTGCTTGATAGAAACAGTGTAAGCAAAAGCATTCTTTACACAGTCCGTTTTAGCTGTTTTCTCCTTCTGCAAAAGCTTTGAAAGTAACAATAATGGTCAAAACGTAGTTGAGTGAATCAGGTTCTACAACTATACCTAATCCTTCATACCATGATAAAAATGATGAAAATAGTTCATTTGCTTGATAGAAACAGTGTAAGCAAAAGCATTCTTTACACAGTCCGTTTTAGCTGTTTTCTCCTTCTGCAAAAGCTTTGAAAGTAACAATAATGGTCAAAACGTAGTTGAGTGAATTAGCTTCTACAACTATACCTAATCCTTCATACCATGATGAAAATGATGAAAATAGTTCATTTGCTTGATAGAAACAGTGTAAGCTAAAGCATTCTTCATAACAGTCCGTTTTAGCTGTTTTCTCCTTTTGCAAAAGCTTTGAAAGTAACAATAATGGTCAAAACGTAGTTGAGTGAATCAGGTTCTAAAACTATACCTAATCCTTCATACCATGATGAAAATGATGAAAATAGTTCATTTGCTTCATAGAAACAGTGTAAGCAAAAGCATTCTTTATACAGTCCGTTTTAGCTGTTTTCTCCTTCTGCAAAAGCTTTGAAAGTAACAATAATGGTCAAAACGTAGTTGAGTGAATCAGGTTCTAAAACTATACCTAATCCTTCATACCATGATGAAAATGATGAAAATAGTTCATTTGCTTCATAGAAACAGTGTAAGCAAAAGCATTCTTCATAACAGTCCGTTTTAGCTGTTTACTCCTTCTGCAAAAGCTTTGAAAGTAACAATAATGGTCAAAACGTAGTTGATTGAATCAGGTTCTACAACTATACCTAATCCTTCATACCATGATAAAAATGATGAAAATAGTTCATTTGCTTGATAGAAACAGTGTAAGCAAAAGCATTCTTTACACAGTCCGTTTTAGCTGTTTTCTCCTTCTGAAAAAGCTTTGAAAGTAACAATAATGGTCAAAACGTAGTTGAGTGAATTAGCTTCTACAACTATACCTAATCCTTCATACCATGATGAAAATGATGAAAATAGTTCATTTGCTTGATAGAAACAGTGTAAGCAAAAGCATTCTTTACACAGTCCGTTTTAGCTGTTTTCTCCTTCTGAAAAAGCTTTAAAAGTAACAATAATGGTCAAAACGTAGTTGAGTGAATTAGCTTCTACAACTATACCTAATCCTTCATACCATGATAAAAATGATGAAAATAGTTCATTTGCTTGATAGAAACAGTGTAAGCTAAAGCATTCTTCATAACAGTCCGTTTGAGCTGTTTTCTCCTTCTGCAAAAGCTTTGAAAGTAACAATAATGGTCAAAACGTAGTTGAGTGAATCAGGTTCTACAACTATACCTAATCCTTCATACAATGATGAAAATGATGAAAATAGTTTATTTGCTTCATAGAAACAGTGTAAGCAAAAGCATTCTTTATACAGTCCGTTTTAGCTGTTTTCTCCTTCTGCAAAAGCTTTGAAAGTAACAATAATGGTCAAAACGTAGTTGAGTGAATCAGGTTCTAAAACTATACCTAATCCTTCATACCATGATGAAAATGATGAAAATAGTTCATTTGCTTGATAGAAACAGTGTAAGCTAAAGCATTCTTCATAACAGTCCGTTTTAGCTGTTTACTCCTTCTGCAAAAGCTTTGAAAGTAACAATAATGGTCAAAACGTAGTTGAGTGAATCAGGTTCTACAACTATACCTAATCCTTCATACCATGATAAAAATGATGAAAATAGTTCATTTGCTTGATAGAAACAGTGTAAGCAAAAGCATTCTTTACACAGTCCGTTTTAGCTGTTTTCTCCTTCTGAAAAAGCTTTGAAAGTAACAATAATGGTCAAAACGTAGTTGAGTGAATTAGCTTCTACAACTATACCTAATCCTTCATACCATGATGAAAATGATGAAAATAGTTCATTTGCTTGATAGAAACAGTGTAAGCTAAAGCATTCTTCATAACAGTCCGTTTGAGCTGTTTTCTCCTTCTGCAAAAGCTTTGAAAGTAACAATAATGGTCAAAACGTAGTTGAGTGAATCAGGTTCTAAAACTATACCTAATCCTTCATACCATGATGAAAATGATGAAAATAGTTCATTTGCTTGATAGAAACAGTGTAAGCTAAAGCATTCTTCATAACAGTCCGTTTTAGCTGTTTACTCCTTCTGCAAAAGCTTTGAAAGTAACAATAATGGTCAAAAGGTAGTTGAGTGAATCAGGTTCTACAACTATACCTAATCCTTCATACCATGATAAAAATGATGAAAATAGTTCATTTGCTTGATAGAAACAGTGTAAGCTAAAGCATTCTTCATAACAGTCCGTTTGAGCTGTTTTCTCCTTCTGCAAAAGCTTTGAAAGTAACAATAATGGTCAAAACGTAGTTGAGTGAATCAGGTTCTACAACTATACCTAATCCTTCATACCATGATGAAAATGATGAAAATAGTTTATTTGCTTCATAGAAACAGTGTAAGCAAAAGCATTCTTTATACAGTCCGTTTTAGCTGTTTTCTCCTTCTGCAAAAGCTTTGAAAGTAACAATAATGGTCAAAACGTAGTTGAGTGAATTAGCTTCTACAACTATACCTAATCCTTCATACCATGATGAAAATGATGAAAATAGTTCATTTGCTTGATAGAAACAGTGTAAGCTAAAGCATTCTTCATAACAGTCCGTTTTAGCTGTTTTCTCCTTTTGCAAAAGCTTTGAAAGTAACAATAATGGTCAAAACGTAGTTGAGTGAATCAGGTTCTACAACTATACCTAATCCTTCATACCATGATAAAAATGATGAAAATAGTTCATTTGCTTGATAGAAACAGTGTAAGCAAAAGCATTCTTTACACAGTCCGTTTTAGCTGTTTTCTCCTTCTGCAAAAGCTTTGAAAGTAACAATAATGGTCAAAACGTAGTTGAGTGAATCAGGTTCTAAAACTATACCTAATCCTTCATACCATGATGAAAATGATGAAAATAGTTCATTTGCTTGATAGAAACAGTGTAAGCTAAAGCATTCTTCATAACAGTCCGTTTTAGCTGTTTACTCCTTCTGCAAAAGCTTTGAAAGTAACAATAATGGTCAAAACGTAGTTGAGTGAATCAGGTTCTAAAACTATACCTAATCCTTCATACCATGATGAAAATGATGAAAATAGTTCATTTGCTTGATAGAAACAGTGTAAGCTAAAGCATTCTTCATAACAGTCCGTTTTAGCTGTTTACTCCTTCTGCAAAAGCTTTGAAAGTAACAATAATGGTCAAAACGTAGTTGAGTGAATCAGGTTCTACAACTATACCTAATCCTTCATACCATGATAAAAATGATGAAAATAGTTCATTTGCTTGATAGAAACAGTGTAAGCAAAAGCATTCTTTACACAGTCCGTTTTAGCTGTTTTCTCCTTCTGCAAAAGCTTTGAAAGTAACAATAATGGTCAAAACGTAGTTGAGTGAATTAGCTTCTACAACTATACCTAATCCTTCATACCATGATGAAAATGATGAAAATAGTTCATTTGCTTGATAGAAACAGTGTAAGCAAAAGCATTCTTTACACAGTCCGTTTTAGCTGTTTTCTCCTTCTGCAAAAGCTTTGAAAGTAACAATAATGGTCAAAACGTAGTTGAGTGAATCAGGTTCTACAACTATACCTAATCCTTCATACCATGATAAAAATGATGAAAATAGTTCATTTGCTTGATAGAAACAGTGTAAGCAAAAGCATTCTTTACACAGTCCGTTTTAGCTGTTTTCTCCTTCTGCAAAAGCTTTGAAAGTAACAATAATGGTCAAAACGTAGTTGAGTGAATTAGCTTCTACAACTATACCTAATCCTTCATACCATGATGAAAATGATGAAAATAGTTCATTTGCTTGATAGAAACAGTGTAAGCTAAAGCATTCTTCATAACAGTCCGTTTTAGCTGTTTTCTCCTTTTGCAAAAGCTTTGAAAGTAACAATAATGGTCAAAACGTAGTTGAGTGAATCAGGTTCTAAAACTATACCTAATCCTTCATACCATGATGAAAATGATGAAAATAGTTCATTTGCTTCATAGAAACAGTGTAAGCAAAAGCATTCTTTATACAGTCCGTTTTAGCTGTTTTCTCCTTCTGCAAAAGCTTTGAAAGTAACAATAATGGTCAAAACGTAGTTGAGTGAATCAGGTTCTAAAACTATACCTAATCCTTCATACCATGATGAAAATGATGAAAATAGTTCATTTGCTTCATAGAAACAGTGTAAGCAAAAGCATTCTTCATAACAGTCCGTTTTAGCTGTTTACTCCTTCTGCAAAAGCTTTGAAAGTAACAATAATGGTCAAAACGTAGTTGATTGAATCAGGTTCTACAACTATACCTAATTTTCATACCATGATGAAAATGATGAAAATAGTTTATTTGCTTCATAGAAACAGTGTAAGCGAAAGCATTCTTTATACAGTCCGTTTTAGCTGTTTTCTCCTTCTGCAAAAGCTTTGAAAGTAACAATAATGGTCAAAACGTAGTTGAGTGAATCAGGTTCTAAAACTATACCTAATCCTTCATACCATGATGAAAATGATGAAAATAGTTCATTTGCTTGATAGAAACAGTGTAAGCAAAAGCATTCTTTACACAGTCCGTTTTAGCTGTTTTCTCCTTCTGCAAAAGCTTTGAAAGTAACAATAATGGTCAAAACGTAGTTGAGTGAATCAGGTTCTACAACTATACCTAATCCTTCATACCATGATGAAAATGATGAAAATAGTTTATTTGCTTCATAGAAACAGTGTAAGCAAAAGCATTCTTTATACAGTCCGTTTTAGCTGTTTTCTCCTTCTGCAAAAGCTTTGAAAGTAACAATAATGGTCAAAACGTAGTTGAGTGAATCAGGTTCTAAAACTATACCTAATCCTTCATACCATGATGAAAATGATGAAAATAGTTCATTTGCTTGATAGAAACAGTGTAAGCTAAAGCATTCTTCATAACAGTCCGTTTTAGCTGTTTTCTCCTTTTGCAAAAGCTTTGAAAGTAACAATAATGGTAAAAACGTAGTTGAGTGAATCAGGTTCTAAAACTATACCTAATCCTTCATACCATGATGAAAATGATGAAAATAGTTCATTTGCTTCATAGAAACAGTGTAAGCAAAAGCATTCTTTATACAGTCCGTTTTAGCTGTTTTCTCCTTCTGCAAAAGCTTTGAAAGTAACAATAATGGTCAAAACGTAGTTGAGTGAATCAGGTTCTAAAACTATACCTAATCCTTCATACCATGATGAAAATGATGAAAATAGTTCATTTGCTTCATAGAAACAGTGTAAGCAAAAGCATTCTTCATAACAGTCCGTTTTAGCTGTTTACTCCTTCTGCAAAAGCTTTGAAAGTAACAATAATGGTCAAAACGTAGTTGATTGAATCAGGTTCTACAACTATACCTAATCCTTCATACCATGATAAAAATGATGAAAATAGTTCATTTGCTTGATAGAAACAGTGTAAGCAAAAGCATTCTTTACACAGTCCGTTTTAGCTGTTTTCTCCTTCTGAAAAAGCTTTGAAAGTAACAATAATGGTCAAAACGTAGTTGAGTGAATTAGCTTCTACAACTATACCTAATCCTTCATACCATGATGAAAATGATGAAAATAGTTCATTTGCTTGATAGAAACAGTGTAAGCTAAAGCATTCTTCATAACAGTCCGTTTGAGCTGTTTTCTCCTTCTGCAAAAGCTTTGAAAGTAACAATAATGGTCAAAACGTAGTTGAGTGAATTAGCTTCTACAACTATACCTAATCCTTCATACCATGATGAAAATGATGAAAATAGTTCATTTGCTTGATAGAAACAGTGTAAGCTAAAGCATTCTTCATAACAGTCCGTTTGAGCTGTTTTCTCCTTCTGCAAAAGCTTTGAAAGTAACAATAATGGTCAAAACGTAGTTGAGTGAATCAGGTTCTAAAACTATACCTAATCCTTCATACCATGATGAAAATGATGAAAATAGTTCATTTGCTTTATAGAAACAGTGTAAGCAAAAGCATTCTTCATAACAGTCCGTTTTAGCTGTTTTCTCCTTCTGCAAAAGCTTTGAAAGTAACAATAATGGTCAAAACGTAGTTGAGTGAATCAGGTTCTACAACTATACCTAATCCTTCATACCATGATGAAAATGATGAAAATAGTTTATTTGCTTCATAGAAACAGTGTAAGCAAAAGCATTCTTTATACAGTCCGTTTTAGCTGTTTTCTCCTTCTGCAAAAGCTTTGAAAGTAACAATAATGGTCAAAACGTAGTTGAGTGAATCAGGTTCTAAAACTATACCTAATCCTTCATACCATGATGAAAATGATGAAAATAGTTCATTTGCTTGATAGAAACAGTGTAAGCTAAAGCATTCTTCATAACAGTCCGTTTTAGCTGTTTTCTCCTTTTGCAAAAGCTTTGAAAGTAACAATAATGGTAAAAACGTAGTTGAGTGAATCAGGTTCTAAAACTATACCTAATCCTTCATACCATGATGAAAATGATGAAAATAGTTCATTTGCTTCATAGAAACAGTGTAAGCAAAAGCATTCTTTATACAGTCCGTTTTAGCTGTTTTCTCCTTCTGCAAAAGCTTTGAAAGTAACAATAATGGTCAAAACGTAGTTGAGTGAATCAGGTTCTAAAACTATACCTAATCCTTCATACCATGATGAAAATGATGAAAATAGTTCATTTGCTTCATAGAAACAGTGTAAGCAAAAGCATTCTTCATAACAGTCCGTTTTAGCTGTTTACTCCTTCTGCAAAAGCTTTGAAAGTAACAATAATGGTCAAAACGTAGTTGATTGAATCAGGTTCTACAACTATACCTAATCCTTCATACCATGATAAAAATGATGAAAATAGTTCATTTGCTTGATAGAAACAGTGTAAGCAAAAGCATTCTTTACACAGTCCGTTTTAGCTGTTTTCTCCTTCTGAAAAAGCTTTGAAAGTAACAATAATGGTCAAAACGTAGTTGAGTGAATTAGCTTCTACAACTATACCTAATCCTTCATACCATGATGAAAATGATGAAAATAGTTCATTTGCTTGATAGAAACAGTGTAAGCTAAAGCATTCTTCATAACAGTCCGTTTGAGCTGTTTTCTCCTTCTGCAAAAGCTTTGAAAGTAACAATAATGGTCAAAACGTAGTTGAGTGAATTAGCTTCTACAACTATACCTAATCCTTCATACCATGATGAAAATGATGAAAATAGTTCATTTGCTTGATAGAAACAGTGTAAGCTAAAGCATTCTTCATAACAGTCCGTTTGAGCTGTTTTCTCCTTCTGCAAAAGCTTTGAAAGTAACAATAATGGTCAAAACGTAGTTGAGTGAATCAGGTTCTAAAACTATACCTAATCCTTCATACCATGATGAAAATGATGAAAATAGTTCATTTGCTTTATAGAAACAGTGTAAGCAAAAGCATTCTTCATAACAGTCCGTTTTAGCTGTTTACTCCTTCTGCAAAAGCTTTGAAAGTAACAATAATGGTCAAAACGTAGTTGATTGAATCAGGTTCTACAACTATACCTAATCCTTCATACCATGATAAAAATGATGAAAATAGTTCATTTGCTTGATAGAAACAGTGTAAGCAAAAGCATTCTTTACACAGTCCGTTTTAGCTGTTTTCTCCTTCTGAAAAAGCTTTGAAAGTAACAATAATGGTCAAAACGTAGTTGAGTGAATTAGCTTCTACAACTATACCTAATCCTTCATACCATGATGAAAATGATGAAAATAGTTCATTTGCTTGATAGAAACAGTGTAAGCTAAAGCATTCTTCATAACAGTCCGTTTGAGCTGTTTTCTCCTTCTGCAAAAGCTTTGAAAGTAACAATAATGGTCAAAACGTAGTTGAGTGAATTAGCTTCTACAACTATACCTAATCCTTCATACCATGATGAAAATGATGAAAATAGTTCATTTGCTTGATAGAAACAGTGTAAGCTAAAGCATTCTTCATAACAGTCCGTTTGAGCTGTTTTCTCCTTCTGCAAAAGCTTTGAAAGTAACAATAATGGTCAAAACGTAGTTGAGTGAATCAGGTTCTAAAACTATACCTAATCCTTCATACCATGATGAAAATGATGAAAATAGTTCATTTGCTTTATAGAAACAGTGTAAGCAAAAGCATTCTTCATAACAGTCCGTTTTAGCTGTTTTCTCCTTCTGCAAAAGCTTTGAAAGTAACAATAATGGTCAAAACGTAGTTGAGTGAATCAGGTTCTACAACTATACCTAATCCTTCATACCATGATGAAAATGATGAAAATAGTTTATTTGCTTCATAGAAACAGTGTAAGCAAAAGCATTCTTTATACAGTCCGTTTTAGCTGTTTTCTCCTTCTGCAAAAGCTTTGAAAGTAACAATAATGGTCAAAACGTAGTTGAGTGAATCAGGTTCTAAAACTATACCTAATCCTTCATACCATGATGAAAATGATGAAAATAGTTCATTTGCTTGATAGAAACAGTGTAAGCTAAAGCATTCTTCATAACAGTCCGTTTTAGCTGTTTTCTCCTTTTGCAAAAGCTTTGAAAGTAACAATAATGGTAAAAACGTAGTTGAGTGAATCAGGTTCTAAAACTATACCTAATCCTTCATACCATGATGAAAATGATGAAAATAGTTCATTTGCTTCATAGAAACAGTGTAAGCAAAAGCATTCTTTATACAGTCCGTTTTAGCTGTTTTCTCCTTCTGCAAAAGCTTTGAAAGTAACAATAATGGTCAAAACGTAGTTGAGTGAATCAGGTTCTAAAACTATACCTAATCCTTCATACCATGATGAAAATGATGAAAATAGTTCATTTGCTTCATAGAAACAGTGTAAGCAAAAGCATTCTTCATAACAGTCCGTTTTAGCTGTTTACTCCTTCTGCAAAAGCTTTGAAAGTAACAATAATGGTCAAAACGTAGTTGATTGAATCAGGTTCTACAACTATACCTAATCCTTCATACCATGATAAAAATGATGAAAATAGTTCATTTGCTTGATAGAAACAGTGTAAGCAAAAGCATTCTTTACACAGTCCGTTTTAGCTGTTTTCTCCTTCTGAAAAAGCTTTGAAAGTAACAATAATGGTCAAAACGTAGTTGAGTGAATTAGCTTCTACAACTATACCTAATCCTTCATACCATGATGAAAATGATGAAAATAGTTCATTTGCTTGATAGAAACAGTGTAAGCTAAAGCATTCTTCATAACAGTCCGTTTGAGCTGTTTTCTCCTTCTGCAAAAGCTTTGAAAGTAACAATAATGGTCAAAACGTAGTTGAGTGAATTAGCTTCTACAACTATACCTAATCCTTCATACCATGATGAAAATGATGAAAATAGTTCATTTGCTTGATAGAAACAGTGTAAGCTAAAGCATTCTTCATAACAGTCCGTTTGAGCTGTTTTCTCCTTCTGCAAAAGCTTTGAAAGTAACAATAATGGTCAAAACGTAGTTGAGTGAATCAGGTTCTAAAACTATACCTAATCCTTCATACCATGATGAAAATGATGAAAATAGTTCATTTGCTTTATAGAAACAGTGTAAGCAAAAGCATTCTTCATAACAGTCCGTTTTAGCTGTTTACTCCTTCTGCAAAAGCTTTGAAAGTAACAATAATGGTCAAAACGTAGTTGATTGAATCAGGTTCTACAACTATACCTAATCCTTCATACCATGATAAAAATGATGAAAATAGTTCATTTGCTTGATAGAAACAGTGTAAGCAAAAGCATTCTTTATACATTCCGTTTTAGCTGTTTTCTCCTTCTGAAAAAGCTTTGAAAGTAACAATAATGGTCAAAACGTAGTTGAGTGAATCAGGTTTTACAACTATATCTAATCCTTCATACCATGATGAAAATGATGAAAATAGTTCATTTGCTTGATAGAAACAGTGTAAGCAAAAGCATTTTTTACACAGTCCGATTTAGCTGTTTTCTCCTTCTGAAAAAGCTTTGAAAGTAACAATAATGGTCAAAACGTAGTTGAGTGAATCAGCTTCTACAACTATACCTAATCCTTCATACCATGATGAAAATGATGAAAATAGTTAATTTGCTTGATAGAAACAGTGTAAGCTAAAGCATTCTTCATAACAGTCCGTTTTAGCTGTTTACTCCTTCTGCAAAAGCTTTGAAAGTAACAATAATGGTCAAAACGTAGTTGAGTGAATCAGGTTCTACAACTATACCTAATCCTTCATACCATGATGAAAATGATGAAAATAGTTTATTTGCTTCATAGAAACAGTGTAAGCAAAAGCATTCTTTATACAGTCCGTTTTAGCTGTTTTCTCCTTCTGCAAAAGCTTTGAAAGTAACAATAATGGTCAAAACGTAGTTGAGTGAATCAGGTTCTACAACTATACCTAATCCTTCATACCATGATGAAAATGATGAAAATAGTTCATTTGCTTGATAGAAACAGTGTAAGCAAAAGCATTCTTTATACATTCCGTTTTAGCTGTTTTCTCCTTCTGAAAAAGCTTTGAAAGTAACAATAATGGTCAAAACGTAGTTGAGTGAATCAGGTTTTACAACTATATCTAATCCTTCATACCATGATGAAAATGATGAAAATAGTTCATTTGCTTGATAGAAACAGTGTAAGCAAAAGCATTCTTTACACAGTCCGATTTAGCTGTTTTCTCCTTCTGAAAAAGCTTTGAAAGTAACAATAATGGTCAAAACGTAGTTGAGTGAATCAGCTTCTACAACTATACCTAATCCTTCATACCATGATGAAAATGATGAAAATAGTTAATTTGCTTGATAGAAACAGTGTAAGCTAAAGCATTCTTCATAACAGTCCGTTTTAGCTGTTTACTCCTTCTGCAAAAGCTTTGAAAGTAACAATAATGGTCAAAACGTAGTTGAGTGAATCAGGTTCTACAACTATACCTAATCCTTCATACCATGATGAAAATGATGAAAATAGTTTATTTGCTTCATAGAAACAGTGTAAGCAAAAGCATTCTTTATACAGTCCGTTTTAGCTGTTTTCTCCTTCTGCAAAAGCTTTGAAAGTAACAATAATGGTCAAAACGTAGTTGAGTGAATCAGGTTCTAAAACTATACCTAATCCTTCATACCATGATGAAAATGATGAAAATAGTTCATTTGCTTGATAGAAACAGTGTAAGCTAAAACATTCTTCATAACAGTCCGTTTTAGCTGTTTACTCCTTCTGCAAAAGCTTTGAAAGTAACAATAATGGTCAAAACGTAGTTGAGTGAATCAGGTTCTACAACTATACCTAATCCTTCATACCATGATAAAAATGATGAAAATAGTTCATTTGCTTGATAGAAACAGTGTAAGCAAAAGCATTCTTTACACAGTCCGTTTTAGCTGTTTTCTCCTTCTGAAAAAGCTTTAAAAGTAACAATAATGGTCAAAACGTAGTTGAGTGAATTAGCTTCTACAACTATACCTAATCCTTCATACCATGATGAAAATGATGAAAATAGTTCATTTGCTTGATAGAAACAGTGTAAGCTAAAGCATTCTTCATAACAGTCCGTTTGAGCTGTTTTCTCCTTCTGCAAAAGCTTTGAAAGTAACAATAATGGTCAAAACGTAGTTGAGTGAATCAGGTTCTACAACTATACCTAATCCTTCATACCATGATGAAAATGATGAAAATAGTTCATTTGCTTGATAGAAACAGTGTAAGCTAAAGCATTCTTCATAACAGTCCGTTTTAGCTGTTTACTCCTTCTGCAAAAGCTTTGAAAGTAACAATAATGGTCAAAACGTAGTTGAGTGAATCAGGTTCTACAACTATACCTAATCCTTCATACCATGATAAAAATGATGAAAATAGTTCATTTGCTTGATAGAAACAGTGTAAGCAAAAGCATTCTTTACACAGTCCGTTTTAGCTGTTTTCTCCTTCTGAAAAAGCTTTGAAAGTAACAATAATGGTCAAAACGTAGTTGAGTGAATTAGCTTCTACAACTATACCTAATCCTTCATACCATGATGAAAATGATGAAAATAGTTCATTTGCTTGATAGAAACAGTGTAAGCTAAAGCATTCTTCATAACAGTCCGTTTGAGCTGTTTTCTCCTTCTGCAAAAGCTTTGAAAGTAACAATAATGGTCAAAACGTAGTTGAGTGAATTAGCTTCTACAACTATACCTAATCCTTCATACCATGATGAAAATGATGAAAATAGTTCATTTGCTTGATAGAAACAGTGTAAGCTAAAGCATTCTTCATAACAGTCCGTTTGAGCTGTTTTCTCCTTCTGCAAAAGCTTTGAAAGTAACAATAATGGTCAAAACGTAGTTGAGTGAATCAGGTTCTACAACTATACCTAATCCTTCATACCATGATGAAAATGATGAAAATAGTTTATTTGCTTCATAGAAACAGTGTAAGCAAAAGCATTCTTTATACAGTCCGTTTTAGCTGTTTTCTCCTTCTGCAAAAGCTTTGAAAGTAACAATAATGGTCAAAACGTAGTTGAGTGAATTAGCTTCTACAACTATACCTAATCCTTCATACCATGATGAAAATGATGAAAATAGTTCATATGCTTGATAGAAACAGTGTAAGCTAAAGCATTCTTCATAACAGTCCGTTTGAGCTGTTTTCTCCTTCTGCAAAAGCTTTGAAAGTAACAATAATGGTCAAAACGTAGTTGAGTGAATCAGGTTCTACAACTATACCTAATCCTTCATACCATGATGAAAATGATGAAAATAGTTTATTTGCTTCATAGAAACAGTGTAAGCAAAAGCATTCTTTATACAGTCCGTTTTAGCTGTTTTCTCCTTCTGCAAAAGCTTTGAAAGTAACAATAATGGTCAAAACGTAGTTGAGTGAATCAGGTTCTAAAACTATACCTAATCCTTCATACCATGATGAAAATGATGAAAATAGTTCATTTGCTTGATAGAAACAGTGTAAGCAAAAGCATTCTTTACACAGTCCGTTTTAGCTGTTTTCTCCTTCTGAAAAAGCTTTGAAAGTAACAATAATGGTCAAAACGTAGTTGAGTGAATTAGCTTCTACAACTATACCTAATCCTTCATACCATGATGAAAATAGTTAATTTGCTTGATAGAAACAGTGTAAGCTAAAGCATTCTTCATAACAGTCCGTTTTAGCTGTTTACTCCTTCTGCAAAAGCTTTGAAAGTAACAATAATGGTCAAAACGTAGTTGAGTGAATCAGGTTCTACAACTATACCTAATCCTTCATACCATGATAAAAATGATGAAAATAGTTCATTTGCTTGATAGAAACAGTGTAAGCAAAAGCATTCTTTACACAGTCCGTTTTAGCTGTTTTCTCCTTCTGAAAAAGCTTTGAAAGTAACAATAATGGTCAAAACGTAGTTGAGTGAATTAGCTTCTAAAACTATACCTAATCCTTCATACCATGATGAAAATGATGAAAATAGTTCATTTGCTTGATAGAAACAGTGTAAGCTAAAGCATTTTCATAACAGTCCGTTTGAGCTGTTTTCTCCTTCTGCAAAAGCTTTGAAAGTAACAATAATGGTCAAAACGTAGTTGAGTGAATCAGGTTCTACAACTATACCTAATCCTTCATACCATGATGAAAATGATGAAAATAGTTTATTTTCTTCATAGAAACAGTGTAAGCAAAAGCATTCTTCATAACAGTCCGTTTTAGCTGTTTACTCCTTCTGCAAAAGCTTTGAAAGTAACAATAATGGTCAAAACGTAGTTGATTGAATCAGGTTCTACAACTATACCTAATCCTTCATACCATGATAAAAATGATGAAAATAGTTCATTTGCTTGATAGAAACAGTGTAAGCAAAAGCATTCTTTACACAGTCCGTTTTAGCTGTTTTCTCCTTCTGAAAAAGCTTTGAAAGTAACAATAATGGTCAAAACGTAGTTGAGTGAATCAGGTTCTAAAACTATACCTAATCCTTCATACCATGATTAAAATGATGAAAATAGTTCATTTGCTTCATAGAAACAGTGTAAGCAAAAGCATTCTTCATAACAGTCCGTTTTAGCTGTTTACTCCTTCTGCAAAAGCTTTGAAAGTAACAATAATGGTCAAAACGTAGTTGATTGAATCAGGTTCTACAACTATACCTAATCCTTCATACCATGATAAAAATGATGAAAATAGTTCATTTGCTTGATAGAAACAGTGTAAGCAAAAGCATTCTTTACACAGTCCGTTTTAGCTGTTTTCTCCTTCTGAAAAAGCTTTGAAAGTAACAATAATGGTCAAAACGTAGTTGAGTGAATTAGCTTCTACAACTATACCTAATCCTTCATACCATGATGAAAATGATGAAAATAGTTCATTTGCTTGATAGAAACAGTGTAAGCTAAAGCATTCTTCATAACAGTCCTCTTTAGCTGTTTACTCCTTCTGCAAAAGCTTTGAAAGTAACAATAATGGTCAAAACGTAGTTGAGTGAATCAGGTTCTACAACTATACCTAATCCTTCATACCATGATAAAAATGATGAAAATAGTTAATTTGCTTGATAGAAACAGTGTAAGCTAAAGCATTCTTCATAACAGTCCTCTTTAGCTGTTTACTCCTTCTGCAAAAGCTTTGAAAGTAACAATAATGGTCAAAACGTAGTTGAGTGAATCAGGTTCTACAACTATACCTAATCCTTCATACCATGATAAAAAGGATGAAAATAGTTTATTTGCTTCATAGAAACAGTGTAAGCAAAAGCATACTTTATACAGTCCGTTTTAGCTGTTTTCTCCTTCTGCAAAAGCTTTGAAAGTAACAATAATGGTCAAAACGTAGTTGAGTGAATTAGCTTCTACAACTATACCTAATCCTTCATACCATGATGAAAATGATGAAAATAGTTCATTTGCTTGATAGAAACAGTGTAAGCTAAAGCATTCTTCATAACAGTCCGTTTGAGCTGTTTTCTCCTTCTGCAAAAGCTTTGAAAGTAACAATAATGGTCAAAACGTAGTTGATTGAATCAGGTTCTACAACTATACCTAATCCTTCATACCATGATAAAAATGATGAAAATAGTTCATTTGCTTGATAGAAACAGTGTAAGCAAAAGCATTCTTTATACAGTCCGTTTTAGCTGTTTTCTCCTTCTGAAAAAGCTTTGAAAGTAACAATAATGGTCAAAACGTAGTTGAGTGAATCAGCTTCTACAACTATACCTAATCCTTCATACCATGATGAAAATAGTTAATTTGCTTGATAGAAACAGTGTAAGCTAAAGCATTCTTTATAACAGTCCGTTTTAGCTGTTTACTCCTTCTGCAAAAGCTTTGAAAGTAACAATAATGGTCAAAACGTAGTTGAGTGAATCAGGTTCTACAACTATACCTAATCCTTTATACCATGATAAAAATGATGAAAATAGTTCATTTGCTTGATAGAAACAGTGTAAGCAAAAGCATTCTTTACACAGTCCGTTTTAGCTGTTTTCTCCTTCTGCAAAAGCTTTGAAAGTAACAATAATGGTCAAAACGTAGTTGAGTGAATCAGGTTCTACAACTATACCTAATCCTTTATACCATGATAAAAATGATGAAAATAGTTCATTTGCTTGATAGAAACAGTGTAAGCAAAAGCATTCTTTACACAGTCCGTTTTAGCTGTTTTCTCCTTCTGAAAAAGCTTTGAAAGTAACAATAATGGTCAAAACGTAGTTGAGTGAATTAGCTTCTACAACTATACCTAATCCTTCATACCATGATGAAAATGATGAAAATAGTTCATTTGCTTGATAGAAACAGTGTAAGCTAAAGCATTCTTCATAACAGTCCGTTGGAGCTGTTTTCTCCTTCTGCAAAAGCTTTGAAAGTAACAATAATGGTCAAAACGTAGTTGAGTGAATCAGGTTCTACAACTATACCTAATCCTTCATACCATGATGAAAATGATGAAAATAGTTTATTTTCTTCATAGAAACAGTGTAAGCAAAAGCATTCTTTATACAGTCCGTTTTAGCTGTTTTCTCCTTCTGCAAAAGCTTTGAAAGTAACAATAATGGTCAAAACGTAGTTGAGTGAATCAGGTTCTAAAACTATACCTAATCCTTCATACCATGATGAAAATGATGAAAATAGTTCATTTGCTTCATAGAAACAGTGTAAGCAAAAGCATTCTTCATAACAGTCCGTTTTAGCTGTTTACTCCTTCTGCAAAAGCTTTGAAAGTAACAATAATGGTCAAAACGTAGTTGATTGAATCAGGTTCTACAACTATACCTAATCCTTCATACCATGATAAAAATGATGAAAATAGTTCATTTGCTTGATAGAAACAGTGTAAGCAAAAGCATTCTTTACACAGTCCGTTTTAGCTGTTTTCTCCTTCTGAAAAAGCTTTGAAAGTAACAATAATGGTCAAAACGTAGTTGAGTGAATTAGCTTCTACAACTATACCTAATCCTTCATACCATGATGAAAATGATGAAAATAGTTCATTTGCTTGATAGAAACAGTGTAAGCTAAAGCATTCTTCATAACAGTCCGTTTGAGCTGTTTTCTCCTTCTGCAAAAGCTTTGAAAGTAACAATAATGGTCAAAACGTAGTTGAGTGAATTAGCTTCTACAACTATACCTAATCCTTCATAACATGATGAAAATGATGAAAATAGTTCATTTGCTTGATAGAAACAGTGTAAGCTAAAGCATTCTTCATAACAGTCCGTTTGAGCTGTTTTCTCCTTCTGCAAAAGCTTTGAAAGTAACAATAATGGTCAAAACGTAGTTGAGTGAATCAGGTTCTACAACTATACCTAATCCTTCATACCATGATGAAAATGATGAAAATAGTTCATTTGCTTGATAGAAACAGTGTAAGCTAAAGCATTCTTCATAACAGTCCGTTTGAGCTGTTTTCTCCTTCTGCAAAAGCTTTGAAAGTAACAATAATGGTCAAAACGTAGTTGAGTGAATCAGGTTCTAAAACTATACCTAATCCTTCATACCATGATGAAAATGATGAAAATAGTTCATTTGCTTCATAGAAACAGTGTAAGCAAAAGCATTCTTCATAACAGTCCGTTTTAGCTGTTGACTCCTTCTGCAAAAGCTTTGAAAGTAACAATAATGGTCAAAACGTAGTTGAGTGAATCAGGTTCTACAACTATATCTAATCCTTCATACCATGATGAAAATGATGAAAATAGTTCATTTGCTTGATAGAAACAGTGTAAGCAAAAGCATTCTTTACACAGTCCGATTTAGCTGTTTTCTCCTTCTGAAAAAGCTTTGAAAGTAACAATAATGGTCAAAACGTAGTTGAGTGAATCAGCTTCTACAACTATACCTAATCCTTCATACCATGATGAAAATGATGAAAATAGTTAATTTGCTTGATAGAAACAGTGTAAGCTAAAGCATTCTTCATAACAGTCCGTTTTAGCTGTTTACTCCTTCTGCAAAAGCTTTGAAAGTAACAATAATGGTCAAAACGTAGTTGAGTGAATCAGGTTCTACAACTATACCTAATCCTTCATACCATGATAAAAATGATGAAAATAGTTCATTTGCTTGATAGAAACAGTGTAAGCAAAAGCATTCTTTACACAGTCCGATTGAGCTGTTTTCTCCTTCTGAAAAAGCTTTGAAAGTAACAATAATGGTCAAAACGTAGTTGAGTGAATCAACTTCTACAACTATACCTAATCCTTCATACCATGATGAAAATGATGAAAATAGTTCATATGCTTGATAGAAACAGTGTAAGCTAAAGCATTCTTCATAACAGTCCGTTTGAGCTGTTTTCTCCTTCTGCAAAAGCTTTGAAAGTAACAATAATGGTCAAAACGTAGTTGAGTGAATCAGGTTCTACAACTATACCTAATCCTTCATACCATGATGAAAATGATGAAAATAGTTTATTTGCTTCATAGAAACAGTGTAAGCAAAAGCATTCTTTATACAGTCCGTTTTAGCTGTTTTCTCCTTCTGCAAAAGCTTTGAAAGTAACAATAATGGTCAAAACGTAGTTGAGTGAATCAGGTTCTAAAACTATACCTAATCCTTCATA
Organism: Pungitius pungitius; assembly: GCF_949316345.1. Classification (NCBI taxonomy): domain Eukaryota; kingdom Metazoa; phylum Chordata; class Actinopteri; order Perciformes; family Gasterosteidae; genus Pungitius; species Pungitius pungitius. The sequence goes on from NC_084904.1 coordinate 10,629,327, forward strand.
CCATGATGAAAATGATGAAAATAGTTCATTTGCTTGATAGAAACAGTGTAAGCTAAAGCATTCTTCATAACAGTCCGTTTTAGCTGTTTACTCCTTCTGCAAAAGCTTTGAAAGTAACAATAATGGTCAAAACGTAGTTGAGTGAATCAGGTTCTACAACTATACCTAATCCTTCATACCATGATAAAAATGATGAAAATAGTTCATTTGCTTGATAGAAACAGTGTAAGCAAAAGCATTCTTTACACAGTCCGTTTTAGCTGTTTTCTCCTTCTGAAAAAGCTTTGAAAGTAACAATAATGGTCAAAACGTAGTTGAGTGAATTAGCTTCTACAACTATACCTAATCCTTCATACCATGATGAAAATGATGAAAATAGTTCATTTGCTTGATAGAAACAGTGTAAGCTAAAGCATTCTTCATAACAGTCCGTTTGAGCTGTTTTCTCCTTCTGCAAAAGCTTTGAAAGTAACAATAATGGTCAAAACGTAGTTGAGTGAATTAGCTTCTACAACTATACCTAATCCTTCATACCATGATGAAAATGATGAAAATAGTTTATTTGCTTCATAGAAACAGTGTAAGCAAAAGCATTCTTTATACAGTCCGTTTTAGCTGTTTTCTCCTTCTGCAAAAGCTTTGAAAGTAACAATAATGGTCAAAACGTAGTTGAGTGAATCAGGTTCTAAAACTATACCTAATCCTTCATACCATGATGAAAATGATGAAAATAGTTCATTTGCTTGATAGAAACAGTGTAAGCTAAAGCATTCTTCATAACAGTCCGTTTTAGCTGTTTACTCCTTCTGCAAAAGCTTTGAAAGTAACAATAATGGTCAAAAGGTAGTTGAGTGAATCAGGTTCTACAACTATACCTAATCCTTCATACCATGATAAAAATGATGAAAATAGTTCATTTGCTTGATAGAAACAGTGTAAGCTAAAGCATTCTTCATAACAGTCCGTTTGAGCTGTTTTCTCCTTCTGCAAAAGCTTTGAAAGTAACAATAATGGTCAAAACGTAGTTGAGTGAATCAGGTTCTACAACTATACCTAATCCTTCATACCATGATGAAAATGATGAAAATAGTTTATTTGCTTCATAGAAACAGTGTAAGCAAAAGCATTCTTTATACAGTCCGTTTTAGCTGTTTTCTCCTTCTGCAAAAGCTTTGAAAGTAACAATAATGGTCAAAACGTAGTTGAGTGAATTAGCTTCTACAACTATACCTAATCCTTCATACCATGATGAAAATGATGAAAATAGTTCATTTGCTTGATAGAAACAGTGTAAGCTAAAGCATTCTTTATACAGTCCGTTTTAGCTGTTTACTCCTTCTGCAAAAGCTTTGAAAGTAACAATAATGGTCAAAACGTAGTTGAGTGAATCAGGTTCTACAACTATACCTAATCCTTCATACCATGATAAAAATGATGAAAATAGTTCATTTGCTTGATAGAAACAGTGTAAGCAAAAGCATTCTTTACACAGTCCGTTTTAGCTGTTTTCTCCTTCTGAAAAAGCTTTGAAAGTAACAATAATGGTCAAAACGTAGTTGAGTGAATTAGCTTCTACAACTATACCTAATCCTTCATACCATGATAAAAATGATGAAAATAGTTCATTTGCTTGATAGAAACAGTGTAAGCAAAAGCATTCTTTACACAGTCCGTTTTAGCTGTTTTCTCCTTCTGAAAAAGCTTTGAAAGTAACAATAATGGTCAAAACGTAGTTGAGTGAATTAGCTTCTACAACTATACCTAATCCTTCATACCATGATGAAAATGATGAAAATAGTTCATTTGCTTGATAGAAACAGTGTAAGCTAAAGCATTCTTCATAACAGTCCGTTTGAGCTGTTTTCTCCTTCTGCAAAAGCTTTGAAAGTAACAATAATGGTCAAAACGTAGTTGAGTGAATCAGGTTCTAAAACTATACCTAATCCTTCATACCATGATGAAAATGATGAAAATAGTTCATTTGCTTGATAGAAACAGTGTAAGCTAAAGCATTCTTCATAACAGTCCGTTTTAGCTGTTTACTCCTTCTGCAAAAGCTTTGAAAGTAACAATAATGGTCAAAAGGTAGTTGAGTGAATCAGGTTCTACAACTATACCTAATCCTTCATACCATGATGAAAATGATGAAAATAGTTCATTTGCTTGATAGAAACAGTGTAAGCTAAAGCATTCTTCATAACAGTCCGTTTTAGCTGTTTTCTCCTTTTGCAAAAGCTTTGAAAGTAACAATAATGGTCAAAACGTAGTTGAGTGAATCAGGTTCTAAAACTATACCTAATCCTTCATACCATGATGAAAATGATGAAAATAGTTAATTTGCTTCATAGAAACAGTGTAAGCAAAAGCATTCTTTATACAGTCCGTTTTAGCTGTTTTCTCCTTCTGCAAAAGCTTTGAAAGTAACAATAATGGTCAAAACGTAGTTGAGTGAATCAGGTTCTAAAACTATACCTAATCCTTCATACCATGATGAAAATGATGAAAATAGTTCATTTGCTTCATAGAAACAGTGTAAGCAAAAGCATTCTTCATAACAGTCCGTTTTAGCTGTTTACTCCTTCTGCAAAAGCTTTGAAAGTAACAATAATGGTCAAAACGTAGTTGATTGAATCAGGTTCTACAACTATACCTAATCCTTCATACCATGATAAAAATGATGAAAATAGTTCATTTGCTTGATAGAAACAGTGTAAGCAAAAGCATTCTTTACACAGTCCGTTTTAGCTGTTTTCTCCTTCTGAAAAAGCTTTGAAAGTAACAATAATGGTCAAAACGTAGTTGAGTGAATTAGCTTCTACAACTATACCTAATCCTTCATACCATGATGAAAATGATGAAAATAGTTCATTTGCTTGATAGAAACAGTGTAAGCTAAAGCATTCTTCATAACAGTCCGTTTGAGCTGTTTTCTCCTTCTGCAAAAGCTTTGAAAGTAACAATAATGGTCAAAACGTAGTTGAGTGAATCAGGTTCTACAACTATACCTAATCCTTCATACCATGATGAAAATGATGAAAATAGTTTATTTGCTTCATAGAAACAGTGTAAGCAAAAGCATTCTTTATACAGTCCGTTTTAGCTGTTTTCTCCTTCTGCAAAAGCTTTGAAAGTAACAATAATGGTCAAAACGTAGTTGAGTGAATTAGCTTCTACAACTATACCTAATCCTTCATACCATGATGAAAATGATGAAAATAGTTCATTTGCTTGATAGAAACAGTGTAAGCTAAAGCATTCTTCATAACAGTCCGTTTGAGCTGTTTTCTCCTTCTGCAAAAGCTTTGAAAGTAACAATAATGGTCAAAACGTAGTTGAGTGAATTAGCTTCTACAACTATACCTAATCCTTCATACCATGATGAAAATGATGAAAATAGTTTATTTGCTTCATAGAAACAGTGTAAGCAAAAGCATTCTTTATACAGTCCGTTTTAGCTGTTTTCTCCTTCTGCAAAAGCTTTGAAAGTAACAATAATGGTCAAAACGTAGTTGAGTGAATCAGGTTCTAAAACTATACCTAATCCTTCATACCATGATGAAAATGATGAAAATAGTTCATTTGCTTGATAGAAACAGTGTAAGCTAAAGCATTCTTCATAACAGTCCGTTTTAGCTGTTTACTCCTTCTGCAAAAGCTTTGAAAGTAACAATAATGGTCAAAAGGTAGTTGAGTGAATCAGGTTCTACAACTATACCTAATCCTTCATACCATGATAAAAATGATGAAAATAGTTCATTTGCTTGATAGAAACAGTGTAAGCTAAAGCATTCTTCATAACAGTCCGTTTGAGCTGTTTTCTCCTTCTGCAAAAGCTTTGAAAGTAACAATAATGGTCAAAACGTAGTTGAGTGAATCAGGTTCTACAACTATACCTAATCCTTCATACCATGATGAAAATGATGAAAATAGTTTATTTGCTTCATAGAAACAGTGTAAGCAAAAGCATTCTTTATACAGTCCGTTTTAGCTGTTTTCTCCTTCTGCAAAAGCTTTGAAAGTAACAATAATGGTCAAAACGTAGTTGAGTGAATTAGCTTCTACAACTATACCTAATCCTTCATACCATGATGAAAATGATGAAAATAGTTCATTTGCTTGATAGAAACAGTGTAAGCTAAAGCATTCTTTATACATTCCGTTTTAGCTGTTTACTCCTTCTGCAAAAGCTTTGAAAGTAACAATAATGGTCAAAACGTAGTTGAGTGAATCAGGTTCTACAACTATACCTAATCCTTCATACCATGATAAAAATGATGAAAATAGTTCATTTGCTTGATAGAAACAGTGTAAGCAAAAGCATTCTTTACACAGTCCGTTTTAGCTGTTTTCTCCTTCTGAAAAAGCTTTGAAAGTAACAATAATGGTCAAAACGTAGTTGAGTGAATTAGCTTCTACAACTATACCTAATCCTTCATACCATGATGAAAATGATGAAAATAGTTCATTTGCTTGATAGAAACAGTGTAAGCTAAAGCATTCTTCATAACAGTCCGTTTGAGCTGTTTTCTCCTTCTGCAAAAGCTTTGAAAGTAACAATAATGGTCAAAACGTAGTTGAGTGAATTAGCTTCTACAACTATACCTAATCCTTCATACCATGATGAAAATGATGAAAATAGTTTATTTGCTTCATAGAAACAGTGTAAGCAAAAGCATTCTTTATACAGTCCGTTTTAGCTGTTTTCTCCTTCTGCAAAAGCTTTGAAAGTAACAATAATGGTCAAAACGTAGTTGAGTGAATCAGGTTCTAAAACTATACCTAATCCTTCATACCATGATGAAAATGATGAAAATAGTTCATTTGCTTGATAGAAACAGTGTAAGCTAAAGCATTCTTCATAACAGTCCGTTTTAGCTGTTTACTCCTTCTGCAAAAGCTTTGAAAGTAACAATAATGGTCAAAAGGTAGTTGAGTGAATCAGGTTCTACAACTATACCTAATCCTTCATACCATGATAAAAATGATGAAAATAGTTCATTTGCTTGATAGAAACAGTGTAAGCTAAAGCATTCTTCATAACAGTCCGTTTGAGCTGTTTTCTCCTTCTGCAAAAGCTTTGAAAGTAACAATAATGGTCAAAACGTAGTTGAGTGAATCAGGTTCTACAACTATACCTAATCCTTCATACCATGATGAAAATGATGAAAATAGTTTATTTGCTTCATAGAAACAGTGTAAGCAAAAGCATTCTTTATACAGTCCGTTTTAGCTGTTTTCTCCTTCTGCAAAAGCTTTGAAAGTAACAATAATGGTCAAAACGTAGTTGAGTGAATTAGCTTCTACAACTATACCTAATCCTTCATACCATGATGAAAATGATGAAAATAGTTCATTTGCTTGATAGAAACAGTGTAAGCTAAAGCATTCTTTATACAGTCCGTTTTAGCTGTTTACTCCTTCTGCAAAAGCTTTGAAAGTAACAATAATGGTCAAAACGTAGTTGAGTGAATCAGGTTCTACAACTATACCTAATCCTTCATACCATGATAAAAATGATGAAAATAGTTCATTTGCTTGATAGAAACAGTGTAAGCAAAAGCATTCTTTACACAGTCCGTTTTAGCTGTTTTCTCCTTCTGAAAAAGCTTTGAAAGTAACAATAATGGTCAAAACGTAGTTGAGTGAATTAGCTTCTACAACTATACCTAATCCTTCATACCATGATAAAAATGATGAAAATAGTTCATTTGCTTGATAGAAACAGTGTAAGCAAAAGCATTCTTTACACAGTCCGTTTTAGCTGTTTTCTCCTTCTGAAAAAGCTTTGAAAGTAACAATAATGGTCAAAACGTAGTTGAGTGAATTAGCTTCTACAACTATACCTAATCCTTCATACCATGATGAAAATGATGAAAATAGTTCATTTGCTTGATAGAAACAGTGTAAGCTAAAGCATTCTTCATAACAGTCCGTTTGAGCTGTTTTCTCCTTCTGCAAAAGCTTTGAAAGTAACAATAATGGTCAAAACGTAGTTGAGTGAATCAGGTTCTAAAACTATACCTAATCCTTCATACCATGATGAAAATGATGAAAATAGTTCATTTGCTTGATAGAAACAGTGTAAGCTAAAGCATTCTTCATAACAGTCCGTTTTAGCTGTTTACTCCTTCTGCAAAAGCTTTGAAAGTAACAATAATGGTCAAAAGGTAGTTGAGTGAATCAGGTTCTACAACTATACCTAATCCTTCATACCATGATGAAAATGATGAAAATAGTTCATTTGCTTGATAGAAACAGTGTAAGCTAAAGCATTCTTCATAACAGTCCGTTTTAGCTGTTTTCTCCTTTTGCAAAAGCTTTGAAAGTAACAATAATGGTCAAAACGTAGTTGAGTGAATCAGGTTCTAAAACTATACCTAATCCTTCATACCATGATGAAAATGATGAAAATAGTTCATTTGCTTCATAGAAACAGTGTAAGCAAAAGCATTCTTTATACAGTCCGTTTTAGCTGTTTTCTCCTTCTGCAAAAGCTTTGAAAGTAACAATAATGGTCAAAACGTAGTTGAGTGAATCAGGTTCTAAAACTATACCTAATCCTTCATACCATGATGAAAATGATGAAAATAGTTCATTTGCTTCATAGAAACAGTGTAAGCAAAAGCATTCTTCATAACAGTCCGTTTTAGCTGTTTACTCCTTCTGCAAAAGCTTTGAAAGTAACAATAATGGTCAAAACGTAGTTGATTGAATCAGGTTCTACAACTATACCTAATCCTTCATACCATGATAAAAATGATGAAAATAGTTCATTTGCTTGATAGAAACAGTGTAAGCAAAAGCATTCTTTACACAGTCCGTTTTAGCTGTTTTCTCCTTCTGAAAAAGCTTTGAAAGTAACAATAATGGTCAAAACGTAGTTGAGTGAATTAGCTTCTACAACTATACCTAATCCTTCATACCATGATGAAAATGATGAAAATAGTTCATTTGCTTGATAGAAACAGTGTAAGCTAAAGCATTCTTCATAACAGTCTGTTTGAGCTGTTTTCTCCTTCTGCAAAAGCTTTGAAAGTAACAATAATGGTCAAAACGTAGTTGAGTGAATCAGGTTCTACAACTATACCTAATCCTTCATACCATGATGAAAATGATGAAAATAGTTTATTTGCTTCATAGAAACAGTGTAAGCAAAAGCATTCTTTATACAGTCCGTTTTAGCTGTTTTCTCCTTCTGCAAAAGCTTTGAAAGTAACAATAATGGTCAAAACGTAGTTGAGTGAATTAGCTTCTACAACTATACCTAATCCTTCATACCATGATGAAAATGATGAAAATAGTTCATTTGCTTGATAGAAACAGTGTAAGCTAAAGCATTCTTCATAACAGTCCGTTTGAGCTGTTTTCTCCTTCTGCAAAAGCTTTGAAAGTAACAATAATGGTCAAAACGTAGTTGAGTGAATTAGCTTCTACAACTATACCTAATCCTTCATACCATGATGAAAATGATGAAAATAGTTTATTTGCTTCATAGAAACAGTGTAAGCAAAAGCATTCTTTATACAGTCCGTTTTAGCTGTTTTCTCCTTCTGCAAAAGCTTTGAAAGTAACAATAATGGTCAAAACGTAGTTGAGTGAATCAGGTTCTAAAACTATACCTAATCCTTCATACCATGATGAAAATGATGAAAATAGTTCATTTGCTTGATAGAAACAGTGTAAGCTAAAGCATTCTTCATAACAGTCCGTTTTAGCTGTTTACTCCTTCTGCAAAAGCTTTGAAAGTAACAATAATGGTCAAAAGGTAGTTGAGTGAATCAGGTTCTACAACTATACCTAATCCTTCATACCATGATAAAAATGATGAAAATAGTTCATTTGCTTGATAGAAACAGTGTAAGCTAAAGCATTCTTCATAACAGTCCGTTTGAGCTGTTTTCTCCTTCTGCAAAAGCTTTGAAAGTAACAATAATGGTCAAAACGTAGTTGAGTGAATCAGGTTCTACAACTATACCTAATCCTTCATACCATGATGAAAATGATGAAAATAGTTTATTTGCTTCATAGAAACAGTGTAAGCAAAAGCATTCTTTATACAGTCCGTTTTAGCTGTTTTCTCCTTCTGCAAAAGCTTTGAAAGTAACAATAATGGTCAAAACGTAGTTGAGTGAATTAGCTTCTACAACTATACCTAATCCTTCATACCATGATGAAAATGATGAAAATAGTTCATTTGCTTGATAGAAACAGTGTAAGCTAAAGCATTCTTTATACAGTCCGTTTTAGCTGTTTACTCCTTCTGCAAAAGCTTTGAAAGTAACAATAATGGTCAAAACGTAGTTGAGTGAATCAGGTTCTACAACTATACCTAATCCTTCATACCATGATAAAAATGATGAAAATAGTTCATTTGCTTGATAGAAACAGTGTAAGCAAAAGCATTCTTTACACAGTCCGTTTTAGCTGTTTTCTCCTTCTGAAAAAGCTTTGAAAGTAACAATAATGGTCAAAACGTAGTTGAGTGAATTAGCTTCTACAACTATACCTAATCCTTCATACCATGATAAAAATGATGAAAATAGTTCATTTGCTTGATAGAAACAGTGTAAGCAAAAGCATTCTTTACACAGTCCGTTTTAGCTGTTTTCTCCTTCTGAAAAAGCTTTGAAAGTAACAATAATGGTCAAAACGTAGTTGAGTGAATTAGCTTCTACAACTATACCTAATCCTTCATACCATGATGAAAATGATGAAAATAGTTCATTTGCTTGATAGAAACAGTGTAAGCTAAAGCATTCTTCATAACAGTCCGTTTGAGCTGTTTTCTCCTTCTGCAAAAGCTTTGAAAGTAACAATAATGGTCAAAACGTAGTTGAGTGAATCAGGTTCTAAAACTATACCTAATCCTTCATACCATGATGAAAATGATGAAAATAGTTCATTTGCTTGATAGAAACAGTGTAAGCTAAAGCATTCTTCATAACAGTCCGTTTTAGCTGTTTACTCCTTCTGCAAAAGCTTTGAAAGTAACAATAATGGTCAAAAGGTAGTTGAGTGAATCAGGTTCTACAACTATACCTAATCCTTCATACCATGATGAAAATGATGAAAATAGTTCATTTGCTTGATAGAAACAGTGTAAGCTAAAGCATTCTTCATAACAGTCCGTTTTAGCTGTTTTCTCCTTTTGCAAAAGCTTTGAAAGTAACAATAATGGTCAAAACGTAGTTGAGTGAATCAGGTTCTAAAACTATACCTAATCCTTCATACCATGATGAAAATGATGAAAATAGTTCATTTGCTTCATAGAAACAGTGTAAGCAAAAGCATTCTTTATACAGTCCGTTTTAGCTGTTTTCTCCTTCTGCAAAAGCTTTGAAAGTAACAATAATGGTCAAAACGTAGTTGAGTGAATCAGGTTCTAAAACTATACCTAATCCTTCATACCATGATGAAAATGATGAAAATAGTTCATTTGCTTCATAGAAACAGTGTAAGCAAAAGCATTCTTCATAACAGTCCGTTTTAGCTGTTTACTCCTTCTGCAAAAGCTTTGAAAGTAACAATAATGGTCAAAACGTAGTTGATTGAATCAGGTTCTACAACTATACCTAATCCTTCATACCATGATAAAAATGATGAAAATAGTTCATTTGCTTGATAGAAACAGTGTAAGCAAAAGCATTCTTTACACAGTCCGTTTTAGCTGTTTTCTCCTTCTGAAAAAGCTTTGAAAGTAACAATAATGGTCAAAACGTAGTTGAGTGAATTAGCTTCTACAACTATACCTAATCCTTCATACCATGATGAAAATGATGAAAATAGTTCATTTGCTTGATAGAAACAGTGTAAGCTAAAGCATTCTTCATAACAGTCCGTTTGAGCTGTTTTCTCCTTCTGCAAAAGCTTTGAAAGTAACAATAATGGTCAAAACGTAGTTGAGTGAATCAGGTTCTACAACTATACCTAATCCTTCATACCATGATGAAAATGATGAAAATAGTTTATTTGCTTCATAGAAACAGTGTAAGCAAAAGCATTCTTTATACAGTCCGTTTTAGCTGTTTTCTCCTTCTGCAAAAGCTTTGAAAGTAACAATAATGGTCAAAACGTAGTTGAGTGAATTAGCTTCTACAACTATACCTAATCCTTCATACCATGATGAAAATGATGAAAATAGTTCATTTGCTTGATAGAAACAGTGTAAGCTAAAGCATTCTTCATAACAGTCCGTTTGAGCTGTTTTCTCCTTCTGCAAAAGCTTTGAAAGTAACAATAATGGTCAAAACGTAGTTGAGTGAATTAGCTTCTACAACTATACCTAATCCTTCATACCATGATGAAAATGATGAAAATAGTTTATTTGCTTCATAGAAACAGTGTAAGCAAAAGCATTCTTTATACAGTCCGTTTTAGCTGTTTTCTCCTTCTGCAAAAGCTTTGAAAGTAACAATAATGGTCAAAACGTAGTTGAGTGAATCAGGTTCTAAAACTATACCTAATCCTTCATACCATGATGAAAATGATGAAAATAGTTCATTTGCTTGATAGAAACAGTGTAAGCTAAAGCATTCTTCATAACAGTCCGTTTTAGCTGTTTACTCCTTCTGCAAAAGCTTTGAAAGTAACAATAATGGTCAAAAGGTAGTTGAGTGAATCAGGTTCTACAACTATACCTAATCCTTCATACCATGATAAAAATGATGAAAATAGTTCATTTGCTTGATAGAAACAGTGTAAGCTAAAGCATTCTTCATAACAGTCCGTTTGAGCTGTTTTCTCCTTCTGCAAAAGCTTTGAAAGTAACAATAATGGTCAAAACGTAGTTGAGTGAATCAGGTTCTACAACTATACCTAATCCTTAGTACCATGATGAAAATGATGAAAATAGTTTATTTGCTTCATAGAAACAGTGTAAGCAAAAGCATTCTTTATACAGTCCGTTTTAGCTGTTTTCTCCTTCTGCAAAAGCTTTGAAAGTAACAATAATGGTCAAAACGTAGTTGAGTGAATTAGCTTCTACAACTATACCTAATCCTTCATACCATGATGAAAATGATGAAAATAGTTCATTTGCTTGATAGAAACAGTGTAAGCTAAAGCATTCTTCATAACAGTCCGTTTGAGCTGTTTTCTCCTTCTGCAAAAGCTTTGAAAGTAACAATAATGGTCAAAACGTAGTTGAGTGAATTAGCTTCTACAACTATACCTAATCCTTCATACCATGATGAAAATGATGAAAATAGTTTATTTGCTTCATAGAAACAGTGTAAGCAAAAGCATTCTTTATACAGTCCGTTTTAGCTGTTTTCTCCTTCTGCAAAAGCTTTGAAAGTAACAATAATGGTCAAAACGTAGTTGAGTGAATCAGGTTCTAAAACTATACCTAATCCTTCATACCATGATGAAAATGATGAAAATAGTTCATTTGCTTGATAGAAACAGTGTAAGCTAAAGCATTCTTCATAACAGTCCGTTTTAGCTGTTTACTCCTTCTGCAAAAGCTTTGAAAGTAACAATAATGGTCAAAAGGTAGTTGAGTGAATCAGGTTCTACAACTATACCTAATCCTTCATACCATGATAAAAATGATGAAAATAGTTCATTTGCTTGATAGAAACAGTGTAAGCTAAAGCATTCTTCATAACAGTCCGTTTGAGCTGTTTTCTCCTTCTGCAAAAGCTTTGAAAGTAACAATAATGGTCAAAACGTAGTTGAGTGAATCAGGTTCTACAACTATACCTAATCCTTCATACCATGATGAAAATGATGAAAATAGTTTATTTGCTTCATAGAAACAGTGTAAGCAAAAGCATTCTTTATACAGTCCGTTTTAGCTGTTTTCTCCTTCTGCAAAAGCTTTGAAAGTAACAATAATGGTCAAAACGTAGTTGAGTGAATTAGCTTCTACAACTATACCTAATCCTTCATACCATGATGAAAATGATGAAAATAGTTCATTTGCTTGATAGAAACAGTGTAAGCTAAAGCATTCTTTATACAGTCCGTTTTAGCTGTTTACTCCTTCTGCAAAAGCTTTGAAAGTAACAATAATGGTCAAAACGTAGTTGAGTGAATCAGGTTCTACAACTATACCTAATCCTTCATACCATGATAAAAATGATGAAAATAGTTCATTTGCTTGATAGAAACAGTGTAAGCAAAAGCATTCTTTACACAGTCCGTTTTAGCTGTTTTCTCCTTCTGCAAAAGCTTTGAAAGTAACAATAATGGTCAAAACGTAGTTGAGTGAATCAGGTTCTAAAACTATACCTAATCCTTCATACCATGATGAAAATGATGAAAATAGTTCATTTGCTTCATAGAAACAGTGTAAGCAAAAGCATTCTTCATAACAGTCCGTTTTAGCTGTTTACTCCTTCTGCAAAAGCTTTGAAAGTAACAATAATGGTCAAAACGTAGTTGATTGAATCAGGTTCTACAACTATACCTAATCCTTCATACCATGATAAAAATGATGAAAATAGTTCATTTGCTTGATAGAAACAGTGTAAGCAAAAGCATTCTTTACACAGTCCGTTTTAGCTGTTTTCTCCTTCTGAAAAAGCTTTGAAAGTAACAATAATGGTCAAAACGTAGTTGAGTGAATTAGCTTCTACAACTATACCTAATCCTTCATACCATGATGAAAATGATGAAAATAGTTCATTTGCTTGATAGAAACAGTGTAAGCTAAAGCATTCTTCATAACAGTCCGTTTGAGCTGTTTTCTCCTTCTGCAAAAGCTTTGAAAGTAACAATAATGGTCAAAACGTAGTTGAGTGAATCAGGTTCTACAACTATACCTAATCCTTCATACCATGATGAAAATGATGAAAATAGTTTATTTGCTTCATAGAAACAGTGTAAGCAAAAGCATTCTTTATACAGTCCGTTTTAGCTGTTTTCTCCTTCTGCAAAAGCTTTGAAAGTAACAATAATGGTCAAAACGTAGTTGAGTGAATTAGCTTCTACAACTATACCTAATCCTTCATACCATGATGAAAATGATGAAAATAGTTCATTTGCTTGATAGAAACAGTGTAAGCTAAAGCATTCTTCATAACAGTCCGTTTGAGCTGTTTTCTCCTTCTGCAAAAGCTTTGAAAGTAACAATAATGGTCAAAACGTAGTTGAGTGAATTAGCTTCTACAACTATACCTAATCCTTCATACCATGATGAAAATGATGAAAATAGTTTATTTGCTTCATAGAAACAGTGTAAGCAAAAGCATTCTTTATACAGTCCGTTTTAGCTGTTTTCTCCTTCTGCAAAAGCTTTGAAAGTAACAATAATGGTCAAAACGTAGTTGAGTGAATCAGGTTCTAAAACTATACCTAATCCTTCATACCATGATGAAAATGATGAAAATAGTTCATTTGCTTGATAGAAACAGTGTAAGCTAAAGCATTCTTCATAACAGTCCGTTTTAGCTGTTTACTCCTTCTGCAAAAGCTTTGAAAGTAACAATAATGGTCAAAAGGTAGTTGAGTGAATCAGGTTCTACAACTATACCTAATCCTTCATACCATGATAAAAATGATGAAAATAGTTCATTTGCTTGATAGAAACAGTGTAAGCTAAAGCATTCTTCATAACAGTCCGTTTGAGCTGTTTTCTCCTTCTGCAAAAGCTTTGAAAGTAACAATAATGGTCAAAACGTAGTTGAGTGAATCAGGTTCTACAACTATACCTAATCCTTAGTACCATGATGAAAATGATGAAAATAGTTTATTTGCTTCATAGAAACAGTGTAAGCAAAAGCATTCTTTATACAGTCCGTTTTAGCTGTTTTCTCCTTCTGCAAAAGCTTTGAAAGTAACAATAATGGTCAAAACGTAGTTGAGTGAATTAGCTTCTACAACTATACCTAATCCTTCATACCATGATGAAAATGATGAAAATAGTTCATTTGCTTGATAGAAACAGTGTAAGCTAAAGCATTCTTCATAACAGTCCGTTTGAGCTGTTTTCTCCTTCTGCAAAAGCTTTGAAAGTAACAATAATGGTCAAAACGTAGTTGAGTGAATTAGCTTCTACAACTATACCTAATCCTTCATACCATGATGAAAATGATGAAAATAGTTTATTTGCTTCATAGAAACAGTGTAAGCAAAAGCATTCTTTATACAGTCCGTTTTAGCTGTTTTCTCCTTCTGCAAAAGCTTTGAAAGTAACAATAATGGTCAAAACGTAGTTGAGTGAATTAGCTTCTACAACTATACCTAATCCTTCATACCATGATGAAAATGATGAAAATAGTTCATTTGCTTGATAGAAACAGTGTAAGCTAAAGCATTCTTTATACAGTCCGTTTTAGCTGTTTACTCCTTCTGCAAAAGCTTTGAAAGTAACAATAATGGTCAAAACGTAGTTGAGTGAATCAGGTTCTACAACTATACCTAATCCTTCATACCATGATAAAAATGATGAAAATAGTTCATTTGCTTGATAGAAACAGTGTAAGCAAAAGCATTCTTTACACAGTCCGTTTTAGCTGTTTTCTCCTTCTGAAAAAGCTTTGAAAGTAACAATAATGGTCAAAACGTAGTTGAGTGAATTAGCTTCTACAACTATACCTAATCCTTCATACCATGATGAAAATGATGAAAATAGTTCATTTGCTTGATAGAAACAGTGTAAGCTAAAGCATTCTTCATAACAGTCCGTTTGAGCTGTTTTCTCCTTCTGCAAAAGCTTTGAAAGTAACAATAATGGTCAAAACGTAGTTGAGTGAATCAGGTTCTAAAACTATACCTAATCCTTCATACCATGATGAAAATGATGAAAATAGTTCATTTGCTTGATAGAAACAGTGTAAGCTAAAGCATTCTTCATAACAGTCCGTTTTAGCTGTTTACTCCTTCTGCAAAAGCTTTGAAAGTAACAATAATGGTCAAAAGGTAGTTGAGTGAATCAGGTTCTACAACTATACCTAATCCTTCATACCATGATGAAAATGATGAAAATAGTTCATTTGCTTGATAGAAACAGTGTAAGCTAAAGCATTCTTCATAACAGTCCGTTTTAGCTGTTTTCTCCTTCTGAAAAAGCTTTGAAAGTAACAATAATGGTCAAAACGTAGTTGAGTGAATCAGGTTCTAAAACTATACCTAATCCTTCATACCATGATGAAAATGATGAAAATAGTTCATTTGCTTGATAGAAACAGTGTAAGCTAAAGCATTCTTCATAACAGTCCGTTTTAGCTGTTTACTCCTTCTGCAAAAGCTTTGAAAGTAACAATAATGGTCAAAACGTAGTTGAGTGAATCAGGTTCTACAACTATACCTAATCCTTCATACCATGATAAAAATGATGAAAATAGTTCATTTGCTTGATAGAAACAGTGTAAGCTAAAGCATTCTTCATAACAGTCCGTTTGAGCTGTTTTCTCCTTCTGCAAAAGCTTTGAAAGTAACAATAATGGTCAAAACGTAGTTGAGTGAATCAGGTTCTACAACTATACCTAATCCTTCATACAATGATGAAAATGATGAAAATAGTTTATTTGCTTCATAGAAACAGTGTAAGCAAAAGCATTCTTTATACAGTCCGTTTTAGCTGTTTTCTCCTTCTGCAAAAGCTTTGAAAGTAACAATAATGGTCAAAACGTAGTTGAGTGAATCAGGTTCTAAAACTATACCTAATCCTTCATACCATGATGAAAATGATGAAAATAGTTCATTTGCTTGATAGAAACAGTGTAAGCTAAAGCATTCTTCATAACAGTCCGTTTTAGCTGTTTACTCCTTCTGCAAAAGCTTTGAAAGTAACAATAATGGTCAAAACGTAGTTGAGTGAATCAGGTTCTACAACTATACCTAATCCTTCATACCATGATAAAAATGATGAAAATAGTTCATTTGCTTGATAGAAACAGTGTAAGCAAAAGCCTTCTTTACACAGTCCGTTTTAGCTGTTTTCTCCTTCTGAAAAAGCTTTGAAAGTAACAATAATGGTCAAAACGTAGTTGAGTGAATTAGCTTCTACAACTATACCTAATCCTTCATACCATGATGAAAATGATGAAAATAGTTCATTTGCTTGATAGAAACAGTGTAAGCTAAAGCATTCTTCATAACAGTCCGTTTGAGCTGTTTTCTCCTTCTGCAAAAGCTTTGAAAGTAACAATAATGGTCAAAACGTAGTTGAGTGAATTAGCTTCTACAACTATACCTAATCCTTCATACCATGATGAAAATGATGAAAATAGTTTATTTGCTTCATAGAAACAGTGTAAGCAAAAGCATTCTTTATACAGTCCGTTTTAGCTGTTTTCTCCTTCTGCAAAAGCTTTGAAAGTAACAATAATGGTCAAAACGTAGTTGAGTGAATCAGGTTCTAAAACTATACCTAATCCTTCATACCATGATGAAAATGATGAAAATAGTTCATTTGCTTGATAGAAACAGTGTAAGCTAAAGCATTCTTCATAACAGTCCGTTTTAGCTGTTTACTCCTTCTGCAAAAGCTTTGAAAGTAACAATAATGGTCAAAAGGTAGTTGAGTGAATCAGGTTCTACAACTATACCTAATCCTTCATACCATGATAAAAATGATGAAAATAGTTCATTTGCTTGATAGAAACAGTGTAAGCTAAAGCATTCTTCATAACAGTCCGTTTGAGCTGTTTTCTCCTTCTGCAAAAGCTTTGAAAGTAACAATAATGGTCAAAACGTAGTTGAGTGAATCAGGTTCTACAACTATACCTAATCCTTCATACCATGATGAAAATGATGAAAATAGTTTATTTGCTTCATAGAAACAGTGTAAGCAAAAGCATTCTTTATACAGTCCGTTTTAGCTGTTTTCTCCTTCTGCAAAAGCTTTGAAAGTAACAATAATGGTCAAAACGTAGTTGAGTGAATTAGCTTCTACAACTATACCTAATCCTTCATACCATGATGAAAATGATGAAAATAGTTCATTTGCTTGATAGAAACAGTGTAAGCTAAAGCATTCTTCATAACAGTCCGTTTTAGCTGTTTACTCCTTCTGCAAAAGCTTTGAAAGTAACAATAATGGTCAAAACGTAGTTGAGTGAATCAGGTTCTAAAACTATACCTAATCCTTCATACCATGATGAAAATGATGAAAATAGTTCATTTGCTTGATAGAAACAGTGTAAGCTAAAGCATTCTTCATAACAGTCCGTTTTAGCTGTTTACTCCTTCTGCAAAAGCTTTGAAAGTAACAATAATGGTCAAAACGTAGTTGAGTGAATCAGGTTCTACAACTATACCTAATCCTTCATACCATGATAAAAATGATGAAAATAGTTCATTTGCTTGATAGAAACAGTGTAAGCTAAAGCATTCTTCATAACAGTCCGTTTGAGCTGTTTTCTCCTTCTGCAAAAGCTTTGAAAGTAACAATAATGGTCAAAACGTAGTTGAGTGAATCAGGTTCTACAACTATACCTAATCCTTCATACAATGATGAAAATGATGAAAATAGTTTATTTGCTTCATAGAAACAGTGTAAGCAAAAGCATTCTTTATACAGTCCGTTTTAGCTGTTTTCTCCTTCTGCAAAAGCTTTGAAAGTAACAATAATGGTCAAAACGTAGTTGAGTGAATCAGGTTCTAAAACTATACCTAATCCTTCATACCATGATGAAAATGATGAAAATAGTTCATTTGCTTGATAGAAACAGTGTAAGCTAAAGCATTCTTCATAACAGTCCGTTTTAGCTGTTTACTCCTTCTGCAAAAGCTTTGAAAGTAACAATAATGGTCAAAACGTAGTTGAGTGAATCAGGTTCTACAACTATACCTAATCCTTCATACCATGATAAAAATGATGAAAATAGTTCATTTGCTTGATAGAAACAGTGTAAGCAAAAGCATTCTTTACACAGTCCGTTTTAGCTGTTTTCTCCTTCTGAAAAAGCTTTGAAAGTAACAATAATGGTCAAAACGTAGTTGAGTGAATTAGCTTCTACAACTATACCTAATCCTTCATACCATGATGAAAATGATGAAAATAGTTCATTTGCTTGATAGAAACAGTGTAAGCTAAAGCATTCTTCATAACAGTCCGTTTGAGCTGTTTTCTCCTTCTGCAAAAGCTTTGAAAGTAACAATAATGGTCAAAACGTAGTTGAGTGAATCAGGTTCTAAAACTATACCTAATCCTTCATACCATGATGAAAATGATGAAAATAGTTCATTTGCTTGATAGAAACAGTGTAAGCTAAAGCATTCTTCATAACAGTCCGTTTTAGCTGTTTACTCCTTCTGCAAAAGCTTTGAAAGTAACAATAATGGTCAAAAGGTAGTTGAGTGAATCAGGTTCTACAACTATACCTAATCCTTCATACCATGATAAAAATGATGAAAATAGTTCATTTGCTTGATAGAAACAGTGTAAGCTAAAGCATTCTTCATAACAGTCCGTTTGAGCTGTTTTCTCCTTCTGCAAAAGCTTTGAAAGTAACAATAATGGTCAAAACGTAGTTGAGTGAATCAGGTTCTACAACTATACCTAATCCTTCATACCATGATGAAAATGATGAAAATAGTTTATTTGCTTCATAGAAACAGTGTAAGCAAAAGCATTCTTTATACAGTCCGTTTTAGCTGTTTTCTCCTTCTGCAAAAGCTTTGAAAGTAACAATAATGGTCAAAACGTAGTTGAGTGAATTAGCTTCTACAACTATACCTAATCCTTCATACCATGATGAAAATGATGAAAATAGTTCATTTGCTTGATAGAAACAGTGTAAGCTAAAGCATTCTTCATAACAGTCCGTTTTAGCTGTTTTCTCCTTTTGCAAAAGCTTTGAAAGTAACAATAATGGTCAAAACGTAGTTGAGTGAATCAGGTTCTACAACTATACCTAATCCTTCATACCATGATAAAAATGATGAAAATAGTTCATTTGCTTGATAGAAACAGTGTAAGCAAAAGCATTCTTTACACAGTCCGTTTTAGCTGTTTTCTCCTTCTGCAAAAGCTTTGAAAGTAACAATAATGGTCAAAACGTAGTTGAGTGAATCAGGTTCTACAACTATACCTAATCCTTCATACCATGATGAAAATGATGAAAATAGTTTATTTGCTTCATAGAAACAGTGTAAGCAAAAGCATTCTTTATACAGTCCGTTTTAGCTGTTTTCTCCTTCTGCAAAAGCTTTGAAAGTAACAATAATGGTCAAAACGTAGTTGAGTGAATCAGGTTCTAAAACTATACCTAATCCTTCATACCATGATGAAAATGATGAAAATAGTTCATTTGCTTGATAGAAACAGTGTAAGCTAAAGCATTCTTCATAACAGTCCGTTTTAGCTGTTTACTCCTTCTGCAAAAGCTTTGAAAGTAACAATAATGGTCAAAACGTAGTTGAGTGAATCAGGTTCTACAACTATACCTAATCCTTCATACCATGATAAAAATGATGAAAATAGTTCATTTGCTTGATAGAAACAGTGTAAGCAAAAGCATTCTTTACACAGTCCGTTTTAGCTGTTTTCTCCTTCTGCAAAAGCTTTGAAAGTAACAATAATGGTCAAAACGTAGTTGAGTGAATTAGCTTCTACAACTATACCTAATCCTTCATACCATGATGAAAATGATGAAAATAGTTCATTTGCTTGATAGAAACAGTGTAAGCAAAAGCATTCTTTACACAGTCCGTTTTAGCTGTTTTCTCCTTCTGCAAAAGCTTTGAAAGTAACAATAATGGTCAAAACGTAGTTGAGTGAATCAGGTTCTACAACTATACCTAATCCTTCATACCATGATAAAAATGATGAAAATAGTTCATTTGCTTGATAGAAACAGTGTAAGCAAAAGCATTCTTTACACAGTCCGTTTTAGCTGTTTTCTCCTTCTGCAAAAGCTTTGAAAGTAACAATAATGGTCAAAACGTAGTTGAGTGAATTAGCTTCTACAACTATACCTAATCCTTCATACCATGATGAAAATGATGAAAATAGTTCATTTGCTTGATAGAAACAGTGTAAGCTAAAGCATTCTTCATAACAGTCCGTTTTAGCTGTTTTCTCCTTTTGCAAAAGCTTTGAAAGTAACAATAATGGTCAAAACGTAGTTGAGTGAATCAGGTTCTAAAACTATACCTAATCCTTCATACCATGATGAAAATGATGAAAATAGTTCATTTGCTTCATAGAAACAGTGTAAGCAAAAGCATTCTTTATACAGTCCGTTTTAGCTGTTTTCTCCTTCTGCAAAAGCTTTGAAAGTAACAATAATGGTCAAAACGTAGTTGAGTGAATCAGGTTCTAAAACTATACCTAATCCTTCATACCATGATGAAAATGATGAAAATAGTTCATTTGCTTCATAGAAACAGTGTAAGCAAAAGCATTCTTCATAACAGTCCGTTTTAGCTGTTTACTCCTTCTGCAAAAGCTTTGAAAGTAACAATAATGGTCAAAACGTAGTTGATTGAATCAGGTTCTACAACTATACCTAATCCTTCATACCATGATAAAAATGATGAAAATAGTTCATTTGCTTGATAGAAACAGTGTAAGCAAAAGCATTCTTTACACAGTCCGTTTTAGCTGTTTTCTCCTTCTGAAAAAGCTTTGAAAGTAACAATAATGGTCAAAACGTAGTTGAGTGAATTAGCTTCTACAACTATACCTAATCCTTCATACCATGATGAAAATGATGAAAATAGTTCATTTGCTTGATAGAAACAGTGTAAGCAAAAGCATTCTTTACACAGTCCGTTTTAGCTGTTTTCTCCTTCTGAAAAAGCTTTAAAAGTAACAATAATGGTCAAAACGTAGTTGAGTGAATTAGCTTCTACAACTATACCTAATCCTTCATACCATGATAAAAATGATGAAAATAGTTCATTTGCTTGATAGAAACAGTGTAAGCTAAAGCATTCTTCATAACAGTCCGTTTGAGCTGTTTTCTCCTTCTGCAAAAGCTTTGAAAGTAACAATAATGGTCAAAACGTAGTTGAGTGAATCAGGTTCTACAACTATACCTAATCCTTCATACAATGATGAAAATGATGAAAATAGTTTATTTGCTTCATAGAAACAGTGTAAGCAAAAGCATTCTTTATACAGTCCGTTTTAGCTGTTTTCTCCTTCTGCAAAAGCTTTGAAAGTAACAATAATGGTCAAAACGTAGTTGAGTGAATCAGGTTCTAAAACTATACCTAATCCTTCATACCATGATGAAAATGATGAAAATAGTTCATTTGCTTGATAGAAACAGTGTAAGCTAAAGCATTCTTCATAACAGTCCGTTTTAGCTGTTTACTCCTTCTGCAAAAGCTTTGAAAGTAACAATAATGGTCAAAACGTAGTTGAGTGAATCAGGTTCTACAACTATACCTAATCCTTCATACCATGATAAAAATGATGAAAATAGTTCATTTGCTTGATAGAAACAGTGTAAGCAAAAGCATTCTTTACACAGTCCGTTTTAGCTGTTTTCTCCTTCTGAAAAAGCTTTGAAAGTAACAATAATGGTCAAAACGTAGTTGAGTGAATTAGCTTCTACAACTATACCTAATCCTTCATACCATGATGAAAATGATGAAAATAGTTCATTTGCTTGATAGAAACAGTGTAAGCTAAAGCATTCTTCATAACAGTCCGTTTGAGCTGTTTTCTCCTTCTGCAAAAGCTTTGAAAGTAACAATAATGGTCAAAACGTAGTTGAGTGAATCAGGTTCTAAAACTATACCTAATCCTTCATACCATGATGAAAATGATGAAAATAGTTCATTTGCTTGATAGAAACAGTGTAAGCTAAAGCATTCTTCATAACAGTCCGTTTTAGCTGTTTACTCCTTCTGCAAAAGCTTTGAAAGTAACAATAATGGTCAAAAGGTAGTTGAGTGAATCAGGTTCTACAACTATACCTAATCCTTCATACCATGATAAAAATGATGAAAATAGTTCATTTGCTTGATAGAAACAGTGTAAGCTAAAGCATTCTTCATAACAGTCCGTTTGAGCTGTTTTCTCCTTCTGCAAAAGCTTTGAAAGTAACAATAATGGTCAAAACGTAGTTGAGTGAATCAGGTTCTACAACTATACCTAATCCTTCATACCATGATGAAAATGATGAAAATAGTTTATTTGCTTCATAGAAACAGTGTAAGCAAAAGCATTCTTTATACAGTCCGTTTTAGCTGTTTTCTCCTTCTGCAAAAGCTTTGAAAGTAACAATAATGGTCAAAACGTAGTTGAGTGAATTAGCTTCTACAACTATACCTAATCCTTCATACCATGATGAAAATGATGAAAATAGTTCATTTGCTTGATAGAAACAGTGTAAGCTAAAGCATTCTTCATAACAGTCCGTTTTAGCTGTTTTCTCCTTTTGCAAAAGCTTTGAAAGTAACAATAATGGTCAAAACGTAGTTGAGTGAATCAGGTTCTACAACTATACCTAATCCTTCATACCATGATAAAAATGATGAAAATAGTTCATTTGCTTGATAGAAACAGTGTAAGCAAAAGCATTCTTTACACAGTCCGTTTTAGCTGTTTTCTCCTTCTGCAAAAGCTTTGAAAGTAACAATAATGGTCAAAACGTAGTTGAGTGAATCAGGTTCTAAAACTATACCTAATCCTTCATACCATGATGAAAATGATGAAAATAGTTCATTTGCTTGATAGAAACAGTGTAAGCTAAAGCATTCTTCATAACAGTCCGTTTTAGCTGTTTACTCCTTCTGCAAAAGCTTTGAAAGTAACAATAATGGTCAAAACGTAGTTGAGTGAATCAGGTTCTAAAACTATACCTAATCCTTCATACCATGATGAAAATGATGAAAATAGTTCATTTGCTTGATAGAAACAGTGTAAGCTAAAGCATTCTTCATAACAGTCCGTTTTAGCTGTTTACTCCTTCTGCAAAAGCTTTGAAAGTAACAATAATGGTCAAAACGTAGTTGAGTGAATCAGGTTCTACAACTATACCTAATCCTTCATACCATGATAAAAATGATGAAAATAGTTCATTTGCTTGATAGAAACAGTGTAAGCAAAAGCATTCTTTACACAGTCCGTTTTAGCTGTTTTCTCCTTCTGCAAAAGCTTTGAAAGTAACAATAATGGTCAAAACGTAGTTGAGTGAATTAGCTTCTACAACTATACCTAATCCTTCATACCATGATGAAAATGATGAAAATAGTTCATTTGCTTGATAGAAACAGTGTAAGCAAAAGCATTCTTTACACAGTCCGTTTTAGCTGTTTTCTCCTTCTGCAAAAGCTTTGAAAGTAACAATAATGGTCAAAACGTAGTTGAGTGAATCAGGTTCTACAACTATACCTAATCCTTCATACCATGATAAAAATGATGAAAATAGTTCATTTGCTTGATAGAAACAGTGTAAGCAAAAGCATTCTTTACACAGTCCGTTTTAGCTGTTTTCTCCTTCTGCAAAAGCTTTGAAAGTAACAATAATGGTCAAAACGTAGTTGAGTGAATTAGCTTCTACAACTATACCTAATCCTTCATACCATGATGAAAATGATGAAAATAGTTCATTTGCTTGATAGAAACAGTGTAAGCTAAAGCATTCTTCATAACAGTCCGTTTTAGCTGTTTTCTCCTTTTGCAAAAGCTTTGAAAGTAACAATAATGGTCAAAACGTAGTTGAGTGAATCAGGTTCTAAAACTATACCTAATCCTTCATACCATGATGAAAATGATGAAAATAGTTCATTTGCTTCATAGAAACAGTGTAAGCAAAAGCATTCTTTATACAGTCCGTTTTAGCTGTTTTCTCCTTCTGCAAAAGCTTTGAAAGTAACAATAATGGTCAAAACGTAGTTGAGTGAATCAGGTTCTAAAACTATACCTAATCCTTCATACCATGATGAAAATGATGAAAATAGTTCATTTGCTTCATAGAAACAGTGTAAGCAAAAGCATTCTTCATAACAGTCCGTTTTAGCTGTTTACTCCTTCTGCAAAAGCTTTGAAAGTAACAATAATGGTCAAAACGTAGTTGATTGAATCAGGTTCTACAACTATACCTAATTTTCATACCATGATGAAAATGATGAAAATAGTTTATTTGCTTCATAGAAACAGTGTAAGCGAAAGCATTCTTTATACAGTCCGTTTTAGCTGTTTTCTCCTTCTGCAAAAGCTTTGAAAGTAACAATAATGGTCAAAACGTAGTTGAGTGAATCAGGTTCTAAAACTATACCTAATCCTTCATACCATGATGAAAATGATGAAAATAGTTCATTTGCTTGATAGAAACAGTGTAAGCAAAAGCATTCTTTACACAGTCCGTTTTAGCTGTTTTCTCCTTCTGCAAAAGCTTTGAAAGTAACAATAATGGTCAAAACGTAGTTGAGTGAATCAGGTTCTACAACTATACCTAATCCTTCATACCATGATGAAAATGATGAAAATAGTTTATTTGCTTCATAGAAACAGTGTAAGCAAAAGCATTCTTTATACAGTCCGTTTTAGCTGTTTTCTCCTTCTGCAAAAGCTTTGAAAGTAACAATAATGGTCAAAACGTAGTTGAGTGAATCAGGTTCTAAAACTATACCTAATCCTTCATACCATGATGAAAATGATGAAAATAGTTCATTTGCTTGATAGAAACAGTGTAAGCTAAAGCATTCTTCATAACAGTCCGTTTTAGCTGTTTTCTCCTTTTGCAAAAGCTTTGAAAGTAACAATAATGGTAAAAACGTAGTTGAGTGAATCAGGTTCTAAAACTATACCTAATCCTTCATACCATGATGAAAATGATGAAAATAGTTCATTTGCTTCATAGAAACAGTGTAAGCAAAAGCATTCTTTATACAGTCCGTTTTAGCTGTTTTCTCCTTCTGCAAAAGCTTTGAAAGTAACAATAATGGTCAAAACGTAGTTGAGTGAATCAGGTTCTAAAACTATACCTAATCCTTCATACCATGATGAAAATGATGAAAATAGTTCATTTGCTTCATAGAAACAGTGTAAGCAAAAGCATTCTTCATAACAGTCCGTTTTAGCTGTTTACTCCTTCTGCAAAAGCTTTGAAAGTAACAATAATGGTCAAAACGTAGTTGATTGAATCAGGTTCTACAACTATACCTAATCCTTCATACCATGATAAAAATGATGAAAATAGTTCATTTGCTTGATAGAAACAGTGTAAGCAAAAGCATTCTTTACACAGTCCGTTTTAGCTGTTTTCTCCTTCTGAAAAAGCTTTGAAAGTAACAATAATGGTCAAAACGTAGTTGAGTGAATTAGCTTCTACAACTATACCTAATCCTTCATACCATGATGAAAATGATGAAAATAGTTCATTTGCTTGATAGAAACAGTGTAAGCTAAAGCATTCTTCATAACAGTCCGTTTGAGCTGTTTTCTCCTTCTGCAAAAGCTTTGAAAGTAACAATAATGGTCAAAACGTAGTTGAGTGAATTAGCTTCTACAACTATACCTAATCCTTCATACCATGATGAAAATGATGAAAATAGTTCATTTGCTTGATAGAAACAGTGTAAGCTAAAGCATTCTTCATAACAGTCCGTTTGAGCTGTTTTCTCCTTCTGCAAAAGCTTTGAAAGTAACAATAATGGTCAAAACGTAGTTGAGTGAATCAGGTTCTAAAACTATACCTAATCCTTCATACCATGATGAAAATGATGAAAATAGTTCATTTGCTTTATAGAAACAGTGTAAGCAAAAGCATTCTTCATAACAGTCCGTTTTAGCTGTTTTCTCCTTCTGCAAAAGCTTTGAAAGTAACAAT
Organism: Pungitius pungitius; assembly: GCF_949316345.1. Taxonomy (NCBI): domain Eukaryota; kingdom Metazoa; phylum Chordata; class Actinopteri; order Perciformes; family Gasterosteidae; genus Pungitius; species Pungitius pungitius. The sequence goes on from NC_084904.1 coordinate 10,655,009, forward strand.
AATGGTCAAAACGTAGTTGAGTGAATCAGGTTCTACAACTATACCTAATCCTTCATACCATGATGAAAATGATGAAAATAGTTTATTTGCTTCATAGAAACAGTGTAAGCAAAAGCATTCTTTATACAGTCCGTTTTAGCTGTTTTCTCCTTCTGCAAAAGCTTTGAAAGTAACAATAATGGTCAAAACGTAGTTGAGTGAATCAGGTTCTAAAACTATACCTAATCCTTCATACCATGATGAAAATGATGAAAATAGTTCATTTGCTTGATAGAAACAGTGTAAGCTAAAGCATTCTTCATAACAGTCCGTTTTAGCTGTTTTCTCCTTTTGCAAAAGCTTTGAAAGTAACAATAATGGTAAAAACGTAGTTGAGTGAATCAGGTTCTAAAACTATACCTAATCCTTCATACCATGATGAAAATGATGAAAATAGTTCATTTGCTTCATAGAAACAGTGTAAGCAAAAGCATTCTTTATACAGTCCGTTTTAGCTGTTTTCTCCTTCTGCAAAAGCTTTGAAAGTAACAATAATGGTCAAAACGTAGTTGAGTGAATCAGGTTCTAAAACTATACCTAATCCTTCATACCATGATGAAAATGATGAAAATAGTTCATTTGCTTCATAGAAACAGTGTAAGCAAAAGCATTCTTCATAACAGTCCGTTTTAGCTGTTTACTCCTTCTGCAAAAGCTTTGAAAGTAACAATAATGGTCAAAACGTAGTTGATTGAATCAGGTTCTACAACTATACCTAATCCTTCATACCATGATAAAAATGATGAAAATAGTTCATTTGCTTGATAGAAACAGTGTAAGCAAAAGCATTCTTTACACAGTCCGTTTTAGCTGTTTTCTCCTTCTGAAAAAGCTTTGAAAGTAACAATAATGGTCAAAACGTAGTTGAGTGAATTAGCTTCTACAACTATACCTAATCCTTCATACCATGATGAAAATGATGAAAATAGTTCATTTGCTTGATAGAAACAGTGTAAGCTAAAGCATTCTTCATAACAGTCCGTTTGAGCTGTTTTCTCCTTCTGCAAAAGCTTTGAAAGTAACAATAATGGTCAAAACGTAGTTGAGTGAATTAGCTTCTACAACTATACCTAATCCTTCATACCATGATGAAAATGATGAAAATAGTTCATTTGCTTGATAGAAACAGTGTAAGCTAAAGCATTCTTCATAACAGTCCGTTTGAGCTGTTTTCTCCTTCTGCAAAAGCTTTGAAAGTAACAATAATGGTCAAAACGTAGTTGAGTGAATCAGGTTCTAAAACTATACCTAATCCTTCATACCATGATGAAAATGATGAAAATAGTTCATTTGCTTTATAGAAACAGTGTAAGCAAAAGCATTCTTCATAACAGTCCGTTTTAGCTGTTTACTCCTTCTGCAAAAGCTTTGAAAGTAACAATAATGGTCAAAACGTAGTTGATTGAATCAGGTTCTACAACTATACCTAATCCTTCATACCATGATAAAAATGATGAAAATAGTTCATTTGCTTGATAGAAACAGTGTAAGCAAAAGCATTCTTTATACATTCCGTTTTAGCTGTTTTCTCCTTCTGAAAAAGCTTTGAAAGTAACAATAATGGTCAAAACGTAGTTGAGTGAATCAGGTTTTACAACTATATCTAATCCTTCATACCATGATGAAAATGATGAAAATAGTTCATTTGCTTGATAGAAACAGTGTAAGCAAAAGCATTTTTTACACAGTCCGATTTAGCTGTTTTCTCCTTCTGAAAAAGCTTTGAAAGTAACAATAATGGTCAAAACGTAGTTGAGTGAATCAGCTTCTACAACTATACCTAATCCTTCATACCATGATGAAAATGATGAAAATAGTTAATTTGCTTGATAGAAACAGTGTAAGCTAAAGCATTCTTCATAACAGTCCGTTTTAGCTGTTTACTCCTTCTGCAAAAGCTTTGAAAGTAACAATAATGGTCAAAACGTAGTTGAGTGAATCAGGTTCTACAACTATACCTAATCCTTCATACCATGATGAAAATGATGAAAATAGTTTATTTGCTTCATAGAAACAGTGTAAGCAAAAGCATTCTTTATACAGTCCGTTTTAGCTGTTTTCTCCTTCTGCAAAAGCTTTGAAAGTAACAATAATGGTCAAAACGTAGTTGAGTGAATCAGGTTCTACAACTATACCTAATCCTTCATACCATGATGAAAATGATGAAAATAGTTCATTTGCTTGATAGAAACAGTGTAAGCAAAAGCATTCTTTATACATTCCGTTTTAGCTGTTTTCTCCTTCTGAAAAAGCTTTGAAAGTAACAATAATGGTCAAAACGTAGTTGAGTGAATCAGGTTTTACAACTATATCTAATCCTTCATACCATGATGAAAATGATGAAAATAGTTCATTTGCTTGATAGAAACAGTGTAAGCAAAAGCATTCTTTACACAGTCCGATTTAGCTGTTTTCTCCTTCTGAAAAAGCTTTGAAAGTAACAATAATGGTCAAAACGTAGTTGAGTGAATCAGCTTCTACAACTATACCTAATCCTTCATACCATGATGAAAATGATGAAAATAGTTAATTTGCTTGATAGAAACAGTGTAAGCTAAAGCATTCTTCATAACAGTCCGTTTTAGCTGTTTACTCCTTCTGCAAAAGCTTTGAAAGTAACAATAATGGTCAAAACGTAGTTGAGTGAATCAGGTTCTACAACTATACCTAATCCTTCATACCATGATGAAAATGATGAAAATAGTTTATTTGCTTCATAGAAACAGTGTAAGCAAAAGCATTCTTTATACAGTCCGTTTTAGCTGTTTTCTCCTTCTGCAAAAGCTTTGAAAGTAACAATAATGGTCAAAACGTAGTTGAGTGAATCAGGTTCTAAAACTATACCTAATCCTTCATACCATGATGAAAATGATGAAAATAGTTCATTTGCTTGATAGAAACAGTGTAAGCTAAAACATTCTTCATAACAGTCCGTTTTAGCTGTTTACTCCTTCTGCAAAAGCTTTGAAAGTAACAATAATGGTCAAAACGTAGTTGAGTGAATCAGGTTCTACAACTATACCTAATCCTTCATACCATGATAAAAATGATGAAAATAGTTCATTTGCTTGATAGAAACAGTGTAAGCAAAAGCATTCTTTACACAGTCCGTTTTAGCTGTTTTCTCCTTCTGAAAAAGCTTTAAAAGTAACAATAATGGTCAAAACGTAGTTGAGTGAATTAGCTTCTACAACTATACCTAATCCTTCATACCATGATGAAAATGATGAAAATAGTTCATTTGCTTGATAGAAACAGTGTAAGCTAAAGCATTCTTCATAACAGTCCGTTTGAGCTGTTTTCTCCTTCTGCAAAAGCTTTGAAAGTAACAATAATGGTCAAAACGTAGTTGAGTGAATCAGGTTCTACAACTATACCTAATCCTTCATACCATGATGAAAATGATGAAAATAGTTCATTTGCTTGATAGAAACAGTGTAAGCTAAAGCATTCTTCATAACAGTCCGTTTTAGCTGTTTACTCCTTCTGCAAAAGCTTTGAAAGTAACAATAATGGTCAAAACGTAGTTGAGTGAATCAGGTTCTACAACTATACCTAATCCTTCATACCATGATAAAAATGATGAAAATAGTTCATTTGCTTGATAGAAACAGTGTAAGCAAAAGCATTCTTTACACAGTCCGTTTTAGCTGTTTTCTCCTTCTGAAAAAGCTTTGAAAGTAACAATAATGGTCAAAACGTAGTTGAGTGAATTAGCTTCTACAACTATACCTAATCCTTCATACCATGATGAAAATGATGAAAATAGTTCATTTGCTTGATAGAAACAGTGTAAGCTAAAGCATTCTTCATAACAGTCCGTTTGAGCTGTTTTCTCCTTCTGCAAAAGCTTTGAAAGTAACAATAATGGTCAAAACGTAGTTGAGTGAATTAGCTTCTACAACTATACCTAATCCTTCATACCATGATGAAAATGATGAAAATAGTTCATTTGCTTGATAGAAACAGTGTAAGCTAAAGCATTCTTCATAACAGTCCGTTTGAGCTGTTTTCTCCTTCTGCAAAAGCTTTGAAAGTAACAATAATGGTCAAAACGTAGTTGAGTGAATCAGGTTCTACAACTATACCTAATCCTTCATACCATGATGAAAATGATGAAAATAGTTTATTTGCTTCATAGAAACAGTGTAAGCAAAAGCATTCTTTATACAGTCCGTTTTAGCTGTTTTCTCCTTCTGCAAAAGCTTTGAAAGTAACAATAATGGTCAAAACGTAGTTGAGTGAATTAGCTTCTACAACTATACCTAATCCTTCATACCATGATGAAAATGATGAAAATAGTTCATATGCTTGATAGAAACAGTGTAAGCAAAAGCATTCTTTATACAGTCCGTTTTAGCTGTTTTCTCCTTCTGCAAAAACTTTGAAAGTAACAATAATGGTCAAAACGTAGTTGAGTGAATTAGCTTCTACAACTATACCTAATCCTTCATACCATGATGAAAATGATGAAAATAGTTCATTTGCTTGATAGAAACAGTGTAAGCTAAAGCATTCTTCATAACAGTCCGTTTGAGCTGTTTTCTCCTTCTGCAAAAGCTTTGAAAGTAACAATAATGGTCAAAACGTAGTTGAGTGAATCAGGTTCTACAACTATACCTAATCCTTCATACCATGATGAAAATGATGAAAATAGTTTATTTGCTTCATAGAAACAGTGTAAGCAAAAGCATTCTTTATACAGTCCGTTTTAGCTGTTTTCTCCTTCTGCAAAAGCTTTGAAAGTAACAATAATGGTCAAAACGTAGTTGAGTGAATCAGGTTCTAAAACTATACCTAATCCTTCATACCATGATGAAAATGATGAAAATAGTTCATTTGCTTGATAGAAACAGTGTAAGCAAAAGCATTCTTTACACAGTCCGTTTTAGCTGTTTTCTCCTTCTGAAAAAGCTTTGAAAGTAACAATAATGGTCAAAACGTAGTTGAGTGAATTAGCTTCTACAACTATACCTAATCCTTCATACCATGATGAAAATAGTTAATTTGCTTGATAGAAACAGTGTAAGCTAAAGCATTCTTCATAACAGTCCGTTTTAGCTGTTTACTCCTTCTGCAAAAGCTTTGAAAGTAACAATAATGGTCAAAACGTAGTTGAGTGAATCAGGTTCTACAACTATACCTAATCCTTCATACCATGATAAAAATGATGAAAATAGTTCATTTGCTTGATAGAAACAGTGTAAGCAAAAGCATTCTTTACACAGTCCGTTTTAGCTGTTTTCTCCTTCTGAAAAAGCTTTGAAAGTAACAATAATGGTCAAAACGTAGTTGAGTGAATTAGCTTCTAAAACTATACCTAATCCTTCATACCATGATGAAAATGATGAAAATAGTTCATTTGCTTGATAGAAACAGTGTAAGCTAAAGCATTTTCATAACAGTCCGTTTGAGCTGTTTTCTCCTTCTGCAAAAGCTTTGAAAGTAACAATAATGGTCAAAACGTAGTTGAGTGAATCAGGTTCTACAACTATACCTAATCCTTCATACCATGATGAAAATGATGAAAATAGTTTATTTTCTTCATAGAAACAGTGTAAGCAAAAGCATTCTTCATAACAGTCCGTTTTAGCTGTTTACTCCTTCTGCAAAAGCTTTGAAAGTAACAATAATGGTCAAAACGTAGTTGATTGAATCAGGTTCTACAACTATACCTAATCCTTCATACCATGATAAAAATGATGAAAATAGTTCATTTGCTTGATAGAAACAGTGTAAGCAAAAGCATTCTTTACACAGTCCGTTTTAGCTGTTTTCTCCTTCTGAAAAAGCTTTGAAAGTAACAATAATGGTCAAAACGTAGTTGAGTGAATCAGGTTCTAAAACTATACCTAATCCTTCATACCATGATTAAAATGATGAAAATAGTTCATTTGCTTCATAGAAACAGTGTAAGCAAAAGCATTCTTCATAACAGTCCGTTTTAGCTGTTTACTCCTTCTGCAAAAGCTTTGAAAGTAACAATAATGGTCAAAACGTAGTTGATTGAATCAGGTTCTACAACTATACCTAATCCTTCATACCATGATAAAAATGATGAAAATAGTTCATTTGCTTGATAGAAACAGTGTAAGCAAAAGCATTCTTTACACAGTCCGTTTTAGCTGTTTTCTCCTTCTGAAAAAGCTTTGAAAGTAACAATAATGGTCAAAACGTAGTTGAGTGAATTAGCTTCTACAACTATACCTAATCCTTCATACCATGATGAAAATGATGAAAATAGTTCATTTGCTTGATAGAAACAGTGTAAGCTAAAGCATTCTTCATAACAGTCCTCTTTAGCTGTTTACTCCTTCTGCAAAAGCTTTGAAAGTAACAATAATGGTCAAAACGTAGTTGAGTGAATCAGGTTCTACAACTATACCTAATCCTTCATACCATGATAAAAATGATGAAAATAGTTAATTTGCTTGATAGAAACAGTGTAAGCTAAAGCATTCTTCATAACAGTCCTCTTTAGCTGTTTACTCCTTCTGCAAAAGCTTTGAAAGTAACAATAATGGTCAAAACGTAGTTGAGTGAATCAGGTTCTACAACTATACCTAATCCTTCATACCATGATAAAAAGGATGAAAATAGTTTATTTGCTTCATAGAAACAGTGTAAGCAAAAGCATACTTTATACAGTCCGTTTTAGCTGTTTTCTCCTTCTGCAAAAGCTTTGAAAGTAACAATAATGGTCAAAACGTAGTTGAGTGAATTAGCTTCTACAACTATACCTAATCCTTCATACCATGATGAAAATGATGAAAATAGTTCATTTGCTTGATAGAAACAGTGTAAGCTAAAGCATTCTTCATAACAGTCCGTTTGAGCTGTTTTCTCCTTCTGCAAAAGCTTTGAAAGTAACAATAATGGTCAAAACGTAGTTGATTGAATCAGGTTCTACAACTATACCTAATCCTTCATACCATGATAAAAATGATGAAAATAGTTCATTTGCTTGATAGAAACAGTGTAAGCAAAAGCATTCTTTATACAGTCCGTTTTAGCTGTTTTCTCCTTCTGAAAAAGCTTTGAAAGTAACAATAATGGTCAAAACGTAGTTGAGTGAATCAGCTTCTACAACTATACCTAATCCTTCATACCATGATGAAAATAGTTAATTTGCTTGATAGAAACAGTGTAAGCTAAAGCATTCTTTATAACAGTCCGTTTTAGCTGTTTACTCCTTCTGCAAAAGCTTTGAAAGTAACAATAATGGTCAAAACGTAGTTGAGTGAATCAGGTTCTACAACTATACCTAATCCTTTATACCATGATAAAAATGATGAAAATAGTTCATTTGCTTGATAGAAACAGTGTAAGCAAAAGCATTCTTTACACAGTCCGTTTTAGCTGTTTTCTCCTTCTGCAAAAGCTTTGAAAGTAACAATAATGGTCAAAACGTAGTTGAGTGAATCAGGTTCTACAACTATACCTAATCCTTTATACCATGATAAAAATGATGAAAATAGTTCATTTGCTTGATAGAAACAGTGTAAGCAAAAGCATTCTTTACACAGTCCGTTTTAGCTGTTTTCTCCTTCTGAAAAAGCTTTGAAAGTAACAATAATGGTCAAAACGTAGTTGAGTGAATTAGCTTCTACAACTATACCTAATCCTTCATACCATGATGAAAATGATGAAAATAGTTCATTTGCTTGATAGAAACAGTGTAAGCTAAAGCATTCTTCATAACAGTCCGTTGGAGCTGTTTTCTCCTTCTGCAAAAGCTTTGAAAGTAACAATAATGGTCAAAACGTAGTTGAGTGAATCAGGTTCTACAACTATACCTAATCCTTCATACCATGATGAAAATGATGAAAATAGTTTATTTTCTTCATAGAAACAGTGTAAGCAAAAGCATTCTTTATACAGTCCGTTTTAGCTGTTTTCTCCTTCTGCAAAAGCTTTGAAAGTAACAATAATGGTCAAAACGTAGTTGAGTGAATCAGGTTCTAAAACTATACCTAATCCTTCATACCATGATGAAAATGATGAAAATAGTTCATTTGCTTCATAGAAACAGTGTAAGCAAAAGCATTCTTCATAACAGTCCGTTTTAGCTGTTTACTCCTTCTGCAAAAGCTTTGAAAGTAACAATAATGGTCAAAACGTAGTTGATTGAATCAGGTTCTACAACTATACCTAATCCTTCATACCATGATAAAAATGATGAAAATAGTTCATTTGCTTGATAGAAACAGTGTAAGCAAAAGCATTCTTTACACAGTCCGTTTTAGCTGTTTTCTCCTTCTGAAAAAGCTTTGAAAGTAACAATAATGGTCAAAACGTAGTTGAGTGAATTAGCTTCTACAACTATACCTAATCCTTCATACCATGATGAAAATGATGAAAATAGTTCATTTGCTTGATAGAAACAGTGTAAGCTAAAGCATTCTTCATAACAGTCCGTTTGAGCTGTTTTCTCCTTCTGCAAAAGCTTTGAAAGTAACAATAATGGTCAAAACGTAGTTGAGTGAATTAGCTTCTACAACTATACCTAATCCTTCATAACATGATGAAAATGATGAAAATAGTTCATTTGCTTGATAGAAACAGTGTAAGCTAAAGCATTCTTCATAACAGTCCGTTTGAGCTGTTTTCTCCTTCTGCAAAAGCTTTGAAAGTAACAATAATGGTCAAAACGTAGTTGAGTGAATCAGGTTCTACAACTATACCTAATCCTTCATACCATGATGAAAATGATGAAAATAGTTCATTTGCTTGATAGAAACAGTGTAAGCTAAAGCATTCTTCATAACAGTCCGTTTGAGCTGTTTTCTCCTTCTGCAAAAGCTTTGAAAGTAACAATAATGGTCAAAACGTAGTTGAGTGAATCAGGTTCTAAAACTATACCTAATCCTTCATACCATGATGAAAATGATGAAAATAGTTCATTTGCTTCATAGAAACAGTGTAAGCAAAAGCATTCTTCATAACAGTCCGTTTTAGCTGTTGACTCCTTCTGCAAAAGCTTTGAAAGTAACAATAATGGTCAAAACGTAGTTGAGTGAATCAGGTTCTACAACTATATCTAATCCTTCATACCATGATGAAAATGATGAAAATAGTTCATTTGCTTGATAGAAACAGTGTAAGCAAAAGCATTCTTTACACAGTCCGATTTAGCTGTTTTCTCCTTCTGAAAAAGCTTTGAAAGTAACAATAATGGTCAAAACGTAGTTGAGTGAATCAGCTTCTACAACTATACCTAATCCTTCATACCATGATGAAAATGATGAAAATAGTTAATTTGCTTGATAGAAACAGTGTAAGCTAAAGCATTCTTCATAACAGTCCGTTTTAGCTGTTTACTCCTTCTGCAAAAGCTTTGAAAGTAACAATAATGGTCAAAACGTAGTTGAGTGAATCAGGTTCTACAACTATACCTAATCCTTCATACCATGATAAAAATGATGAAAATAGTTCATTTGCTTGATAGAAACAGTGTAAGCAAAAGCATTCTTTACACAGTCCGATTGAGCTGTTTTCTCCTTCTGAAAAAGCTTTGAAAGTAACAATAATGGTCAAAACGTAGTTGAGTGAATCAACTTCTACAACTATACCTAATCCTTCATACCATGATGAAAATGATGAAAATAGTTCATATGCTTGATAGAAACAGTGTAAGCTAAAGCATTCTTCATAACAGTCCGTTTGAGCTGTTTTCTCCTTCTGCAAAAGCTTTGAAAGTAACAATAATGGTCAAAACGTAGTTGAGTGAATCAGGTTCTACAACTATACCTAATCCTTCATACCATGATGAAAATGATGAAAATAGTTTATTTGCTTCATAGAAACAGTGTAAGCAAAAGCATTCTTTATACAGTCCGTTTTAGCTGTTTTCTCCTTCTGCAAAAGCTTTGAAAGTAACAATAATGGTCAAAACGTAGTTGAGTGAATCAGGTTCTAAAACTATACCTAATCCTTCATACCATGATGAAAATGATGAAAATAGTTCATTTGCTTGATAGAAACAGTGTAAGCAAAAGCATTCTTTACACAGTCCGTTTTAGCTGTTTTCTCCTTCTGAAAAAGCTTTGAAAGTAACAATAATGGTCAAAACGTAGTTGAGTGAATTAGCTTCTACAACTATACCTAATCCTTCATACCATGATGAAAATAGTTAATTTGCTTGATAGAAACAGTGTAAGCTAAAGCATTCTTCATAACAGTCCGTTTTAGCTGTTTACTCCTTCTGCAAAAGCTTTGAAAGTAACAATAATGGTCAAAACGTAGTTGATTGAATCAGGTTCTACAACTATACCTAATCCTTCATACCATGATAAAAATGATGAAAATAGTTCATTTGCTTGATAGAAACAGTGTAAGCAAAAGCATTCTTTACACAGTCCGTTTTAGCTGTTTTCTCCTTCTGAAAAAGCTTTGAAAGTAACAATAATGGTCAAAACGTAGTTGAGTGAATTAGCTTCTACAACTATACCTAATCCTTCATACCATGATGAAAATGATGAAAATAGTTCATTTGCTTGATAGAAACAGTGTAAGCTAAAGCATTCTTCATAACAGTCCTCTTTAGCTGTTTACTCCTTCTGCAAAAGCTTTGAAAGTAACAATAATGGTCAAAACGTAGTTGAGTGAATCAGGTTCTACAACTATACCTAATCCTTCATACCATGATAAAAATGATGAAAATAGTTAATTTGCTTGATAGAAACAGTGTAAGCTAAAGCATTCTTCATAACAGTCCTCTTTAGCTGTTGACTCCTTCTGCAAAAGCTTTGAAAGTAACAATAATGGTCAAAACGTAGTTGAGTGAATCAGGTTCTACAACTATATCTAATCCTTCATACCATGATGAAAATGATGAAAATAGTTCATTTGCTTGATAGAAACAGTGTAAGCAAAAGCATTCTTTACACAGTCCGATTTAGCTGTTTTCTCCTTCTGAAAAAGCTTTGAAAGTAACAATAATGGTCAAAACGTAGTTGAGTGAATCAGCTTCTACAACTATACCTAATCCTTCATACCATGATGAAAATGATGAAAATAGTTAATTTGCTTGATAGAAACAGTGTAAGCTAAAGCATTCTTCATAACAGTCCGTTTTAGCTGTTTACTCCTTCTGCAAAAGCTTTGAAAGTAACAATAATGGTCAAAACGTAGTTGAGTGAATCAGGTTCTACAACTATACCTAATCCTTCATACCATGATAAAAATGATGAAAATAGTTCATTTGCTTGATAGAAACAGTGTAAGCAAAAGCATTCTTTACACAGTCCGATTGAGCTGTTTTCTCCTTCTGAAAAAGCTTTGAAAGTAACAATAATGGTCAAAACGTAGTTGAGTGAATCAACTTCTACAACTATACCTAATCCTTCATACCATGATGAAAATGATGAAAATAGTTCATATGCTTGATAGAAACAGTGTAAGCTAAAGCATTCTTCATAACAGTCCGTTTGAGCTGTTTTCTCCTTCTGCAAAAGCTTTGAAAGTAACAATAATGGTCAAAACGTAGTTGAGTGAATCAGGTTCTACAACTATACCTAATCCTTCATACCATGATGAAAATGATGAAAATAGTTTATTTGCTTCATAGAAACAGTGTAAGCAAAAGCATTCTTTATACAGTCCGTTTTAGCTGTTTTCTCCTTCTGCAAAAGCTTTGAAAGTAACAATAATGGTCAAAACGTAGTTGAGTGAATCAGGTTCTAAAACTATACCTAATCCTTCATACCATGATGAAAATGATGAAAATAGTTCATTTGCTTGATAGAAACAGTGTAAGCAAAAGCATTCTTTACACAGTCCGTTTTAGCTGTTTTCTCCTTCTGAAAAAGCTTTGAAAGTAACAATAATGGTCAAAACGTAGTTGAGTGAATTAGCTTCTACAACTATACCTAATCCTTCATACCATGATGAAAATAGTTAATTTGCTTGATAGAAACAGTGTAAGCTAAAGCATTCTTCATAACAGTCCGTTTTAGCTGTTTACTCCTTCTGCAAAAGCTTTGAAAGTAACAATAATGGTCAAAACGTAGTTGATTGAATCAGGTTCTACAACTATACCTAATCCTTCATACCATGATAAAAATGATGAAAATAGTTCATTTGCTTGATAGAAACAGTGTAAGCAAAAGCATTCTTTACACAGTCCGTTTTAGCTGTTTTCTCCTTCTGAAAAAGCTTTGAAAGTAACAATAATGGTCAAAACGTAGTTGAGTGAATTAGCTTCTACAACTATACCTAATCCTTCATACCATGATGAAAATGATGAAAATAGTTCATTTGCTTGATAGAAACAGTGTAAGCTAAAGCATTCTTCATAACAGTCCTCTTTAGCTGTTTACTCCTTCTGCAAAAGCTTTGAAAGTAACAATAATGGTCAAAACGTAGTTGAGTGAATCAGGTTCTACAACTATACCTAATCCTTCATACCATGATAAAAAGGATGAAAATAGTTTATTTGCTTCATAGAAACAGTGTAAGCAAAAGCATACTTTATACAGTCCGTTTTAGCTGTTTTCTCCTTCTGCAAAAGCTTTGAAAGTAACAATAATGGTCAAAACGTAGTTGAGTGAATTAGCTTCTACAACTATACCTAATCCTTCATACCATGATGAAAATGATGAAAATAGTTCATTTGCTTGATAGAAACAGTGTAAGCTAAAGCATTCTTCATAACAGTCCGTTTGAGCTGTTTTCTCCTTCTGCAAAAGCTTTGAAAGTAACAATAATGGTCAAAACGTAGTTGATTGAATCAGGTTCTACAACTATACCTAATCCTTCATACCATGATAAAAATGATGAAAATAGTTCATTTGCTTGATAGAAACAGTGTAAGCAAAAGCATTCTTTATACAGTCCGTTTTAGCTGTTTTCTCCTTCTGAAAAAGCTTTGAAAGTAACAATAATGGTCAAAACGTAGTTGAGTGAATCAGCTTCTACAACTATACCTAATCCTTCATACCATGATGAAAATAGTTAATTTGCTTGATAGAAACAGTGTAAGCTAAAGCATTCTTTATAACAGTCCGTTTTAGCTGTTTACTCCTTCTGCAAAAGCTTTGAAAGTAACAATAATGGTCAAAACGTAGTTGAGTGAATCAGGTTCTACAACTATACCTAATCCTTTATACCATGATAAAAATGTTGAAAATAGTTCATTTGCTTGATAGAAACAGTGTAAGCAAAAGCATTCTTTACACAGTCCGTTTTAGCTGTTTTCTCCTTCTGCAAAAGCTTTGAAAGTAACAATAATGGTCAAAACGTAGTTGAGTGAATCAGGTTCTACAACTATACCTAATCCTTTATACCATGATAAAAATGATGAAAATAGTTCATTTGCTTGATAGAAACAGTGTAAGCAAAAGCATTCTTTACACAGTCCGTTTTAGCTGTTTTCTCCTTCTGAAAAAGCTTTGAAAGTAACAATAATGGTCAAAACGTAGTTGAGTGAATTAGCTTCTACAACTATACCTAATCCTTCATACCATGATGAAAATGATGAAAATAGTTCATTTGCTTGATAGAAACAGTGTAAGCTAAAGCATTCTTCATAACAGTCCGTTTGAGCTGTTTTCTCCTTCTGCAAAAGCTTTGAAAGTAACAATAATGGTCAAAACGTAGTTGAGTGAATCAGGTTCTAAAACTATACCTAATCCTTCATACCATGATGAAAATGATGAAAATAGTTCATTTGCTTCATAGAAACAGTGTAAGCAAAAGCATTCTTCATAACAGTCCGTTTTAGCTGTTTACTCCTTCTGCAAAAGCTTTGAAAGTAACAATAATGGTCAAAACGTAGTTGATTGAATCAGGTTCTACAACTATACCTAATCCTTCATACCATGATAAAAATGATGAAAATAGTTCATTTGCTTGATAGAAACAGTGTAAGCAAAAGCATTCTTTACACAGTCCGTTTTAGCTGTTTTCTCCTTCTGAAAAAGCTTTGAAAGTAACAATAATGGTCAAAACGTAGTTGAGTGAATTAGCTTCTACAACTATACCTAATCCTTCATACCATGATGAAAATGATGAAAATAGTTCATTTGCTTGATAGAAACAGTGTAAGCTAAAGCATTCTTCATAACAGTCCGTTTGAGCTGTTTTCTCCTTCTGCAAAAGCTTTGAAAGTAACAATAATGGTCAAAACGTAGTTGAGTGAATCAGGTTCTACAACTATACCTAATCCTTCATACCATGATAAAAATGATGAAAATAGTTAATTTGCTTGATAGAAACAGTGTAAGCTAAAGCATTCTTCATAACAGTCCTCTTTAGCTGTTTACTCCTTCTGCAAAAGCTTTGAAAGTAACAATAATGGTCAAAACGTAGTTGAGTGAATCAGGTTCTACAACTATACCTAATCCTTCATACCATGATAAAAAGGATGAAAATAGTTTATTTGCTTCATAGAAACAGTGTAAGCAAAAGCATACTTTATACAGTCCGTTTTAGCTGTTTTCTCCTTCTGCAAAAGCTTTGAAAGTAACAATAATGGTCAAAACGTAGTTGAGTGAATTAGCTTCTACAACTATACCTAATCCTTCATACCATGATGAAAATGATGAAAATAGTTCATTTGCTTGATAGAAACAGTGTAAGCTAAAGCATTCTTCATAACAGTCCGTTTGAGCTGTTTTCTCCTTCTGCAAAAGCTTTGAAAGTAACAATAATGGTCAAAACGTAGTTGATTGAATCAGGTTCTACAACTATACCTAATCCTTCATACCATGATAAAAATGATGAAAATAGTTCATTTGCTTGATAGAAACAGTGTAAGCAAAAGCATTCTTTATACAGTCCGTTTTAGCTGTTTTCTCCTTCTGAAAAAGCTTTGAAAGTAACAATAATGGTCAAAACGTAGTTGAGTGAATCAGCTTCTACAACTATACCTAATCCTTCATACCATGATGAAAATAGTTAATTTGCTTGATAGAAACAGTGTAAGCTAAAGCATTCTTTATAACAGTCCGTTTTAGCTGTTTACTCCTTCTGCAAAAGCTTTGAAAGTAACAATAATGGTCAAAACGTAGTTGAGTGAATCAGGTTCTACAACTATACCTAATCCTTTATACCATGATAAAAATGTTGAAAATAGTTCATTTGCTTGATAGAAACAGTGTAAGCAAAAGCATTCTTTACACAGTCCGTTTTAGCTGTTTTCTCCTTCTGCAAAAGCTTTGAAAGTAACAATAATGGTCAAAACGTAGTTGAGTGAATCAGGTTCTACAACTATACCTAATCCTTTATACCATGATAAAAATGATGAAAATAGTTCATTTGCTTGATAGAAACAGTGTAAGCCTAATCCTTCATAACATGATGAAAATGATGAAAATAGTTCATTTGCTTGATAGAAACAGTGTAAGCTAAAGCATTCTTCATAACAGTCCGTTTGAGCTGTTTTCTCCTTCTGCAAAAGCTTTGAAAGTAACAATAATGGTCAAAACGTAGTTGAGTGAATCAGGTTCTACAACTATACCTAATCCTTCATACCATGATGAAAATGATGAAAATAGTTCATTTGCTTGATAGAAACAGTGTAAGCTAAAGCATTCTTCATAACAGTCCGTTTGAGCTGTTTTCTCCTTCTGCAAAAGCTTTGAAAGTAACAATAATGGTCAAAACGTAGTTGAGTGAATCAGGTTCTAAAACTATACCTAATCCTTCATACCATGATGAAAATGATGAAAATAGTTCATTTGCTTCATAGAAACAGTGTAAGCAAAAGCATTCTTCATAACAGTCCGTTTTAGCTGTTGACTCCTTCTGCAAAAGCTTTGAAAGTAACAATAATGGTCAAAACGTAGTTGAGTGAATCAGGTTCTACAACTATATCTAATCCTTCATACCATGATGAAAATGATGAAAATAGTTCATTTGCTTGATAGAAACAGTGTAAGCAAAAGCATTCTTTACACAGTCCGATTTAGCTGTTTTCTCCTTCTGAAAAAGCTTTGAAAGTAACAATAATGGTCAAAACGTAGTTGAGTGAATCAGCTTCTACAACTATACCTAATCCTTCATACCATGATGAAAATGATGAAAATAGTTAATTTGCTTGATAGAAACAGTGTAAGCTAAAGCATTCTTCATAACAGTCCGTTTTAGCTGTTTACTCCTTCTGCAAAAGCTTTGAAAGTAACAATAATGGTCAAAACGTAGTTGAGTGAATCAGGTTCTACAACTATACCTAATCCTTCATACCATGATAAAAATGATGAAAATAGTTCATTTGCTTGATAGAAACAGTGTAAGCAAAAGCATTCTTTACACAGTCCGATTGAGCTGTTTTCTCCTTCTGAAAAAGCTTTGAAAGTAACAATAATGGTCAAAACGTAGTTGAGTGAATCAACTTCTACAACTATACCTAATCCTTCATACCATGATGAAAATGATGAAAATAGTTCATATGCTTGATAGAAACAGTGTAAGCTAAAGCATTCTTCATAACAGTCCGTTTGAGCTGTTTTCTCCTTCTGCAAAAGCTTTGAAAGTAACAATAATGGTCAAAACGTAGTTGAGTGAATCAGGTTCTACAACTATACCTAATCCTTCATACCATGATGAAAATGATGAAAATAGTTTATTTGCTTCATAGAAACAGTGTAAGCAAAAGCATTCTTTATACAGTCCGTTTTAGCTGTTTTCTCCTTCTGCAAAAGCTTTGAAAGTAACAATAATGGTCAAAACGTAGTTGAGTGAATCAGGTTCTAAAACTATACCTAATCCTTCATACCATGATGAAAATGATGAAAATAGTTCATTTGCTTGATAGAAACAGTGTAAGCAAAAGCATTCTTTACACAGTCCGTTTTAGCTGTTTTCTCCTTCTGAAAAAGCTTTGAAAGTAACAATAATGGTCAAAACGTAGTTGAGTGAATTAGCTTCTACAACTATACCTAATCCTTCATACCATGATGAAAATAGTTAATTTGCTTGATAGAAACAGTGTAAGCTAAAGCATTCTTCATAACAGTCCGTTTTAGCTGTTTACTCCTTCTGCAAAAGCTTTGAAAGTAACAATAATGGTCAAAACGTAGTTGATTGAATCAGGTTCTACAACTATACCTAATCCTTCATACCATGATAAAAATGATGAAAATAGTTCATTTGCTTGATAGAAACAGTGTAAGCAAAAGCATTCTTTACACAGTCCGTTTTAGCTGTTTTCTCCTTCTGAAAAAGCTTTGAAAGTAACAATAATGGTCAAAACGTAGTTGAGTGAATTAGCTTCTACAACTATACCTAATCCTTCATACCATGATGAAAATGATGAAAATAGTTCATTTGCTTGATAGAAACAGTGTAAGCTAAAGCATTCTTCATAACAGTCCTCTTTAGCTGTTGACTCCTTCTGCAAAAGCTTTGAAAGTAACAATAATGGTCAAAACGTAGTTGAGTGAATCAGCTTCTACAACTATACCTAATCCTTCATACCATGATGAAAATGATGAAAATAGTTAATTTGCTTGATAGAAACAGTGTAAGCTAAAGCATTCTTCATAACAGTCCGTTTTAGCTGTTTACTCCTTCTGCAAAAGCTTTGAAAGTAACAATAATGGTCAAAACGTAGTTGAGTGAATCAGGTTCTACAACTATACCTAATCCTTCATACCATGATAAAAATGATGAAAATAGTTCATTTGCTTGATAGAAACAGTGTAAGCAAAAGCATTCTTTACACAGTCCGATTGAGCTGTTTTCTCCTTCTGAAAAAGCTTTGAAAGTAACAATAATGGTCAAAACGTAGTTGAGTGAATCAACTTCTACAACTATACCTAATCCTTCATACCATGATGAAAATGATGAAAATAGTTCATATGCTTGATAGAAACAGTGTAAGCTAAAGCATTCTTCATAACAGTCCGTTTGAGCTGTTTTCTCCTTCTGCAAAAGCTTTGAAAGTAACAATAATGGTCAAAACGTAGTTGAGTGAATCAGGTTCTACAACTATACCTAATCCTTCATACCATGATGAAAATGATGAAAATAGTTTATTTGCTTCATAGAAACAGTGTAAGCAAAAGCATTCTTTATACAGTCCGTTTTAGCTGTTTTCTCCTTCTGCAAAAGCTTTGAAAGTAACAATAATGGTCAAAACGTAGTTGAGTGAATCAGGTTCTAAAACTATACCTAATCCTTCATACCATGATGAAAATGATGAAAATAGTTCATTTGCTTGATAGAAACAGTGTAAGCAAAAGCATTCTTTACACAGTCCGTTTTAGCTGTTTTCTCCTTCTGAAAAAGCTTTGAAAGTAACAATAATGGTCAAAACGTAGTTGAGTGAATTAGCTTCTACAACTATACCTAATCCTTCATACCATGATGAAAATAGTTAATTTGCTTGATAGAAACAGTGTAAGCTAAAGCATTCTTCATAACAGTCCGTTTTAGCTGTTTACTCCTTCTGCAAAAGCTTTGAAAGTAACAATAATGGTCAAAACGTAGTTGATTGAATCAGGTTCTACAACTATACCTAATCCTTCATACCATGATAAAAATGATGAAAATAGTTCATTTGCTTGATAGAAACAGTGTAAGCAAAAGCATTCTTTACACAGTCCGTTTTAGCTGTTTTCTCCTTCTGAAAAAGCTTTGAAAGTAACAATAATGGTCAAAACGTAGTTGAGTGAATTAGCTTCTACAACTATACCTAATCCTTCATACCATGATGAAAATGATGAAAATAGTTCATTTGCTTGATAGAAACAGTGTAAGCTAAAGCATTCTTCATAACAGTCCTCTTTAGCTGTTTACTCCTTCTGCAAAAGCTTTGAAAGTAACAATAATGGTCAAAACGTAGTTGAGTGAATCAGGTTCTACAACTATACCTAATCCTTCATACCATGATAAAAATGATGAAAATAGTTAATTTGCTTGATAGAAACAGTGTAAGCTAAAGCATTCTTCATAACAGTCCTCTTTAGCTGTTGACTCCTTCTGCAAAAGCTTTGAAAGTAACAATAATGGTCAAAACGTAGTTGAGTGAATCAGGTTCTACAACTATATCTAATCCTTCATACCATGATGAAAATGATGAAAATAGTTCATTTGCTTGATAGAAACAGTGTAAGCAAAAGCATTCTTTACACAGTCCGATTTAGCTGTTTTCTCCTTCTGAAAAAGCTTTGAAAGTAACAATAATGGTCAAAACGTAGTTGAGTGAATCAGCTTCTACAACTATACCTAATCCTTCATACCATGATGAAAATGATGAAAATAGTTAATTTGCTTGATAGAAACAGTGTAAGCTAAAGCATTCTTCATAACAGTCCGTTTTAGCTGTTTACTCCTTCTGCAAAAGCTTTGAAAGTAACAATAATGGTCAAAACGTAGTTGAGTGAATCAGGTTCTACAACTATACCTAATCCTTCATACCATGATAAAAATGATGAAAATAGTTCATTTGCTTGATAGAAACAGTGTAAGCAAAAGCATTCTTTACACAGTCCGATTGAGCTGTTTTCTCCTTCTGAAAAAGCTTTGAAAGTAACAATAATGGTCAAAACGTAGTTGAGTGAATCAACTTCTACAACTATACCTAATCCTTCATACCATGATGAAAATGATGAAAATAGTTCATATGCTTGATAGAAACAGTGTAAGCTAAAGCATTCTTCATAACAGTCCGTTTGAGCTGTTTTCTCCTTCTGCAAAAGCTTTGAAAGTAACAATAATGGTCAAAACGTAGTTGAGTGAATCAGGTTCTACAACTATACCTAATCCTTCATACCATGATGAAAATGATGAAAATAGTTTATTTGCTTCATAGAAACAGTGTAAGCAAAAGCATTCTTTATACAGTCCGTTTTAGCTGTTTTCTCCTTCTGCAAAAGCTTTGAAAGTAACAATAATGGTCAAAACGTAGTTGAGTGAATCAGGTTCTAAAACTATACCTAATCCTTCATACCATGATGAAAATGATGAAAATAGTTCATTTGCTTGATAGAAACAGTGTAAGCAAAAGCATTCTTTACACAGTCCGTTTTAGCTGTTTTCTCCTTCTGAAAAAGCTTTGAAAGTAACAATAATGGTCAAAACGTAGTTGAGTGAATTAGCTTCTACAACTATACCTAATCCTTCATACCATGATGAAAATAGTTAATTTGCTTGATAGAAACAGTGTAAGCTAAAGCATTCTTCATAACAGTCCGTTTTAGCTGTTTACTCCTTCTGCAAAAGCTTTGAAAGTAACAATAATGGTCAAAACGTAGTTGATTGAATCAGGTTCTACAACTATACCTAATCCTTCATACCATGATAAAAATGATGAAAATAGTTCATTTGCTTGATAGAAACAGTGTAAGCAAAAGCATTCTTTACACAGTCCGTTTTAGCTGTTTTCTCCTTCTGAAAAAGCTTTGAAAGTAACAATAATGGTCAAAACGTAGTTGAGTGAATTAGCTTCTACAACTATACCTAATCCTTCATACCATGATGAAAATGATGAAAATAGTTCATTTGCTTGATAGAAACAGTGTAAGCTAAAGCATTCTTCATAACAGTCCTCTTTAGCTGTTTACTCCTTCTGCAAAAGCTTTGAAAGTAACAATAATGGTCAAAACGTAGTTGAGTGAATCAGGTTCTACAACTATACCTAATCCTTCATACCATGATAAAAATGATGAAAATAGTTAATTTGCTTGATAGAAACAGTGTAAGCTAAAGCATTCTTCATAACAGTCCTCTTTAGCTGTTTACTCCTTCTGCAAAAGCTTTGAAAGTAACAATAATGGTCAAAACGTAGTTGAGTGAATCAGGTTCTACAACTATACCTAATCCTTCATACCATGATAAAAAGGATGAAAATAGTTTATTTGCTTCATAGAAACAGTGTAAGCAAAAGCATACTTTATACAGTCCGTTTTAGCTGTTTTCTCCTTCTGCAAAAGCTTTGAAAGTAACAATAATGGTCAAAACGTAGTTGAGTGAATTAGCTTCTACAACTATACCTAATCCTTCATACCATGATGAAAATGATGAAAATAGTTCATTTGCTTGATAGAAACAGTGTAAGCTAAAGCATTCTTCATAACAGTCCGTTTGAGCTGTTTTCTCCTTCTGCAAAAGCTTTGAAAGTAACAATAATGGTCAAAACGTAGTTGATTGAATCAGGTTCTACAACTATACCTAATCCTTCATACCATGATAAAAATGATGAAAATAGTTCATTTGCTTGATAGAAACAGTGTAAGCAAAAGCATTCTTTATACAGTCCGTTTTAGCTGTTTTCTCCTTCTGAAAAAGCTTTGAAAGTAACAATAATGGTCAAAACGTAGTTGAGTGAATCAGCTTCTACAACTATACCTAATCCTTCATACCATGATGAAAATAGTTAATTTGCTTGATAGAAACAGTGTAAGCTAAAGCATTCTTTATAACAGTCCGTTTTAGCTGTTTACTCCTTCTGCAAAAGCTTTGAAAGTAACAATAATGGTCAAAACGTAGTTGAGTGAATCAGGTTCTACAACTATACCTAATCCTTTATACCATGATAAAAATGTTGAAAATAGTTCATTTGCTTGATAGAAACAGTGTAAGCAAAAGCATTCTTTACACAGTCCGTTTTAGCTGTTTTCTCCTTCTGCAAAAGCTTTGAAAGTAACAATAATGGTCAAAACGTAGTTGAGTGAATCAGGTTCTACAACTATACCTAATCCTTTATACCATGATAAAAATGATGAAAATAGTTCATTTGCTTGATAGAAACAGTGTAAGCAAAAGCATTCTTTACACAGTCCGTTTTAGCTGTTTTCTCCTTCTGAAAAAGCTTTGAAAGTAACAATAATGGTCAAAACGTAGTTGAGTGAATTAGCTTCTACAACTATACCTAATCCTTCATACCATGATGAAAATGATGAAAATAGTTCATTTGCTTGATAGAAACAGTGTAAGCTAAAGCATTCTTCATAACAGTCCGTTTGAGCTGTTTTCTCCTTCTGCAAAAGCTTTGAAAGTAACAATAATGGTCAAAACGTAGTTGAGTGAATCAGGTTCTAAAACTATACCTAATCCTTCATACCATGATGAAAATGATGAAAATAGTTCATTTGCTTCATAGAAACAGTGTAAGCAAAAGCATTCTTCATAACAGTCCGTTTTAGCTGTTTACTCCTTCTGCAAAAGCTTTGAAAGTAACAATAATGGTCAAAACGTAGTTGATTGAATCAGGTTCTACAACTATACCTAATCCTTCATACCATGATAAAAATGATGAAAATAGTTCATTTGCTTGATAGAAACAGTGTAAGCAAAAGCATTCTTTACACAGTCCGTTTTAGCTGTTTTCTCCTTCTGAAAAAGCTTTGAAAGTAACAATAATGGTCAAAACGTAGTTGAGTGAATTAGCTTCTACAACTATACCTAATCCTTCATACCATGATGAAAATGATGAAAATAGTTCATTTGCTTGATAGAAACAGTGTAAGCTAAAGCATTCTTCATAACAGTCCGTTTGAGCTGTTTTCTCCTTCTGCAAAAGCTTTGAAAGTAACAATAATGGTCAAAACGTAGTTGAGTGAATTAGCTTCTACAACTATACCTAATCCTTCATAACATGATGAAAATGATGAAAATAGTTCATTTGCTTGATAGAAACAGTGTAAGCTAAAGCATTCTTCATAACAGTCCGTTTGAGCTGTTTTCTCCTTCTGCAAAAGCTTTGAAAGTAACAATAATGGTCAAAACGTAGTTGAGTGAATCAGGTTCTACAACTATACCTAATCCTTCATACCATGATGAAAATGATGAAAATAGTTCATTTGCTTGATAGAAACAGTGTAAGCTAAAGCATTCTTCATAACAGTCCGTTTGAGCTGTTTTCTCCTTCTGCAAAAGCTTTGAAAGTAACAATAATGGTCAAAACGTAGTTGAGTGAATCAGGTTCTAAAACTATACCTAATCCTTCATACCATGATGAAAATGATGAAAATAGTTCATTTGCTTCATAGAAACAGTGTAAGCAAAAGCATTCTTCATAACAGTCCGTTTTAGCTGTTGACTCCTTCTGCAAAAGCTTTGAAAGTAACAATAATGGTCAAAACGTAGTTGAGTGAATCAGGTTCTACAACTATATCTAATCCTTCATACCATGATGAAAATGATGAAAATAGTTCATTTGCTTGATAGAAACAGTGTAAGCAAAAGCATTCTTTACACAGTCCGATTTAGCTGTTTTCTCCTTCTGAAAAAGCTTTGAAAGTAACAATAATGGTCAAAACGTAGTTGAGTGAATCAGCTTCTACAACTATACCTAATCCTTCATACCATGATGAAAATGATGAAAATAGTTAATTTGCTTGATAGAAACAGTGTAAGCTAAAGCATTCTTCATAACAGTCCGTTTTAGCTGTTTACTCCTTCTGCAAAAGCTTTGAAAGTAACAATAATGGTCAAAACGTAGTTGAGTGAATCAGGTTCTACAACTATACCTAATCCTTCATACCATGATAAAAATGATGAAAATAGTTCATTTGCTTGATAGAAACAGTGTAAGCAAAAGCATTCTTTACACAGTCCGATTGAGCTGTTTTCTCCTTCTGAAAAAGCTTTGAAAGTAACAATAATGGTCAAAACGTAGTTGAGTGAATCAACTTCTACAACTATACCTAATCCTTCATACCATGATGAAAATGATGAAAATAGTTCATATGCTTGATAGAAACAGTGTAAGCTAAAGCATTCTTCATAACAGTCCGTTTGAGCTGTTTTCTCCTTCTGCAAAAGCTTTGAAAGTAACAATAATGGTCAAAACGTAGTTGAGTGAATCAGGTTCTACAACTATACCTAATCCTTCATACCATGATGAAAATGATGAAAATAGTTTATTTGCTTCATAGAAACAGTGTAAGCAAAAGCATTCTTTATACAGTCCGTTTTAGCTGTTTTCTCCTTCTGCAAAAGCTTTGAAAGTAACAATAATGGTCAAAACGTAGTTGAGTGAATCAGGTTCTAAAACTATACCTAATCCTTCATACCATGATGAAAATGATGAAAATAGTTCATTTGCTTGATAGAAACAGTGTAAGCAAAAGCATTCTTTACACAGTCCGTTTTAGCTGTTTTCTCCTTCTGAAAAAGCTTTGAAAGTAACAATAATGGTCAAAACGTAGTTGAGTGAATTAGCTTCTACAACTATACCTAATCCTTCATACCATGATGAAAATAGTTAATTTGCTTGATAGAAACAGTGTAAGCTAAAGCATTCTTCATAACAGTCCGTTTTAGCTGTTTACTCCTTCTGCAAAAGCTTTGAAAGTAACAATAATGGTCAAAACGTAGTTGATTGAATCAGGTTCTACAACTATACCTAATCCTTCATACCATGATAAAAATGATGAAAATAGTTCATTTGCTTGATAGAAACAGTGTAAGCAAAAGCATTCTTTACACAGTCCGTTTTAGCTGTTTTCTCCTTCTGAAAAAGCTTTGAAAGTAACAATAATGGTCAAAACGTAGTTGAGTGAATTAGCTTCTACAACTATACCTAATCCTTCATACCATGATGAAAATGATGAAAATAGTTCATTTGCTTGATAGAAACAGTGTAAGCTAAAGCATTCTTCATAACAGTCCTCTTTAGCTGTTTACTCCTTCTGCAAAAGCTTTGAAAGTAACAATAATGGTCAAAACGTAGTTGAGTGAATCAGGTTCTACAACTATACCTAATCCTTCATACCATGATAAAAATGATGAAAATAGTTAATTTGCTTGATAGAAACAGTGTAAGCTAAAGCATTCTTCATAACAGTCCTCTTTAGCTGTTGACTCCTTCTGCAAAAGCTTTGAAAGTAACAATAATGGTCAAAACGTAGTTGAGTGAATCAGGTTCTACAACTATATCTAATCCTTCATACCATGATGAAAATGATGAAAATAGTTCATTTGCTTGATAGAAACAGTGTAAGCAAAAGCATTCTTTACACAGTCCGATTTAGCTGTTTTCTCCTTCTGAAAAAGCTTTGAAAGTAACAATAATGGTCAAAACGTAGTTGAGTGAATCAGCTTCTACAACTATACCTAATCCTTCATACCATGATGAAAATGATGAAAATAGTTAATTTGCTTGATAGAAACAGTGTAAGCTAAAGCATTCTTCATAACAGTCCGTTTTAGCTGTTTACTCCTTCTGCAAAAGCTTTGAAAGTAACAATAATGGTCAAAACGTAGTTGAGTGAATCAGGTTCTACAACTATACCTAATCCTTCATACCATGATAAAAATGATGAAAATAGTTCATTTGCTTGATAGAAACAGTGTAAGCAAAAGCATTCTTTACACAGTCCGATTGAGCTGTTTTCTCCTTCTGAAAAAGCTTTGAAAGTAACAATAATGGTCAAAACGTAGTTGAGTGAATCAACTTCTACAACTATACCTAATCCTTCATACCATGATGAAAATGATGAAAATAGTTCATATGCTTGATAGAAACAGTGTAAGCTAAAGCATTCTTCATAACAGTCCGTTTGAGCTGTTTTCTCCTTCTGCAAAAGCTTTGAAAGTAACAATAATGGTCAAAACGTAGTTGAGTGAATCAGGTTCTACAACTATACCTAATCCTTCATACCATGATGAAAATGATGAAAATAGTTTATTTGCTTCATAGAAACAGTGTAAGCAAAAGCATTCTTTATACAGTCCGTTTTAGCTGTTTTCTCCTTCTGCAAAAGCTTTGAAAGTAACAATAATGGTCAAAACGTAGTTGAGTGAATCAGGTTCTAAAACTATACCTAATCCTTCATACCATGATGAAAATGATGAAAATAGTTCATTTGCTTGATAGAAACAGTGTAAGCAAAAGCATTCTTTACACAGTCCGTTTTAGCTGTTTTCTCCTTCTGAAAAAGCTTTGAAAGTAACAATAATGGTCAAAACGTAGTTGAGTGAATTAGCTTCTACAACTATACCTAATCCTTCATACCATGATGAAAATAGTTAATTTGCTTGATAGAAACAGTGTAAGCTAAAGCATTCTTCATAACAGTCCGTTTTAGCTGTTTACTCCTTCTGCAAAAGCTTTGAAAGTAACAATAATGGTCAAAACGTAGTTGATTGAATCAGGTTCTACAACTATACCTAATCCTTCATACCATGATAAAAATGATGAAAATAGTTCATTTGCTTGATAGAAACAGTGTAAGCAAAAGCATTCTTTACACAGTCCGTTTTAGCTGTTTTCTCCTTCTGAAAAAGCTTTGAAAGTAACAATAATGGTCAAAACGTAGTTGAGTGAATTAGCTTCTACAACTATACCTAATCCTTCATACCATGATGAAAATGATGAAAATAGTTCATTTGCTTGATAGAAACAGTGTAAGCTAAAGCATTCTTCATAACAGTCCTCTTTAGCTGTTTACTCCTTCTGCAAAAGCTTTGAAAGTAACAATAATGGTCAAAACGTAGTTGAGTGAATCAGGTTCTACAACTATACCTAATCCTTCATACCATGATAAAAATGATGAAAATAGTTAATTTGCTTGATAGAAACAGTGTAAGCTAAAGCATTCTTCATAACAGTCCTCTTTAGCTGTTTACTCCTTCTGCAAAAGCTTTGAAAGTAACAATAATGGTCAAAACGTAGTTGAGTGAATCAGGTTCTACAACTATACCTAATCCTTCATACCATGATAAAAAGGATGAAAATAGTTTATTTGCTTCATAGAAACAGTGTAAGCAAAAGCATACTTTATACAGTCCGTTTTAGCTGTTTTCTCCTTCTGCAAAAGCTTTGAAAGTAACAATAATGGTCAAAACGTAGTTGAGTGAATTAGCTTCTACAACTATACCTAATCCTTCATACCATGATGAAAATGATGAAAATAGTTCATTTGCTTGATAGAAACAGTGTAAGCTAAAGCATTCTTCATAACAGTCCGTTTGAGCTGTTTTCTCCTTCTGCAAAAGCTTTGAAAGTAACAATAATGGTCAAAACGTAGTTGATTGAATCAGGTTCTACAACTATACCTAATCCTTCATACCATGATAAAAATGATGAAAATAGTTCATTTGCTTGATAGAAACAGTGTAAGCAAAAGCATTCTTTATACAGTCCGTTTTAGCTGTTTTCTCCTTCTGAAAAAGCTTTGAAAGTAACAATAATGGTCAAAACGTAGTTGAGTGAATCAGCTTCTACAACTATACCTAATCCTTCATACCATGATGAAAATAGTTAATTTGCTTGATAGAAACAGTGTAAGCTAAAGCATTCTTTATAACAGTCCGTTTTAGCTGTTTACTCCTTCTGCAAAAGCTTTGAAAGTAACAATAATGGTCAAAACGTAGTTGAGTGAATCAGGTTCTACAACTATACCTAATCCTTTATACCATGATAAAAATGTTGAAAATAGTTCATTTGCTTGATAGAAACAGTGTAAGCAAAAGCATTCTTTACACAGTCCGTTTTAGCTGTTTTCTCCTTCTGCAAAAGCTTTGAAAGTAACAATAATGGTCAAAACGTAGTTGAGTGAATCAGGTTCTACAACTATACCTAATCCTTTATACCATGATAAAAATGATGAAAATAGTTCATTTGCTTGATAGAAACAGTGTAAGCAAAAGCATTCTTTACACAGTCCGTTTTAGCTGTTTTCTCCTTCTGAAAAAGCTTTGAAAGTAACAATAATGGTCAAAACGTAGTTGAGTGAATTAGCTTCTACAACTATACCTAATCCTTCATACCATGATGAAAATGATGAAAATAGTTCATTTGCTTGATAGAAACAGTGTAAGCTAAAGCATTCTTCATAACAGTCCGTTTGAGCTGTTTTCTCCTTCTGCAAAAGCTTTGAAAGTAACAATAATGGTCAAAACGTAGTTGAGTGAATCAGGTTCTAAAACTATACCTAATCCTTCATACCATGATGAAAATGATGAAAATAGTTCATTTGCTTCATAGAAACAGTGTAAGCAAAAGCATTCTTCATAACAGTCCGTTTTAGCTGTTTACTCCTTCTGCAAAAGCTTTGAAAGTAACAATAATGGTCAAAACGTAGTTGATTG
Source organism: Pungitius pungitius (assembly GCF_949316345.1). NCBI lineage: Eukaryota > Metazoa > Chordata > Actinopteri > Perciformes > Gasterosteidae > Pungitius > Pungitius pungitius. The sequence continues at coordinate 10,683,029 of NC_084904.1, forward strand.
AATCAGGTTCTACAACTATACCTAATCCTTCATACCATGATAAAAATGATGAAAATAGTTCATTTGCTTGATAGAAACAGTGTAAGCAAAAGCATTCTTTACACAGTCCGTTTTAGCTGTTTTCTCCTTCTGAAAAAGCTTTGAAAGTAACAATAATGGTCAAAACGTAGTTGAGTGAATTAGCTTCTACAACTATACCTAATCCTTCATACCATGATGAAAATGATGAAAATAGTTCATTTGCTTGATAGAAACAGTGTAAGCTAAAGCATTCTTCATAACAGTCCGTTTGAGCTGTTTTCTCCTTCTGCAAAAGCTTTGAAAGTAACAATAATGGTCAAAACGTAGTTGAGTGAATTAGCTTCTACAACTATACCTAATCCTTCATAACATGATGAAAATGATGAAAATAGTTCATTTGCTTGATAGAAACAGTGTAAGCTAAAGCATTCTTCATAACAGTCCGTTTGAGCTGTTTTCTCCTTCTGCAAAAGCTTTGAAAGTAACAATAATGGTCAAAACGTAGTTGAGTGAATCAGGTTCTACAACTATACCTAATCCTTCATACCATGATGAAAATGATGAAAATAGTTCATTTGCTTGATAGAAACAGTGTAAGCTAAAGCATTCTTCATAACAGTCCGTTTGAGCTGTTTTCTCCTTCTGCAAAAGCTTTGAAAGTAACAATAATGGTCAAAACGTAGTTGAGTGAATCAGGTTCTAAAACTATACCTAATCCTTCATACCATGATGAAAATGATGAAAATAGTTCATTTGCTTCATAGAAACAGTGTAAGCAAAAGCATTCTTCATAACAGTCCGTTTTAGCTGTTGACTCCTTCTGCAAAAGCTTTGAAAGTAACAATAATGTTCAAAACGTAGTTGAGTGAATCAGGTTCTACAACTATATCTAATCCTTCATACCATGATGAAAATGATGAAAATAGTTCATTTGCTTGATAGAAACAGTGTAAGCAAAAGCATTCTTTACACAGTCCGATTTAGCTGTTTTCTCCTTCTGAAAAAGCTTTGAAAGTAACAATAATGGTCAAAACGTAGTTGAGTGAATCAGCTTCTACAACTATACCTAATCCTTCATACCATGATGAAAATGATGAAAATAGTTAATTTGCTTGATAGAAACAGTGTAAGCTAAAGCATTCTTCATAACAGTCCGTTTTAGCTGTTTACTCCTTCTGCAAAAGCTTTGAAAGTAACAATAATGGTCAAAACGTAGTTGAGTGAATCAGGTTCTACAACTATACCTAATCCTTTATACCATGATAAAAATGATGAAAATAGTTCATTTGCTTGATAGAAACAGTGTAAGCAAAAGCATTCTTTACACAGTCCGATTGAGCTGTTTTCTCCTTCTGAAAAAGCTTTGAAAGTAACAATAATGGTCAAAACGTAGTTGAGTGAATCAACTTCTACAACTATACCTAATCCTTCATACCATGATGAAAATGATGAAAATAGTTCATATGCTTGATAGAAACAGTGTAAGCAAAAGCATTCTTTATACAGTCCGTTTTAGCTGTTTTCTCCTTCTGCAAAAACTTTGAAAGTAACAATAATGGTCAAAACGTAGTTGAGTGAATTAGCTTCTACAACTATACCTAATCCTTCATACCATGATGAAAATGATGAAAATAGTTTATTTGCTTCATAGAAACAGTGTAAGCAAAAGCATTCTTTATACAGTCCGTTTTAGCTGTTTTCTCCTTCTGCAAAAGCTTTGAAAGTAACAATAATGGTCAAAACGTAGTTGAGTGAATCAGGTTCTAAAACTATACCTAATCCTTCATACCATGATGAAAATGATGAAAATAGTTCATTTGCTTGATAGAAACAGTGTAAGCAAAAGCATTCTTTACACAGTCCGTTTTAGCTGTTTTCTCCTTCTGAAAAAGCTTTGAAAGTAACAATAATGGTCAAAACGTAGTTGAGTGAATTAGCTTCTACAACTATACCTAATCCTTCATACCATGATGAAAATAGTTAATTTGCTTGATAGAAACAGTGTAAGCTAAAGCATTCTTCATAACAGTCCGTTTTAGCTGTTTACTCCTTCTGCAAAAGCTTTGAAAGTAACAATAATGGTCAAAACGTAGTTGAGTGAATCAGGTTCTACAACTATACCTAATCCTTCATACCATGATAAAAATGATGAAAATAGTTCATTTGCTTGATAGAAACAGTGTAAGCAAAAGCATTCTTTACACAGTCCGTTTTAGCTGTTTTCTCCTTCTGAAAAAGCTTTGAAAGTAACAATAATGGTCAAAACGTAGTTGAGTGAATCAGCTTCTACAACTATACCTAATCCTTCATACCATGATGAAAATAGTTAATTTGCTTGATAGAAACAGTGTAAGCTAAAGCATTCTTCATAACAGTCCGTTTTAGCTGTTTACTCCTTCTGCAAAAGCTTTGAAAGTAACAATAATGGTCAAAACGTAGTTGAGTGAATCAGGTTCTACAACTATACCTAATCCTTTATACCATGATAAAAATGATGAAAATAGTTCATTTGCTTGATAGAAACAGTGTAAGCAAAAGCATTCTTTACACAGTCCGTTTTAGCTGTTTTCTCCTTCTGCAAAAGCTTTGAAAGTAACAATAATGGTCAAAACGTAGTTGAGTGAATCAGGTTCTACAACTATACCTAATCCTTTATACCATGATAAAAATGATGAAAATAGTTCATTTGCTTGATAGAAACAGTGTAAGCAAAAGCATTCTTTACACAGTCCGTTTTAGCTGTTTTCTCCTTCTGAAAAAGCTTTGAAAGTAACAATAATGGTCAAAACGTAGTTGAGTGAATTAGCTTCTACAACTATACCTAATCCTTCATACCATGATGAAAATGATGAAAATAGTTCATTTGCTTGATAGAAACAGTGTAAGCTAAAGCATTCTTCATAACAGTCCGTTTGAGCTGTTTTCTCCTTCTGCAAAAGCTTTGAAAGTAACAATAATGGTCAAAACGTAGTTGAGTGAATCAGGTTCTACAACTATACCTAATCCTTCATACCATGATGAAAATGATGAAAATAGTTTATTTTCTTCATAGAAACAGTGTAAGCAAAAGCATTCTTTATACAGTCCGTTTTAGCTGTTTTCTCCTTCTGCAAAAGCTTTGAAAGTAACAATAATGGTCAAAACGTAGTTGAGTGAATCAGGTTCTAAAACTATACCTAATCCTTCATACCATGATGAAAATGATGAAAATAGTTCATTTGCTTCATAGAAACAGTGTAAGCAAAAGCATTCTTCATAACAGTCCGTTTTAGCTGTTTACTCCTTCTGCAAAAGCTTTGAAAGTAACAATAATGGTCAAAACGTAGTTGATTGAATCAGGTTCTACAACTATACCTAATCCTTCATACCATGATAAAAATGATGAAAATAGTTCATTTGCTTGATAGAAACAGTGTAAGCAAAAGCATTCTTTACACAGTCCGTTTTAGCTGTTTTCTCCTTCTGAAAAAGCTTTGAAAGTAACAATAATGGTCAAAACGTAGTTGAGTGAATTAGCTTCTACAACTATACCTAATCCTTCATACCATGATGAAAATGATGAAAATAGTTCATTTGCTTGATAGAAACAGTGTAAGCTAAAGCATTCTTCATAACAGTCCGTTTGAGCTGTTTTCTCCTTCTGCAAAAGCTTTGAAAGTAACAATAATGGTCAAAACGTAGTTGAGTGAATTAGCTTCTACAACTATACCTAATCCTTCATACCATGATGAAAATGATAAAAATAGTTCATTTGCTTGATAGAAACAGTGTAAGCTAAAGCATTCTTCATAACAGTCCGTTTGAGCTGTTTTCTCCTTCTGCAAAAGCTTTGAAAGTAACAATAATGGTCAAAACGTAGTTGAGTGAATCAGGTTCTACAACTATACCTAATCCTTCATACCATGATGAAAATGATGAAAATAGTTCATTTGCTTGATAGAAACAGTGTAAGCTAAAGCATTCTTCATAACAGTCCGTTTGAGCTGTTTTCTCCTTCTGCAAAAGCTTTGAAAGTAACAATAATGGTCAAAACGTAGTTGAGTGAATCAGGTTCTAAAACTATACCTAATCCTTCATACCATGATGAAAATGATGAAAATAGTTCATTTGCTTCATAGAAACAGTGTAAGCAAAAGCATTCTTCATAACAGTCCGTTTTAGCTGTTGACTCCTTCTGCAAAAGCTTTGAAAGTAACAATAATGGTCAAAACGTAGTTGAGTGAATCAGGTTCTACAACTATATCTAATCCTTCATACCATGATGAAAATGATGAAAATAGTTCATTTGCTTGATAGAAACAGTGTAAGCAAAAGCATTCTTTACACAGTCCGATTTAGCTGTTTTCTCCTTCTGAAAAAGCTTTGAAAGTAACAATAATGGTCAAAACGTAGTTGAGTGAATCAGCTTCTACAACTATACCTAATCCTTCATACCATGATGAAAATGATGAAAATAGTTAATTTGCTTGATAGAAACAGTGTAAGCTAAAGCATTCTTCATAACAGTCCGTTTTAGCTGTTTACTCCTTCTGCAAAAGCTTTGAAAGTAACAATAATGGTCAAAACGTAGTTGAGTGAATCAGGTTCTACAACTATACCTAATCCTTCATACCATGATAAAAATGATGAAAATAGTTCATTTGCTTGATAGAAACAGTGTAAGCAAAAGCATTCTTTACACAGTCCGATTGAGCTGTTTTCTCCTTCTGAAAAAGCTTTGAAAGTAACAATAATGGTCAAAACGTAGTTGAGTGAATCAACTTCTACAACTATACCTAATCCTTCATACCATGATGAAAATGATGAAAATAGTTCATATGCTTGATAGAAACAGTGTAAGCAAAAGCATTCTTTATACAGTCCGTTTTAGCTGTTTTCTCCTTCTGCAAAAACTTTGAAAGTAACAATAATGGTCAAAACGTAGTTGAGTGAATTAGCTTCTACAACTATACCTAATCCTTCATACCATGATGAAAATGATGAAAATAGTTCATTTGCTTGATAGAAACAGTGTAAGCTAAAGCATTCTTCATAACAGTCCGTTTGAGCTGTTTTCTCCTTCTGCAAAAGCTTTGAAAGTAACAATAATGGTCAAAACGTAGTTGAGTGAATCAGGTTCTACAACTATACCTAATCCTTCATACCATGATGAAAATGATGAAAATAGTTTATTTTCTTCATAGAAACAGTGTAAGCAAAAGCATTCTTCATAACAGTCCGTTTTAGCTGTTTACTCCTTCTGCAAAAGCTTTGAAAGTAACAATAATGGTCAAAACGTAGTTGATTGAATCAGGTTCTACAACTATACCTAATCCTTCATACCATGATAAAAATGATGAAAATAGTTCATTTGCTTGATAGAAACAGTGTAAGCAAAAGCATTCTTTACACAGTCCGTTTTAGCTGTTTTCTCCTTCTGAAAAAGCTTTGAAAGTAACAATAATGGTCAAAACGTAGTTGAGTGAATCAGGTTCTAAAACTATACCTAATCCTTCATACCATGATTAAAATGATGAAAATAGTTCATTTGCTTCATAGAAACAGTGTAAGCAAAAGCATTCTTCATAACAGTCCGTTTTAGCTGTTTACTCCTTCTGCAAAAGCTTTGAAAGTAACAATAATGGTCAAAACGTAGTTGATTGAATCAGGTTCTACAACTATACCTAATCCTTCATACCATGATAAAAATGATGAAAATAGTTCATTTGCTTGATAGAAACAGTGTAAGCAAAAGCATTCTTTACACAGTCCGTTTTAGCTGTTTTCTCCTTCTGAAAAAGCTTTGAAAGTAACAATAATGGTCAAAACGTAGTTGAGTGAATCAGGTTCTAAAACTATACCTAATCCTTCATACCATGATTAAAATGATGAAAATAGTTCATTTGCTTCATAGAAACAGTGTAAGCAAAAGCATTCTTCATAACAGTCCGTTTTAGCTGTTTTCTCCTTCTGAAAAAGCTTTGAAAGTAACAATAATGGTCAAAACGTAGTTGAGTGAATCAGGTTCTAAAACTATACCTAATCCTTCATACCATGATTAAAATGATGAAAATAGTTAATTTGCTTGATAGAAACAGTGTAAGCTAAAGCATTCTTCATAACAGTCCGTTTTAGCTGTTTACTCCTTCTGCAAAAGCTTTGAAAGTAACAATAATGGTCAAAACGTAGTTGAGTGAATCAGGTTCTACAACTATACCTAATCCTTCATACCATGATAAAAATGATGAAAATAGTTCATTTGCTTGATAGAAACAGTGTAAGCAAAAGCATTCTTTACACAGTCCGATTGAGCTGTTTTCTCCTTCTGAAAAAGCTTTGAAAGTAACAATAATGGTCAAAACGTAGTTGAGTGAATCAACTTCTACAACTATACCTAATCCTTCATACCATGATGAAAATGATGAAAATAGTTCATATGCTTGATAGAAACAGTGTAAGCAAAAGCATTCTTTATACAGTCCGTTTTAGCTGTTTTCTCCTTCTGCAAAAACTTTGAAAGTAACAATAATGGTCAAAACGTAGTTGAGTGAATTAGCTTCTACAACTATACCTAATCCTTCATACCATGATGAAAATGATGAAAATAGTTCATTTGCTTGATAGAAACAGTGTAAGCTAAAGCATTCTTCATAACAGTCCGTTTGAGCTGTTTTCTCCTTCTGCAAAAGCTTTGAAAGTAACAATAATGGTCAAAACGTAGTTGAGTGAATCAGGTTCTACAACTATACCTAATCCTTCATACCATGATGAAAATGATGAAAATAGTTTATTTGCTTCATAGAAACAGTGTAAGCAAAAGCATTCTTTATACAGTCCGTTTTAGCTGTTTTCTCCTTCTGCAAAAGCTTTGAAAGTAACAATAATGGTCAAAACGTAGTTGAGTGAATCAGGTTCTAAAACTATACCTAATCCTTCATACCATGATGAAAATGATGAAAATAGTTCATTTGCTTGATAGAAACAGTGTAAGCAAAAGCATTCTTTACACAGTCCGTTTTAGCTGTTTTCTCCTTCTGAAAAAGCTTTGAAAGTAACAATAATGGTCAAAACGTAGTTGAGTGAATTAGCTTCTACAACTATACCTAATCCTTCATACCATGATGAAAATAGTTAATTTGCTTGATAGAAACAGTGTAAGCTAAAGCATTCTTCATAACAGTCCGTTTTAGCTGTTTACTCCTTCTGCAAAAGCTTTGAAAGTAACAATAATGGTCAAAACGTAGTTGAGTGAATCAGGTTCTACAACTATACCTAATCCTTCATACCATGATAAAAATGATGAAAATAGTTCATTTGCTTGATAGAAACAGTGTAAGCAAAAGCATTCTTTACACAGTCCGTTTTAGCTGTTTTCTCCTTCTGAAAAAGCTTTGAAAGTAACAATAATGGTCAAAACGTAGTTGAGTGAATTAGCTTCTACAACTATACCTAATCCTTCATACCATGATGAAAATGATGAAAATAGTTCATTTGCTTGATAGAAACAGTGTAAGCTAAAGCATTCTTCATAACAGTCCGTTTGAGCTGTTTTCTCCTTCTGCAAAAGCTTTGAAAGTAACAATAATGGTCAAAACGTAGTTGAGTGAATCAGGTTCTACAACTATACCTAATCCTTCATACCATGATGAAAATGATGAAAATAGTTTATTTTCTTCATAGAAACAGTGTAAGCAAAAGCATTCTTCATAACAGTCCGTTTTAGCTGTTTACTCCTTCTGCAAAAGCTTTGAAAGTAACAATAATGGTCAAAACGTAGTTGATTGAATCAGGTTCTACAACTATACCTAATCCTTCATACCATGATAAAAATGATGAAAATAGTTCATTTGCTTGATAGAAACAGTGTAAGCAAAAGCATTCTTTACACAGTCCGTTTTAGCTGTTTTCTCCTTCTGAAAAAGCTTTGAAAGTAACAATAATGGTCAAAACGTAGTTGAGTGAATCAGGTTCTAAAACTATACCTAATCCTTCATACCATGATTAAAATGATGAAAATAGTTCATTTGCTTCATAGAAACAGTGTAAGCAAAAGCATTCTTCATAACAGTCCGTTTTAGCTGTTTACTCCTTCTGCAAAAGCTTTGAAAGTAACAATAATGGTCAAAACGTAGTTGATTGAATCAGGTTCTACAACTATACCTAATCCTTCATACCATGATAAAAATGATGAAAATAGTTCATTTGCTTGATAGAAACAGTGTAAGCAAAAGCATTCTTTACACAGTCCGTTTTAGCTGTTTTCTCCTTCTGAAAAAGCTTTGAAAGTAACAATAATGGTCAAAACGTAGTTGAGTGAATTAGCTTCTACAACTATACCTAATCCTTCATACCATGATGAAAATGATGAAAATAGTTCATTTGCTTGATAGAAACAGTGTAAGCTAAAGCATTCTTCATAACAGTCCTCTTTAGCTGTTTACTCCTTCTGCAAAAGCTTTGAAAGTAACAATAATGGTCAAAACGTAGTTGAGTGAATCAGGTTCTACAACTATACCTAATCCTTCATACCATGATAAAAATGATGAAAATAGTTAATTTGCTTGATAGAAACAGTGTAAGCTAAAGCATTCTTCATAACAGTCCTCTTTAGCTGTTTACTCCTTCTGCAAAAGCTTTGAAAGTAACAATAATGGTCAAAACGTAGTTGAGTGAATCAGGTTCTACAACTATACCTAATCCTTCATACCATGATAAAAAGGATGAAAATAGTTTATTTGCTTCATAGAAACAGTGTAAGCAAAAGCATACTTTATACAGTCCGTTTTAGCTGTTTTCTCCTTCTGCAAAAGCTTTGAAAGTAACAATAATGGTCAAAACGTAGTTGAGTGAATTAGCTTCTACAACTATACCTAATCCTTCATACCATGATGAAAATGATGAAAATAGTTCATTTGCTTGATAGAAACAGTGTAAGCTAAAGCATTCTTCATAACAGTCCGTTTGAGCTGTTTTCTCCTTCTGCAAAAGCTTTGAAAGTAACAATAATGGTCAAAACGTAGTTGATTGAATCAGGTTCTACAACTATACCTAATCCTTCATACCATGATAAAAATGATGAAAATAGTTCATTTGCTTGATAGAAACAGTGTAAGCAAAAGCATTCTTTATACAGTCCGTTTTAGCTGTTTTCTCCTTCTGAAAAAGCTTTGAAAGTAACAATAATGGTCAAAACGTAGTTGAGTGAATCAGCTTCTACAACTATACCTAATCCTTCATACCATGATGAAAATAGTTAATTTGCTTGATAGAAACAGTGTAAGCTAAAGCATTCTTCATAACAGTCCGTTTTAGCTGTTTACTCCTTCTGCAAAAGCTTTGAAAGTAACAATAATGGTCAAAACGTAGTTGAGTGAATCAGGTTCTACAACTATACCTAATCCTTTATACCATGATAAAAATGATGAAAATAGTTCATTTGCTTGATAGAAACAGTGTAAGCAAAAGCATTCTTTACACAGTCCGTTTTAGCTGTTTTCTCCTTCTGCAAAAGCTTTGAAAGTAACAATAATGGTCAAAACGTAGTTGAGTGAATCAGGTTCTACAACTATACCTAATCCTTTATACCATGATAAAAATGATGAAAATAGTTCATTTGCTTGATAGAAACAGTGTAAGCAAAAGCATTCTTTACACAGTCCGTTTTAGATGTTTTCTCCTTCTGAAAAAGCTTTGAAAGTAACAATAATGGTCAAAACGTAGTTGAGTGAATTAGCTTCTACAACTATACCTAATCCTTCATACCATGATGAAAATGATGAAAATAGTTCATTTGCTTGATAGAAACAGTGTAAGCTAAAGCATTCTTCATAACAGTCCGTTTGAGCTGTTTTCTCCTTCTGCAAAAGCTTTGAAAGTAACAATAATGGTCAAAACGTAGTTGAGTGAATCAGGTTCTACAACTATACCTAATCCTTCATACCATGATGAAAATGATGAAAATAGTTTATTTTCTTCATAGAAACAGTGTAAGCAAAAGCATTCTTTATACAGTCCGTTTTAGCTGTTTTCTCCTTCTGCAAAAGCTTTGAAAGTAACAATAATGGTCAAAACGTAGTTGAGTGAATCAGGTTCTAAAACTATACCTAATCCTTCATACCATGATGAAAATGATGAAAATAGTTCATTTGCTTCATAGAAACAGTGTAAGCAAAAGCATTCTTCATAACAGTCCGTTTTAGCTGTTTACTCCTTCTGCAAAAGCTTTGAAAGTAACAATAATGGTCAAAACGTAGTTGATTGAATCAGGTTCTACAACTATACCTAATCCTTCATACCATGATAAAAATGATGAAAATAGTTCATTTGCTTGATAGAAACAGTGTAAGCAAAAGCATTCTTTACACAGTCCGTTTTAGCTGTTTTCTCCTTCTGAAAAAGCTTTGAAAGTAACAATAATGGTCAAAACGTAGTTGAGTGAATTAGCTTCTACAACTATACCTAATCCTTCATACCATGATGAAAATGATGAAAATAGTTCATTTGCTTGATAGAAACAGTGTAAGCTAAAGCATTCTTCATAACAGTCCGTTTGAGCTGTTTTCTCCTTCTGCAAAAGCTTTGAAAGTAACAATAATGGTCAAAACGTAGTTGAGTGAATTAGCTTCTACAACTATACCTAATCCTTCATAACATGATGAAAATGATGAAAATAGTTCATTTGCTTGATAGAAACAGTGTAAGCTAAAGCATTCTTCATAACAGTCCGTTTGAGCTGTTTTCTCCTTCTGCAAAAGCTTTGAAAGTAACAATAATGGTCAAAACGTAGTTGAGTGAATCAGGTTCTACAACTATACCTAATCCTTCATACCATGATGAAAATGATGAAAATAGTTCATTTGCTTGATAGAAACAGTGTAAGCTAAAGCATTCTTCATAACAGTCCGTTTGAGCTGTTTTCTCCTTCTGCAAAAGCTTTGAAAGTAACAATAATGGTCAAAACGTAGTTGAGTGAATCAGGTTCTAAAACTATACCTAATCCTTCATACCATGATGAAAATGATGAAAATAGTTCATTTGCTTCATAGAAACAGTGTAAGCAAAAGCATTCTTCATAACAGTCCGTTTTAGCTGTTGACTCCTTCTGCAAAAGCTTTGAAAGTAACAATAATGGTCAAAACGTAGTTGAGTGAATCAGGTTCTACAACTATATCTAATCCTTCATACCATGATGAAAATGATGAAAATAGTTCATTTGCTTGATAGAAACAGTGTAAGCAAAAGCATTCTTTACACAGTCCGATTTAGCTGTTTTCTCCTTCTGAAAAAGCTTTGAAAGTAACAATAATGGTCAAAACGTAGTTGAGTGAATCAGCTTCTACAACTATACCTAATCCTTCATACCATGATGAAAATGATGAAAATAGTTAATTTGCTTGATAGAAACAGTGTAAGCTAAAGCATTCTTCATAACAGTCCGTTTTAGCTGTTTACTCCTTCTGCAAAAGCTTTGAAAGTAACAATAATGGTCAAAACGTAGTTGAGTGAATCAGGTTCTACAACTATACCTAATCCTTCATACCATGATAAAAATGATGAAAATAGTTCATTTGCTTGATAGAAACAGTGTAAGCAAAAGCATTCTTTACACAGTCCGATTGAGCTGTTTTCTCCTTCTGAAAAAGCTTTGAAAGTAACAATAATGGTCAAAACGTAGTTGAGTGAATCAACTTCTACAACTATACCTAATCCTTCATACCATGATGAAAATGATGAAAATAGTTTATTTGCTTCATAGAAACAGTGTAAGCAAAAGCATTCTTCATAACAGTCCGTTTTAGCTGTTTACTCCTTCTGCAAAAGCTTTGAAAGTAACAATAATGGTCAAAACGTAGTTGAGTGAATCAGCTTCTACAACTATACCTAATCCTTCATACCATGATGAAAATAGTTAATTTGCTTGATAGAAACAGTGTAAGCTAAAGCATTCTTCATAACAGTCCGTTTTAGCTGTTTACTCCTTCTGCAAAAGCTTTGAAAGTAACAATAATGGTCAAAACGTAGTTGAGTGAATTAGCTTCTACAACTATACCTAATCCTTCATACCATGATGAAAATGATGAAAATAGTTCATTTGCTTGATAGAAACAGTGTAAGCTAAAGCATTCTTCATAACAGTCCGTTTGAGCTGTTTTCTCCTTCTGCAAAAGCTTTGAAAGTAACAATAATGGTCAAAACGTAGTTGAGTGAATCAGGTTCTACAACTATACCTAATCCTTCATACCATGATGAAAATGATGAAAATAGTTTATTTTCTTCATAGAAACAGTGTAAGCAAAAGCATTCTTTATACAGTCCGTTTTAGCTGTTTTCTCCTTCTGCAAAAGCTTTGAAAGTAACAATAATGGTCAAAACGTAGTTGAGTGAATCAGGTTCTAAAACTATACCTAATCCTTCATACCATGATGAAAATGATGAAAATAGTTCATTTGCTTCATAGAAACAGTGTAAGCTAAAGCATTCTTCATAACAGTCCGTTTTAGCTGTTTACTCCTTCTGCAAAAGCTTTGAAAGTAACAATAATGGTCAAAACGTAGTTGAGTGAATCAGGTTCTACAACTATACCTAATCCTTCATACCATGATAAAAATGATGAAAATAGTTCATTTGCTTGATAGAAACAGTGTAAGCAAAAGCATTCTTTACACAGTCCGATTGAGCTGTTTTCTCCTTCTGAAAAAGCTTTGAAAGTAACAATAATGGTCAAAACGTAGTTGAGTGAATCAACTTCTACAACTATACCTAATCCTTCATACCATGATGAAAATGATGAAAATAGTTTATTTGCTTCATAGAAACAGTGTAAGCAAAAGCATACTTTATACAGTCCGTTTTAGCTGTTTTCTCCTTCTGCAAAAGCTTTGAAAGTAACAATAATGGTCAAAACGTAGTTGAGTGAATTAGCTTCTACAACTATACCTAATCCTTCATACCATGATGAAAATGATGAAAATAGTTCATTTGCTTGATAGAAACAGTGTAAGCTAAAGCATTCTTCATAACAGTCCGTTTTAGCTGTTTACTCCTTCTGCAAAAGCTTTGAAAGTAACAATAATGGTCAAAACGTAGTTGAGTGAATCAGGTTCTACAACTATACCTAATCCTTCATACCATGATAAAAATGATGAAAATAGTTCATTTGCTTGATAGAAACAGTGTAAGCAAAAGCATTCTTTACACAGTCCGATTGAGCTGTTTTCTCCTTTTGAAAAAGCTTTGAAAGTAACAATAATGGTCAAAACGTAGTTGAGTGAATCAGCTTCTACAACTATACCTAATCCTTCATACCATGATGAAAATGATGAAAATAGTTTATTTGCTTCATAGAAACAGTGTAAGCAAAAGCATACTTTATACAGTCCGTTTTAGCTGTTTTCTCCTTCTGCAAAAGCTTTGAAAGTAACAATAATGGTCAAAACGTAGTTGAGTGAATTAGCTTCTACAACTATACCTAATCCTTCATACCATGATGAAAATGATGAAAATAGTTCATTTGCTTGATAGAAACAGTGTAAGCTAAAGCATTCTTCATAACAGTCCGTTTGAGCTGTTTTCTCCTTCTGCAAAAGCTTTGAAAGTAACAATAATGGTCAAAACGTAGTTGATTGAATCAGGTTCTACAACTATACCTAATCCTTCATACCATGATAAAAATGATGAAAATAGTTCATTTGCTTGATAGAAACAGTGTAAGCAAAAGCATTCTTTATACAGTCCGTTTTAGCTGTTTTCTCCTTCTGAAAAAGCTTTGAAAGTAACAATTATGGTCAAAACGTAGTTGAGTGAATCAGCTTCTACAACTATACCTAATCCTTCATACCATGATGAAAATAGTTAATTTGCTTGATAGAAACAGTGTAAGCTAAAGCATTCTTCATAACAGTCCGTTTTAGCTGTTTACTCCTTCTGCAAAAGCTTTGAAAGTAACAATAATGGTCAAAACGTAGTTGAGTGAATCAGGTTCTACAACTATACCTAATCCTTCATACCATGATAAAAATGATGAAAATAGTTCATTTGCTTGATAGAAACAGTGTAAGCAAAAGCATTCTTTACACAGTCCGTTTTAGCTGTTTTCTCCTTCTGAAAAAGCTTTGAAAGTAACAATAATGGTCAAAACGTAGTTGAGTGAATTAGCTTCTACAACTATACCTAATCCTTCATACCATGATGAAAATGATGAAAATAGTTCATTTGCTTGATAGAAACAGTGTAAGCTAAAGCATTCTTCATAACAGTCCGTTTTAGCTGTTTTCTCCTTCTGCAAAAGCTTTGAAAGTAACAATAATGGTCAAAACGTAGTTGAGTGAATCAGGTTCTAAAACTATACCTAATCCTTCATACCATGATGAAAATGATGAAAATAGTTCATTTGCTTGATAGAAACAGTGTAAGCTAAAGCATTCTTCATAACAGTCCGTTTTAGCTGTTTACTCCTTCTGCAAAAGCTTTGAAAGTAACAATAATGGTCAAAACGTAGTTGAGTGAATCAGGTTCTACAACTTTACCTAATCCTTCATACCATGATGAAAATGATGAAAATAGTTCATTTGCTTGATAGAAACAGTGTAAGCTAAAGCATTCTTCATAACAGTCCGTTTGAGCTGTTTTCTCCTTCTGCAAAAGCTTTGAAAGTAACAATAATGGTCAAAACGTAGTTGAGTGAATTAGCTTCTACAACTATACCTAATCCTTCATACCATGATGAAAATGATGAAAATAGTTCATTTGCTTGATAGAAACAGTGTAAGCTAAAGCATTCTTCATAACAGTCCGTTTGAGCTGTTTTCTCCTTCTGCAAAAGCTTTGAAAGTAACAATAATGGTCAAAACGTAGTTGAGTGAATCAGGTTCTACAACTATACCTAATCCTTCATACCATGATGAAAATGATGAAAATAGTTCATTTGCTTGATAGAAACAGTGTAAGCTAAAGCATTCTTCATAACAGTCCGTTTGAGCTGTTTTCTCCTTCTGCAAAAGCTTTGAAAGTAACAATAATGGTCAAAACGTAGTTGAGTGAATCAGGTTCTAAAACTATACCTAATCCTTCATACCATGATGAAAATGATGAAAATAGTTCATTTGCTTCATAGAAACAGTGTAAGCAAAAGCATTCTTCATAACAGTCCGTTTTAGCTGTTGACTCCTTCTGCAAAAGCTTTGAAAGTAACAATAATGGTCAAAACGTAGTTGAGTGAATCAGGTTCTACAACTATATCTAATCCTTCATACCATGATGAAAATGATGAAAATAGTTCATTTGCTTGATAGAAACAGTGTAAGCAAAAGCATTCTTTACACAGTCCGATTTAGCTGTTTTCTCCTTCTGAAAAAGCTTTGAAAGTAACAATAATGGTCAAAACGTAGTTGAGTGAATCAGCTTCTACAACTATACCTAATCCTTCATACCATGATGAAAATGATGAAAATAGTTAATTTGCTTGATAGAAACAGTGTAAGCTAAAGCATTCTTCATAACAGTCCGTTTTAGCTGTTTACTCCTTCTGCAAAAGCTTTGAAAGTAACAATAATGGTCAAAACGTAGTTGAGTGAATCAGGTTCTACAACTATACCTAATCCTTCATACCATGATAAAAATGATGAAAATAGTTCATTTGCTTGATAGAAACAGTGTAAGCAAAAGCATTCTTTACACAGTCCGATTGAGCTGTTTTCTCCTTCTGAAAAAGCTTTGAAAGTAACAATAATGGTCAAAACGTAGTTGAGTGAATCAGCTTCTACAACTATACCTAATCCTTCATACCATGATGAAAATGATGAAAATAGTTTATTTGCTTCATAGAAACAGTGTAAGCAAAAGCATACTTTATACAGTCCGTTTTAGCTGTTTTCTCCTTCTGCAAAAGCTTTGAAAGTAACAATAATGGTCAAAACGTAGTTGAGTGAATTAGCTTCTACAACTATACCTAATCCTTCATACCATGATGAAAATGATGAAAATAGTTCATTTGCTTGATAGAAACAGTGTAAGCTAAAGCATTCTTCATAACAGTCCGTTTTAGCTGTTTACTCCTTCTGCAAAAGCTTTGAAAGTAACAATAATGGTCAAAACGTAGTTGAGTGAATCAGGTTCTACAACTATACCTAATCCTTCATACCATGATAAAAATGATGAAAATAGTTCATTTGCTTGATAGAAACAGTGTAAGCAAAAGCATTCTTTACACAGTCCGATTGAGCTGTTTTCTCCTTTTGAAAAAGCTTTGAAAGTAACAATAATGGTCAAAACGTAGTTGAGTGAATCAGCTTCTACAACTATACCTAATCCTTCATACCATGATGAAAATAGTTTATTTGCTTCATAGAAACAGTGTAAGCAAAAGCATACTTTATACAGTCCGTTTTAGCTGTTTTCTCCTTCTGCAAAAGCTTTGAAAGTAACAATAATGGTCAAAACGTAGTTGAGTGAATTAGCTTCTACAACTATACCTAATCCTTCATACCATGATGAAAATGATGAAAATAGTTCATTTGCTTGATAGAAACAGTGTAAGCTAAAGCATTCTTCATAACAGTCCGTTTGAGCTGTTTTCTCCTTCTGCAAAAGCTTTGAAAGTAACAATAATGGTCAAAACGTAGTTGAGTGAATCAGGTTCTACAACTATACCTAATCCTTCATACCATGATGAAAATGATGAAAATAGTTCATTTGCTTGATAGAAACAGTGTAAGCTAAAGCATTCTTCATAACAGTCCGTTTGAGCTGTTTTCTCCTTCTGCAAAAGCTTTGAAAGTAACAATAATGGTCAAAACGTAGTTGAGTGAATCAGGTTCTACAACTATACCTAATCCTTCATACCATGATGAAAATGATGAAAATAGTTCATTTGCTTGATAGAAACAGTGTAAGCTAAAGCATTCTTCATAACAGTCCGTTTGAGCTGTTTTCTCCTTCTGCAAAAGCTTTGAAAGTAACAATAATGGTCAAAACGTAGTTGAGTGAATCAGGTTCTAAAACTATACCTAATCCTTCATACCATGATGAAAATGATGAAAATAGTTAATTTGCTTCATAGAAACAGTGTAAGCAAAAGCATTCTTCATAACAGTCCGTTTTAGCTGTTGACTCCTTCTGCAAAAGCTTTGAAAGTAACAATAATGGTCAAAACGTAGTTGAGTGAATCAGGTTCTACAACTATATCTAATCCTTCATACCATGATGAAAATGATGAAAATAGTTCATTTGCTTGATAGAAACAGTGTAAGCAAAAGCATTCTTTACACAGTCCGATTTAGCTGTTTTCTCCTTCTGAAAAAGCTTTGAAAGTAACAATAATGGTCAAAACGTAGTTGAGTGAATCAGCTTCTACAACTATACCTAATCCTTCATACCATGATGAAAATGATGAAAATAGTTAATTTGCTTGATAGAAACAGTGTAAGCTAAAGCATTCTTCATAACAGTCCGTTTTAGCTGTTTACTCCTTCTGCAAAAGCTTTGAAAGTAACAATAATGGTCAAAACGTAGTTGAGTGAATCAGGTTCTACAACTATACCTAATCCTTCATACCATGATAAAAATGATGAAAATAGTTCATTTGCTTGATAGAAACAGTGTAAGCAAAAGCATTCTTTACACAGTCCGATTGAGCTGTTTTCTCCTTCTGAAAAAGCTTTGAAAGTAACAATAATGGTCAAAACGTAGTTGAGTGAATCAGCTTCTACAACTATACCTAATCCTTCATACCATGATGAAAATGATGAAAATAGTTTATTTGCTTCATAGAAACAGTGTAAGCAAAAGCATACTTTATACAGTCCGTTTTAGCTGTTTTCTCCTTCTGCAAAAGCTTTGAAAGTAACAATAATGGTCAAAACGTAGTTGAGTGAATTAGCTTCTACAACTATACCTAATCCTTCATACCATGATGAAAATGATGAAAATAGTTCATTTGCTTGATAGAAACAGTGTAAGCTAAAGCATTCTTCATAACAGTCCGTTTTAGCTGTTTACTCCTTCTGCAAAAGCTTTGAAAGTAACAATAATGGTCAAAACGTAGTTGAGTGAATCAGGTTCTACAACTATACCTAATCCTTCATACCATGATAAAAATGATGAAAATAGTTCATTTGCTTGATAGAAACAGTGTAAGCAAAAGCATTCTTTACACAGTCCGATTGAGCTGTTTTCTCCTTTTGAAAAAGCTTTGAAAGTAACAATAATGGTCAAAACGTAGTTGAGTGAATCAGCTTCTACAACTATACCTAATCCTTCATACCATGATGAAAATAGTTTATTTGCTTCATAGAAACAGTGTAAGCAAAAGCATACTTTATACAGTCCGTTTTAGCTGTTTTCTCCTTCTGCAAAAGCTTTGAAAGTAACAATAATGGTCAAAACGTAGTTGAGTGAATTAGCTTCTACAACTATACCTAATCCTTCATACCATGATGAAAATGATGAAAATAGTTCATTTGCTTGATAGAAACAGTGTAAGCTAAAGCATTCTTCATAACAGTCCGTTTGAGCTGTTTTCTCCTTCTGCAAAAGCTTTGAAAGTAACAATAATGGTCAAAACGTAGTTGATTGAATCAGGTTCTACAACTATACCTAATCCTTCATACCATGATAAAAATGATGAAAATAGTTCATTTGCTTGATAGAAACAGTGTAAGCAAAAGCATTCTTTATACAGTCCGTTTTAGCTGTTTTCTCCTTCTGAAAAAGCTTTGAAAGTAACAATTATGGTCAAAACGTAGTTGAGTGAATCAGCTTCTACAACTATACCTAATCCTTCATACCATGATGAAAATAGTTAATTTGCTTGATAGAAACAGTGTAAGCTAAAGCATTCTTCATAACAGTCCGTTTTAGCTGTTTACTCCTTCTGCAAAAGCTTTGAAAGTAACAATAATGGTCAAAACGTAGTTGAGTGAATCAGGTTCTACAACTATACCTAATCCTTCATACCATGATAAAAATGATGAAAATAGTTCATTTGCTTGATAGAAACAGTGTAAGCAAAAGCATTCTTTACACAGTCCGTTTTAGCTGTTTTCTCCTTCTGAAAAAGCTTTGAAAGTAACAATAATGGTCAAAACGTAGTTGAGTGAATTAGCTTCTACAACTATACCTAATCCTTCATACCATGATGAAAATGATGAAAATAGTTCATTTGCTTGATAGAAACAGTGTAAGCTAAAGCATTCTTCATAACAGTCCGTTTTAGCTGTTTTCTCCTTCTGCAAAAGCTTTGAAAGTAACAATAATGGTCAAAACGTAGTTGAGTGAATCAGGTTCTAAAACTATACCTAATCCTTCATACCATGATGAAAATGATGAAAATAGTTCATTTGCTTGATAGAAACAGTGTAAGCTAAAGCATTCTTCATAACAGTCCGTTTTAGCTGTTTACTCCTTCTGCAAAAGCTTTGAAAGTAACAATAATGGTCAAAACGTAGTTGAGTGAATCAGGTTCTACAACTATACCTAATCCTTCATACCATGATAAAAATGATGAAAATAGTTCATTTGCTTGATAGAAACAGTGTAAGCAAAAGCATTCTTTACACAGTCCGTTTTAGCTGTTTTCTCCTTCTGAAAAAGCTTTGAAAGTAACAATAATGGTCAAAACGTAGTTGAGTGAATTAGCTTCTACAACTATACCTAATCCTTCATACCATGATGAAAATGATGAAAATAGTTCATTTGCTTGATAGAAACAGTGTAAGCTAAAGCATTCTTCATAACAGTCCGTTTGAGCTGTTTTCTCCTTCTGCAAAAGCTTTGAAAGTAACAATAATGGTCAAAACGTAGTTGAGTGAATCAGGTTCTACAACTATACCTAATCCTTCATACCATGATGAAAATGATGAAAATAGTTCATTTGCTTGATAGAAACAGTGTAAGCTAAAGCATTCTTCATAACAGTCCGTTTTAGCTGTTTTCTCCTTCTGCAAAAGCTTTGAAAGTAACAATAATGGTCAAAACGTAGTTGAGTGAATCAGGTTCTAAAACTATACCTAATCCTTCATACCATGATGAAAATGATGAAAATAGTTCATTTGCTTGATAGAAACAGTGTAAGCTAAAGCATTCTTCATAACAGTCCGTTTTAGCTGTTTACTCCTTCTGCAAAAGCTTTGAAAGTAACAATAATGGTCAAAACGTAGTTGAGTGAATCAGGTTCTACAACTATACCTAATCCTTCATACCATGATAAAAATGATGAAAATAGTTCATTTGCTTGATAGAAACAGTGTAAGCAAAAGCATTCTTTACACAGTCCGTTTTAGCTGTTTTCTCCTTCTGAAAAAGCTTTGAAAGTAACAATAATGGTCAAAACGTAGTTGAGAGAATTAGCTTCTACAACTATACCTAATCCTTCATACCATGATGAAAATGATGAAAATAGTTCATTTGCTTGATAGAAACAGTGTAAGCTAAAGCATTCTTCATAACAGTCCGTTTTAGCTGTTTACTCCTTCTGCAAAAGCTTTGAAAGTAACAATAATGGTCAAAACGTAGTTGAGTGAATCAGGTTCTACAACTATACCTAATCCTTCATACCATGATAAAAATGATGAAAATAGTTCATTTGCTTGATAGAAACAGTGTAAGCAAAAGCATTCTTTACACAGTCCGTTTTAGCTGTTTTCTTCTTCTGAAAAAGCTTTGAAAGTAACAATAATGGTCAAAACGTAGTTGAGTGAATTAGCTTCTACAACTATACCTAATCCTTCATACCATGATGAAAATGATGAAAATAGTTCATTTGCTTGATAGAAACAGTGTAAGCTAAAGCATTCTTCATAACAGTCCGTTTGAGCTGTTTTCTCCTTCTGCAAAAGCTTTGAAAGTAACAATAATGGTCAAAACGTAGTTGAGTGAATCAGGTTCTACAACTATACCTAATCCCTCATACCATGATGAAAATGATGAAAATAGTTTATTTGCTTCATAGAAACAGTGTAAGCAAAAGCATTCTTTATACAGTCCGTTTTAGCTGTTTTCTCCTTCTGCAAAAGCTTTGAAAGTAACAATAATGGTCAAAACGTAGTTGAGTGAATCAGGTTCTACAACTATACCTAATCCTTCATACCATGATGAAAATGATGAAAATAGTTCATTTGCTTGATAGAAACAGTGTAAGCAAAAGCATTCTTTACACAGTCCGTTTTAGCTGTTTACTCCTTCTGCAAAAGCTTTGAAAGTAACAATAATGGTCAAAACGTAGTTGAGTGAATCAGGTTCTACAACTATACCTAATCCTTTAACCATAATGAAAATAGTTCATTTCCTTGATAGAAACAGTGTAGCTAAGCATTCCTCTAATAGTCCGTTTGAGCTGTTTTCTCCTTCTGCAAAAGCTTTGAAAGTAACAATAATGGTCAAAAAGTAGTTGAGTGAATCAGGTTCTACAACTATACCTAATCCTTCATACGATAATGATAATGATGAAAATAGTTCATTTCCTTTATAGAAACAGTGTAGCTAAGCATTCCTCTTAATAGTCCGTTTGAGCTGTTTTCTCCTTCTGCAAAAGCTTTGAAAGTAACAATAATGGTCAAAACGTAGTTGAGTGAATCAGGTTCTACAACTATACCTAATCCTTCATACCATGATGAAAATGATGAAAATAGTTCATTTGCTTGATAGAAACAGTGTAAGCAAAAGCATTCTTTATACAGTCCGTTTTAGCTGTTTTCTCCTTCTGAAAAAGCTTTGAAAGTAACAATAATGGTCAAAACGTAGTTGAGTGAATCAGCTTCTACAACTATACCTAATCCTTCATACCATGATGAAAATGATGAAAATAGTTCATTTGCTTGATAGAAACAGTGTAAGCAAAAGCATTCTTTACACAGTCCGTTTTAGCTGTTTTCTCCTTCTGAAAAAGCTTTGAAAGTAACAATAATGGTCAAAACGTAGTTGAGAGAATTAGCTTCTACAACTATACCTAATCCTTCATACCATGATGAAAATGATGAAAATAGTTCATTTGCTTGATAGAAACAGTGTAAGCTAAAGCATTCTTCATAACAGTCCGTTTGAGCTGTTTTCTCCTTCTGCAAAAGCTTTGAAAGTAACAATAATGGTCAAAACGTAGTTGAGTGAATCAGGTTCTACAACTATACCTAATCCTTCATACCATGATGAAAATGATGAAAATAGTTCATTTGCTTGATAGAAACAGTGTAAGCTAAAGCATTCTTCATAACAGTCCGTTTTAGCTGTTTACTCCTTCTGCAAAAGCTTTGAAAGTAACAATAATGGTCAAAACGTAGTTGAATGAATCAGGTTCTACAACTATACCTAATCCTTCATACCATGATAAAAATGATGAAAATAGTTCATTTGCTTGATAGACACAGTGTAAGCAAAAGCATTCTTTACACAGTCCGTTTTAGCTGTTTTCTCCTACTGAAAAAGCTTTGAAAGTAACAATAATGGTCAAAACGTAGTTGAGTGAATCAGGTTCTACAACTATACCTAATCCTTCATACCATGATGAAAATGATGAAAATAGTTCATTTGCTTGATAGAAACAGTGTAAGCAAAAGCATTCTTTACACAGTCCGTTTTAGCTGTTTTCTCCTTCTGAAAAAGCTTTGAAAGTAACAATAATGGTCAAAACGTAGTTGAATGAATCAGGTTCTACAACTATACCTAATCCTTCATACCATGATAAAAATGATGAAAATAGTTCATTTGCTTGATAGACACAGTGTAAGCAAAAGCATTCTTTACACAGTCCGTTTTAGCTGTTTTCTCCTTCTGCAAAAGCTTTGAAAGTAACAATAATGGTCAAAACGTAGTTGAGTGAATTAGCTTCTACAACTATACCTAATCCTTCATACCATGATGAAAATGATGAAAATAGTTCATTTGCTTCATAGAAACAGTGTAAGCAAAAGCATTCTTCATAACAGTCCGTTTTAGCTGTTTTCTCCTACTGAAAAAGCTTTGAAAGTAACAATAATGGTCAAAACGTAGTTGAGTGAATTAGCTTCTACAACTATACCTAATCCTTCATACCATGATGAAAATGATGAAAATAGTTCATTTGCTTCATAGAAACAGTGTAAGCAAAAGCATTCTTTATACAGTCCGTTTTGGCTGTTTTCTCCTTCTGCAAAAGCTTTGAAAGTAACAATAATGGTCAAAACGTAGTTGAGTGAATCAGGTTCTAAAACTATTCCTAATCCTTCATACCATGATGAAAATGATGAAAATAGTTCATTTGCTTGATAGAAACAGTGTAAGCTAAAGCATTCTTCATAACAGTCCGTTTTAGCTGTTTACTCCTTCTGCAAAAGCTTTGAAAGTAACAATAATGGTCAAAACGTAGTTGAGTGAATCAGGTTCTACAACTATACCTAATCCTTCATACCATGATGAAAATGATGAAAATAGTTCATTTGCTTGATAGAAACAGTGTAAGCTAAAGCATTCTTCATAACAGTCCGTTTTAGCTGTTTACTCCTTCTGCAAAAGCTTTGAAAGTAACAATAATGGTCAAAACGTAGTTGAGTGAATCAGGTTCTACAACTATACCTAATCCTTCATACCATGATAAAAATGAGGAAAATAGTTCATTTGCTTGATAGAAACAGTGTAAGCTAAAGCATTCTTCATAACAGTCCGTTTTAGCTGTTTACTCCTTCTGCAAAAGCTTTGAAAGTAACAATAATGGTCAAAACGTAGTTGAGTGAATCAGGTTCTACAACTATACCTAATCCTTCATACCATGATAAAAATGATGAAAATAGTTCATTTGCTTGATAGAAACAGTGTAAGCAAAAGCATTCTTTACACAGTCCGTTTTAGCTGTTTTCTCCTTCTGAAAAAGCTTTGAAAGTAACAATAATGGTCAAAACGTAGTTGAGAGAATTAGCTTCTACAACTATACCTAATCCTTCATACCATGATGAAAATGATGAAAATAGTTCATTTGCTTGATAGAAACAGTGTAAGCTAAAGCATTCTTCATAACAGTCCGTTTTAGCTGTTTACTCCTTCTGCAAAAGCTTTGAAAGTAACAATAATGGTCAAAACGTAGTTGAGTGAATCAGGTTCTACAACTATACCTAATCCTTCATACCATGATAAAAATGATGAAAATAGTTCATTTGCTTGATAGAAACAGTGTAAGCAAAAGCATTCTTTACACAGTCCGTTTTAGCTGTTTTCTTCTTCTGAAAAAGCTTTGAAAGTAACAATAATGGTCAAAACGTAGTTGAGTGAATTAGCTTCTACAACTATACCTAATCCTTCATACCATGATGAAAATGATGAAAATAGTTCATTTGCTTGATAGACACAGTGTAAGCAAAAGCATTCTTTACACAGTCCGTTTTAGCTGTTTTCTCCTACTGAAAAAGCTTTGAAAGTAACAATAATGGTCAAAACGTAGTTGAGTGAATCAGGTTCTACAACTATACCTAATCCTTCATACCATGATGAAAATGATGAAAATAGTTCATTTGCTTGATAGAAACAGTGTAAGCAAAAGCATTCTTTACACAGTCCGTTTTAGCTGTTTTCTCCTTCTGAAAAAGCTTTGAAAGTAACAATAATGGTCAAAACGTAGTTGAATGAATCAGGTTCTACAACTATACCTAATCCTTCATACCATGATAAAAATGATGAAAATAGTTCATTTGCTTGATAGACACAGTGTAAGCAAAAGCATTCTTTACACAGTCCGTTTTAGCTGTTTTCTCCTTCTGCAAAAGCTTTGAAAGTAACAATAATGGTCAAAACGTAGTTGAGTGAATTAGCTTCTACAACTATACCTAATCCTTCATACCATGATGAAAATGATGAAAATAGTTCATTTGCTTCATAGAAACAGTGTAAGCAAAAGCATTCTTCATAACAGTCCGTTTTAGCTGTTTTCTCCTACTGAAAAAGCTTTGAAAGTAACAATAATGGTCAAAACGTAGTTGAGTGAATTAGCTTCTACAACTATACCTAATCCTTCATACCATGATGAAAATGATGAAAATAGTTCATTTGCTTCATAGAAACAGTGTAAGCAAAAGCATTCTTTATACAGTCCGTTTTGGCTGTTTTCTCCTTCTGCAAAAGCTTTGAAAGTAACAATAATGGTCAAAACGTAGTTGAGTGAATCAGGTTCTAAAACTATTCCTAATCCTTCATACCATGATGAAAATGATGAAAATAGTTCATTTGCTTGATAGAAACAGTGTAAGCTAAAGCATTCTTCATAACAGTCCGTTTTAGCTGTTTACTCCTTCTGCAAAAGCTTTGAAAGTAACAATAATGGTCAAAACGTAGTTGAGTGAATCAGGTTCTACAACTATACCTAATCCTTCATACCATGATGAAAATGATGAAAATAGTTCATTTGCTTGATAGAAACAGTGTAAGCTAAAGCATTCTTCATAACAGTCCGTTTTAGCTGTTTACTCCTTCTGCAAAAGCTTTGAAAGTAACAATAATGGTCAAAACGTAGTTGAGTGAATCAGGTTCTACAACTATACCTAATCCTTCATACCATGATAAAAATGAGGAAAATAGTTCATTTGCTTGATAGAAACAGTGTAAGCTAAAGCATTCTTCATAACAGTCCGTTTTAGCTGTTTACTCCTTCTGCAAAAGCTTTGAAAGTAACAATAATGGTCAAAACGTAGTTGAGTGAATCAGGTTCTACAACTATACCTAATCCTTCATACCATGATAAAAATGATGAAAATAGTTCATTTGCTTGATAGAAACAGTGTAAGCAAAAGCATTCTTTACACAGTCCGTTTTAGCTGTTTTCTCCTTCTGAAAAAGCTTTGAAAGTAACAATAATGGTCAAAACGTAGTTGAATGAATCAGGTTCTACAACTATACCTAATCCTTCATACCATGATAAAAATGATGAAAATAGTTCATTTGCTTGATAGACACAGTGTAAGCAAAAGCATTCTTTACACAGTCCGTTTTAGCTGTTTTCTCCTTCTGCAAAAGCTTTGAAAGTAACAATAATGGTCAAAACGTAGTTGAGTGAATTAGCTTCTACAACTATACCTAATCCTTCATACCATGATGAAAATGATGAAAATAGTTCATTTGCTTCATAGAAACAGTGTAAGCAAAAGCATTCTTCATAACAGTCCGTTTTAGCTGTTTTCTCCTACTGAAAAAGCTTTGAAAGTAACAATAATGGTCAAAACGTAGTTGAGTGAATTAGCTTCTACAACTATACCTAATCCTTCATACCATGATGAAAATGATGAAAATAGTTCATTTGCTTCATAGAAACAGTGTAAGCAAAAGCATTCTTTATACAGTCCGTTTTGGCTGTTTTCTCCTTCTGCAAAAGCTTTGAAAGTAACAATAATGGTCAAAACGTAGTTGAGTGAATCAGGTTCTAAAACTATTCCTAATCCTTCATACCATGATGAAAATGATGAAAATAGTTCATTTGCTTGATAGAAACAGTGTAAGCTAAAGCATTCTTCATAACAGTCCGTTTTAGCTGTTTACTCCTTCTGCAAAAGCTTTGAAAGTAACAATAATGGTCAAAACGTAGTTGAGTGAATCAGGTTCTACAACTATACCTAATCCTTCATACCATGATGAAAATGATGAAAATAGTTCATTTGCTTGATAGAAACAGTGTAAGCTAAAGCATTCTTCATAACAGTCCGTTTTAGCTGTTTACTCCTTCTGCAAAAGCTTTGAAAGTAACAATAATGGTCAAAACGTAGTTGAGTGAATCAGGTTCTACAACTATACCTAATCCTTCATACCATGATAAAAATGAGGAAAATAGTTCATTTGCTTGATAGAAACAGTGTAAGCTAAAGCATTCTTCATAACAGTCCGTTTTAGCTGTTTACTCCTTCTGCAAAAGCTTTGAAAGTAACAATAATGGTCAAAACGTAGTTGAGTGAATCAGGTTCTACAACTATACCTAATCCTTCATACCATGATGAAAATGATGAAAATAGTTCATTTGCTTGATAGAAACAGTGTAAGCTAAAGCATTCTTCATAACAGTCCGTTTGAGCTGTTTTCTCCTTCTGCAAAAGCTTTGAAAGTAACAATAATGGTCAAAACGTAGTTGAGTGAATCAGGTTCTACAACTATACCTAATCCCTCATACCATGATGAAAATGATGAAAATAGTTTATTTGCTTCATAGAAACAGTGTAAGCAAAAGCATTCTTTATACAGTCCGTTTTAGCTGTTTTCTCCTTCTGCAAAAGCTTTGAAAGTAACAATAATGGTCAAAACGTAGTTGAGTGAATCAGGTTCTACAACTATACCTAATCCTTCATACCATGATGAAAATGATGAAAATAGTTCATTTGCTTGATAGAAACAGTGTAAGCAAAAGCATTCTTTACACAGTCCGTTTTAGCTGTTTACTCCTTCTGCAAAAGCTTTGAAAGTAACAATAATGGTCAAAACGTAGTTGAGTGAATCAGGTTCTACAACTATACCTAATCCTTTAACCATAATGAAAATAGTTCATTTCCTTGATAGAAACAGTGTAGCTAAGCATTCCTCTAATAGTCCGTTTGAGCTGTTTTCTCCTTCTGCAAAAGCTTTGAAAGTAACAATAATGGTCAAAAAGTAGTTGAGTGAATCAGGTTCTACAACTATACCTAATCCTTCATACGATAATGATAATGATGAAAATAGTTCATTTCCTTTATAGAAACAGTGTAGCTAAGCATTCCTCTTAATAGTCCGTTTGAGCTGTTTTCTCCTTCTGCAAAAGCTTTGAAAGTAACAATAATGGTCAAAACGTAGTTGAGTGAATCAGGTTCTACAACTATACCTAATCCTTCATACCATGATGAAAATGATGAAAATAGTTCATTTGCTTGATAGAAACAGTGTAAGCAAAAGCATTCTTTATACAGTCCGTTTTAGCTGTTTTCTCCTTCTGAAAAAGCTTTGAAAGTAACAATAATGGTCAAAACGTAGTTGAGTGAATCAGCTTCTACAACTATACCTAATCCTTCATACCATGATGAAAATGATGAAAATAGTTCATTTGCTTGATAGAAACAGTGTAAGCAAAAGCATTCTTTACACAGTCCGTTTTAGCTGTTTTCTCCTTCTGAAAAAGCTTTGAAAGTAACAATAATGGTCAAAACGTAGTTGAGAGAATTAGCTTCTACAACTATACCTAATCCTTCATACCATGATGAAAATGATGAAAATAGTTCATTTGCTTGATAGAAACAGTGTAAGCTAAAGCATTCTTCATAACAGTCCGTTTGAGCTGTTTTCTCCTTCTGCAAAAGCTTTGAAAGTAACAATAATGGTCAAAACGTAGTTGAGTGAATCAGGTTCTACAACTATACCTAATCCTTCATACCATGATGAAAATGATGAAAATAGTTCATTTGCTTGATAGAAACAGTGTAAGCTAAAGCATTCTTCATAACAGTCCGTTTTAGCTGTTTACTCCTTCTGCAAAAGCTTTGAAAGTAACAATAATGGTCAAAACGTAGTTGAATGAATCAGGTTCTACAACTATACCTAATCCTTCATACCATGATAAAAATGATGAAAATAGTTCATTTGCTTGATAGACACAGTGTAAGCAAAAGCATTCTTTACACAGTCCGTTTTAGCTGTTTTCTCCTACTGAAAAAGCTTTGAAAGTAACAATAATGGTCAAAACGTAGTTGAGTGAATCAGGTTCTACAACTATACCTAATCCTTCATACCATGATGAAAATGATGAAAATAGTTCATTTGCTTGATAGAAACAGTGTAAGCAAAAGCATTCTTTACACAGTCCGTTTTAGCTGTTTTCTCCTTCTGAAAAAGCTTTGAAAGTAACAATAATGGTCAAAACGTAGTTGAATGAATCAGGTTCTACAACTATACCTAATCCTTCATACCATGATAAAAATGATGAAAATAGTTCATTTGCTTGATAGACACAGTGTAAGCAAAAGCATTCTTTACACAGTCCGTTTTAGCTGTTTTCTCCTTCTGCAAAAGCTTTGAAAGTAACAATAATGGTCAAAACGTAGTTGAGTGAATTAGCTTCTACAACTATACCTAATCCTTCATACCATGATGAAAATGATGAAAATAGTTCATTTGCTTCATAGAAACAGTGTAAGCAAAAGCATTCTTCATAACAGTCCGTTTTAGCTGTTTTCTCCTACTGAAAAAGCTTTGAAAGTAACAATAATGGTCAAAACGTAGTTGAGTGAATTAGCTTCTACAACTATACCTAATCCTTCATACCATGATGAAAATGATGAAAATAGTTCATTTGCTTCATAGAAACAGTGTAAGCAAAAGCATTCTTTATACAGTCCGTTTTGGCTGTTTTCTCCTTCTGCAAAAGCTTTGAAAGTAACAATAATGGTCAAAACGTAGTTGAGTGAATCAGGTTCTAAAACTATTCCTAATCCTTCATACCATGATGAAAATGATGAAAATAGTTCATTTGCTTGATAGAAACAGTGTAAGCTAAAGCATTCTTCATAACAGTCCGTTTTAGCTGTTTACTCCTTCTGCAAAAGCTTTGAAAGTAACAATAATGGTCAAAACGTAGTTGAGTGAATCAGGTTCTACAACTATACCTAATCCTTCATACCATGATGAAAATGATGAAAATAGTTCATTTGCTTGATAGAAACAGTGTAAGCTAAAGCATTCTTCATAACAGTCCGTTTTAGCTGTTTACTCCTTCTGCAAAAGCTTTGAAAGTAACAATAATGGTCAAAACGTAGTTGAGTGAATCAGGTTCTACAACTATACCTAATCCTTCATACCATGATAAAAATGATGAAAATAGTTCATTTGCTTGATAGACACAGTGTAAGCAAAAGCATTCTTTACACAGTCCGTTTTACCTGTTTTCTCCTTCTGCAAAAGCTTTGAAAGTAACAATAATGGTCAAAACGTAGTTGAATGAATCAGGTTCTACAACTATACCTAATCCTTCATACCATGATAAAAATGATGAAAATAGTTCATTTGCTTGATAGACACAGTGTAAGCAAAAGCATTCTTTACACAGTCCGTTTTAGCTGTTTTCTCCTACTGCAAAAGCTTTGAAAGTAACAATAATGGTCAAAACGTAGTTGAGTGAATCAGGTTCTACAACTATACCTAATCCTTCATACCATGATGAAAATGATGAAAATAGTTCATTTGCTTGATAGAAACAGTGTAAGCTAAAGCATTCTTCATAACAGTCCGTTTTAGCTGTTTACTCCTTCTGCAAAAGCTTTGAAAGTAACAATAATGGTCAAAACGTAGTTGAGTGAATCAGGTTCTACAACTATACCTAATCCTTCATACCATGATAAAAATGATGAAAATAGTTCATTTGCTTGATAGAAACAGTGTAAGCAAAAGCATTCTTTATACAGTCCGTTTTAGCTGTTTTCTCCTTCTGCAAAAGCTTTGAAAGTAACAATAATGGTCAAAACGTAGTTGAGTGAATCAGGTTCTAAAACTATTCCTAATCCTTCATACCATGATGAAAATGATGAAAATAGTTCATTTGCTTGATAGAAACAGTGTAAGCTAAAGCATTCTTCATAACAGTCCGTTTTAGCTGTTTACTCCTTCTGCAAAAGCTTTGAAAGTAACAATAATGGTCAAAACGTAGTTGAGTGAATCAGGTTCTACAACTATACCTAATCCTTTATACCATAATGAAAATAGTTCATTTCCTTGATAGAAACAGTGTAAGCTAAAGCATTCTTCATAACAGTCCGTTTTAGCTGTTTTCTCCTTCTGAAAAAGCTTTGAAAGTAACAATAATGGTCAAAACGTAGTTGAGTGAATCAGGTTCTACAACTATACCTAATCCTTCATACCATGATAAAAATGATGAAAATAGTTCATTTGCTTGATAGAAACAGTGTAAGCAAAAGCATTCTTTATACAGTCCGTTTTAGCTGTTTTCTCCTTCTGAAAAAGCTTTGAAAGTAACAATAATGGTCAAAACGTAGTTGAGTGAATCAGGTTCTACAACTATACCTAATCCTTCATACCATAATGAAAATAAATCATTTCCTTGATAGAAACAGTGTAAGCTAAAGCATTCTTCATAACAGTCCGTTTTAGCTGTTTTCTTCTTCTGAAAAAGCTTTGAAAGTAACAATAATGGTCAAAACGTAGTTGAGTGAATCAGGTTCTACAACTATATCTAATCCTTCATACCATGATGAAAATGATGAAAATAGTTCATTTGCTTGATAGAAACAGTGTAAGCAAAAGCATTCTTTACACAGTCCGCTTTAGCTGTTTTCTCCTTCTGAAAAAGCTTTGAAAGTAACAATAATGGTCAAAACGTAGTTGAGTGAATCAGGTTCTACAACTATACCTAATCCTTTATACCATAATGAAAATAGTTCATTTCCTTGATAGAAACAGTGTAAGCTAAAGCATTCTTCATAACAGTCCGTTTTAGCTGTTTACTCCTTCTGCAAAAGCTTTGAAAGTAACAATAATGGTCAAAACGTAGTTGAGTGAATCAGCTTCTACAACTATACCTAATCCTTCATACCATAATGAAAATAAATCATTTCCTTGATAGAAACAGTGTAAGCTAAAGCATTCTTCATAACAGTCCGTTTTAGCTGTTTTCTCCTTCTGAAAAAGCTTTGAAAGTAACAATAATGGTCAAAACGTAGTTGAGTGAATCAGGTTCTACAACTATATCTAATCCTTCATACCATGATGAAAATGATGAAAATAGTTCATTTGCTTGATAGAAACAGTGTAAGCAAAAGCATTCTTTACACAGTCCGCTTTAGCTGTTTTCTCCTTCTGAAAAAGCTTTGAAAGTAACAATAATGGTCAAAACGTAGTTGAGTGAATCAGGTTCTACAACTATACCTAATCCTTTATACCATAATGAAAATAGTTCATTTCCTTGATAGAAACAGTGTAAGCTAAAGCATTCTTCATAACAGTCCGTTTTATCTGTTTACTCCTTCTGCAAAAGCTTTGAAAGTAACAATAATGGTCAAAACGTAGTTGTGTGAATCAGGTTCTACAACTATACCTAATCCTTTATACCAAAATGAAAATAGTTCATTTCCTTGATAGAAACAGTGAAGCTAAGCATTCCTCTTAAAAGTCCGTTTGAGCTGTTTTCTCCTTCTGCAAAAGCTTTGAAAGTAACAATAATGGTCAAAACGTAGTTGAGTGAATCAGGTTCTACAACTATACCTAATCCTTCATACCATGATGAAAATGATGAAAATAGTTAATTTGCTTGATAGAAACAGTGTAAGCTAAAGCATTCTTCATAACAGTCCGTTTTAGCTGTTTACTCCTTCTGCAAAAGCTTTGAAAGTAACAATAATGGTCAAAACGTAGTTGAGTGAATCAGGTTCTACAACTATACCTAATCCTTTATACCATAATGAAAATAGTTCATTTCCTTGATAGAAACAGTGTAAGCTAAAGCATTCTTCATAACAGTCCGTTTTAGCTGTTTACTCCTTCTGCAAAAGCTTTGAAAGTAACAATAATGGTCAAAACGTAGTTGATTGAATCAGGTTCTACAACTATACCTAATCCTTCATACCATGATAAAAATGATGAAAATAGTTCATTTGCTTGATAGAAACAGTGTAAGCAAAAGCATTCTTTATACAGTCCGTTTTAGCTGTTTTCTCCTTCTGCAAAAGCTTTGAAAGTAACAATAATGGTCAAAACGTAGTTGAGTGAATCAGGTTCTACAACTATACCTAATCCTTCATACCATGATGAAAATGATGAAAATAGTTCATTTGCT
Source organism: Pungitius pungitius (assembly GCF_949316345.1). Lineage (NCBI taxonomy): Eukaryota > Metazoa > Chordata > Actinopteri > Perciformes > Gasterosteidae > Pungitius > Pungitius pungitius. The sequence goes on from NC_084904.1 coordinate 10,715,766, forward strand.
TGATAGAAACAGTGTAAGCTAAAGCATTCTTCATAACAGTCCGTTTTAGCTGTTTACTCCTTCTGCAAAAGCTTTGAAAGTAACAATAATGGTCAAAACGTAGTTGAGTGAATCAGGTTCTACAACTATACCTAATCCTTTATACCATAATGAAAATAGTTCATTTCCTTGATAGAAACAGTGTAAGCTAAAGCATTCTTCATAACAGTCCGTTTTAGCTGTTTACTCCTTCTGCAAAAGCTTTGAAAGTAACAATAATGGTCAAAACGTAGTTGATTGAATCAGGTTCTACAACTATACCTAATCCTTCATACCATGATAAAAATGATGAAAATAGTTCATTTGCTTGATAGAAACAGTGTAAGCAAAAGCATTCTTTATACAGTCCGTTTTAGCTGTTTTCTCCTTCTGAAAAAGCTTTGAAAGTAACAATAATGGTCAAAACGTAGTTGAGTGAATCAGGTTCTACAACTATATCTAATCCTTTATACCATGATGAAAATGATGAAAATAGTTCATTTGCTTGATAGAAACAGTGTAAGCAAAAGCATTCTTTACACAGTCCGATTTAGCTGTTTTCTCCTTCTGAAAAACCTTTGAAAGTAACAATAATGGTCAAAACGTAGTTGAGTGAATCAGCTTTTACAACTATACCTAATCCTTCATACCATGATGAAAATGATGAAAATAGTTCATTTGCTTGATAGAAACAGTGTAAGCTAAAGCATTCTTCATAACAGTCCGTTTTAGCTGTTTACTCCTTCTGCAAAAGCTTTGAAAGTAACAATAATGGTCAAAACGTAGTTGAGTGAATCAGGTTCTACAACTATACCTAATCCTTCATACCATGATAAAAATGATGAAAATAGTTCATTTGCTTGATAGAAACAGTGTAAGCAAAAGCATTCTTTACACAGTCCGTTTTAGCTGTTTTCTTCTTCTGAAAAAGCTTTGAAAGTAACAATAATGGTCAAAACGTAGTTGAGTGAATTAGCTTCTACAACTATACCTAATCCTTCATACCATGATGAAAATGATGAAAATAGTTCATTTGCTTGATAGAAACAGTGTAAGCTAAAGCATTCTTCATAACAGTCCGTTTGAGCTGTTTTCTCCTTCTGCAAAAGCTTTGAAAGTAACAATAATGGTCAAAACGTAGTTGAGTGAATCAGGTTCTACAACTATACCTAATCCTTCATACCATGATGAAAATGATGAAAATAGTTTATTTGCTTCATAGAAACAGTGTAAGCAAAAGCATTCTTTATACAGTCCGTTTTAGCTGTTTTCTCCTTCTGCAAAAGCTTTGAAAGTAACAATAATGGTCAAAACGTAGTTGAGTGAATCAGGTTCTACAACTATACCTAATCCTTCATACCATGATGAAAATGATGAAAATAGTTCATTTGCTTGATAGAAACAGTGTAAGCAAAAGCATTCTTTACACAGTCCGTTTTAGCTGTTTTCTCCTTCTGAAAAAGCTTTGAAAGTAACAATAATGGTCAAAACGTAGTTGAGAGAATTAGCTTCTACAACTATACCTAATCCTTCATACCATGATGAAAATGATGAAAATAGTTCATTTGCTTCATAGAAACAGTGTAAGCAAAAGCATTCTTCATAACAGTCCGTTTTAGCTGTTTACTCCTTCTGCAAAAGCTTTGAAAGTAACAATAATGGTCAAAACGTAGTTGAGTGAATCAGGTTCTAAAACTATACCTAATCCTTCATACCATGATGAAAATGATGAAAATAGTTAATTTGCTTGATAGAAACAGTGTAAGCTAAAGCATTCTTCATAACAGTCCGTTTTAGCTGTTTACTCCTTCTGCAAAAGCTTTGAAAGTAACAATAATGGTCAAAACGTAGTTGAGTGAATCAGGTTCTACAACTATACCTAATCCTTCATACCATGATAAAAATGATGAAAATAGTTCATTTGCTTGATAGACACAGTGTAAGCAAAAGCATTCTTTACACAGTCCGTTTTAGCTGTTTTCTCCTACTGAAAAAGCTTTGAAAGTAACAATAATGGTCAAAACGTAGTTGAGTGAATCAGGTTCTACAACTATACCTAATCCTTCATACCATGATAAAAATGATGAAAATAGTTCATTTGCTTGATAGAAACAGTGTAAGCTAAAGCATTCTTCATAACAGTCCGTTTTAGCTGTTTTCTCCTTCTGAAAAAGCTTTGAAAGTAACAATAATGGTCAAAACGTAGTTGAGTGAATCAGGTTCTACAACTATACCTAATCCTTTATACCATAATGAAAATAGTTCATTTCCTTGATAGAAACAGTGTAAGCTAAAGCATTCTTCATAACAGTCCGTTTTAGCTGTTTACTCCTTCTGCAAAAGCTTTGAAAGTAACAATAATGGTCAAAACGTAGTTGATTGAATCAGGTTCTACAACTATACCTAATCCTTCATACCATGATAAAAATGATGAAAATAGTTCATTTGCTTGATAGAAACAGTGTAAGCAAAAGCATTCTTTATACAGTCCGTTTTAGCTGTTTTCTCCTTCTGAAAAAGCTTTGAAAGTAACAATAATGGTCAAAACGTAGTTGAGTGAATCAGCTTCTACAACTATACCTAATCCTTCATACCATGATGAAAATGATGAAAATAGTTCATTTGCTTGATAGAAACAGTGTAAGCTAAAGCATTCTTCATAACAGTCCGTTTTAGCTGTTTACTCCTTCTGCAAAAGCTTTGAAAGTAACAATAATGGTCAAAACGTAGTTGAGTGAATCAGCTTCTACAACTATACCTAATCCTTCATACCATGATGAAAATGATGAAAATAGTTCATTTGCTTGATAGAAACAGTGTAAGCTAAAGCATTCTTCATAACAGTCCGTTTTAGCTGTTTTCTCCTTCTGAAAAAGCTTTGAAAGTAACAATAATGGTCAAAACGTAGTTGAGTGAATCAGCTTCTACAACTATACCTAATCCTTCATACCATGATGAAAATGATGAAAATAGTTCATTTGCTTGATAGAAACAGTGTAAGCTAAAGCATTCTTCATAACAGTCCGTTTTAGCTGTTTACTCCTTCTGCAAAAGCTTTGAAAGTAACAATAATGGTCAAAACGTAGTTGAGTGAATCAGCTTCTACAACTATACCTAATCCTTCATACCATGATGAAAATGATGAAAATAGTTCATTTGCTTGATAGAAACAGTGTAAGCTAAAGCATTCTTCATAACAGTCCGCTTTAGCTGTTTTCTCCTTCTGAAAAAGCTTTGAAAGTAACAATAATGGTCAAAACGTAGTTGAGTGAATCAGGTTCTACAACTATACCTAATCCTTTATACCATAATGAAAATAGTTCATTTCCTTGATAGAAACAGTGTAAGCTAAAGCATTCTTCATAACAGTCCGTTTTAGCTGTTTACTCCTTCTGCAAAAGCTTTGAAAGTAACAATAATGGTCAAAACGTAGTTGAGTGAATCAGGTTCTACAACTATACCTAATCCTTCATACCATGATGAAAATGATGAAAATAGTTAATTTGCTTGATAGAAACAGTGTAAGCTAAAGCATTCTTCATAACAGTCCGTTTTAGCTGTTTACTCCTTCTGCAAAAGCTTTGAAAGTAACAATAATGGTCAAAACGTAGTTGAGTGAATCAGGTTCTACAACTATACCTAATCCTTTATACCATAATGAAAATAGTTCATTTCCTTGATAGAAACAGTGTAAGCTAAAGCATTCTTCATAACAGTCCGTTTTAGCTGTTTACTCCTTCTGCAAAAGCTTTGAAAGTAACAATAATGGTCAAAACGTAGTTGATTGAATCAGGTTCTACAACTATACCTAATCCTTCATACCATGATAAAAATGATGAAAATAGTTCATTTGCTTGATAGAAACAGTGTAAGCAAAAGCATTCTTTATACAGTCCGTTTTAGCTGTTTTCTCCTTCTGCAAAAGCTTTGAAAGTAACAATAATGGTCAAAACGTAGTTGAGTGAATCAGGTTCTACAACTATACCTAATCCTTCATACCATGATGAAAATGATGAAAATAGTTCATTTGCTTGATAGAAACAGTGTAAGCTAAAGCATTCTTCATAACAGTCCGTTTTAGCTGTTTACTCCTTCTGCAAAAGCTTTGAAAGTAATAATAATGGTCAAAACGTAGTTGAGTGAATCAGGTTCTACAACTATACCTAATCCTTTATACCATAATGAAAATAGTTCATTTCCTTGATAGAAACAGTGTAAGCTAAAGCATTCTTCATAACAGTCCGTTTTAGCTGTTTACTCCTTCTGCAAAAGCTTTGAAAGTAACAATAATGGTCAAAACGTAGTTGATTGAATCAGGTTCTACAACTATACCTAATCCTTCATACCATGATAAAAATGATGAAAATAGTTCATTTGCTTGATAGAAACAGTGTAAGCAAAAGCATTCTTTATACAGTCCGTTTTAGCTGTTTTCTCCTTCTGAAAAAGCTTTGAAAGTAACAATAATGGTCAAAACGTAGTTGAGTGAATCAGGTTCTACAACTATATCTAATCCTTTATACCATGATGAAAATGATGAAAATAGTTCATTTGCTTGATAGAAACAGTGTAAGCAAAAGCATTCTTTACACAGTCCGATTTAGCTGTTTTCTCCTTCTGAAAAAGCTTTGAAAGTAACAATAATCGTCAAAACGTAGTTGAGTGAATCAGCTTTTACAACTATACCTAATCCTTCATACCATGATGAAAATGATGAAAATAGTTCATTTGCTTGATAGAAACAGTGTAAGCTAAAGCATTCTTCATAACAGTCCGTTTTAGCTGTTTACTCCTTCTGCAAAAGCTTTGAAAGTAACAATAATGGTCAAAACGTAGTTGAGTGAATCAGGTTCTACAAATATACCTAATCCTTCATACCATGATGAAAATGATGAAAATAGTTCATTTGCTTGATAGAAACAGTGTAAGCTAAAGCATTCTTCATAACAGTCCGATTTAGCTGTTTTCTCCTTCTGAAAAAGCTTTGAAAGTAACAATAATGGTCAAAACGTAGTTGAGTGAATCAGCTTCTACAACTATACCTAATCCTTCATACCATGATGAAAATGATGAAAATAGTTCATTTGCTTTATAGAAACAGTGTAAGCAAAAGCATTCTTCATAACAGTCCGTTTTAGCTGTTTACTCCTTCTGAAAAAGCTTTGAAAGTAACAATAATGGTCAAAACGTAGTTGAGTGAATCAGGTTCTACAACTATATCTAATCCTTTATACCATGATGAAAATGATGAAAATAGTTCATTGGCTTGATAGAAACAGTGTAAGCAAAAGCATTCTTTACACAGTCCGATTTAGCTGTTTTCTCCTTCTGAAAAAGCTTTGAAAGTAACAATAATGGTCAAAACGTAGTTGAGTGAATCAGGTTCTACAACTATATCTAATCCTTCATACCATGATGAAAATGATGAAAATAGTTCATTGGCTTGATAGAAACAGTGTAAGCAAAAGCATTCTTTACACAGTCCGATTTAGCTGTTTTCTCCTTCTGAAAAAGCTTTGAAAGTAACAATAATGGTCAAAACGTAGTTGAGTGAATCAGGTTCTACAACTATACCTAATCCTTTATACCATAATGAAAATAGTTCATTTCCTTGATAGAAACAGTGTAAGCTAAAGCATTCTTCATAACAGTCCGTTTTAGCTGTTTTCTCCTTCTGAAAAAGCTTTGAAAGTAACAATAATGGTCAAAACGTAGTTGAGTGAATCAGGTTCTACAACTATATCTAATCCTTCATACCATGATGAAAATGATGAAAATAGTTCATTTGCTTGATAGAAACAGTGTAAGCAAAAGCATTCTTTACACAGTCCGCTTTAGCTGTTTTCTCCTTCTGAAAAAGCTTTGAAAGTAACAATAATGGTCAAAACGTAGTTGAGTGAATCAGGTTCTACAACTATACCTAATCCTTTATACCATAATGAAAATAGTTCATTTCCTTGATAGAAACAGTGTAAGCTAAAGCATTCTTCATAACAGTCCGTTTTAGCTGTTTACTCCTTCTGCAAAAGCTTTGAAAGTAACAATAATGGTCAAAACGTAGTTGAGTGAATCAGCTTCTACAACTATACCTAATCCTTCATACCATAATGAAAATAAATCATTTCCTTGATAGAAACAGTGTAAGCTAAAGCATTCTTCATAACAGTCCGTTTTAGCTGTTTTCTCCTTCTGAAAAAGCTTTGAAAGTAACAATAATGGTCAAAACGTAGTTGAGTGAATCAGGTTCTACAACTATACCTAATCCTTCATACCATGATGAAAATGATGAAAATAGTTAATTTGCTTGATAGAAACAGTGTAAGCTAAAGCATTCTTCATAACAGTCCGTTTTAGCTGTTTACTCCTTCTGCAAAAGCTTTGAAAGTAACAATAATGGTCAAAACGTAGTTGAGTGAATCAGGTTCTACAACTATACCTAATCCTTTATACCATAATGAAAATAGTTCATTTCCTTGATAGAAACAGTGTAAGCTAAAGCATTCTTCATAACAGTCCGTTTTAGCTGTTTACTCCTTCTGCAAAAGCTTTGAAAGTAACAATAATGGTCAAAACGTAGTTGATTGAATCAGGTTCTACAACTATACCTAATCCTTCATACCATGATAAAAATGATGAAAATAGTTCATTTGCTTGATAGAAACAGTGTAAGCAAAAGCATTCTTTATACAGTCCGTTTTAGCTGTTTTCTCCTTCTGCAAAAGCTTTGAAAGTAACAATAATGGTCAAAACGTAGTTGAGTGAATCAGGTTCTACAACTATACCTAATCCTTCATACCATGATGAAAATGATGAAAATAGTTCATTTGCTTGATAGAAACAGTGTAAGCTAAAGCATTCTTCATAACAGTCCGTTTTAGCTGTTTACTCCTTCTGCAAAAGCTTTGAAAGTAATAATAATGGTCAAAACGTAGTTGAGTGAATCAGGTTCTACAACTATACCTAATCCTTTATACCATAATGAAAATAGTTCATTTCCTTGATAGAAACAGTGTAAGCTAAAGCATTCTTCATAACAGTCCGTTTTAGCTGTTTACTCCTTCTGCAAAAGCTTTGAAAGTAACAATAATGGTCAAAACGTAGTTGATTGAATCAGGTTCTACAACTATACCTAATCCTTCATACCATGATAAAAATGATGAAAATAGTTCATTTGCTTGATAGAAACAGTGTAAGCAAAAGCATTCTTTATACAGTCCGTTTTAGCTGTTTTCTCCTTCTGAAAAAGCTTTGAAAGTAACAATAATGGTCAAAACGTAGTTGAGTGAATCAGGTTCTACAACTATATCTAATCCTTTATACCATGATGAAAATGATGAAAATAGTTCATTTGCTTGATAGAAACAGTGTAAGCAAAAGCATTCTTTACACAGTCCGATTTAGCTGTTTTCTCCTTCTGAAAAAGCTTTGAAAGTAACAATAATGGTCAAAACGTAGTTGAGTGAATCAGCTTTTACAACTATACCTAATCCTTCATACCATGATGAAAATGATGAAAATAGTTCATTTGCTTGATAGAAACAGTGTAAGCTAAAGCATTCTTCATAACAGTCCGTTTTAGCTGTTTACTCCTTCTGCAAAAGCTTTGAAAGTAACAATAATGGTCAAAACGTAGTTGAGTGAATCAGGTTCTACAAATATACCTAATCCTTCATACCATGATGAAAATGATGAAAATAGTTCATTTGCTTGATAGAAACAGTGTAAGCTAAAGCATTCTTCATAACAGTCCGATTTAGCTGTTTTCTCCTTCTGAAAAAGCTTTGAAAGTAACAATAATGGTCAAAACGTAGTTGAGTGAATCAGCTTCTACAACTATACCTAATCCTTCATACCATGATGAAAATGATGAAAATAGTTCATTTCCTTGATAGAAACAGTGTAAGCTAAAGCATTCTTCATAACAGTCCGTTTTAGCTGTTTACTCCTTCTGCAAAAGCTTTGAAAGTAACAATAATGGTCAAAACGTAGTTGATTGAATCAGGTTCTACAACTATACCTAATCCTTCATACCATGATAAAAATGATGAAAATAGTTCATTTGCTTGATAGAAACAGTGTAAGCAAAAGCATTCTTTATACAGTCCGTTTTAGCTGTTTTCTCCTTCTGAAAAAGCTTTGAAAGTAACAATAATGGTCAAAACGTAGTTGAGTGAATCAGGTTCTACAACTATATCTAATCCTTTATACCATGATGAAAATGATGAAAATAGTTCATTGGCTTGATAGAAACAGTGTAAGCAAAAGCATTCTTTACACAGTCCGATTTAGCTGTTTTCTCCTTCTGAAAAAGCTTTGAAAGTAACAATAATGGTCAAAACGTAGTTGAGTGAATCAGGTTCTACAACTATATCTAATCCTTCATACCATGATGAAAATGATGAAAATAGTTCATTGGCTTGATAGAAACAGTGTAAGCAAAAGCATTCTTTATACAGTCCGTTTTAGCTGTTTTCTCCTTCTGAAAAAGCTTTGAAAGTAACAATAATGGTCAAAACGTAGTTGAGTGAATCAGGTTCTACAACTATATCTAATCCTTTATACCATGATGAAAATGATGAAAATAGTTCATTGGCTTGATAGAAACAGTGTAAGCAAAAGCATTCTTCATAACAGTCCGATTTAGCTGTTTTCTCCTTCTGAAAAAGCTTTGAAAGTAACAATAATGGTCAAAACGTAGTTGAATGAATCAGCTTCTACAACTATACCTAATCCTTCATACCATGATAAAAATGATGAAAATGGTTCATTTGCTTGATAGAAACAGTGTAAGCTAAAGCATTCTTCATAACAGTCCGTTTTAGCTGTTTACTCCTTCTGCAAAAGCTTTGAAAGTAACAATAATGGTCAAAACGTAGTTGAGTGAATCAGGTTCTACAACTATACCTAATCCTTTATACCATAATGAAAATAGTTCATTTCCTTGATAGAAACAGTGTAAGCTAAAGCATTCTTCATAACAGTCCGTTTTAGCTGTTTACTCCTTCTGCAAAAGCTTTGAAAGTAACAATAATGGTCAAAACGTAGTTGAGTGAATCAGGTTCTACAACTATACCTAATCCTTCATACCATGATAAAAATGATGAAAATAGTTCATTTGCTTGATAGAAACAGTGTAAGCAAAAGCATTCTTTACACAGTCCGATTTAGCTGTTTTCTCCTTCTGAAAAAGCTTTGAAAGTAACAATAATGGTCAAAACGTAGTTGAGTGAATCAGCTTCTACAACTATACCTAATCCTTCATACCATGATGAAAATGATGAAAATAGTTCATTTGCTTGATAGAAACAGTGTAAGCTAAAGCATTCTTCATAACAGTCCGTTTTAGCTGTTTACTCCTTCTGCAAAAGCTTTGAAAGTAACAATAACGGTCAAAACGTAGTTGAGTGAATCAGGTTCTAAAACTATACCTAATCCTTCATACCATGATGAAAATGATGAAAATAGTTTATTTGCTTCATAGAAACAGTGTAAGCAAAAGCATTCTTTATACAGTCCGTTTTAGCTGTTTTCTCCTTCTGCAAAAGCTTTGAAAGTAACAATAATGGTCAAAACGTAGTTGAGTGAATCAGGTTCTACAACTATACCTAATCCTTTATACCAAAATGAAAATAGTTCATTTCCTTGATAGAAACAGTGTAGCTAAGCATTCCTCTTAAAAGTCCGTTTGAGCTGTTTTCTCCTTCTGCAAAAGCTTTGAAAGTAACAATAATGGTCAAAACGTAGTTGAGTGAATCAGGTTCTACAACTATACCTAATCCTTCATACCATGATGAAAATGATGAAAATAGTTCATTGGCTTGATAGAAACAGTGTAAGCAAAAGCATTCTTTACACAGTCCGATTTAGCTGTTTTCTCCTTCTGAAAAAGCTTTGAAAGTAACAATAATGGTCAAAACGTAGTTGAGTGAATCAGGTTCTACAACTATACCTAATCCTTTATACCATAATGAAAATAGTTCATTTCCTTGATAGAAACAGTGTAAGCTAAAGCATTCTTCATAACAGTCCGTTTTAGCTGTTTTCTCCTTCTGAAAAAGCTTTGAAAGTAACAATAATGGTCAAAACGTAGTTGAGTGAATCAGGTTCTACAACTATATCTAATCCTTCATACCATGATGAAAATGATGAAAATAGTTCATTTGCTTGATAGAAACAGTGTAAGCAAAAGCATTCTTTACACAGTCCGCTTTAGCTGTTTTCTCCTTCTGAAAAAGCTTTGAAAGTAACAATAATGGTCAAAACGTAGTTGAGTGAATCAGGTTCTACAACTATACCTAATCCTTTATACCATAATGAAAATAGTTCATTTCCTTGATAGAAACAGTGTAAGCTAAAGCATTCTTCATAACAGTCCGTTTTAGCTGTTTACTCCTTCTGCAAAAGCTTTGAAAGTAACAATAATGGTCAAAACGTAGTTGAGTGAATCAGCTTCTACAACTATACCTAATCCTTCATACCATAATGAAAATAAATCATTTCCTTGATAGAAACAGTGTAAGCTAAAGCATTCTTCATAACAGTCCGTTTTAGCTGTTTTCTCCTTCTGAAAAAGCTTTGAAAGTAACAATAATGGTCAAAACGTAGTTGAGTGAATCAGGTTCTACAACTATATCTAATCCTTCATACCATGATGAAAATGATGAAAATAGTTCATTTGCTTGATAGAAACAGTTTAAGCAAAAGCATTCTTTACACAGTCCGCTTTAGCTGTTTTCTCCTTCTGAAAAAGCTTTGAAAGTAACAATAATGGTCAAAACGTAGTTGAGTGAATCAGGTTCTACAACTATACCTAATCCTTTATACCATAATGAAAATAGTTCATTTCCTTGATAGAAACAGTGTAAGCTAAAGCATTCTTCATAACAGTCCGTTTTAGCTGTTTACTCCTTCTGCAAAAGCTTTGAAAGTAACAATAATGGTCAAAACGTAGTTGAGTGAATCAGGTTCTACAACTATACCTAATCCTTCATACCATGATGAAAATGATGAAAATAGTTAATTTGCTTGATAGAAACAGTGTAAGCTAAAGCATTCTTCATAACAGTCCGTTTTAGCTGTTTACTCCTTCTGCAAAAGCTTTGAAAGTAACAATAATGGTCAAAACGTAGTTGAGTGAATCAGGTTCTACAACTATACCTAATCCTTTATACCATAATGAAAATAGTTCATTTCCTTGATAGAAACAGTGTAAGCAAAAGCATTCTTTACACAGTCCGATTTAGCTGTTTTCTCCTTCTGAAAAAGCTTTGAAAGTAACAATAATGGTCAAAACGTAGTTGAGTGAATCAGCTTTTACAACTATACCTAATCCTTCATACCATGATGAAAATGATGAAAATAGTTCATTTGCTTGATAGAAACAGTGTAAGCTAAAGCATTCTTCATAACAGTCCGTTTTAGCTGTTTACTCCTTCTGCAAAAGCTTTGAAAGTAACAATAATGGTCAAAACGTAGTTGAGTGAATCAGGTTCTACAAATATACCTAATCCTTCATACCATGATGAAAATGATGAAAATAGTTCATTTGCTTGATAGAAACAGTGTAAGCTAAAGCATTCTTCATAACAGTCCGATTTAGCTGTTTTCTCCTTCTGAAAAAGCTTTGAAAGTAACAATAATGGTCAAAACGTAGTTGAGTGAATCAGCTTCTACAACTATACCTAATCCTTCATACCATGATGAAAATGATGAAAATAGTTCATTTCCTTGATAGAAACAGTGTAAGCTAAAGCATTCTTCATAACAGTCCGTTTTAGCTGTTTACTCCTTCTGCAAAAGCTTTGAAAGTAACAATAATGGTCAAAACGTAGTTGATTGAATCAGGTTCTACAACTATACCTAATCCTTCATACCATGATAAAAATGATGAAAATAGTTCATTTGCTTGATAGAAACAGTGTAAGCAAAAGCATTCTTTATACAGTCCGTTTTAGCTGTTTTCTCCTTCTGAAAAAGCTTTGAAAGTAACAATAATGGTCAAAACGTAGTTGAGTGAATCAGGTTCTACAACTATATCTAATCCTTTATACCATGATGAAAATGATGAAAATAGTTCATTGGCTTGATAGAAACAGTGTAAGCAAAAGCATTCTTTACACAGTCCGATTTAGCTGTTTTCTCCTTCTGAAAAAGCTTTGAAAGTAACAATAATGGTCAAAACGTAGTTGAGTGAATCAGGTTCTACAACTATATCTAATCCTTCATACCATGATGAAAATGATGAAAATAGTTCATTGGCTTGATAGAAACAGTGTAAGCTAAAGCATTCTTTATACAGTCCGTTTTAGCTGTTTTCTCCTTCTGAAAAAGCTTTGAAAGTAACAATAATGGTCAAAACGTAGTTGAGTGAATCAGGTTCTACAACTATATCTAATCCTTTATACCATGATGAAAATGATGAAAATAGTTCATTGGCTTGATAGAAACAGTGTAAGCAAAAGCATTCTTCATAACAGTCCGATTTAGCTGTTTTCTCCTTCTGAAAAAGCTTTGAAAGTAACAATAATGGTCAAAACGTAGTTGAATGAATCAGCTTCTACAACTATACCTAATCCTTCATACCATGATAAAAATGATGAAAATGGTTCATTTGCTTGATAGAAACAGTGTAAGCTAAAGCATTCTTCATAACAGTCCGTTTTAGCTGTTTACTCCTTCTGCAAAAGCTTTGAAAGTAACAATAATGGTCAAAACGTAGTTGAGTGAATCAGGTTCTACAACTATACCTAATCCTTTATACCATAATGAAAATAGTTCATTTCCTTGATAGAAACAGTGTAAGCTAAAGCATTCTTCATAACAGTCCGTTTTAGCTGTTTACTCCTTCTGCAAAAGCTTTGAAAGTAACAATAATGGTCAAAACGTAGTTGAGTGAATCAGGTTCTACAACTATACCTAATCCTTCATACCATGATAAAAATGATGAAAATAGTTCATTTGCTTGATAGAAACAGTGTAAGCAAAAGCATTCTTTACACAGTCCGATTTAGCTGTTTTCTCCTTCTGAAAAAGCTTTGAAAGTAACAATAATGGTCAAAACGTAGTTGAGTGAATCAGCTTCTACAACTATACCTAATCCTTCATACCATGATGAAAATGATGAAAATAGTTCATTTGCTTGATAGAAACAGTGTAAGCTAAAGCATTCTTCATAACAGTCCGTTTTAGCTGTTTACTCCTTCTGCAAAAGCTTTGAAAGTAACAATAACGGTCAAAACGTAGTTGAGTGAATCAGGTTCTAAAACTATACCTAATCCTTCATACCATGATGAAAATGATGAAAATAGTTTATTTGCTTCATAGAAACAGTGTAAGCAAAAGCATTCTTTATACAGTCCGTTTTAGCTGTTTTCTCCTTCTGCAAAAGCTTTGAAAGTAACAATAATGGTCAAAACGTAGTTGAGTGAATCAGGTTCTACAACTATACCTAATCCTTTATACCAAAATGAAAATAGTTCATTTCCTTGATAGAAACAGTGTAGCTAAGCATTCCTCTTAAAAGTCCGTTTGAGCTGTTTTCTCCTTCTGCAAAAGCTTTGAAAGTAACAATAATGGTCAAAACGTAGTTGAGTGAATCAGGTTCTACAACTATACCTAATCCTTCATACCATGATGAAAATGATGAAAATAGTTCATTTGCTTGATAGAAACAGTGTAAGCAAAAGCATTCTTTATACAGTCCGTTTTAGCTGTTTTCTCCTTCTGCAAAAGCTTTGAAAGTAACAATAATGGTCAAAACGTAGTTGAGTGAATCAGGTTCTACAACTATATCTAATCCTTCATACCATGATGAAAATGATGAAAATAGTTCATTTGCTTGATAGAAACAGTTTAAGCAAAAGCATTCTTTACACAGTCCGCTTTAGCTGTTTTCTCCTTCTGAAAAAGCTTTGAAAGTAACAATAATGGTCAAAACGTAGTTGAGTGAATCAGGTTCTACAACTATACCTAATCCTTTATACCATAATGAAAATAGTTCATTTCCTTGATAGAAACAGTGTAAGCTAAAGCATTCTTCATAACAGTCCGTTTTAGCTGTTTACTCCTTCTGCAAAAGCTTTGAAAGTAACAATAATGGTCAAAACGTAGTTGAGTGAATCAGGTTCTACAACTATACCTAATCCTTCATACCATGATGAAAATGATGAAAATAGTTAATTTGCTTGATAGAAACAGTGTAAGCTAAAGCATTCTTCATAACAGTCCGTTTTAGCTGTTTACTCCTTCTGCAAAAGCTTTGAAAGTAACAATAATGGTCAAAACGTAGTTGAGTGAATCAGGTTCTACAACTATACCTAATCCTTTATACCATAATGAAAATAGTTCATTTCCTTGATAGAAACAGTGTAAGCTAAAGCATTCTTCATAACAGTCCGTTTTAGCTGTTTACTCCTTCTGCAAAAGCTTTGAAAGTAACAATAATGGTCAAAACGTAGTTGATTGAATCAGGTTCTACAACTATACCTAATCCTTCATACCATGATAAAAATGATGAAAATAGTTCATTTGCTTGATAGAAACAGTGTAAGCAAAAGCATTCTTTATACAGTCCGTTTTAGCTGTTTTCTCCTTCTGCAAAAGCTTTGAAAGTAACAATAATGGTCAAAACGTAGTTGAGTGAATCAGGTTCTACAACTATACCTAATCCTTCATACCATGATGAAAATGATGAAAATAGTTCATTTGCTTGATAGAAACAGTGTAAGCTAAAGCATTCTTCATAACAGTCCGTTTTAGCTGTTTACTCCTTCTGCAAAAGCTTTGAAAGTAATAATAATGGTCAAAACGTAGTTGAGTGAATCAGGTTCTACAACTATACCTAATCCTTTATACCATAATGAAAATAGTTCATTTCCTTGATAGAAACAGTGTAAGCTAAAGCATTCTTCATAACAGTCCGTTTTAGCTGTTTACTCCTTCTGCAAAAGCTTTGAAAGTAACAATAATGGTCAAAACGTAGTTGATTGAATCAGGTTCTACAACTATACCTAATCCTTCATACCATGATAAAAATGATGAAAATAGTTCATTTGCTTGATAGAAACAGTGTAAGCAAAAGCATTCTTTATACAGTCCGTTTTAGCTGTTTTCTCCTTCTGAAAAAGCTTTGAAAGTAACAATAATGGTCAAAACGTAGTTGAGTGAATCAGGTTCTACAACTATATCTAATCCTTTATACCATGATGAAAATGATGAAAATAGTTCATTTGCTTGATAGAAACAGTGTAAGCAAAAGCATTCTTTACACAGTCCGATTTAGCTGTTTTCTCCTTCTGAAAAAGCTTTGAAAGTAACAATAATGGTCAAAACGTAGTTGAGTGAATCAGCTTTTACAACTATACCTAATCCTTCATACCATGATGAAAATGATGAAAATAGTTCATTTGCTTGATAGAAACAGTGTAAGCTAAAGCATTCTTCATAACAGTCCGTTTTAGCTGTTTACTCCTTCTGCAAAAGCTTTGAAAGTAACAATAATGGTCAAAACGTAGTTGAGTGAATCAGGTTCTACAAATATACCTAATCCTTCATACCATGATGAAAATGATGAAAATAGTTCATTTGCTTGATAGAAACAGTGTAAGCTAAAGCATTCTTCATAACAGTCCGATTTAGCTGTTTTCTCCTTCTGAAAAAGCTTTGAAAGTAACAATAATGGTCAAAACGTAGTTGAGTGAATCAGCTTCTACAACTATACCTAATCCTTCATACCATGATGAAAATGATGAAAATAGTTCATTTCCTTGATAGAAACAGTGTAAGCTAAAGCATTCTTCATAACAGTCCGTTTTAGCTGTTTACTCCTTCTGCAAAAGCTTTGAAAGTAACAATAATGGTCAAAACGTAGTTGATTGAATCAGGTTCTACAACTATACCTAATCCTTCATACCATGATAAAAATGATGAAAATAGTTCATTTGCTTGATAGAAACAGTGTAAGCAAAAGCATTCTTTATACAGTCCGTTTTAGCTGTTTTCTCCTTCTGAAAAAGCTTTGAAAGTAACAATAATGGTCAAAACGTAGTTGAGTGAATCAGGTTCTACAACTATATCTAATCCTTTATACCATGATGAAAATGATGAAAATAGTTCATTGGCTTGATAGAAACAGTGTAAGCAAAAGCATTCTTTACACAGTCCGATTTAGCTGTTTTCTCCTTCTGAAAAAGCTTTGAAAGTAACAATAATGGTCAAAACGTAGTTGAGTGAATCAGGTTCTACAACTATATCTAATCCTTCATACCATGATGAAAATGATGAAAATAGTTCATTGGCTTGATAGAAACAGTGTAAGCAAAAGCATTCTTTATACAGTCCGTTTTAGCTGTTTTCTCCTTCTGAAAAAGCTTTGAAAGTAACAATAATGGTCAAAACGTAGTTGAGTGAATCAGGTTCTACAACTATATCTAATCCTTTATACCATGATGAAAATGATGAAAATAGTTCATTGGCTTGATAGAAACAGTGTAAGCAAAAGCATTCTTCATAACAGTCCGATTTAGCTGTTTTCTCCTTCTGAAAAAGCTTTGAAAGTAACAATAATGGTCAAAACGTAGTTGAATGAATCAGCTTCTACAACTATACCTAATCCTTCATACCATGATAAAAATGATGAAAATGGTTCATTTGCTTGATAGAAACAGTGTAAGCTAAAGCATTCTTCATAACAGTCCGTTTTAGCTGTTTACTCCTTCTGCAAAAGCTTTGAAAGTAACAATAATGGTCAAAACGTAGTTGAGTGAATCAGGTTCTACAACTATACCTAATCCTTTATACCATAATGAAAATAGTTCATTTCCTTGATAGAAACAGTGTAAGCTAAAGCATTCTTCATAACAGTCCGTTTTAGCTGTTTACTCCTTCTGCAAAAGCTTTGAAAGTAACAATAATGGTCAAAACGTAGTTGAGTGAATCAGGTTCTACAACTATACCTAATCCTTCATACCATGATAAAAATGATGAAAATAGTTCATTTGCTTGATAGAAACAGTGTAAGCAAAAGCATTCTTTACACAGTCCGATTTAGCTGTTTTCTCCTTCTGAAAAAGCTTTGAAAGTAACAATAATGGTCAAAACGTAGTTGAGTGAATCAGCTTCTACAACTATACCTAATCCTTCATACCATGATGAAAATGATGAAAATAGTTCATTTGCTTGATAGAAACAGTGTAAGCTAAAGCATTCTTCATAACAGTCCGTTTTAGCTGTTTACTCCTTCTGCAAAAGCTTTGAAAGTAACAATAACGGTCAAAACGTAGTTGAGTGAATCAGGTTCTAAAACTATACCTAATCCTTCATACCATGATGAAAATGATGAAAATAGTTTATTTGCTTCATAGAAACAGTGTAAGCAAAAGCATTCTTTATACAGTCCGTTTTAGCTGTTTTCTCCTTCTGCAAAAGCTTTGAAAGTAACAATAATGGTCAAAACGTAGTTGAGTGAATCAGGTTCTACAACTATACCTAATCCTTTATACCAAAATGAAAATAGTTCATTTCCTTGATAGAAACAGTGTAGCTAAGCATTCCTCTTAAAAGTCCGTTTGAGCTGTTTTCTCCTTCTGCAAAAGCTTTGAAAGTAACAATAATGGTCAAAACGTAGTTGAGTGAATCAGGTTCTACAACTATACCTAATCCTTCATACCATGATGAAAATGATGAAAATAGTTCATTGGCTTGATAGAAACAGTGTAAGCAAAAGCATTCTTTACACAGTCCGATTTAGCTGTTTTCTCCTTCTGAAAAAGCTTTGAAAGTAACAATAATGGTCAAAACGTAGTTGAGTGAATCAGGTTCTACAACTATACCTAATCCTTTATACCATAATGAAAATAGTTCATTTCCTTGATAGAAACAGTGTAAGCTAAAGCATTCTTCATAACAGTCCGTTTTAGCTGTTTTCTCCTTCTGAAAAAGCTTTGAAAGTAACAATAATGGTCAAAACGTAGTTGAGTGAATCAGGTTCTACAACTATATCTAATCCTTCATACCATGATGAAAATGATGAAAATAGTTCATTTGCTTGATAGAAACAGTGTAAGCAAAAGCATTCTTTACACAGTCCGCTTTAGCTGTTTTCTCCTTCTGAAAAAGCTTTGAAAGTAACAATAATGGTCAAAACGTAGTTGAGTGAATCAGGTTCTACAACTATACCTAATCCTTTATACCATAATGAAAATAGTTCATTTCCTTGATAGAAACAGTGTAAGCTAAAGCATTCTTCATAACAGTCCGTTTTAGCTGTTTACTCCTTCTGCAAAAGCTTTGAAAGTAACAATAATGGTCAAAACGTAGTTGAGTGAATCAGCTTCTACAACTATACCTAATCCTTCATACCATAATGAAAATAAATCATTTCCTTGATAGAAACAGTGTAAGCTAAAGCATTCTTCATAACAGTCCGTTTTAGCTGTTTTCTCCTTCTGAAAAAGCTTTGAAAGTAACAATAATGGTCAAAACGTAGTTGAGTGAATCAGGTTCTACAACTATATCTAATCCTTCATACCATGATGAAAATGATGAAAATAGTTCATTTGCTTGATAGAAACAGTTTAAGCAAAAGCATTCTTTACACAGTCCGCTTTAGCTGTTTTCTCCTTCTAAAAAAGCTTTGAAAGTAACAATAATGGTCAAAACGTAGTTGAGTGAATCAGGTTCTACAACTATACCTAATCCTTTATACCATAATGAAAATAGTTCATTTCCTTGATAGAAACAGTGTAAGCTAAAGCATTCTTCATAACAGTCCGTTTTAGCTGTTTACTCCTTCTGCAAAAGCTTTGAAAGTAACAATAATGGTCAAAACGTAGTTGAGTGAATCAGGTTCTACAACTATACCTAATCCTTCATACCATGATGAAAATGATGAAAATAGTTAATTTGCTTGATAGAAACAGTGTAAGCTAAAGCATTCTTCATAACAGTCCGTTTTAGCTGTTTACTCCTTCTGCAAAAGCTTTGAAAGTAACAATAATGGTCAAAACGTAGTTGAGTGAATCAGGTTCTACAACTATACCTAATCCTTTATACCATAATGAAAATAGTTCATTTCCTTGATAGAAACAGTGTAAGCAAAAGCATTCTTTACACAGTCCGATTTAGCTGTTTTCTCCTTCTGAAAAAGCTTTGAAAGTAACAATAATGGTCAAAACGTAGTTGAGTGAATCAGCTTTTACAACTATACCTAATCCTTCATACCATGATGAAAATGATGAAAATAGTTCATTTGCTTGATAGAAACAGTGTAAGCTAAAGCATTCTTCATAACAGTCCGTTTTAGCTGTTTACTCCTTCTGCAAAAGCTTTGAAAGTAACAATAATGGTCAAAACGTAGTTGAGTGAATCAGGTTCTACAAATATACCTAATCCTTCATACCATGATGAAAATGATGAAAATAGTTCATTTGCTTGATAGAAACAGTGTAAGCTAAAGCATTCTTCATAACAGTCCGATTTAGCTGTTTTCTCCTTCTGAAAAAGCTTTGAAAGTAACAATAATGGTCAAAACGTAGTTGAGTGAATCAGCTTCTACAACTATACCTAATCCTTCATACCATGATGAAAATGATGAAAATAGTTCATTTCCTTGATAGAAACAGTGTAAGCTAAAGCATTCTTCATAACAGTCCGTTTTAGCTGTTTACTCCTTCTGCAAAAGCTTTGAAAGTAACAATAATGGTCAAAACGTAGTTGATTGAATCAGGTTCTACAACTATACCTAATCCTTCATACCATGATAAAAATGATGAAAATAGTTCATTTGCTTGATAGAAACAGTGTAAGCAAAAGCATTCTTTATACAGTCCGTTTTAGCTGTTTTCTCCTTCTGAAAAAGCTTTGAAAGTAACAATAATGGTCAAAACGTAGTTGAGTGAATCAGGTTCTACAACTATATCTAATCCTTTATACCATGATGAAAATGATGAAAATAGTTCATTGGCTTGATAGAAACAGTGTAAGCAAAAGCATTCTTTACACAGTCCGATTTAGCTGTTTTCTCCTTCTGAAAAAGCTTTGAAAGTAACAATAATGGTCAAAACGTAGTTGAGTGAATCAGGTTCTACAACTATATCTAATCCTTCATACCATGATGAAAATGATGAAAATAGTTCATTGGCTTGATAGAAACAGTGTAAGCTAAAGCATTCTTTATACAGTCCGTTTTAGCTGTTTTCTCCTTCTGAAAAAGCTTTGAAAGTAACAATAATGGTCAAAACGTAGTTGAGTGAATCAGGTTCTACAACTATATCTAATCCTTTATACCATGATGAAAATGATGAAAATAGTTCATTGGCTTGATAGAAACAGTGTAAGCAAAAGCATTCTTCATAACAGTCCGATTTAGCTGTTTTCTCCTTCTGAAAAAGCTTTGAAAGTAACAATAATGGTCAAAACGTAGTTGAATGAATCAGCTTCTACAACTATACCTAATCCTTCATACCATGATAAAAATGATGAAAATGGTTCATTTGCTTGATAGAAACAGTGTAAGCTAAAGCATTCTTCATAACAGTCCGTTTTAGCTGTTTACTCCTTCTGCAAAAGCTTTGAAAGTAACAATAATGGTCAAAACGTAGTTGAGTGAATCAGGTTCTACAACTATACCTAATCCTTTATACCATAATGAAAATAGTTCATTTCCTTGATAGAAACAGTGTAAGCTAAAGCATTCTTCATAACAGTCCGTTTTAGCTGTTTACTCCTTCTGCAAAAGCTTTGAAAGTAACAATAATGGTCAAAACGTAGTTGAGTGAATCAGGTTCTACAACTATACCTAATCCTTCATACCATGATAAAAATGATGAAAATAGTTCATTTGCTTGATAGAAACAGTGTAAGCAAAAGCATTCTTTACACAGTCCGATTTAGCTGTTTTCTCCTTCTGAAAAAGCTTTGAAAGTAACAATAATGGTCAAAACGTAGTTGAGTGAATCAGCTTCTACAACTATACCTAATCCTTCATACCATGATGAAAATGATGAAAATAGTTCATTTGCTTGATAGAAACAGTGTAAGCTAAAGCATTCTTCATAACAGTCCGTTTTAGCTGTTTACTCCTTCTGCAAAAGCTTTGAAAGTAACAATAACGGTCAAAACGTAGTTGAGTGAATCAGGTTCTAAAACTATACCTAATCCTTCATACCATGATGAAAATGATGAAAATAGTTTATTTGCTT
Source organism: Pungitius pungitius (assembly GCF_949316345.1). NCBI lineage: Eukaryota > Metazoa > Chordata > Actinopteri > Perciformes > Gasterosteidae > Pungitius > Pungitius pungitius. Next base: position 10,736,981 of record NC_084904.1, read on the forward strand.
CATAGAAACAGTGTAAGCAAAAGCATTCTTTATACAGTCCGTTTTAGCTGTTTTCTCCTTCTGCAAAAGCTTTGAAAGTAACAATAATGGTCAAAACGTAGTTGAGTGAATCAGGTTCTACAACTATACCTAATCCTTTATACCAAAATGAAAATAGTTCATTTCCTTGATAGAAACAGTGTAGCTAAGCATTCCTCTTAAAAGTCCGTTTGAGCTGTTTTCTCCTTCTGCAAAAGCTTTGAAAGTAACAATAATGGTCAAAACGTAGTTGAGTGAATCAGGTTCTACAACTATACCTAATCCTTCATACCATGATGAAAATGATGAAAATAGTTCATTGGCTTGATAGAAACAGTGTAAGCAAAAGCATTCTTTACACAGTCCGATTTAGCTGTTTTCTCCTTCTGAAAAAGCTTTGAAAGTAACAATAATGGTCAAAACGTAGTTGAGTGAATCAGGTTCTACAACTATACCTAATCCTTTATACCATAATGAAAATAGTTCATTTCCTTGATAGAAACAGTGTAAGCTAAAGCATTCTTCATAACAGTCCGTTTTAGCTGTTTTCTCCTTCTGAAAAAGCTTTGAAAGTAACAATAATGGTCAAAACGTAGTTGAGTGAATCAGGTTCTACAACTATATCTAATCCTTCATACCATGATGAAAATGATGAAAATAGTTCATTTGCTTGATAGAAACAGTGTAAGCAAAAGCATTCTTTACACAGTCCGCTTTAGCTGTTTTCTCCTTCTGAAAAAGCTTTGAAAGTAACAATAATGGTCAAAACGTAGTTGAGTGAATCAGGTTCTACAACTATACCTAATCCTTTATACCATAATGAAAATAGTTCATTTCCTTGATAGAAACAGTGTAAGCTAAAGCATTCTTCATAACAGTCCGTTTTAGCTGTTTACTCCTTCTGCAAAAGCTTTGAAAGTAACAATAATGGTCAAAACGTAGTTGAGTGAATCAGCTTCTACAACTATACCTAATCCTTCATACCATAATGAAAATAAATCATTTCCTTGATAGAAACAGTGTAAGCTAAAGCATTCTTCATAACAGTCCGTTTTAGCTGTTTTCTCCTTCTGAAAAAGCTTTGAAAGTAACAATAATGGTCAAAACGTAGTTGAGTGAATCAGGTTCTACAACTATATCTAATCCTTCATACCATGATGAAAATGATGAAAATAGTTCATTTGCTTGATAGAAACAGTTTAAGCAAAAGCATTCTTTACACAGTCCGCTTTAGCTGTTTTCTCCTTCTGAAAAAGCTTTGAAAGTAACAATAATGGTCAAAACGTAGTTGAGTGAATCAGGTTCTACAACTATACCTAATCCTTTATACCATAATGAAAATAGTTCATTTCCTTGATAGAAACAGTGTAAGCTAAAGCATTCTTCATAACAGTCCGTTTTAGCTGTTTACTCCTTCTGCAAAAGCTTTGAAAGTAACAATAATGGTCAAAACGTAGTTGAGTGAATCAGGTTCTACAACTATACCTAATCCTTCATACCATGATGAAAATGATGAAAATAGTTAATTTGCTTGATAGAAACAGTGTAAGCTAAAGCATTCTTCATAACAGTCCGTTTTAGCTGTTTACTCCTTCTGCAAAAGCTTTGAAAGTAACAATAATGGTCAAAACGTAGTTGAGTGAATCAGGTTCTACAACTATACCTAATCCTTTATCCCATAATGAAAATAGTTCATTTCCTTGATAGAAACAGTGTAAGCTAAAGCATTCTTCATAACAGTCCGTTTTAGCTGTTTACTCCTTCTGCAAAAGCTTTGAAAGTAACAATAATGGTCAAAACGTAGTTGATTGAATCAGGTTCTACAACTATACCTAATCCTTCATACCATGATAAAAATGATGAAAATAGTTCATTTGCTTGATAGAAACAGTGTAAGCAAAAGCATTCTTTATACAGTCCGTTTTAGCTGTTTTCTCCTTCTGCAAAAGCTTTGAAAGTAACAATAATGGTCAAAACGTAGTTGAGTGAATCAGGTTCTACAACTATACCTAATCCTTCATACCATGATGAAAATGATGAAAATAGTTCATTTGCTTGATAGAAACAGTGTAAGCTAAAGCATTCTTCATAACAGTCCGTTTTAGCTGTTTACTCCTTCTGCAAAAGCTTTGAAAGTAATAATAATGGTCAAAACGTAGTTGAGTGAATCAGGTTCTACAACTATACCTAATCCTTTATACCATAATGAAAATAGTTCATTTCCTTGATAGAAACAGTGTAAGCTAAAGCATTCTTCATAACAGTCCGTTTTAGCTGTTTACTCCTTCTGCAAAAGCTTTGAAAGTAACAATAATGGTCAAAACGTAGTTGATTGAATCAGGTTCTACAACTATACCTAATCCTTCATACCATGATAAAAATGATGAAAATAGTTCATTTGCTTGATAGAAACAGTGTAAGCAAAAGCATTCTTTATACAGTCCGTTTTAGCTGTTTTCTCCTTCTGAAAAAGCTTTGAAAGTAACAATAATGGTCAAAACGTAGTTGAGTGAATCAGGTTCTACAACTATATCTAATCCTTTATACCATGATGAAAATGATGAAAATAGTTCATTTGCTTGATAGAAACAGTGTAAGCAAAAGCATTCTTTACACAGTCCGATTTAGCTGTTTTCTCCTTCTGAAAAAGCTTTGAAAGTAACAATAATGGTCAAAACGTAGTTGAGTGAATCAGCTTTTACAACTATACCTAATCCTTCATACCATGATGAAAATGATGAAAATAGTTCATTTGCTTGATAGAAACAGTGTAAGCTAAAGCATTCTTCATAACAGTCCGTTTTAGCTGTTTACTCCTTCTGCAAAAGCTTTGAAAGTAACAATAATGGTCAAAACGTAGTTGAGTGAATCAGGTTCTACAAATATACCTAATCCTTCATACCATGATGAAAATGATGAAAATAGTTCATTTGCTTGATAGAAACAGTGTAAGCTAAAGCATTCTTCATAACAGTCCGATTTAGCTGTTTTCTCCTTCTGAAAAAGCTTTGAAAGTAACAATAATGGTCAAAACGTAGTTGAGTGAATCAGCTTCTACAACTATACCTAATCCTTCATACCATGATGAAAATGATGAAAATAGTTCATTTCCTTGATAGAAACAGTGTAAGCTAAAGCATTCTTCATAACAGTCCGTTTTAGCTGTTTACTCCTTCTGCAAAAGCTTTGAAAGTAACAATAATGGTCAAAACGTAGTTGATTGAATCAGGTTCTACAACTATACCTAATCCTTCATACCATGATAAAAATGATGAAAATAGTTCATTTGCTTGATAGAAACAGTGTAAGCAAAAGCATTCTTTATACAGTCCGTTTTAGCTGTTTTCTCCTTCTGAAAAAGCTTTGAAAGTAACAATAATGGTCAAAACGTAGTTGAGTGAATCAGGTTCTACAACTATATCTAATCCTTTATACCATGATGAAAATGATGAAAATAGTTCATTGGCTTGATAGAAACAGTGTAAGCAAAAGCATTCTTTACACAGTCCGATTTAGCTGTTTTCTCCTTCTGAAAAAGCTTTGAAAGTAACAATAATGGTCAAAACGTAGTTGAGTGAATCAGGTTCTACAACTATATCTAATCCTTCATACCATGATGAAAATGATGAAAATAGTTCATTGGCTTGATAGAAACAGTGTAAGCAAAAGCATTCTTTATACAGTCCGTTTTAGCTGTTTTCTCCTTCTGAAAAAGCTTTGAAAGTAACAATAATGGTCAAAACGTAGTTGAGTGAATCAGGTTCTACAACTATATCTAATCCTTTATACCATGATGAAAATGATGAAAATAGTTCATTGGCTTGATAGAAACAGTGTAAGCAAAAGCATTCTTCATAACAGTCCGATTTAGCTGTTTTCTCCTTCTGAAAAAGCTTTGAAAGTAACAATAATGGTCAAAACGTAGTTGAATGAATCAGCTTCTACAACTATACCTAATCCTTCATACCATGATAAAAATGATGAAAATGGTTCATTTGCTTGATAGAAACAGTGTAAGCTAAAGCATTCTTCATAACAGTCCGTTTTAGCTGTTTACTCCTTCTGCAAAAGCTTTGAAAGTAACAATAATGGTCAAAACGTAGTTGAGTGAATCAGGTTCTACAACTATACCTAATCCTTTATACCATAATGAAAATAGTTCATTTCCTTGATAGAAACAGTGTAAGCTAAAGCATTCTTCATAACAGTCCGTTTTAGCTGTTTACTCCTTCTGCAAAAGCTTTGAAAGTAACAATAATGGTCAAAACGTAGTTGAGTGAATCAGGTTCTACAACTATACCTAATCCTTCATACCATGATAAAAATGATGAAAATAGTTCATTTGCTTGATAGAAACAGTGTAAGCAAAAGCATTCTTTACACAGTCCGATTTAGCTGTTTTCTCCTTCTGAAAAAGCTTTGAAAGTAACAATAATGGTCAAAACGTAGTTGAGTGAATCAGCTTCTACAACTATACCTAATCCTTCATACCATGATGAAAATGATGAAAATAGTTCATTTGCTTGATAGAAACAGTGTAAGCTAAAGCATTCTTCATAACAGTCCGTTTTAGCTGTTTACTCCTTCTGCAAAAGCTTTGAAAGTAACAATAACGGTCAAAACGTAGTTGAGTGAATCAGGTTCTAAAACTATACCTAATCCTTCATACCATGATGAAAATGATGAAAATAGTTTATTTGCTTCATAGAAACAGTGTAAGCAAAAGCATTCTTTATACAGTCCGTTTTAGCTGTTTTCTCCTTCTGCAAAAGCTTTGAAAGTAACAATAATGGTCAAAACGTAGTTGAGTGAATCAGGTTCTACAACTATACCTAATCCTTTATACCAAAATGAAAATAGTTCATTTCCTTGATAGAAACAGTGTAGCTAAGCATTCCTCTTAAAAGTCCGTTTGAGCTGTTTTCTCCTTCTGCAAAAGCTTTGAAAGTAACAATAATGGTCAAAACGTAGTTGAGTGAATCAGGTTCTACAACTATACCTAATCCTTCATACCATGATGAAAATGATGAAAATAGTTAATTTGCTTGATAGAAACAGTGTAAGCTAAAGCATTCTTTATACAGTCCGTTTTAGCTGTTTTCTCCTTCTGCAAAAGCTTTGAAAGTAACAATAATGGTCAAAACGTAGTTGAGTGAATCAGGTTCTACAACTATACCTAATCCTTTATACCAAAATGAAAATAGTTCATTTCCTTGATAGAAACAGTGTAAGCTAAAGCATTCTTCATAACAGTCCGTTTTAGCTGTTTACTCCTTCTGCAAAAGCTTTGAAAGTAACAATAATGGTCAAAACGTAGTTGATTGAATCAGGTTCTACAACTATACCTAATCCTTCATACCATGATAAAAATGATGAAAATAGTTCATTTGCTTGATAGAAACAGTGTAAGCAAAAGCATTCTTTATACAGTCCGTTTTAGCTGTTTTCTCCTTCTGAAAAAGCTTTGAAAGTAACAATAATGGTCAAAACGTAGTTGAGTGAATCAGGTTCTACAACTATATCTAATCCTTTATACCATGATGAAAATGATGAAAATAGTTCATTTGCTTGATAGAAACAGTGTAAGCAAAAGCATTCTTTACACAGTCCGATTTAGCTGTTTTCTCCTTCTGAAAAAGCTTTGAAAGTAACAATAATGGTCAAAACGTAGTTGAGTGAATCAGCTTTTACAACTATACCTAATCCTTCATACCATGATGAAAATGATGAAAATAGTTCATTTGCTTGATAGAAACAGTGTAAGCTAAAGCATTCTTCATAACAGTCCGTTTTAGCTGTTTACTCCTTCTGCAAAAGCTTTGAAAGTAACAATAATGGTCAAAACGTAGTTGAGTGAATCAGGTTCTACAAATATACCTAATCCTTCATACCATGATGAAAATGATGAAAATAGTTCATTTGCTTGATAGAAACAGTGTAAGCTAAAGCATTCTTCATAACAGTCCGATTTAGCTGTTTTCTCCTTCTGAAAAAGCTTTGAAAGTAACAATAATGGTCAAAACGTAGTTGAGTGAATCAGCTTCTACAACTATACCTAATCCTTCATACCATGATGAAAATGATGAAAATAGTTCATTTCCTTGATAGAAACAGTGTAAGCTAAAGCATTCTTCATAACAGTCCGTTTTAGCTGTTTACTCCTTCTGCAAAAGCTTTGAAAGTAACAATAATGGTCAAAACGTAGTTGATTGAATCAGGTTCTACAACTATACCTAATCCTTCATACCATGATAAAAATGATGAAAATAGTTCATTTGCTTGATAGAAACAGTGTAAGCAAAAGCATTCTTTATACAGTCCGTTTTAGCTGTTTTCTCCTTCTGAAAAAGCTTTGAAAGTAACAATAATGGTCAAAACGTAGTTGAGTGAATCAGGTTCTACAACTATATCTAATCCTTTATACCATGATGAAAATGATGAAAATAGTTCATTGGCTTGATAGAAACAGTGTAAGCAAAAGCATTCTTTACACAGTCCGATTTAGCTGTTTTCTCCTTCTGAAAAAGCTTTGAAAGTAACAATAATGGTCAAAACGTAGTTGAGTGAATCAGGTTCTACAACTATATCTAATCCTTCATACCATGATGAAAATGATGAAAATAGTTCATTGGCTTGATAGAAACAGTGTAAGCAAAAGCATTCTTTATACAGTCCGTTTTAGCTGTTTTCTCCTTCTGAAAAAGCTTTGAAAGTAACAATAATGGTCAAAACGTAGTTGAGTGAATCAGGTTCTACAACTATATCTAATCCTTTATACCATGATGAAAATGATGAAAATAGTTCATTGGCTTGATAGAAACAGTGTAAGCAAAAGCATTCTTCATAACAGTCCGATTTAGCTGTTTTCTCCTTCTGAAAAAGCTTTGAAAGTAACAATAATGGTCAAAACGTAGTTGAATGAATCAGCTTCTACAACTATACCTAATCCTTCATACCATGATAAAAATGATGAAAATGGTTCATTTGCTTGATAGAAACAGTGTAAGCTAAAGCATTCTTCATAACAGTCCGTTTTAGCTGTTTACTCCTTCTGCAAAAGCTTTGAAAGTAACAATAATGGTCAAAACGTAGTTGAGTGAATCAGGTTCTACAACTATACCTAATCCTTTATACCATAATGAAAATAGTTCATTTCCTTGATAGAAACAGTGTAAGCTAAAGCATTCTTCATAACAGTCCGTTTTAGCTGTTTACTCCTTCTGCAAAAGCTTTGAAAGTAACAATAATGGTCAAAACGTAGTTGAGTGAATCAGGTTCTACAACTATACCTAATCCTTCATACCATGATAAAAATGATGAAAATAGTTCATTTGCTTGATAGAAACAGTGTAAGCAAAAGCATTCTTTACACAGTCCGATTTAGCTGTTTTCTCCTTCTGAAAAAGCTTTGAAAGTAACAATAATGGTCAAAACGTAGTTGAGTGAATCAGCTTCTACAACTATACCTAATCCTTCATACCATGATGAAAATGATGAAAATAGTTCATTTGCTTGATAGAAACAGTGTAAGCTAAAGCATTCTTCATAACAGTCCGTTTTAGCTGTTTACTCCTTCTGCAAAAGCTTTGAAAGTAACAATAACGGTCAAAACGTAGTTGAGTGAATCAGGTTCTAAAACTATACCTAATCCTTCATACCATGATGAAAATGATGAAAATAGTTTATTTGCTTCATAGAAACAGTGTAAGCAAAAGCATTCTTTATACAGTCCGTTTTAGCTGTTTTCTCCTTCTGCAAAAGCTTTGAAAGTAACAATAATGGTCAAAACGTAGTTGAGTGAATCAGGTTCTACAACTATACCTAATCCTTTATACCAAAATGAAAATAGTTCATTTCCTTGATAGAAACAGTGTAGCTAAGCATTCCTCTTAAAAGTCCGTTTGAGCTGTTTTCTCCTTCTGCAAAAGCTTTGAAAGTAACAATAATGGTCAAAACGTAGTTGAGTGAATCAGGTTCTACAACTATACCTAATCCTTCATACCATGATGAAAATGATGAAAATAGTTAATTTGCTTGATAGAAACAGTGTAAGCTAAAGCATTCTTTATACAGTCCGTTTTAGCTGTTTTCTCCTTCTGCAAAAGCTTTGAAAGTAACAATAATGGTCAAAACGTAGTTGAGTGAATCAGGTTCTACAACTATACCTAATCCTTTATACCAAAATGAAAATAGTTCATTTCCTTGATAGAAACAGTGTAAGCTAAAGCATTCTTCATAACAGTCCGTTTTAGCTGTTTACTCCTTCTGCAAAAGCTTTGAAAGTAACAATAATGGTCAAAACGTAGTTGATTGAATCAGGTTCTACAACTATACCTAATCCTTCATACCATGATAAAAATGATGAAAATAGTTCATTTGCTTGATAGAAACAGTGTAAGCAAAAGCATTCTTTATACAGTCCGTTTTAGCTGTTTTCTCCTTCTGAAAAAGCTTTGAAAGTAACAATAATGGTCAAAACGTAGTTGAGTGAATCAGGTTCTACAACTATATCTAATCCTTTATACCATGATGAAAATGATGAAAATAGTTCATTTGCTTGATAGAAACAGTGTAAGCAAAAGCATTCTTTACACAGTCCGATTTAGCTGTTTTCTCCTTCTGAAAAAGCTTTGAAAGTAACAATAATGGTCAAAACGTAGTTGAGTGAATCAGCTTTTACAACTATACCTAATCCTTCATACCATGATGAAAATGATGAAAATAGTTCATTTGCTTGATAGAAACAGTGTAAGCTAAAGCATTCTTCATAACAGTCCGTTTTAGCTGTTTACTCCTTCTGCAAAAGCTTTGAAAGTAACAATAATGGTCAAAACGTAGTTGAGTGAATCAGGTTCTACAAATATACCTAATCCTTCATACCATGATGAAAATGATGAAAATAGTTCATTTGCTTGATAGAAACAGTGTAAGCTAAAGCATTCTTCATAACAGTCCGATTTAGCTGTTTTCTCCTTCTGAAAAAGCTTTGAAAGTAACAATAATGGTCAAAACGTAGTTGAGTGAATCAGCTTCTACAACTATACCTAATCCTTCATACCATGATGAAAATGATGAAAATAGTTCATTTCCTTGATAGAAACAGTGTAAGCTAAAGCATTCTTCATAACAGTCCGTTTTAGCTGTTTACTCCTTCTGCAAAAGCTTTGAAAGTAACAATAATGGTCAAAACGTAGTTGATTGAATCAGGTTCTACAACTATACCTAATCCTTCATACCATGATAAAAATGATGAAAATAGTTCATTTGCTTGATAGAAACAGTGTAAGCAAAAGCATTCTTTATACAGTCCGTTTTAGCTGTTTTCTCCTTCTGAAAAAGCTTTGAAAGTAACAATAATGGTCAAAACGTAGTTGAGTGAATCAGGTTCTACAACTATATCTAATCCTTTATACCATGATGAAAATGATGAAAATAGTTCATTGGCTTGATAGAAACAGTGTAAGCAAAAGCATTCTTTACACAGTCCGATTTAGCTGTTTTCTCCTTCTGAAAAAGCTTTGAAAGTAACAATAATGGTCAAAACGTAGTTGAGTGAATCAGGTTCTACAACTATATCTAATCCTTCATACCATGATGAAAATGATGAAAATAGTTCATTGGCTTGATAGAAACAGTGTAAGCAAAAGCATTCTTTATACAGTCCGTTTTAGCTGTTTTCTCCTTCTGAAAAAGCTTTGAAAGTAACAATAATGGTCAAAACGTAGTTGAGTGAATCAGGTTCTACAACTATATCTAATCCTTTATACCATGATGAAAATGATGAAAATAGTTCATTGGCTTGATAGAAACAGTGTAAGCAAAAGCATTCTTCATAACAGTCCGATTTAGCTGTTTTCTCCTTCTGAAAAAGCTTTGAAAGTAACAATAATGGTCAAAACGTAGTTGAATGAATCAGCTTCTACAACTATACCTAATCCTTCATACCATGATAAAAATGATGAAAATGGTTCATTTGCTTGATAGAAACAGTGTAAGCTAAAGCATTCTTCATAACAGTCCGTTTTAGCTGTTTACTCCTTCTGCAAAAGCTTTGAAAGTAACAATAATGGTCAAAACGTAGTTGAGTGAATCAGGTTCTACAACTATACCTAATCCTTTATACCATAATGAAAATAGTTCATTTCCTTGATAGAAACAGTGTAAGCTAAAGCATTCTTCATAACAGTCCGTTTTAGCTGTTTACTCCTTCTGCAAAAGCTTTGAAAGTAACAATAATGGTCAAAACGTAGTTGAGTGAATCAGGTTCTACAACTATACCTAATCCTTCATACCATGATAAAAATGATGAAAATAGTTCATTTGCTTGATAGAAACAGTGTAAGCAAAAGCATTCTTTACACAGTCCGATTTAGCTGTTTTCTCCTTCTGAAAAAGCTTTGAAAGTAACAATAATGGTCAAAACGTAGTTGAGTGAATCAGCTTCTACAACTATACCTAATCCTTCATACCATGATGAAAATGATGAAAATAGTTCATTTGCTTGATAGAAACAGTGTAAGCTAAAGCATTCTTCATAACAGTCCGTTTTAGCTGTTTACTCCTTCTGCAAAAGCTTTGAAAGTAACAATAACGGTCAAAACGTAGTTGAGTGAATCAGGTTCTAAAACTATACCTAATCCTTCATACCATGTTGAAAATGATGAAAATAGTTTATTTGCTTCATAGAAACAGTGTAAGCAAAAGCATTCTTTATACAGTCCGTTTTAGCTGTTTTCTCCTTCTGCAAAAGCTTTGAAAGTAACAATAATGGTCAAAACGTAGTTGAGTGAATCAGGTTCTACAACTATACCTAATCCTTTATACCAAAATGAAAATAGTTCATTTCCTTGATAGAAACAGTGTAGCTAAGCATTCCTCTTAAAAGTCCGTTTGAGCTGTTTTCTCCTTCTGCAAAAGCTTTGAAAGTAACAATAATGGTCAAAACGTAGTTGAGTGAATCAGGTTCTACAACTATACCTAATCCTTCATACCATGATGAAAATGATGAAAATAGTTAATTTGCTTGATAGAAACAGTGTAAGCTAAAGCATTCTTTATACAGTCCGTTTTAGCTGTTTTCTCCTTCTGCAAAAGCTTTGAAAGTAACAATAATGGTCAAAACGTAGTTGAGTGAATCAGGTTCTACAACTATACCTAATCCTTTATACCAAAATGAAAATAGTTCATTTCCTTGATAGAAACAGTGTAGCTAAGCATTCCTCTTAAAAGTCCGTTTGAGCTGTTTTCTCCTTCTGCAAAAGCTTTGAAAGTAACAATAATGGTCAAAACGTAGTTGTGTGAATCAGGTTCTACAACTATACCTAATCCTTTATACCAAAATGAAAATAGTTCATTTCCTTGATAGAAACAGTGTAGCTAAGCATTCCTCTTAATAGTCCAATTGAGCTGTTTTCTCCTTCTGCAAAAGCTTTGAAAGTAACAATAATGGTCAAAACGTAGTTGAGTGAATCAGGTTCTACAACTATACCTAATCCTTCATACCATGATGAAAATGATGAAAATAGTTCATTTGCTTGATAGAAACAGTGTAAGCTAAAGCATTCTTCATAACAGTCCGTTTTAGCTGTTTACTCCTTCTGCAAAAGCTTTGAAAGTAACAATAACGGTCAAAACGTAGTTGAGTGAATCAGGTTCTAAAACTATACCTAATCCTTCATACCATGATGAAAATGATGAAAATAGTTTATTTGCTTCATAGAAACAGTGTAAGCAAAAGCATTCTTTATACAGTCCGTTTTAGCTGTTTTCTCCTTCTGCAAAAGCTTTGAAAGTAACAATAATGGTCAAAACGTAGTTGAGTGAATCAGGTTCTACAACTATACCTAATCCTTTATACCAAAATGAAAATAGTTCATTTCCTTGATAGAAACAGTGTAGCTAAGCATTCCTCTTAAAAGTCCGTTTGAGCTGTTTTCTCCTTCTGCAAAAGCTTTGAAAGTAACAATAATGGTCAAAACGTAGTTGAGTGAATCAGGTTCTACAACTATACCTAATCCTTCATACCATGATGAAAATGATGAAAATAGTTAATTTGCTTGATAGAAACAGTGTAAGCTAAAGCATTCTTTATACAGTCCGTTTTAGCTGTTTTCTCCTTCTGCAAAAGCTTTGAAAGTAACAATAATGGTCAAAACGTAGTTGAGTGAATCAGGTTCTACAACTATACCTAATCCTTTATACCAAAATGAAAATAGTTCATTTCCTTGATAGAAACAGTGTAGCTAAGCATTCCTCTTAAAAGTCCGTTTGAGCTGTTTTCTCCTTCTGCAAAAGCTTTGAAAGTAACAATAATGGTCAAAACGTAGTTGTGTGAATCAGGTTCTACAACTATACCTAATCCTTTATACCAAAATGAAAATAGTTCATTTCCTTGATAGAAACAGTGTAGCTAAGCATTCCTCTTAATAGTCCAATTGAGCTGTTTTCTCCTTCTGCAAAAGCTTTGAAAGTAACAATAATGGTCAAAACGTAGTTGAGTGAATCAGGTTCTACAACTATACCTAATCCTTCATACCATGATGAAAATGATGAAAATAGTTCATTTGCTTGATAGAAACAGTGTAAGCAAAAGCATTCTTTACACAGTCCGTTTTAGCTGTTTTCTCCTTCTGAAAAAGCTTTGAAAGTAACAATAATGGTCAAAACGTAGTTGAGTGAATTAGCTTCTACAACTATACCTAATCCTTCATACCATGATGAAAATGATGAAAATAGTTCATTTGCTTGATAGAAACAGTGTAAGCTAAAGCATTGTTCATAACAGTCCGTTTTAGCTGTTTTCTCCTTCTGAAAAAGCTTTGAAAGTAACAATAATGGTCAAAACGTAGTTGTGTGAATCAGGTTCTACAACTATACCTAATCCTTTATACCAAAATGAAAATAGTTCATTTCCTTGATAGAAACAGTGTAGCTAAGCATTCCTCTTAATAGTCCGTTTGAGCTGTTTTCTTCTTCTGCAAAAGCTTTGAAAGTAACAATAATGGTCAAAACGTAGTTGAGTGAATCAGGTTCTACAACTATACCTAATCCTTCATACCATGATGAAAATGATGAAAATAGTTAATTTGCTTGATAGAAACAGTGAAAGCAAAAGCATTCTTTACACAGTCCGTTTTAGCTGTTTTCTCCTTCTGAAAAAGCTTTGAAAGTAACAATAATGGTCAAAACGTAGTTGAGTGAATTAGCTTCTACAACTATACCTAATCCTTCATACCATGATGAAAATGATGAAAATAGTTCATTTGCTTGATAGAAACAGTGTAAGCTAAAGCATTCTTCATAACAGTCCGTTTTAGCTGTTTTCTCCTTCTGCAAAAGCTTTGAAAGTAACAATAATGGTCAAAACGTAGTTGAGTGAATCAGGTTCTACAACTATACCTAATCCTTCATACGATAATGATAATGATGAAAATAGTTAATTTGCTTGATAGAAACAGTGTAAGCTAAAGCATTGTTCATAACAGTCCGTTTTAGCTGTTTACTCCTTCTGCAAAAGCTTTGAAAGTAACAATAATGGTCAAAACGTAGTTGTGTGAATCAGGTTCTACAACTATACCTAATCCTTTATAACAAAATGAAAATAGTTCATTTCCTTGATAGAAACAGTGTAGCTAAGCATTCCTCTTAATAGTCCGTTTGAGCTGTTTTCTCCTTCTGCAAAAGCTTTGAAAGTAACAATAATGGTCAAAACGTAGTTGAGTGAATCAGGTTCTACAACTATACCTAATCCTTCATACCATGATGAAAATGATGAAAATAATTCATTTGCTTGATAGAAACAGTGTAAGCAAAAGCATTCTTTACACAGTCCGTTTTAGCTGTTTTCTCCTTCTGAAAAAGCTTTGAAAGTAACAATAATGGTCAAAACGTAGTTGAGTGAATTAGCTTCTACAACTATACCTAATCCTTCATACCATGATGAAAATGATGAAAATAGTTCATTTGCTTGATAGAAACAGTGTAAGCTAAAGCATTGTTCATAACAGTCCGTTTTAGCTGTTTACTCCTTTTGCAAAAGCTTTGAAAGTAACAATAATGGTCAAAACGTAGTTGTGTGAATCAGGTTCTACAACTATACCTAATCCTTTATACCAAAATGAAAATAGTTCATTTCCTTGATAGAAACAGTGTAGCTAAGCATTCCTCTTAATAGTCCGTTTGAGCTGTTTTCTCCTTCTGCAAAAGCTTTGAAAGTAACAATAATGGTCAAAACGTAGTTGAGTGAATCAGGTTCTACAACTATACCTAATCCTTCATACCATGATGAAAATGATGAAAATAGTTCATTTGCTTGATAGAAACAGTGTAAGCAAAAGCATTCTTTACACAGTCCGTTTTAGCTGTTTTCTCCTTCTGAAAAAGCTTTGAAAGTAACAATAATGGTCAAAACGTAGTTGAGTGAATTAGCTTCTACAACTATACCTAATCCTTCATACCATGATGAAAATGATGAAAATAGTTCATTTGCTTGATAGAAACAGTGTAAGCTAAAGCATTCTTCATAACAGTCCGTTTGAGCTTTTTTCTCCTTCTGCAAAAGCTTTGAAAGTAACAATAATGGTCAAAACGTAGTTGAGTGAATCAGGTTCTAAAACTATACCTAATCCTTCATACCATGATGAAAATGATGATAATAGTTCATTTCCTTGATAGAAACAGTGTAGCTAAGCATTCCTCTTAATAGTCCGTTTGAGCTGTTTTCTCCTTCTGCAAAAGCTTTGAAAGTAACAATAATGGTCAAAACGTAGTTGAGTGAATCAGGTTCTAAAACTATACCTAATCCTTCATACCATGATGAAAATGATGAAAATAGTTCATTTGCTTCATAGAAACAGTGTAAGCAAAAGCATTCTTCATACAGTCCGTTTTAGCTGTTTTCTCCTTCTGCAAAAGCTTTGAAAGTAACAATAATGGTCAAAACGTAGTTGAGTGAATCAGGTTCTACAACTATACCTAATCCTTCATACGATAATGATAATGATGAAAATAGTTAATTTGCTTGATAGAAACAGTGTAAGCTAAAGCATTCTTCATAACAGTCCGTTTGAGCTGTTTTCTCCTTCTGCAAAAGCTTTGAAAGTAACAATAATGGTCAAAACGTAGTTGAGTGAATCAGGTTCTACAACTATACCTAATCCTTCATACCATGATGAAAATGATGAAAATAGTTCATTTCCTTGATAGAAACAGTGTAGCTAAGCATTCCTCTTAATAGTCCGTTTGAGCTGTTTTCTCCTTCTGCAAAAGCTTTGAAAGTAACAATAATGGTCAAAACGTAGTTGAGTGAATCAGGTTCTACAACTATACCTAATCCTTCATACGATAATGATAATGATGAAAATAGTTAATTTGCTTGATAGAAACAGTGTAAGCTAAAGCATTCTTCATAACAGTCCGTTTGAGCTGTTTTCTCCTTCTGAAAAAGCTTTGAAAGTAACAATAATGGTCAAAACGTAGTTGAGTGAATTAGCTTCTACAACTATACCTAATCCTTCATACCATGATGAAAATGATGAAAATAGTTCATTTGCTTGATAGAAACAGTGTAAGCTAAAGCATTGTTCATAACAGTCCGTTTTAGCTGTTTACTCCTTTTGCAAAAGCTTTGAAAGTAACAATAATGGTCAAAACGTAGTTGTGTGAATCAGGTTCTACAACTATACCTAATCCTTTATACCAAAATGAAAATAGTTCATTTCCTTGATAGAAACAGTGTAGCTAAGCATTCCTCTTAATAGTCCGTTTGAGCTGTTTTCTTCTTCTGCAAAAGCTTTGAAAGTAACAATAATGGTCAAAACGTAGTTGAGTGAATCAGGTTCTACAACTATACCTAATCCTTCATACCATGATGAAAATGATGAAAATAGTTCATTTGCTTGATAGAAACAGTGTAAGCAAAAGCATTCTTTACACAGTCCGTTTTAGCTGTTTTCTCCTTCTGAAAAAGCTTTAAAAGTAACAATAATGGTCAAAACGTAGTTGAGTGAATTAGCTTCTACAACTATACCTAATCCTTCATACCATGATGAAAATGATGAAAATAGTTCATTTGCTTGATAGAAACAGTGTAAGCTAAAGCATTCTTCATAACAGTCCGTTTTAGCTGTTTTCTCCTTCTGCAAAAGCTTTGAAAGTAACAATAATGGTCAAAACGTAGTTGAGTGAATCAGGTTCTACAACTATACCTAATCCTTCATACGATAATGATAATGATGAAAATAGTTAATTTGCTTGATAGAAACAGTGTAAGCTAAAGCATTGTTCATAACAGTCCGTTTTAGCTGTTTACTCCTTCTGCAAAAGCTTTGAAAGTAACAATAATGGTCAAAACGTAGTTGTGTGAATCAGGTTCTACAACTATACCTAATCCTTTATACCAAAATGAAAATAGTTCATTTCCTTGATAGAAACAGTGTAGCTAAGCATTCCTCTTAATAGTCCGTTTGAGCTGTTTTCTCCTTCTGCAAAAGCTTTGAAAGTAACAATAATGGTCAAAACGTAGTTGAGTGAATCAGGTTCTACAACTATACCTAATCCTTCATACCATGATGAAAATGATGAAAATAATTCATTTGCTTGATAGAAACAGTGTAAGCAAAAGCATTCTTTACACAGTCCGTTTTAGCTGTTTTCTCCTTCTGAAAAAGCTTTGAAAGTAACAATAATGGTCAAAACGTAGTTGAGTGAATTAGCTTCTACAACTATACCTAATCCTTCATACCATGATGAAAATGATGAAAATAGTTCATTTGCTTGATAGAAACAGTGTAAGCTAAAGCATTGTTCATAACAGTCCGTTTTAGCTGTTTACTCCTTTTGCAAAAGCTTTGAAAGTAACAATAATGGTCAAAACGTAGTTGTGTGAATCAGGTTCTACAACTATACCTAATCCTTTATACCAAAATGAAAATAGTTCATTTCCTTGATAGAAACAGTGTAGCTAAGCATTCCTCTTAATAGTCCGTTTGAGCTGTTTTCTCCTTCTGCAAAAGCTTTGAAAGTAACAATAATGGTCAAAACGTAGTTGAGTGAATCAGGTTCTACAACTATACCTAATCCTTCATACCATGATGAAAATGATGAAAATAGTTCATTTGCTTGATAGAAACAGTGTAAGCAAAAGCATTCTTTACACAGTCCGTTTTAGCTGTTTTCTCCTTCTGAAAAAGCTTTGAAAGTAACAATAATGGTCAAAACGTAGTTGAGTGAATTAGCTTCTACAACTATACCTAATCCTTCATACCATGATGAAAATGATGAAAATAGTTCATTTGCTTGATAGAAACAGTGTAAGCTAAAGCATTCTTCATAACAGTCCGTTTGAGCTTTTTTCTCCTTCTGCAAAAGCTTTGAAAGTAACAATAATGGTCAAAACGTAGTTGAGTGAATCAGGTTCTAAAACTATACCTAATCCTTCATACCATGATGAAAATGATGATAATAGTTCATTTCCTTGATAGAAACAGTGTAGCTAAGCATTCCTCTTAATAGTCCGTTTGAGCTGTTTTCTCCTTCTGCAAAAGCTTTGAAAGTAACAATAATGGTCAAAACGTAGTTGAGTGAATCAGGTTCTAAAACTATACCTAATCCTTCATACCATGATGAAAATGATGAAAATAGTTCATTTGCTTCATAGAAACAGTGTAAGCAAAAGCATTCTTCATACAGTCCGTTTTAGCTGTTTTCTCCTTCTGCAAAAGCTTTGAAAGTAACAATAATGGTCAAAACGTAGTTGAGTGAATCAGGTTCTACAACTATACCTAATCCTTCATACGATAATGATAATGATGAAAATAGTTAATTTGCTTGATAGAAACAGTGTAAGCTAAAGCATTCTTCATAACAGTCCGTTTGAGCTGTTTTCTCCTTCTGCAAAAGCTTTGAAAGTAACAATAATGGTCAAAACGTAGTTGAGTGAATCAGGTTCTACAACTATACCTAATCCTTCATACCATGATGAAAATGATGAAAATAGTTCATTTGCTTGATAGAAACAGTGTAAGCAAAAGCATTCTTTATACAGTCCGTTTTAGCTGTTTTCTCCTTCTGAAAAAGCTTTGAAAGTAACAATAATGGTCAAAACGTAGTTGAGTGAATTAGCTTCTACAACTATACCTAATCCTTCATACCATGATGAAAATGATGAAAATAGTTCATTTGCTTGATAGAAACAGTGTAAGCTAAAGCATTCTTCATAACAGTCCGTTTTAGCTGTTTTCTCCTTCTGCAAAAGCTTTGAAAGTAACAATAATGTTCAAAACGTAGTTGAGTGAATCAGGTTCTACAACTATACCTAATCCTTCATACGATAATGATAATGATGAAAATAGTTAATTTGCTTGATAGAAACAGTGTAAGCTAAAGCATTGTTCATAACAGTCCGTTTTAGCTGTTTACTCCTTCTGCAAAAGCTTTGAAAGTAACAATAATGGTCAAAACGTAGTTGTGTGAATCAGGTTCTACAACTATACCTAATCCTTTATACCAAAATGAAAATAGTTCATTTCCTTGATAGAAACAGTGTAGCTAAGCATTCCTCTTAATAGTCCGTTTGAGCTGTTTTCTCCTTCTGCAAAAGCTTTGAAAGTAACAATAATGGTCAAAACGTAGTTGAGTGAATCAGGTTCTACAACTATACCTAATCCTTCATACGATAATGATAATGATGAAAATAGTTAATTTGCTTGATAGAAACAGTGTAAGCTAAAGCATTCTTCATAACAGTCCGTTTGAGCTGTTTTCTCCTTCTGCAAAAGCTTTGAAAGTAACAATAATGGTCAAAACGTAGTTGTGTGAATCAGGTTCTACAACTATACCTAATCCTTTATACCAAAATGAAAATAGTTCATTTCCTTGATAGAAACAGTGTAGCTAAGCATTCCTCTTAATAGTCCGTTTGAGCTGTTTTCTCCTTCTGCAAAAGCTTTGAAAGTAACAATAATGGTCAAAACGTAGTTGAGTGAATCAGGTTCTACAACTATACCTAATCCTTCATACCATGATGAAAATGATGAAAATAGTTCATTTGCTTGATAGAAACAGTGTAAGCAAAAGCATTCTTTACACAGTCCGTTTTAGCAGTTTTCTCCTTCTGAAAAAGCTTTGAAAGTAACAATAATGGTCAAAACGTAGTTGAGTGAATTAGCTTCTACAACTATACCTAATCCTTCATACCATGATGAAAATGATGAAAATAGTTCATTTGCTTGATAGAAACAGTGTAAGCTAAAGCATTCTTCATAACAGTCCGTTTTAGCTGTTTTCTCCTTCTGCAAAAGCTTTGAAAGTAACAATAATGGTCAAAACGTAGTTGAGTGAATCAGGTTCTAAAACTATACCTAATCCTTCATACCATGATGAAAATGATGAAAATAGTTCATTTGCTTCATAGAAACAGTGTAAGCAAAAGCATTCTTCATACAGTCCGTTTTAGCTGTTTTCTCCTTCTGAAAAAGCTTTGAAAGTAACAATAATGGTCAAAACGTAGTTGAGTGAATTAGCTTCTACAACTATACCTAATCCTTCATACCATGATGAAAATGATGAAAATAGTTCATTTGCTTGATAGAAACAGTGTAAGCTAAAGCATTCTTCATAACAGTCCGTTTTAGCTGTTTTCTCCTTCTGCAAAAGTTTTGAAAGTAACAATAATGGTCAAAACGTAGTTGAGTGAATCAGGTTCTAAAACTATACCTAATCCTTCATACCATGATGAAAATGATGAAAATAGTTCATTTGCTTCATAGAAACAGTGTAAGCAAAAGCATTCTTCATACAGTCCGTTTTAGCTGTTTTCTCCTTCTGCAAAAGCTTTGAAAGTAACAATAATGGTCAAAACGTAGTTGAGTGAATCAGGTTCTACAACTATACCTAATCCTTCATACGATAATGATAATGATGAAAATAGTTAATTTGCTTGATAGAAACAGTGTAAGCTAAAGCATTGTTCATAACAGTCCGTTTTAGCTGTTTACTCCTTCTGCAAAAGCTTTGAAAGTAACAATAATGGTCAAAACGTAGTTGTGTGAATCAGGTTCTACAACTATACCTAATCCTTTATACCAAAATGAAAATAGTTCATTTCCTTGATAGAAACAGTGTAGCTAAGCATTCCTCTTAATAGTCCGTTTGAGCTGTTTACTCCTTCTGCAAAGCTTTTAAAGTAACAATAATGGTCAAAACGTAGTTGTGTGAATCAGGTTCTACAACTATACCTAATCCTTTATACCAAAATGAAAATAGTTCATTTCCTTGATAGAAACAGTGTAGCTAAGCATTCCTCTTAATAGTCCGTTTGAGCTGTTTTCTCCTTCTGCAAAAGCTTTGAAAGTAACAATAATGGTCAAAACGTAGTTGAGTGAATCAGGTTCTACAACTATACCTAATCCTTCATACCATGATGAAAATGATGAAAATAGTTCATTTGCTTGATAGAAACAGTGTAAGCAAAAGCATTCTTTACACAGTCCGTTTTAGCAGTTTTCTCCTTCTGAAAAAGCTTTGAAAGTAACAATAATGGTCAAAACGTAGTTGAGTGAATTAGCTTCTACAACTATACCTAATCCTTCATACCATGATGAAAATGATGAAAATAGTTCATTTGCTTGATAGAAACAGTGTAAGCTAAAGCATTCTTCATAACAGTCCGTTTTAGCTGTTTTCTCCTTCTGCAAAAGCTTTGAAAGTAACAATAATGGTCAAAACGTAGTTGAGTGAATCAGGTTCTAAAACTATACCTAATCCTTCATACCATGATGAAAATGATGAAAATAGTTCATTTGCTTCATAGAAACAGTGTAAGCAAAAGCATTCTTCATACAGTCCGTTTTAGCTGTTTTCTCCTTCTGAAAAAGCTTTGAAAGTAACAATAATGGTCAAAACGTAGTTGAGTGAATTAGCTTCTACAACTATACCTAATCCTTCATACCATGATGAAAATGATGAAAATAGTTCATTTGCTTGATAGAAACAGTGTAAGCTAAAGCATTCTTCATAACAGTCCGTTTTAGCTGTTTTCTCCTTCTGCAAAAGTTTTGAAAGTAACAATAATGGTCAAAACGTAGTTGAGTGAATCAGGTTCTAAAACTATACCTAATCCTTCATACCATGATGAAAATGATGAAAATAGTTCATTTGCTTCATAGAAACAGTGTAAGCAAAAGCATTCTTCATACAGTCCGTTTTAGCTGTTTTCTCCTTCTGCAAAAGCTTTGAAAGTAACAATAATGGTCAAAACGTAGTTGAGTGAATCAGGTTCTACAACTATACCTAATCCTTCATACGATAATGATAATGATGAAAATAGTTAATTTGCTTGATAGAAACAGTGTAAGCTAAAGCATTGTTCATAACAGTCCGTTTTAGCTGTTTACTCCTTCTGCAAAAGCTTTGAAAGTAACAATAATGGTCAAAACGTAGTTGTGTGAATCAGGTTCTACAACTATACCTAATCCTTTATACCAAAATGAAAATAGTTCATTTCCTTGATAGAAACAGTGTAGCTAAGCATTCCTCTTAATAGTCCGTTTGAGCTGTTTACTCCTTCTGCAAAGCTTTTAAAGTAACAATAATGGTCAAAACGTAGTTGTGTGAATCAGGTTCTACAACTATACCTAATCCTTTATACCAAAATGAAAATAGTTCATTTCCTTGATAGAAACAGTGTAGCTAAGCATTCCTCTTAATAGTCCGTTTGAGCTGTTTTCTCCTTCTGCAAAAGCTTTGAAAGTAACAATAATGGTCAAAACGTAGTTGAGTGAATCAGGTTCTACAACTATACCTAATCCTTCATACCATGATGAAAATGATGAAAATAGTTAATTTGCTTGATAGAAACAGTGTAAGCAAAAGCATTCTTTACACAGTCCGTTTTAGCTGTTTTCTCCTTCTGCAAAAGCTTTGAAAGTAACAATAATGGTCAAAACGTAGTTGAGTGAATCAGGTTCTACAACTATACCTAATCCTTCATACGATAATGATAATGATGAAAATAGTTAATTTGCTTGATAGAAACAGTGTAAGCTAAAGCATTGTTCATAACAGTCCGTTTTAGCTGTTTACTCCTTCTGCAAAAGCTTTGAAAGTAACAATAATGGTCAAAACGTAGTTGTGTGAATCAGGTTCTACAACTATACCTAATCCTTTATACCAAAATGAAAATAGTTCATTTCCTTGATAGAAACAGTGTAGCTAAGCATTCCTCTTAATAGTCCGTTTGAGCTGTTTACTCCTTCTGCAAAGCTTTTAAAGTAACAATAATGGTCAAAACGTAGTTGTGTGAATCAGGTTCTACAACTATACCTAATCCTTTATACCAAAATGAAAATAGTTCATTTCCTTGATAGAAACAGTGTAGCTAAGCATTCCTCTTAATAGTCCGTTTGAGCTGTTTTCTCCTTCTGCAAAAGCTTTGAAAGTAACAATAATGGTCAAAACGTAGTTGAGTGAATCAGGTTCTACAACTATACCTAATCCTTCATACCATGATGAAAATGATGAAAATAGTTAATTTGCTTGATAGAAACAGTGTAAGCAAAAGCATTCTTTACACAGTCCGTTTTAGCTGTTTTCTCCTTCTGAAAAAGCTTTGAAAGTAACAATAATGGTCAAAACGTAGTTGAGTGAATTAGCTTCTACAACTATACCTAATCCTTCATACCATGATGAAAATGATGAAAATAGTTAATTTGCTTGATAGAAACAGTGTAAGCTAAAGCATTCTTCATAACAGTCCGTTTTAGCTGTTTTCTCCTTCTGCAAAAGCTTTGAAAGTAACAATAATGGTCAAAACGTAGTTGAGTGAATCAGGTTCTAAAACTATACCTAATCCTTCATACCATGATGAAAATGATGAAAATAGTTCATTTGCTTCATAGAAACAGTGTAAGCAAAAGCATTCTTCATACAGTCCGTTTTAGCTGTTTTCTCCTTCTGAAAAAGCTTTGAAAGTAACAATAATGGTCAAAACGTAGTTGAGTGAATTAGCTTCTACAACTATACCTAATCCTTCATACCATGATGAAAATGATGAAAATAGTTCATTTGCTTGATAGAAAAAGTGTAAGCTAAAGCATTCTTCATAACAGTCCGTTTTAGCTGTTTTCTCCTTCTGCAAAAGTTTTGAAAGTAACAATAATGGTCAAAACGTAGTTGAGTGAATCAGGTTCTAAAACTATACCTAATCCTTCATACCATGATGAAAATGATGAAAATAGTTCATTTGCTTCATAGAAACAGTGTAAGCAAAAGCATTCTTCATACAGTCCGTTTTAGCTGTTTTCTCCTTCTGCAAAAGCTTTGAAAGTAACAATAATGGTCAAAACGTAGTTGAGTGAATCAGGTTCTACAACTATACCTAATCCTTTATACCAAAATGAAAATAGTTCATTTCCTTGATAGAAACAGTGTAAGCTAAAGCATTCCTCTTAATAGTCCGTTTGAGCTGTTTTCTCCTTCTGCAAAAGCTTTGAAAGTAACAATAATGGTCAAAACGTAGTTGAGTGAATCAGGTTCTACAACTATACCTAATCCTTCATACCATGATGAAAATGATGAAAATAGTTCATTTGCTTGATAGAAACAGTGTAAGCAAAAGCATTCTTTACACAGTCCGTTTTAGCTGTTTTCTCCTTCTGAAAAAGCTTTGAAAGTAACAATAATGGTCAAAACGTAGTTGAGTGAATTAGCTTCTACAACTATACCTAATCCTTCATACCATGATGAAAATGATGAAAATAGTTCATTTGCTTGATAGAAACAGTGTAAGCTAAAGCATTCTTCATAACAGTCCGTTTTAGCTGTTTTCTCCTTCTGCAAAAGCTTTGAAAGTAACAATAATGGTCAAAACGTAGTTGAGTGAATCAGGTTCTAAAACTATACCTAATCCTTCATACCATGATGAAAATGATGAAAATAGTTCATTTGCTTGATAGAAACAGTGTAAGCAAAAGCATTCTTTACACAGTCCGTTTTAGCTGTTTTCTCCTTCTGAAAAAGCTTTGAAAGTAACAATAATGGTCAAAACGTAGTTGAGTGAAAGTGAATCAGGTTCTAAAACTATACCTAATCCTTCATACCATGATGAAAATGATGAAAATAGTTCATTTGCTTCATAGAAACAGTGTAAGCAAAAGCATTCTTCATACAGTCCGTTTTAGCTGTTTACTCCTTCTGCAAAAGCTTTGAAAGTAACAATAATGGTCAAAACGTAGTTGTGTGAATCAGGTTCTACAACTATACCTAATCCTTTATACCAAAATGAAAATAGTTCATTTCCTTGATAGAAACAGTGTAGCTAAGCATTCCTCTTAATAGTCCGTTTGAGCTGTTTTCTCCTTCTGCAAAAGCTTTGAAAGTAACAATAATGGTCAAAACGTAGTTGAGTGAATCAGGTTCTACAACTATACCTAATCCTTCATACGATAATGATAATGATGAAAATAGTTAATTTGCTTGATAGAAACAGTGTAAGCTAAAGCATTGTTCATAACAGTCCGTTTTAGCTGTTTACTCCTTCTGCAAAAGCTTTTGAAAGTAACAATAATGGTCAAAACGTAGTTGTGTGAATCAGGTTCTACAACTATACCTAATCCTTTATACCAAAATGAAAATAGTTCATTTCCTTGATAGAAACAGTGTAGCTAAGCATTCCTCTTAATAGTCCGTTTGAGCTGTTTTCTCCTTCTGCAAAAGCTTTGAAAGTAACAATAATGGTCAAAACGTAGTTGAGTGAATCAGGTTCTACAACTATACCTAATCCTTCATACCATGATGAAAATGATGAAAATAATTCATTTGCTTGATAGAAACAGTGTAAGCAAAAGCATTCTTTACACAGTCCGTTTTAGCTGTTTTCTCCTTCTGAAAAAGCTTTGAAAGTAACAATAATGGTCAAAACGTAGTTGAGTGAATTAGCTTCTACAACTATACCTAATCCTTCATACCATGATGAAAATGATGAAAATAGTTCATTTGCTTGATAGAAACAGTGTAAGCTAAAGCATTGTTCATAACAGTCCGTTTTAGCTGTTTACTCCTTTTGCAAAAGCTTTGAAAGTAACAATAATGGTCAAAACGTAGTTGTGTGAATCAGGTTCTACAACTATACCTAATCCTTTATACCAAAATGAAAATAGTTCATTTCCTTGATAGAAACAGTGTAGCTAAGCATTCCTCTTAATAGTCCGTTTGAGCTGTTTTCTCCTTCTGCAAAAGCTTTGAAAGTAACAATAATGGTCAAAACGTAGTTGAGTGAATCAGGTTCTACAACTATACCTAATCCTTCATACCATGATGAAAATGATGAAAATAGTTCATTTGCTTGATAGAAACAGTGTAAGCAAAAGCATTCTTTACACAGTCCGTTTTAGCTGTTTTCTCCTTCTGAAAAAGCTTTGAAAGTAACAATAATGGTCAAAACGTAGTTGAGTGAATTAGCTTCTACAACTATACCTAATCCTTCATACCATGATGAAAATGATGAAAATAGTTCATTTGCTTGATAGAAACAGTGTAAGCTAAAGCATTCTTCATAACAGTCCGTTTGAGCTTTTTTCTCCTTCTGCAAAAGCTTTGAAAGTAACAATAATGGTCAAAACGTAGTTGAGTGAATCAGGTTCTAAAACTATACCTAATCCTTCATACCATGATGAAAATGATGATAATAGTTCATTTCCTTGATAGAAACAGTGTAGCTAAGCATTCCTCTTAATAGTCCGTTTGAGCTGTTTTCTCCTTCTGCAAAAGCTTTGAAAGTAACAATAATGGTCAAAACGTAGTTGAGTGAATCAGGTTCTAAAACTATACCTAATCCTTCATACCATGATGAAAATGATGAAAATAGTTCATTTGCTTCATAGAAACAGTGTAAGCAAAAGCATTCTTCATACAGTCCGTTTTAGCTGTTTTCTCCTTCTGCAAAAGCTTTGAAAGTAACAATAATGGTCAAAACGTAGTTGAGTGAATCAGGTTCTACAACTATACCTAATCCTTCATACGATAATGATAATGATGAAAATAGTTAATTTGCTTGATAGAAACAGTGTAAGCTAAAGCATTCTTCATAACAGTCCGTTTGAGCTGTTTTCTCCTTCTGCAAAAGCTTTGAAAGTAACAATAATGGTCAAAACGTAGTTGAGTGAATCAGGTTCTACAACTATACCTAATCCTTCATACCATGATGAAAATGATGAAAATAGTTCATTTGCTTGATAGAAACAGTGTAAGCAAAAGCATTCTTTATACAGTCCGTTTTAGCTGTTTTCTCCTTCTGAAAAAGCTTTGAAAGTAACAATAATGGTCAAAACGTAGTTGAGTGAATTAGCTTCTACAACTATACCTAATCCTTCATACCATGATGAAAATGATGAAAATAGTTCATTTGCTTGATAGAAACAGTGTAAGCTAAAGCATTCTTCATAACAGTCCGTTTTAGCTGTTTTCTCCTTCTGCAAAAGCTTTGAAAGTAACAATAATGTTCAAAACGTAGTTGAGTGAATCAGGTTCTACAACTATACCTAATCCTTCATACGATAATGATAATGATGAAAATAGTTAATTTGCTTGATAGAAACAGTGTAAGCTAAAGCATTGTTCATAACAGTCCGTTTTAGCTGTTTACTCCTTCTGCAAAAGCTTTGAAAGTAACAATAATGGTCAAAACGTAGTTGTGTGAATCAGGTTCTACAACTATACCTAATCCTTTATACCAAAATGAAAATAGTTCATTTCCTTGATAGAAACAGTGTAGCTAAGCATTCCTCTTAATAGTCCGTTTGAGCTGTTTTCTCCTTCTGCAAAAGCTTTGAAAGTAACAATAATGGTCAAAACGTAGTTGAGTGAATCAGGTTCTACAACTATACCTAATCCTTCATACGATAATGATAATGATGAAAATAGTTAATTTGCTTGATAGAAACAGTGTAAGCTAAAGCATTCTTCATAACAGTCCGTTTGAGCTGTTTTCTCCTTCTGCAAAAGCTTTGAAAGTAACAATAATGGTCAAAACGTAGTTGAGTGAATCAGGTTCTACAACTATACCTAATCCTTCATACCATGATGAAAATGATGAAAATAGTTCATTTGCTTGATAGAAACAGTGTAAGCAAAAGCATTCTTTATACAGTCCGTTTTAGCTGTTTTCTCCTTCTGAAAAAGCTTTGAAAGTAACAATAATGGTCAAAACGTAGTTGAGTGAATTAGCTTCTACAACTATACCTAATCCTTCATACCATGATGAAAATGATGAAAATAGTTCATTTGCTTGATAGAAACAGTGTAAGCTAAAGCATTCTTCATAACAGTCCGTTTTAGCTGTTTTCTCCTTCTGCAAAAGCTTTGAAAGTAACAATAATGTTCAAAACGTAGTTGAGTGAATCAGGTTCTACAACTATACCTAATCCTTCATACGATAATGATAATGATGAAAATAGTTAATTTGCTTGATAGAAACAGTGTAAGCTAAAGCATTGTTCATAACAGTCCGTTTTAGCTGTTTACTCCTTCTGCAAAAGCTTTGAAAGTAACAATAATGGTCAAAACGTAGTTGTGTGAATCAGGTTCTACAACTATACCTAATCCTTTATACCAAAATGAAAATAGTTCATTTCCTTGATAGAAACAGTGTAGCTAAGCATTCCTCTTAATAGTCCGTTTGAGCTGTTTTCTCCTTCTGCAAAAGCTTTGAAAGTAACAATAATGGTCAAAACGTAGTTGAGTGAATCAGGTTCTACAACTATACCTAATCCTTCATACGATAATGATAATGATGAAAATAGTTAATTTGCTTGATAGAAACAGTGTAAGCTAAAGCATTCTTCATAACAGTCCGTTTGAGCTGTTTTCTCCTTCTGCAAAAGCTTTGAAAGTAACAATAATGGTCAAAACGTAGTTGTGTGAATCAGGTTCTACAACTATACCTAATCCTTTATACCAAAATGAAAATAGTTCATTTCCTTGATAGAAACAGTGTAGCTAAGCATTCCTCTTAATAGTCCGTTTGAGCTGTTTTCTCCTTCTGCAAAAGCTTTGAAAGTAACAATAATGGTCAAAACGTAGTTGAGTGAATCAGGTTCTACAACTATACCTAATCCTTCATACCATGATGAAAATGATGAAAATAGTTCATTTGCTTGATAGAAACAGTGTAAGCAAAAGCATTCTTTACACAGTCCGTTTTAGCAGTTTTCTCCTTCTGAAAAAGCTTTGAAAGTAACAATAATGGTCAAAACGTAGTTGAGTGAATTAGCTTCTACAACTATACCTAATCCTTCATACCATGATGAAAATGATGAAAATAGTTCATTTGCTTGATAGAAACAGTGTAAGCTAAAGCATTCTTCATAACAGTCCGTTTTAGCTGTTTTCTCCTTCTGCAAAAGCTTTGAAAGTAACAATAATGGTCAAAACGTAGTTGAGTGAATCAGGTTCTAAAACTATACCTAATCCTTCATACCATGATGAAAATGATGAAAATAGTTCATTTGCTTCATAGAAACAGTGTAAGCAAAAGCATTCTTCATACAGTCCGTTTTAGCTGTTTTCTCCTTCTGAAAAAGCTTTGAAAGTAACAATAATGGTCAAAACGTAGTTGAGTGAATTAGCTTCTACAACTATACCTAATCCTTCATACCATGATGAAAATGATGAAAATAGTTCATTTGCTTGATAGAAACAGTGTAAGCTAAAGCATTCTTCATAACAGTCCGTTTTAGCTGTTTTCTCCTTCTGCAAAAGTTTTGAAAGTAACAATAATGGTCAAAACGTAGTTGAGTGAATCAGGTTCTAAAACTATACCTAATCCTTCATACCATGATGAAAATGATGAAAATAGTTCATTTGCTTCATAGAAACAGTGTAAGCAAAAGCATTCTTCATACAGTCCGTTTTAGCTGTTTTCTCCTTCTGCAAAAGCTTTGAAAGTAACAATAATGGTCAAAACGTAGTTGAGTGAATCAGGTTCTACAACTATACCTAATCCTTCATACGATAATGATAATGATGAAAATAGTTAATTTGCTTGATAGAAACAGTGTAAGCTAAAGCATTGTTCATAACAGTCCGTTTTAGCTGTTTACTCCTTCTGCAAAAGCTTTGAAAGTAACAATAATGGTCAAAACGTAGTTGTGTGAATCAGGTTCTACAACTATACCTAATCCTTTATACCAAAATGAAAATAGTTCATTTCCTTGATAGAAACAGTGTAGCTAAGCATTCCTCTTAATAGTCCGTTTGAGCTGTTTACTCCTTCTGCAAAGCTTTTAAAGTAACAATAATGGTCAAAACGTAGTTGTGTGAATCAGGTTCTACAACTATACCTAATCCTTTATACCAAAATGAAAATAGTTCATTTCCTTGATAGAAACAGTGTAGCTAAGCATTCCTCTTAATAGTCCGTTTGAGCTGTTTTCTCCTTCTGCAAAAGCTTTGAAAGTAACAATAATGGTCAAAACGTAGTTGAGTGAATCAGGTTCTACAACTATACCTAATCCTTCATACCATGATGAAAATGATGAAAATAGTTAATTTGCTTGATAGAAACAGTGTAAGCAAAAGCATTCTTTACACAGTCCGTTTTAGCTGTTTTCTCCTTCTGAAAAAGCTTTGAAAGTAACAATAATGGTCAATACGTAGTTGAGTGAATTAGCTTCTACAACTATACCTAATCCTTCATACCATGATGAAAATGATGAAAATAGTTCATTTGCTTGATAGAAACAGTGTAAGCTAAAGCATTGTTCATAACAGTCCGTTTTAGCTGTTTTCTCCTTCTGCAAAAGCTTTGAAAGTAACAATAATGGTCAAAACGTAGTTGAGTGAATCAGGTTCTACAACTATACCTAATCCTTCATACGATAATGATAATGATGAAAATAGTTAATTTGCTTGATAGAAACAGTGTAAGCTAAAGCATTGTTCATAACAGTCCGTTTTAGCTGTTTACTCCTTCTGCAAAAGCTTTGAAAGTAACAATAATGGTCAAAACGTAGTTGTGTGAATCAGGTTCTACAACTATACCTAATCCTTTATACCAAAATGAAAATAGTTCATTTCCTTGATAGAAACAGTGTAGCTAAGCATTCCTCTTAATAGTCCGTTTGAGCTGTTTACTCCTTCTGCAAAGCTTTTAAAGTAACAATAATGGTCAAAACGTAGTTGTGTGAATCAGGTTCTACAACTATACCTAATCCTTTATACCAAAATGAAAATAGTTCATTTCCTTGATAGAAACAGTGTAGCTAAGCATTCCTCTTAATAGTCCGTTTGAGCTGTTTTCTCCTTCTGCAAAAGCTTTGAAAGTAACAATAATGGTCAAAACGTAGTTGAGTGAATCAGGTTCTACAACTATACCTAATCCTTCATACCATGATGAAAATGATGAAAATAGTTAATTTGCTTGATAGAAACAGTGTAAGCAAAAGCATTCTTTACACAGTCCGTTTTAGCTGTTTTCTCCTTCTGAAAAAGCTTTGAAAGTAACAATAATGGTCAATACGTAGTTGAGTGAATTAGCTTCTACAACTATACCTAATCCTTCATACCATGATGAAAATGATGAAAATAGTTCATTTGCTTGATAGAAACAGTGTAAGCTAAAGCATTGTTCATAACAGTCCGTTTTAGCTGTTTACTCCTTCTGCAAAAGCTTTGAAAGTAACAATAATGGTCAAAACGTAGTTGTGTGAATCAGGTTCTACAACTATACCTAATCCTTTATACCAAAATGAAAATAGTTCATTTCCTTGATAGAAACAGTGTAGCTAAGCATTCCTCTTAATAGTCCGTTTGAGCTGTTTTCTCCTTCTGCAAAAGCTTTGAAAGTAACAATAATGGTCAAAACGTAGTTGAGTGAATCAGGTTCTACAACTATACCTAATCCTTCATACCATGATGAAAATGATGAAAATAGTTCATTTGCTTGATAGAAACAGTGTAAGCAAAAGCATTCTTTACACAGTCCGTTTTAGCTGTTTTCTCCTTCTGAAAAAGCTTTGAAAGTAACAATAATGGTCAAAACGTAGTTGAGTGAATTAGCTTCTACAACTATACCTAATCCTTCATACCATGATGAAAATGATGAAAATAGTTAATTTGCTTGATAGAAACAGTGTAAGCTAAAGCATTCTTCATAACAGTCCGTTTTAGCTGTTTTCTCCTTCTGCAAAAGCTTTGAAAGTAACAATAATGGTCAAAACGTAGTTGAGTGAATCAGGTTCTAAAACTATACCTAATCCTTCATACCATGATGAAAATGATGAAAATAGTTCATTTGCTTCATAGAAACAGTGTAAGCAAAAGCATTCTTCATACAGTCCGTTTTAGCTGTTTTCTCCTTCTGAAAAAGCTTTGAAAGTAACAATAATGGTCAAAACGTAGTTGAGTGAATTAGCTTCTACAACTATACCTAATCCTTCATACCATGATGAAAATGATGAAAATAGTTCATTTGCTTGATAGAAAAAGTGTAAGCTAAAGCATTCTTCATAACAGTCCGTTTTAGCTGTTTTCTCCTTCTGCAAAAGTTTTGAAAGTAACAATAATGGTCAAAACGTAGTTGAGTGAATCAGGTTCTAAAACTATACCTAATCCTTCATACCATGATGAAAATGATGAAAATAGTTCATTTGCTTCATAGAAACAGTGTAAGCAAAAGCATTCTTCATACAGTCCGTTTTAG
Organism: Pungitius pungitius; assembly: GCF_949316345.1. NCBI lineage: Eukaryota > Metazoa > Chordata > Actinopteri > Perciformes > Gasterosteidae > Pungitius > Pungitius pungitius. The sequence continues at coordinate 10,768,692 of NC_084904.1, forward strand.
CTGTTTTCTCCTTCTGCAAAAGCTTTGAAAGTAACAATAATGGTCAAAACGTAGTTGAGTGAATCAGGTTCTACAACTATACCTAATCCTTTATACCAAAATGAAAATAGTTCATTTCCTTGATAGAAACAGTGTAAGCTAAAGCATTCCTCTTAATAGTCCGTTTGAGCTGTTTTCTCCTTCTGCAAAAGCTTTGAAAGTAACAATAATGGTCAAAACGTAGTTGAGTGAATCAGGTTCTACAACTATACCTAATCCTTCATACCATGATGAAAATGATGAAAATAGTTCATTTGCTTGATAGAAACAGTGTAAGCAAAAGCATTCTTTACACAGTCCGTTTTAGCTGTTTTCTCCTTCTGAAAAAGCTTTGAAAGTAACAATAATGGTCAAAACGTAGTTGAGTGAATTAGCTTCTACAACTATACCTAATCCTTCATACCATGATGAAAATGATGAAAATAGTTCATTTGCTTGATAGAAACAGTGTAAGCTAAAGCATTCTTCATAACAGTCCGTTTTAGCTGTTTTCTCCTTCTGCAAAAGCTTTGAAAGTAACAATAATGGTCAAAACGTAGTTGAGTGAATCAGGTTCTAAAACTATACCTAATCCTTCATACCATGATGAAAATGATGAAAATAGTTCATTTGCTTGATAGAAACAGTGTAAGCAAAAGCATTCTTTACACAGTCCGTTTTAGCTGTTTTCTCCTTCTGAAAAAGCTTTGAAAGTAACAATAATGGTCAAAACGTAGTTGAGTGAAAGTGAATCAGGTTCTAAAACTATACCTAATCCTTCATACCATGATGAAAATGATGAAAATAGTTCATTTGCTTCATAGAAACAGTGTAAGCAAAAGCATTCTTCATACAGTCCGTTTTAGCTGTTTACTCCTTCTGCAAAAGCTTTGAAAGTAACAATAATGGTCAAAACGTAGTTGTGTGAATCAGGTTCTACAACTATACCTAATCCTTTATACCAAAATGAAAATAGTTCATTTCCTTGATAGAAACAGTGTAGCTAAGCATTCCTCTTAATAGTCCGTTTGAGCTGTTTTCTCCTTCTGCAAAAGCTTTGAAAGTAACAATAATGGTCAAAACGTAGTTGAGTGAATCAGGTTCTACAACTATACCTAATCCTTCATACGATAATGATAATGATGAAAATAGTTAATTTGCTTGATAGAAACAGTGTAAGCTAAAGCATTCTTCATAACAGTCCGTTTGAGCTGTTTTCTCCTTCTGCAAAAGCTTTGAAAGTAACAATAATGGTCAAAACGTAGTTGTGTGAATCAGGTTCTACAACTATACCTAATCCTTTATACCAAAATGAAAATAGTTCATTTCCTTGATAGAAACAGTGTAGCTAAGCATTCCTCTTAATAGTCCGTTTGAGCTGTTTTCTCCTTCTGCAAAAGCTTTGAAAGTAACAATAATGGTCAAAACGTAGTTGAGTGAATCAGGTTCTACAACTATACCTAATCCTTCATACCATGATGAAAATGATGAAAATAGTTCATTTGCTTGATAGAAACAGTGTAAGCAAAAGCATTCTTTACACAGTCCGTTTTAGCTGTTTTCTCCTTCTGAAAAAGCTTTGAAAGTAACAATAATGGTCAAAACGTAGTTGAGTGAATTAGCTTCTACAACTATACCTAATCCTTCATACCATGATGAAAATGATGAAAATAGTTCATTTGCTTGATAGAAACAGTGTAAGCTAAAGCATTCTTCATAACAGTCCGTTTTAGCTGTTTTCTCCTTCTGCAAAAGCTTTGAAAGTAACAATAATGGTCAAAACGTAGTTGAGTGAATCAGGTTCTAAAACTATACCTAATCCTTCATACCATGATGAAAATGATGAAAATAGTTCATTTGCTTCATAGAAACAGTGTAAGCAAAAGCATTCTTCATACAGTCCGTTTTAGCTGTTTTCTCCTTCTGAAAAAGCTTTGAAAGTAACAATAATGGTCAAAACGTAGTTGAGTGAATTAGCTTCTACAACTATACCTAATCCTTCATACCATGATGAAAATGATGAAAATAGTTCATTTGCTTGATAGAAACAGTGTAAGCTAAAGCATTCTTCATAACAGTCCGTTTTAGCTGTTTTCTCCTTCTGCAAAAGTTTTGAAAGTAACAATAATGGTCAAAACGTAGTTGAGTGAATCAGGTTCTAAAACTATACCTAATCCTTCATACCATGATGAAAATGATGAAAATAGTTCATTTGCTTCATAGAAACAGTGTAAGCAAAAGCATTCTTCATACAGTCCGTTTTAGCTGTTTTCTCCTTCTGCAAAAGCTTTGAAAGTAACAATAATGGTCAAAACGTAGTTGAGTGAATCAGGTTCTACAACTATACCTAATCCTTCATACGATAATGATAATGATGAAAATAGTTAATTTGCTTGATAGAAACAGTGTAAGCTAAAGCATTGTTCATAACAGTCCGTTTTAGCTGTTTACTCCTTCTGCAAAAGCTTTGAAAGTAACAATAATGGTCAAAACGTAGTTGTGTGAATCAGGTTCTACAACTATACCTAATCCTTTATACCAAAATGAAAATAGTTCATTTCCTTGATAGAAACAGTGTAGCTAAGCATTCCTCTTAATAGTCCGTTTGAGCTGTTTACTCCTTCTGCAAAGCTTTTAAAGTAACAATAATGGTCAAAACGTAGTTGTGTGAATCAGGTTCTACAACTATACCTAATCCTTTATACCAAAATGAAAATAGTTCATTTCCTTGATAGAAACAGTGTAGCTAAGCATTCCTCTTAATAGTCCGTTTGAGCTGTTTTCTCCTTCTGCAAAAGCTTTGAAAGTAACAATAATGGTCAAAACGTAGTTGAGTGAATCAGGTTCTACAACTATACCTAATCCTTCATACCATGATGAAAATGATGAAAATAGTTCATTTGCTTGATAGAAACAGTGTAAGCTAAAGCATTCTTCATAACAGTCCGTTTTAGCTGTTTTCTCCTTCTGCAAAAGTTTTGAAAGTAACAATAATGGTCAAAACGTAGTTGAGTGAATCAGGTTCTAAAACTATACCTAATCCTTCATACCATGATGAAAATGATGAAAATAGTTCATTTGCTTCATAGAAACAGTGTAAGCAAAAGCATTCTTCATACAGTCCGTTTTAGCTGTTTTCTCCTTCTGCAAAAGCTTTGAAAGTAACAATAATGGTCAAAACGTAGTTGAGTGAATCAGGTTCTACAACTATACCTAATCCTTCATACGATAATGATAATGATGAAAATAGTTAATTTGCTTGATAGAAACAGTGTAAGCTAAAGCATTGTTCATAACAGTCCGTTTTAGCTGTTTACTCCTTCTGCAAAAGCTTTGAAAGTAACAATAATGGTCAAAACGTAGTTGTGTGAATCAGGTTCTACAACTATACCTAATCCTTTATACCAAAATGAAAATAGTTCATTTCCTTGATAGAAACAGTGTAGCTAAGCATTCCTCTTAATAGTCCGTTTGAGCTGTTTACTCCTTCTGCAAAGCTTTTAAAGTAACAATAATGGTCAAAACGTAGTTGTGTGAATCAGGTTCTACAACTATACCTAATCCTTTATACCAAAATGAAAATAGTTCATTTCCTTGATAGAAACAGTGTAGCTAAGCATTCCTCTTAATAGTCCGTTTGAGCTGTTTTCTCCTTCTGCAAAAGCTTTGAAAGTAACAATAATGGTCAAAACGTAGTTGAGTGAATCAGGTTCTACAACTATACCTAATCCTTCATACCATGATGAAAATGATGAAAATAGTTAATTTGCTTGATAGAAACAGTGTAAGCAAAAGCATTCTTTACACAGTCCGTTTTAGCTGTTTTCTCCTTCTGAAAAAGATTTGAAAGTAACAATAATGGTCAATACGTAGTTGAGTGAATTAGCTTCTACAACTATACCTAATCCTTCATACCATGATGAAAATGATGAAAATAGTTCATTTGCTTGATAGAAACAGTGTAAGCTAAAGCATTGTTCATAACAGTCCGTTTTAGCTGTTTACTCCTTCTGCAAAAGCTTTGAAAGTAACAATAATGGTCAAAACGTAGTTGTGTGAATCAGGTTCTACAACTATACCTAATCCTTTATACCAAAATGAAAATAGTTCATTTCCTTGATAGAAACAGTGTAGCTAAGCATTCCTCTTAATAGTCCGTTTGAGCTGTTTTCTCCTTCTGCAAAAGCTTTGAAAGTAACAATAATGGTCAAAACGTAGTTGAGTGAATCAGGTTCTACAACTATACCTAATCCTTCATACCATGATGAAAATGATGAAAATAGTTCATTTGCTTGATAGAAACAGTGTAAGCAAAAGCATTCTTTACACAGTCCGTTTTAGCTGTTTTCTCCTTCTGAAAAAGCTTTGAAAGTAACAATAATGGTCAAAACGTAGTTGAGTGAATTAGCTTCTACAACTATACCTAATCCTTCATACCATGATGAAAATGATGAAAATAGTTCATTTGCTTGATAGAAACAGTGTAAGCTAAAGCATTCTTCATAACAGTCCGTTTTAGCTGTTTTCTCCTTCTGCAAAAGCTTTGAAAGTAACAATAATGGTCAAAACGTAGTTGAGTGAATCAGGTTCTAAAACTATACCTAATCCTTCATACCATGATGAAAATGATGAAAATAGTTCATTTGCTTCATAGAAACAGTGTAAGCAAAAGCATTCTTCATACAGTCCGTTTTAGCTGTTTTCTCCTTCTGAAAAAGCTTTGAAAGTAACAATAATGGTCAAAACGTAGTTGAGTGAATTAGCTTCTACAACTATACCTAATCCTTCATACCATGATGAAAATGATGAAAATAGTTCATTTGCTTGATAGAAAAAGTGTAAGCTAAAGCATTCTTCATAACAGTCCGTTTTAGCTGTTTTCTCCTTCTGCAAAAGTTTTGAAAGTAACAATAATGGTCAAAACGTAGTTGAGTGAATCAGGTTCTAAAACTATACCTAATCCTTCATACCATGATGAAAATGATGAAAATAGTTCATTTGCTTCATAGAAACAGTGTAAGCAAAAGCATTCTTCATACAGTCCGTTTTAGCTGTTTTCTCCTTCTGCAAAAGCTTTGAAAGTAACAATAATGGTCAAAACGTAGTTGAGTGAATCAGGTTCTACAACTATACCTAATCCTTTATACCAAAATGAAAATAGTTCATTTCCTTGATAGAAACAGTGTAAGCTAAAGCATTCCTCTTAATAGTCCGTTTGAGCTGTTTTCTCCTTCTGCAAAAGCTTTGAAAGTAACAATAATGGTCAAAACGTAGTTGAGTGAATCAGGTTCTACAACTATACCTAATCCTTCATACCATGATGAAAATGATGAAAATAGTTCATTTGCTTGATAGAAACAGTGTAAGCAAAAGCATTCTTTACACAGTCCGTTTTAGCTGTTTTCTCCTTCTGAAAAAGCTTTGAAAGTAACAATAATGGTCAAAACGTAGTTGAGTGAATTAGCTTCTACAACTATACCTAATCCTTCATACCATGATGAAAATGATGAAAATAGTTCATTTGCTTGATAGAAACAGTGTAAGCTAAAGCATTCTTCATAACAGTCCGTTTTAGCTGTTTTCTCCTTCTGCAAAAGCTTTGAAAGTAACAATAATGGTCAAAACGTAGTTGAGTGAATCAGGTTCTAAAACTATACCTAATCCTTCATACCATGATGAAAATGATGAAAATAGTTCATTTGCTTGATAGAAACAGTGTAAGCAAAAGCATTCTTTACACAGTCCGTTTTAGCTGTTTTCTCCTTCTGAAAAAGCTTTGAAAGTAACAATAATGGTCAAAACGTAGTTGAGTGAAAGTGAATCAGGTTCTAAAACTATACCTAATCCTTCATACCATGATGAAAATGATGAAAATAGTTCATTTGCTTCATAGAAACAGTGTAAGCAAAAGCATTCTTCATACAGTCCGTTTTAGCTGTTTTCTCCTTCTGAAAAAGCTTTGAAAGTAACAATAATGGTCAAAACGTAGTTGAGTGAATTAGCTTCTACAACTATACCTAATCCTTCATACCATGATGAAAATGATGAAATAGTTCATTTGCTTGATAGAAAAAGTGTAAGCTAAAGCATTCTTCATAACAGTCCGTTTTAGCTGTTTTCTCCTTCTGCAAAAGTTTTGAAAGTAACAATAATGGTCAAAACGTAGTTGAGTGAATCAGGTTCTAAAACTATACCTAATCCTTCATACCATGATGAAAATGATGAAAATAGTTCATTTGCTTCATAGAAACAGTGTAAGCAAAAGCATTCTTCATACAGTCCGTTTTAGCTGTTTTCTCCTTCTGCAAAAGCTTTGAAAGTAACAATAATGGTCAAAACGTAGTTGAGTGAATCAGGTTCTACAACTATACCTAATCCTTTATACCAAAATGAAAATAGTTCATTTCCTTGATAGAAACAGTGTAAGCTAAAGCATTCCTCTTAATAGTCCGTTTGAGCTGTTTTCTCCTTCTGCAAAAGCTTTGAAAGTAACAATAATGGTCAAAACGTAGTTGAGTGAATCAGGTTCTACAACTATACCTAATCCTTCATACCATGATGAAAATGATGAAAATAGTTCATTTGCTTGATAGAAACAGTGTAAGCAAAAGCATTCTTTACACAGTCCGTTTTAGCTGTTTTCTCCTTCTGAAAAAGCTTTGAAAGTAACAATAATGGTCAAAACGTAGTTGAGTGAATTAGCTTCTACAACTATACCTAATCCTTCATACCATGATGAAAATGATGAAAATAGTTCATTTGCTTGATAGAAACAGTGTAAGCTAAAGCATTCTTCATAACAGTCCGTTTTAGCTGTTTTCTCCTTCTGCAAAAGCTTTGAAAGTAACAATAATGGTCAAAACGTAGTTGAGTGAATCAGGTTCTAAAACTATACCTAATCCTTCATACCATGATGAAAATGATGAAAATAGTTCATTTGCTTCATAGAAACAGTGTAAGCAAAAGCATTCTTCATACAGTCCGTTTTAGCTGTTTTCTCCTTCTGCAAAAGCTTTGAAAGTAACAATAATGGTCAAAACGTAGTTGAGTGAATCAGGTTCTAAAACTATACCTAATCCTTCATACCATGATGAAAATGATGAAAATAGTTTATTTGCTTCATAGAAACAGTGTAAGCAAAAGCATTCTTTATACAGTCCGTTTTAGCTGTTTTCTCCTTCTGCAAAAGCTTTGAAAGTAACAATAATGGTCAAAACGTAGTTGAGTGAATCAGGTTCTAGAACTATACCTAATCCTTCATACCATGATGAAAATGATGAAAATAGTTTATTTGCTTCATAGAAACAGTGTAAGCAAAAACATTCTTTACACAGTCCGTTTTAGCTGTTTTCTCCTTCTGAAAAAGCTTTGAAAGTAACAATAATGGTCAAAACGTAGTTGAGTGAATTAGCTTCTACAACTATACCTAATCCTTCATACCATGATGAAAATGATGAAAATAGTTCATTTGCTTGATAGAAACAGTGTAAGCTAAAGCATTCTTCATAACAGTCCGTTTTAGCTGTTTACTCCTTCTGCAAAAGCTTTGAAAGTAACAATAATGGTCAAAACGTAGTTGTGTGAATCAGGTTCTACAACTATACCTAATCCTTTATACCAAAATGAAAATAGTTCATTTCCTTGATAGAAACAGTGTAGCTAAGCATTCCTCTTAATAGTCCGTTTGAGCTGTTTTCTCCTTCTGCAAAAGCTTTGAAAGTAACAATAATGGTCAAAACGTAGTTGAGTGAATCAGGTTCTACAACTATACCTAATCCTTCATACCATGATGAAAATGATGAAAATAGTTCATTTGCTTGATAGAAACAGTGTAAGCAAAAGCATTCTTTACACAGTCCGTTTTAGCTGTTTTCTCCTTCTGAAAAAGCTTTGAAAGTAACAATAATGGTCAAAACGTAGTTGAGTGAATTAGCTTCTACAACTATACCTAATCCTTCATACCATGATGAAAATGATGAAAATAGTTCATTTGCTTGATAGAAACAGTGTAAGCTAAAGCATTCTTCATAACAGTCCGTTTTAGCTGTTTTCTCCTTCAGCAAAAGCTTTGAAAGTAACAATAATGGTCAAAACGTAGTTGAGTGAATCAGGTTCTAAAACTATACCTAATCCTTCATACCATGATGAAAATGATGAAAATAGTTCATTTGCTTCATAGAAACAGTGTAAGCAAAAGCATTCTTCATACAGTCCGTTTTAGCTGTTTTCTCCTTCTGAAAAAGCTTTGAAAGTAACAATAATGGTCAAAACGTAGTTGAGTGAATTAGCTTCTACAACTATACCTAATCCTTCATACCATGATGAAAATGATGAAAATAGTTCATTTGCTTGATAGAAACAGTGTAAGCTAAAGCATTCTTCATAACAGTCCGTTTTAGCTGTTTTCTCCTTCTGCAAAAGCTTTGAAAGTAACAATAATGGTCAAAACGTAGTTGTGTGAATCAGGTTCTACAACTATACCTAATCCTTTATACCAAAATGAAAATAGTTCATTTCCTTGATAGAAACAGTGTAGCTAAGCATTCCTCTTAATAGTCCGTTTGAGCTGTTTTCTCCTTCTGCAAAAGCTTTGAAAGTAACAATAATGGTCAAAACGTAGTTGAGTGAATCAGGTTCTACAACTATACCTAATCCTTCATACCATGATGAAAATGATGAAAATAGTTCATTTGCTTGATAGAAACAGTGTAAGCAAAAGCATTCTTTACACAGTCCGTTTTAGCTGTTTTCTCCTTCTGAAAAAGCTTTGAAAGTAACAATAATGGTCAAAACGTAGTTGAGTGAATTAGCTTCTACAACTATACCTAATCCTTCATACCATGATGAAAATGATGAAAATAGTTCATTTGCTTGATAGAAACAGTGTAAGCTAAAGCATTCTTCATAACAGTCCGTTTTAGCTGTTTTCTCCTTCAGCAAAAGCTTTGAAAGTAACAATAATGGTCAAAACGTAGTTGAGTGAATCAGGTTCTAAAACTATACCTAATCCTTCATACCATGATGAAAATGATGAAAATAGTTCATTTGCTTCATAGAAACAGTGTAAGCAAAAGCATTCTTCATACAGTCCGTTTTAGCTGTTTTCTCCTTCTGAAAAAGCTTTGAAAGTAACAATAATGGTCAAAACGTAGTTGAGTGAATTAGCTTCTACAACTATACCTAATCCTTCATACCATGATGAAAATGATGAAAATAGTTCATTTGCTTGATAGAAACAGTGTAAGCTAAAGCATTCTTCATAACAGTCCGTTTTAGCTGTTTTCTCCTTCTGCAAAAGTTTTGAAAGTAACAATAATGGTCAAAACGTAGTTGAGTGAATCAGGTTCTAAAACTATACCTAATCCTTCATACCATGATGAAAATGATGAAAATAGTTCATTTGCTTCATAGAAACAGTGTAAGCAAAAGCATTCTTCATACAGTCCGTTTTAGCTGTTTTCTCCTTCTGCAAAAGCTTTGAAAGTAACAATAATGGTCAAAACGTAGTTGAGTGAATCAGGTTCTACAACTATACCTAATCCTTCATACGATAATGATAATGATGAAAATAGTTAATTTGCTTGATAGAAACAGTGTAAGCTAAAGCATTCTTCATAACAGTCCGTTTTAGCTGTTTACTCCTTCTGCAAAAGCTTTGAAAGTAACAATAATGGTCAAAACGTAGTTGAGTGAATCAGGTTCTAAAACTATACCTAATCCTTCATACCATGATGAAAATGATGAAAATAGTTCATTTGCTTGATAGAAACAGTGTAAGCAAAAGCATTCTTTACACAGTCCGTTTTAGCTGTTTTCTCCTTCTGAAAAAGCTTTGAAAGTAACAATAATGGTCAAAACGTAGTTGAGTGAATTAGCTTTTACAACTATACCTAATCCTTCATACCATGATGAAAATGATGAAAATAGTTCATTTGCTTGATAGAAACAGTGTAAGCTAAAGCATTCTTCATAACAGTCCGTTTTAGCTGTTTACTCCTTCTGCAAAGCTTTGAAAGTAACAATAATGGTCAAAACGTAGTTGTGTGAATCAGGTTCTACAACTATACCTAATCCTTTATACCAAAATGAAAATAGTTCATTTCCTTGATAGAAACAGTGTAGCTAAGCATTCCTCTTAATAGTCCGTTTGAGCTGTTTTCTCCTTCTGCAAAAGCTTTGAAAGTAACAATAATGGTCAAAACGTAGTTGAGTGAATCAGGTTCTACAACTATACCTAATCCTTCATACCATGATGAAAATGATGAAAATAGTTCATTTGCTTGATAGAAACAGTGTAAGCAAAAGCATTCTTTACACAGTCCGTTTTAGCTGTTTTCTCCTTCTGAAAAAGCTTTGAAAGTAACAATAATGGTCAAAACGTAGTTGAGTGAATTAGCTTCTACAACTATACCTAATCCTTCATACCATGATGAAAATGATGAAAATAGTTCATTTGCTTGATAGAAACACTGTAAGCTAAAGCATTGTTCATAACAGTCCGTTTTAGCTGTTTACTCCTTCTGCAAAAGCTTTGAAAGTAACAATAATGGTCAAAACGTAGTTGTGTGAATCAGGTTCTACAACTATACCTAATCCTTTATACCAAAATGAAAATAGTTCATTTCCTTGATAGAAACAGTGTAGCTAAGCATTCCTCTTAATAGTCCGTTTGAGCTGTTTTCTCCTTCTGCAAAAGCTTTGAAAGTAACAATAATGGTCAAAACGTAGTTGAGTGAATCAGGTTCTACAACTATACCTAATCCTTCATACCATGATAAAAATGATGAAAATAGTTCATTTGCTTGATAGAAACAGTGTAAGCAAAAGCATTCTTTACACAGTCCGTTTTAGCTGTTTTCTCCTTCTGCAAAAGCTTTGAAAGTAACAATAATGGTCAAAACGTAGTTGAGTGAATCAGGTTCTAAAACTATACCTAATCCTTCATACCATGATGAAAATGATGAAAATAGTTCATTTGCTTGATAGAAACAGTGTAAGCAAAAGCATTCTTTACACAGTCCGTTTTAGCTGTTTTCTCCTTCTGAAAAAGCTTTGAAAGTAACAATAATGGTCAAAACGTAGTTGAGTGAATTAGCTTTTACAACTATACCTAATCCTTCATACCATGATGAAAATGATGAAAATAGTTCATTTGCTTGATAGAAACAGTGTAAGCTAAAGCATTCTTCATAACAGTCCGTTTTAGCTGTTTACTCCTTCTGCAAAGCTTTGAAAGTAACAATAATGGTCAAAACGTAGTTGTGTGAATCAGGTTCTACAACTATACCTAATCCTTTATACCAAAATGAAAATAGTTCCTTTCCTTGATAGAAACAGTGTAGCTAAGCATTCCTCTTAATAGTCCGTTTGAGCTGTTTTCTCCTTCTGCAAAAGCTTTGAAAGTAACAATAATGGTCAAAACGTAGTTGAGTGAATCAGGTTCTACAACTATACCTAATCCTTCATACCATGATGAAAATGATGAAAATAGTTCATTTGCTTGATAGAAACAGTGTAAGCAAAAGCATTCTTTACACAGTCCGTTTTAGCTGTTTTCTCCTTCTGAAAAAGCTTTGAAAGTAACAATAATGGTCAAAACGTAGTTGAGTGAATTAGCTTCTACAACTATACCTAATCCTTCATACCATGATGAAAATGATGAAAATAGTTCATTTGCTTGATAGAAACACTGTAAGCTAAAGCATTGTTCATAACAGTCCGTTTTAGCTGTTTACTCCTTCTGCAAAAGCTTTGAAAGTAACAATAATGGTCAAAACGTAGTTGTGTGAATCAGGTTCTACAACTATACCTAATCCTTTATACCAAAATGAAAATAGTTCATTTCCTTGATAGAAACAGTGTAGCTAAGCATTCCTCTTAATAGTCCGTTTGAGCTGTTTTCTCCTTCTGCAAAAGCTTTGAAAGTAACAATAATGGTCAAAACGTAGTTGAGTGAATCAGGTTCTACAACTATACCTAATCCTTCATACCATGATGAAAATGATGAAAATAGTTCATTTGCTTGATAGAAACAGTGTAAGCAAAAGCATTCTTTACACAGTCCGTTTTAGCTGTTTTCTCCTTCTGAAAAAGCTTTGAAAGTAACAATAATGGTCAAAACGTAGTTGAGTGAATTAGCTTCTACAACTATACCTAATCCTTCATACCATGATGAAAATGATGAAAATAGTTCATTTGCTTGATAGAAACAGTGTAAGCTAAAGCATTCTTCATAACAGTCCGTTTTAGCTGTTTTCTCCTTCAGCAAAAGCTTTGAAAGTAACAATAATGGTCAAAACGTAGTTGAGTGAATCAGGTTCTAAAACTATACCTAATCCTTCATACCATGATGAAAATGATGAAAATAGTTCATTTGCTTCATAGAAACAGTGTAAGCAAAAGCATTCTTCATACAGTCCGTTTTAGCTGTTTTCTCCTTCTGAAAAAGCTTTGAAAGTAACAATAATGGTCAAAACGTAGTTGAGTGAATTAGCTTCTACAACTATACCTAATCCTTCATACCATGATGAAAATGATGAAAATAGTTCATTTGCTTGATAGAAACAGTGTAAGCTAAAGCATTCTTCATAACAGTCCGTTTTAGCTGTTTTCTCCTTCTGCAAAAGCTTTGAAAGTAACAATAATGGTCAAAACGTAGTTGTGTGAATCAGGTTCTACAACTATACCTAATCCTTTATACCAAAATGAAAATAGTTCATTTCCTTGATAGAAACAGTGTAGCTAAGCATTCCTCTTAATAGTCCGTTTGAGCTGTTTTCTCCTTCTGCAAAAGCTTTGAAAGTAACAATAATGGTCAAAACGTAGTTGAGTGAATCAGGTTCTACAACTATACCTAATCCTTCATACCATGATGAAAATGATGAAAATAGTTCATTTGCTTGATAGAAACAGTGTAAGCAAAAGCATTCTTTACACAGTCCGTTTTAGCTGTTTTCTCCTTCTGAAAAAGCTTTGAAAGTAACAATAATGGTCAAAACGTAGTTGAGTGAATTAGCTTCTACAACTATACCTAATCCTTCATACCATGATGAAAATGATGAAAATAGTTCATTTGCTTGATAGAAACAGTGTAAGCTAAAGCATTCTTCATAACAGTCCGTTTTAGCTGTTTTCTCCTTCAGCAAAAGCTTTGAAAGTAACAATAATGGTCAAAACGTAGTTGAGTGAATCAGGTTCTAAAACTATACCTAATCCTTCATACCATGATGAAAATGATGAAAATAGTTCATTTGCTTCATAGAAACAGTGTAAGCAAAAGCATTCTTCATACAGTCCGTTTTAGCTGTTTTCTCCTTCTGAAAAAGCTTTGAAAGTAACAATAATGGTCAAAACGTAGTTGAGTGAATTAGCTTCTACAACTATACCTAATCCTTCATACCATGATGAAAATGATGAAAATAGTTCATTTGCTTGATAGAAACAGTGTAAGCTAAAGCATTCTTCATAACAGTCCGTTTTAGCTGTTTTCTCCTTCTGCAAAAGTTTTGAAAGTAACAATAATGGTCAAAACGTAGTTGAGTGAATCAGGTTCTAAAACTATACCTAATCCTTCATACCATGATGAAAATGATGAAAATAGTTCATTTGCTTGATAGAAACAGTGTAAGCAAAAGCATTCTTTACACAGTCCGTTTTAGCTGTTTTCTCCTTCTGAAAAAGCTTTGAAAGTAACAATAATGGTCAAAACGTAGTTGAGTGAAAGTGAATCAGGTTCTAAAACTATACCTAATCCTTCATACCATGATGAAAATGATGAAAATAGTTCATTTGCTTCATAGAAACAGTGTAAGCAAAAGCATTCTTCATACAGTCCGTTTTAGCTGTTTACTCCTTCTGCAAAAGCTTTGAAAGTAACAATAATGGTCAAAACGTAGTTGTGTGAATCAGGTTCTACAACTATACCTAATCCTTTATACCAAAATGAAAATAGTTCATTTCCTTGATAGAAACAGTGTAGCTAAGCATTCCTCTTAATAGTCCGTTTGAGCTGTTTTCTCCTTCTGCAAAAGCTTTGAAAGTAACAATAATGGTCAAAACGTAGTTGAGTGAATCAGGTTCTACAACTATACCTAATCCTTCATACGATAATGATAATGATGAAAATAGTTAATTTGCTTGATAGAAACAGTGTAAGCTAAAGCATTCTTCATAACAGTCCGTTTGAGCTGTTTTCTCCTTCTGCAAAAGCTTTGAAAGTAACAATAATGGTCAAAACGTAGTTGTGTGAATCAGGTTCTACAACTATACCTAATCCTTTATACCAAAATGAAAATAGTTCATTTCCTTGATAGAAACAGTGTAGCTAAGCATTCCTCTTAATAGTCCGTTTGAGCTGTTTTCTCCTTCTGCAAAAGCTTTGAAAGTAACAATAATGGTCAAAACGTAGTTGAGTGAATCAGGTTCTACAACTATACCTAATCCTTCATACCATGATGAAAATGATGAAAATAGTTCATTTGCTTGATAGAAACAGTGTAAGCAAAAGCATTCTTTACACAGTCCGTTTTAGCTGTTTTCTCCTTCTGAAAAAGCTTTGAAAGTAACAATAATGGTCAAAACGTAGTTGAGTGAATTAGCTTCTACAACTATACCTAATCCTTCATACCATGATGAAAATGATGAAAATAGTTCATTTGCTTGATAGAAACAGTGTAAGCTAAAGCATTCTTCATAACAGTCCGTTTTAGCTGTTTTCTCCTTCTGCAAAAGCTTTGAAAGTAACAATAATGGTCAAAACGTAGTTGAGTGAATCAGGTTCTAAAACTATACCTAATCCTTCATACCATGATGAAAATGATGAAAATAGTTCATTTGCTTCATAGAAACAGTGTAAGCAAAAGCATTCTTCATACAGTCCGTTTTAGCTGTTTTCTCCTTCTGAAAAAGCTTTGAAAGTAACAATAATGGTCAAAACGTAGTTGAGTGAATTAGCTTCTACAACTATACCTAATCCTTCATACCATGATGAAAATGATGAAAATAGTTCATTTGCTTGATAGAAACAGTGTAAGCTAAAGCATTCTTCATAACAGTCCGTTTTAGCTGTTTTCTCCTTCTGCAAAAGTTTTGAAAGTAACAATAATGGTCAAAACGTAGTTGAGTGAATCAGGTTCTAAAACTATACCTAATCCTTCATACCATGATGAAAATGATGAAAATAGTTCATTTGCTTCATAGAAACAGTGTAAGCAAAAGCATTCTTCATACAGTCCGTTTTAGCTGTTTTCTCCTTCTGCAAAAGCTTTGAAAGTAACAATAATGGTCAAAACGTAGTTGAGTGAATCAGGTTCTACAACTATACCTAATCCTTCATACGATAATGATAATGATGAAAATAGTTAATTTGCTTGATAGAAACAGTGTAAGCTAAAGCATTGTTCATAACAGTCCGTTTTAGCTGTTTACTCCTTCTGCAAAAGCTTTGAAAGTAACAATAATGGTCAAAACGTAGTTGTGTGAATCAGGTTCTACAACTATACCTAATCCTTTATACCAAAATGAAAATAGTTCATTTCCTTGATAGAAACAGTGTAGCTAAGCATTCCTCTTAATAGTCCGTTTGAGCTGTTTACTCCTTCTGCAAAGCTTTTAAAGTAACAATAATGGTCAAAACGTAGTTGTGTGAATCAGGTTCTACAACTATACCTAATCCTTTATACCAAAATGAAAATAGTTCATTTCCTTGATAGAAACAGTGTAGCTAAGCATTCCTCTTAATAGTCCGTTTGAGCTGTTTTCTCCTTCTGCAAAAGCTTTGAAAGTAACAATAATGGTCAAAACGTAGTTGAGTGAATCAGGTTCTACAACTATACCTAATCCTTCATACCATGATGAAAATGATGAAAATAGTTCATTTGCTTGATAGAAACAGTGTAAGCTAAAGCATTCTTCATAACAGTCCGTTTTAGCTGTTTTCTCCTTCTGCAAAAGTTTTGAAAGTAACAATAATGGTCAAAACGTAGTTGAGTGAATCAGGTTCTAAAACTATACCTAATCCTTCATACCATGATGAAAATGATGAAAATAGTTCATTTGCTTCATAGAAACAGTGTAAGCAAAAGCATTCTTCATACAGTCCGTTTTAGCTGTTTTCTCCTTCTGCAAAAGCTTTGAAAGTAACAATAATGGTCAAAACGTAGTTGAGTGAATCAGGTTCTACAACTATACCTAATCCTTCATACGATAATGATAATGATGAAAATAGTTAATTTGCTTGATAGAAACAGTGTAAGCTAAAGCATTGTTCATAACAGTCCGTTTTAGCTGTTTACTCCTTCTGCAAAAGCTTTGAAAGTAACAATAATGGTCAAAACGTAGTTGTGTGAATCAGGTTCTACAACTATACCTAATCCTTTATACCAAAATGAAAATAGTTCATTTCCTTGATAGAAACAGTGTAGCTAAGCATTCCTCTTAATAGTCCGTTTGAGCTGTTTACTCCTTCTGCAAAGCTTTTAAAGTAACAATAATGGTCAAAACGTAGTTGTGTGAATCAGGTTCTACAACTATACCTAATCCTTCATACCATGATGAAAATGATGAAAATAGTTCATTTGCTTGATAGAAACAGTGTAAGCAAAAGCATTCTTTACACAGTCCGTTTTAGCTGTTTTCTCCTTCTGAAAAAGCTTTGAAAGTAACAATAATGGTCAAAACGTAGTTGAGTGAATTAGCTTTTACAACTATACCTAATCCTTCATACCATGATGAAAATGATGAAAATAGTTCATTTGCTTGATAGAAACAGTGTAAGCTAAAGCATTCTTCATAACAGTCCGTTTTAGCTGTTTTCTCCTTCTGAAAAAGCTTTGAAAGTAACAATAATGGTCAAAACGTAGTTGAGTGAATCAGGTTCTACAACTATACCTAATCCTTCATACCATGATGAAAATGATGAAAATAGTTCATTTGCTTGATAGAAACAGTGTAAGCAAAAACATTCTTTACACAGTCCGTTTTAGCTGTTTTCTCCTTCTGAAAAAGCTTTGAAAGTAACAATAATGGTCAAAACGTAGTTGAGTGAATCAGGTTCTACAACTATACCTAATCCTTCATACCATGATGAAAATGATGAAAATAGTTTATTTGCTTCATAGAAACAGTGTAAGCAAAAGCATTCTTTATACAGTCCGTTTTAGCTGTTTTCTCCTTCTGCAAAAGCTTTGAAAGTAACAATAATTGTCAAAACGTAGTTGAGTGAATCAGGTTCTACAACTATACCTAATCCTTCATACCATGATGAAAATGATGAAAATAGTTCATTTGCTTGATAGAAACAGTGTAAGCAAAAACATTCTTTACACAGTCCGTTTTAGCTGTTTTCTCCTTCTGAAAAAGCTTTGAAAGTAACAATAATGGTCAAAACGTAGTTGAGTGAATTAGCTTCTACAACTATACCTAATCCTTCATACCATGATGAAAATGATGAAAATAGTTCATTTGCTTGATAGAAACAGTGTAGCTAAGCATTCCTCTTAATAGTCCGTTTGAGCTGTTTTCTCCTTCTGCAAAAGCTTTGAAAGTAACAATAATGGTCAAAACGTAGTTGAGTGAATCAGGTTCTACAACTATACCTAATCCTTCATACCATGATGAAAATGATGAAAATAGTTCATTTGCTTGATAGAAACAGTGTAAGCAAAAGCATTCTTTACACAGTCCGTTTTAGCTGTTTTCTCCTTCTGAAAAAGCTTTGAAAGTAACAATAATGGTCAAAACGTAGTTGAGTGAATTAGCTTCTACAACTATACCTAATCCTTCATACCATGATGAAAATGATGAAAATAGTTAATTTGCTTGATAGAAACAGTGTAAGCTAAAGCATTCTTCATAACAGTCCGTTTTAGCTGTTTTCTCCTTCTGCAAAAGCTTTGAAAGTAACAATAATGGTCAAAACGTAGTTGAGTGAATCAGGTTCTAAAACTATACCTAATCCTTCATACCATGATGAAAATGATGAAAATAGTTCATTTGCTTCATAGAAACAGTGTAAGCAAAAGCATTCTTCATACAGTCCGTTTTAGCTGTTTTCTCCTTCTGAAAAAGCTTTGAAAGTAACAATAATGGTCAAAACGTAGTTGAGTGAATTAGCTTCTACAACTATACCTAATCCTTCATACCATGATGAAAATGATGAAAATAGTTCATTTGCTTGATAGAAAAAGTGTAAGCTAAAGCATTCTTCATAACAGTCCGTTTTAGCTGTTTTCTCCTTCTGCAAAAGTTTTGAAAGTAACAATAATGGTCAAAACGTAGTTGAGTGAATCAGGTTCTAAAACTATACCTAATCCTTCATACCATGATGAAAATGATGAAAATAGTTCATTTGCTTCATAGAAACAGTGTAAGCAAAAGCATTCTTCATACAGTCCGTTTTAGCTGTTTTCTCCTTCTGCAAAAGCTTTGAAAGTAACAATAATGGTCAAAACGTAGTTGAGTGAATCAGGTTCTACAACTATACCTAATCCTTTATACCAAAATGAAAATAGTTCATTTCCTTGATAGAAACAGTGTAAGCTAAAGCATTCCTCTTAATAGTCCGTTTGAGCTGTTTTCTCCTTCTGCAAAAGCTTTGAAAGTAACAATAATGGTCAAAACGTAGTTGAGTGAATCAGGTTCTACAACTATACCTAATCCTTCATACCATGATGAAAATGATGAAAATAGTTCATTTGCTTGATAGAAACAGTGTAAGCAAAAGCATTCTTTACACAGTCCGTTTTAGCTGTTTTCTCCTTCTGAAAAAGCTTTGAAAGTAACAATAATGGTCAAAACGTAGTTGAGTGAATTAGCTTCTACAACTATACCTAATCCTTCATACCATGATGAAAATGATGAAAATAGTTCATTTGCTTGATAGAAACAGTGTAAGCTAAAGCATTCTTCATAACAGTCCGTTTTAGCTGTTTTCTCCTTCTGCAAAAGCTTTGAAAGTAACAATAATGGTCAAAACGTAGTTGAGTGAATCAGGTTCTAAAACTATACCTAATCCTTCATACCATGATGAAAATGATGAAAATAGTTCATTTGCTTGATAGAAACAGTGTAAGCAAAAGCATTCTTTACACAGTCCGTTTTAGCTGTTTTCTCCTTCTGAAAAAGCTTTGAAAGTAACAATAATGGTCAAAACGTAGTTGAGTGAAAGTGAATCAGGTTCTAAAACTATACCTAATCCTTCATACCATGATGAAAATGATGAAAATAGTTCATTTGCTTCATAGAAACAGTGTAAGCAAAAGCATTCTTCATACAGTCCGTTTTAGCTGTTTACTCCTTCTGCAAAAGCTTTGAAAGTAACAATAATGGTCAAAACGTAGTTGTGTGAATCAGGTTCTACAACTATACCTAATCCTTTATACCAAAATGAAAATAGTTCATTTCCTTGATAGAAACAGTGTAGCTAAGCATTCCTCTTAATAGTCCGTTTGAGCTGTTTTCTCCTTCTGCAAAAGCTTTGAAAGTAACAATAATGGTCAAAACGTAGTTGAGTGAATCAGGTTCTACAACTATACCTAATCCTTCATACGATAATGATAATGATGAAAATAGTTAATTTGCTTGATAGAAACAGTGTAAGCTAAAGCATTCTTCATAACAGTCCGTTTGAGCTGTTTTCTCCTTCTGCAAAAGCTTTGAAAGTAACAATAATGGTCAAAACGTAGTTGTGTGAATCAGGTTCTACAACTATACCTAATCCTTTATACCAAAATGAAAATAGTTCATTTCCTTGATAGAAACAGTGTAGCTAAGCATTCCTCTTAATAGTCCGTTTGAGCTGTTTTCTCCTTCTGCAAAAGCTTTGAAAGTAACAATAATGGTCAAAACGTAGTTGAGTGAATCAGGTTCTACAACTATACCTAATCCTTCATACCATGATGAAAATGATGAAAATAGTTCATTTGCTTGATAGAAACAGTGTAAGCAAAAGCATTCTTTACACAGTCCGTTTTAGCTGTTTTCTCCTTCTGAAAAAGCTTTGAAAGTAACAATAATGGTCAAAACGTAGTTGAGTGAATTAGCTTCTACAACTATACCTAATCCTTCATACCATGATGAAAATGATGAAAATAGTTCATTTGCTTGATAGAAACAGTGTAAGCTAAAGCATTCTTCATAACAGTCCGTTTTAGCTGTTTTCTCCTTCTGCAAAAGCTTTGAAAGTAACAATAATGGTCAAAACGTAGTTGAGTGAATCAGGTTCTAAAACTATACCTAATCCTTCATACCATGATGAAAATGATGAAAATAGTTCATTTGCTTCATAGAAACAGTGTAAGCAAAAGCATTCTTCATACAGTCCGTTTTAGCTGTTTTCTCCTTCTGAAAAAGCTTTGAAAGTAACAATAATGGTCAAAACGTAGTTGAGTGAATTAGCTTCTACAACTATACCTAATCCTTCATACCATGATGAAAATGATGAAAATAGTTCATTTGCTTGATAGAAACAGTGTAAGCTAAAGCATTCTTCATAACAGTCCGTTTTAGCTGTTTTCTCCTTCTGCAAAAGTTTTGAAAGTAACAATAATGGTCAAAACGTAGTTGAGTGAATCAGGTTCTAAAACTATACCTAATCCTTCATACCATGATGAAAATGATGAAAATAGTTCATTTGCTTCATAGAAACAGTGTAAGCAAAAGCATTCTTCATACAGTCCGTTTTAGCTGTTTTCTCCTTCTGCAAAAGCTTTGAAAGTAACAATAATGGTCAAAACGTAGTTGAGTGAATCAGGTTCTACAACTATACCTAATCCTTCATACGATAATGATAATGATGAAAATAGTTAATTTGCTTGATAGAAACAGTGTAAGCTAAAGCATTGTTCATAACAGTCCGTTTTAGCTGTTTACTCCTTCTGCAAAAGCTTTGAAAGTAACAATAATGGTCAAAACGTAGTTGTGTGAATCAGGTTCTACAACTATACCTAATCCTTTATACCAAAATGAAAATAGTTCATTTCCTTGATAGAAACAGTGTAGCTAAGCATTCCTCTTAATAGTCCGTTTGAGCTGTTTACTCCTTCTGCAAAGCTTTTAAAGTAACAATAATGGTCAAAACGTAGTTGTGTGAATCAGGTTCTACAACTATACCTAATCCTTTATACCAAAATGAAAATAGTTCATTTCCTTGATAGAAACAGTGTAGCTAAGCATTCCTCTTAATAGTCCGTTTGAGCTGTTTTCTCCTTCTGCAAAAGCTTTGAAAGTAACAATAATGGTCAAAACGTAGTTGAGTGAATCAGGTTCTACAACTATACCTAATCCTTCATACCATGATGAAAATGATGAAAATAGTTCATTTGCTTGATAGAAACAGTGTAAGCTAAAGCATTCTTCATAACAGTCCGTTTTAGCTGTTTTCTCCTTCTGCAAAAGTTTTGAAAGTAACAATAATGGTCAAAACGTAGTTGAGTGAATCAGGTTCTAAAACTATACCTAATCCTTCATACCATGATGAAAATGATGAAAATAGTTCATTTGCTTCATAGAAACAGTGTAAGCAAAAGCATTCTTCATACAGTCCGTTTTAGCTGTTTTCTCCTTCTGCAAAAGCTTTGAAAGTAACAATAATGGTCAAAACGTAGTTGAGTGAATCAGGTTCTACAACTATACCTAATCCTTCATACGATAATGATAATGATGAAAATAGTTAATTTGCTTGATAGAAACAGTGTAAGCTAAAGCATTGTTCATAACAGTCCGTTTTAGCTGTTTACTCCTTCTGCAAAAGCTTTGAAAGTAACAATAATGGTCAAAACGTAGTTGTGTGAATCAGGTTCTACAACTATACCTAATCCTTTATACCAAAATGAAAATAGTTCATTTCCTTGATAGAAACAGTGTAGCTAAGCATTCCTCTTAATAGTCCGTTTGAGCTGTTTACTCCTTCTGCAAAGCTTTTAAAGTAACAATAATGGTCAAAACGTAGTTGTGTGAATCAGGTTCTACAACTATACCTAATCCTTTATACCAAAATGAAAATAGTTCATTTCCTTGA